>NC_064627.1:199432898-200046231 GCF_023864275.1 Schistocerca cancellata
GATCTGTCAAATCTTGTACCAGGTTGCGTAACAGCACCTTATTACTAGAAACTGAGAGTGCCTTTCAGGCACAAAAACTGCTTCGGGCCACCCTCCTGTACACGTTCCCTGTCCGGGTGGAGGCCCACCGAACTTTGAATTCGTCTCGTGGTGTAGTCTATACTAGCTCCCTCGACGGATTGACTGACGAGGAGCTTCAATCTTTCCTCGCTGAGCAGGGCGTGACGGCTGTCCATCGGGTCATGAAAAAGGTCAACAATGACCTTGTACCGACCCGGACACTTTTCTTGACCTTCGATAGTGTTAAGCTGCCATCGCGCATCAAGGCGGGCTACGAGGTTATTTCTGTTCACCCCTATGTCCCGACACCTACGCGCTGCTACCAGTGTCAGCGTTTCAGTCACACTCGACAGTCTTGTTCCAATGCGGCTAAATGTGTCACTTGTGGCAGGGATACCCATGAGGGTGACTGTCCACCTCCGTCTCCTCGTTGTGTGAACTGTCAGGGTGACCATGCCGCATCCTCCCGCGACTGTCCTGTCTATAAGGAAGAACGCTGTATCCAAGAAATTCGGGTCAAAGAGAAAGTGTCCACCTCGGCTGCTCGCAAGCTATTGGCTAGTAGGAAGCCCACGCTGCTCCCAGCGGGGAAATACAGTACTGTCCTTGCCTCTCCTCGGACTACCCGAGAGGTAGCAACCCAGACATGCGATCTGACCTTCAGCACCATGGTCGTCCGTTCGGCCAGTGCTAAGATCGCGCGGTCGACGTCTCCTCTTCCTCCCATCACCCCACAGACATCAGCCCCTTCCTCAGCTTCTGCTAAGTCGAAGACCCCGAAGTCAGATGCACGGGCCTTCAAGAAGGAACCATCCCGTGCAGACTTCCTCCGTCCCTCGACCTCCCAGCCTTCGACCGGTACTTCCACCAAACGTCCTTCCAAAAAGGCACATAGGAAGCACAGTTCTCCTTCTCCGCCACGGCGCATTTCTTCTCCTGCGCCACCCAGCGGTTGCCGCCCCAGGCCATCATCCGTTTCGCCTGGCTGCACCGCTGGTAGCCGTACATCTGGCCGTTCACCGGCGGAGGAAGCTCCCCCTCCTGGCCATCCTCCCGAGATGGCCGATGACCCTATAGACCCCATGGACGATGACTGTCCGCCTACTGATAGCGGCAGCAGTGCTCGCTCGAAGCCAGGCCCTAAGCGGCCTTCGAGGTGACCCCTTCTCTCATCTTCCTTTTCTTACGATGGCACTTATTCACTGGAATATTCGCAGCATTCGCTCCAACCGAGAGGACTTGAAGTTGCTGCTCCGCTTGCATCGTCCGCTCGTCGTAGCCCTCCAGGAAACGAAGCTACGCCCATGCGATCAAATTGCCTTGGCACACTACACCTCTGTGCGTTTTGACCTACCCCCTGTGGTAGGTATCCCAGCTCATGGAGGGGTTATGTTGCTGGTCCGGGATGATATTTACTACGATCCCATCACGTTGCACACCGGCCTGCAGGCAGTTGCCATCCGCATTACTCTCCCCACTTTTACGTTTTCCTTTTGTACCGTTTACACTCCATCGTCATCTGCCGTTACCAGGGCAGACATGATGCAACTTATTGCTCAGCTACCTGCACCATTTTTGTTAACTGGAGACTTCAATGCCCACCATCCCCTTTGGGGCTCTCCAGCATCCTGCCCGAGGGGCTCCTTGTTAGCAGACCTTTTCAACCAGCTCAATCTTGTCTGCCTCAATACTGGCGCCCCTACTTTTCTTTCGGACACATCTCACACCTATTCCCATTTAGACCTCTCTATATGTACTCCAACTTGCACGCCGGTTTGAGTGGTATGCACTTGCTGATACATATTCGAGCGACCACTTCCCGTGTGTTATCCATCTCCTGCAGCATACTCCCTCTCCGTGCTTGGACCATCTCCAAGGCAGACTGGGGGCTCTTCTCTTCCAGGGCGACCTTTCAGGATCACACCTTCACAAGCTGCGATCGTCAGGTCGCACACCTCACGGAAGTCATTCTCGCTGCTGCTGAATATTCCATCCCTCACCCTACTTCTTCTCCACGTCGCGTACAGGTCCCCTGGTGGACCGCAGCATGTAGAGACGCTTTACGTGCTCGTCGACGTGCTTTACGCACCTTTAAACGCCACCCTACAGTGGCGAATTGTATTAATTATAAACGATTACGTGCTCAGTGTCGTCGTATTATTAAAGAAAGCAAGAAAGCCAGCTGGGCTGCTTTCACAAGCACCTTCAACAGTTTTACTCCTTCTTCTGTTGTCTGGGGTAGCCTGCGCCGGCTATCTGGCACCAAGGTCCACTCCCCAGTTTCTGGCTTGAAGGTCGCGAATGAAGTCCTTGTGGCCCCTGAGGCTGTCTCCAATGCCTTCGGCCGCTTTTTCGCAGAGGTTTCGAGCTCCGCTCATTACCACCCTGCCTTCCTCCCCCGCAAACAGGCAGAGGAGGCTAGGCCACCTGACTTCCGCTCCTCGAATTGTGAAAGTTATAATGCCCCATTCACCATGCGGGAACTCGAAACTGCACTTGGCCGATCACGGTCCTCCGCTCCAGGGCCTGATTCTATTCATATTCAGATGCTGAAGAACCTTTCTCCTGCGGGTAAAGGTTTTCTTCTTCGTACATACAATCGCATCTGGATTGAGGGACATGTTCCCGCATGCTGGCGCGAGTCTATTGTTGTCCCGATTCCTAAGCCGGGGAAGGACAAGCACTTGCCTTCCAGTTATCGACCTATCTCTCTTACCAGCTGTGTCTGTAAAGTGATGGAGCGAATGGTTAACTCTCGATTGGTTTGGCTGCTCGAGTCTCGACACCTACTTACCAATGTACAATGTGGATTTCGTAGGCGCCGCTCTGCTGTTGACCATCTGGTTACCTTGTCGACCTTCATTATGAATAACTTCTTGCGGAAGCGCCCGACCGCGGCTGTGTTCTTTGATTTGGAGAAGGCTTACGACACCTGTTGGAGGGCGGGCATTCTCCGCACCATGCATACATGGGGCCTTCGCGGTCGCCTCCCTCTTTTTATTCGTTCCTTTTTAATGGATCGACAGTTCAGGGTACGTGTGGGTTCTGTCCTGTCCGACACCTTTCGCCAGGAGAATGGGGTGCCACAGGGCTCAGTTTTGAGCGTCGCTCTCTTCGCCATCGCGATCAATCCAATAATGGATTGCCTCCCAGCTGATGTATCAGGCTCCCTTTTTGTGGACGATTTTACCATCTATTGCAGCGCGTAGTGTACACGTGTACTGGAGCGCTGTCTTCAGCGTTCTCTTGACCGTCTTTACTCCTGGAGTGTCGCCAATGGCTTCCGTTTTTCTGCCGAGAAGACGGTCTGTATTAACTTCTGGCGCTACAAAGAGTTTCTCCCTACCGTCCTTACGACTCGGTCCCGTTGCTCCCCCAATCGTGGAGACAACCAAATTTTTAGGCCTTACCTTTGACAGGAAACTTAGCTGGTCTCCACATGTGTCATATTTGGCCGCCCGTTGTACCCGTTCTTTAAATGTCCTCCGTGTTCTCAGTGGTATGTCGTGGGGAGCGGATCGAACCGTCCTACTTCGTCTATATCGGTCGATCGTCCGCTCCAAGCTGGGTTATGGGAGCTTCGTATACTCCTCTGCACGGCCATCCATCTTACGCCGCCTCAACTCCATACAACATCGGGGTTTACGACTTGCGATCGGAGCATTTTATACCAGTCCCGTAGAGAGTCTTCATGCTGACGCTGGCGAATTGCCACTCACCTACCGGCGTGATATACTGCTTTGTCGGTATGCCTGTCTGCTACTGTCAATGCCCGACCATCCGTCTTATCGTTCCTTTTTTGACGACTCTCTTGACCGTCAATACGGGTTGTATGTCTGCCCTGCTACCCCCTGGAGTTCGCTTTCATCGCCTCCTTCGACACCTTAATTTTTCACTCCCTGCAACCTTTCGAGTGGGCGAGAGCCGCACGCCACCTTGGCTCCAGGCTCAGGTCCGCGTTCACCTTGACCTCAGCTCGCTCCCAAAAGAGGTCACCCCCGGTTCGATCTACCACTCCCGTTTTTTGGAACTTCGTTCGAAGTTCATCAACATGACTTTCATTTATACAGATGGCTCTAAGACCAATGACGGGGTCGGGTGTTCCTTTATTGTCGGGGCACACAGTTTCAAATACCGGCTCCATGGCCATTGTTCCGTCTTCACAGCTGAGCTCTTTGCCCTCTACCAGGCTGTTCTTTACATCTGCCGCCACCGACATTCTGCTTATGTCATCTGCTCAGATTCCCTGAGCGCCATCCAGAGCCTCAGTGATCCGTACCCAGTTCACCCTTTCGTACACCGGATCCAACGCTCTCTTCAGCAGCTGGTGGACGTCGGTTCTCCGGTTAGCTTTATGTGGGTTCCTGGCCATGTCGGTATCCCTGGGAACGAAGCTGCAGATGCCGCGGCCAAGGCTGCGGTCCTCCAGCCTCGGACAGCTTCTTGTTGTGTCCCTTCGTCCGATTTTAGCAGGGTCATTTGTCAGCGCATTGTGTCGCTGTGGCATGCCGATTGGGCTGCACTTACCGACAACAAGCTTCGGGCCTTAAATCCTCTTCCCGTGGCTTGGACGTCCTCCTCACGCCCTTCTCGGCGGGAGGAGGTCGTTTTAGCCCGGTTAAGAATTGTACACTGCCGGTTCAGCCATCGCCATCTGCTGACGGCTGCGCCGGCGCCGTTCTGCCCATGTGGGCACTTGCTGACGGTTACACATTTTAATGTCCTGTCCAGATCTTAACACACTGCGCCTCGATCTTAACCTGCCTAATACTTTCGATGCCATTTTAGCAGATGACCCACGAGCAGCTGCTCGTGTTCTTTGTTTTATCAATTTGACAAACCTCGCTAAGGACATTTGATGATGTTGTTTTTTAATCCTATGCCTGTCAGTCCGTCTTATCGTGTTTTCCCTTTTAGTTGTTGTTGTCAACTTGTGCCTCGCGGTGCATTCTTAGAGTAGTCAGGGCGCTAATGACCATTGAAGTTGTGCGCCCTAAAACCACAAAAAAAAAAAGTATAAGACAGTAAGTGTCTGGCGCAACAAGATCTAAGTGAGTTTGAGCATGGTGTTATAGTCACCGCACGAGCAATGGGACACAGCATATCCGAGGTAGTGATGAAGTGGGGATTTTCCCATATGACAGTTTCAAGAGTGTACTGTGAATATCATGAATCTTATAAGACATCAAATCTCAAATGTAGCTGCGGCCGGAAAAAGATCCTGTAAGAAGGGGACCAACAATGAATGAAGAAAATTGTTCAACGTAACAAAAGCGCAACCCCTCAGCAAATTGCTGCAGATTTCAGTGCTGGGCTATCGACAAGTGTCAGCATGCGAACCAATCAACGAAACATCGATAAGGGCTTTCAGAACCAAAGGCCCACTCGTGTATCCTTGATGACTGCAGGACACAAAGCTTTACACCTCGTCTGGGCCCGTCAACACCGACATTTGACTTTTGATGTTTGGAAACTTGCTGCCTGGTCAGGCGAGTCTTGTTTCAAATTGTATTGAGCGGATGGGCGTGTATAGGTATGGAGACAAGCTCATGAATTCATATACCCTGCATGTCAGCAGGGGACTGTTCAAGCTGGTGGAGGCTCTATAATGGTGTGGGATGTGTGCAGTTGGAATGATAATGAGACTCCTGGTACGTTTAGATACGATTCTGACAGTGACATGTTCGTAAGCATCCTGTCTGATCCCTTGCATCCATTCATGTCCATTGTGCATTCCAACGGACTTGGGCAATTGCAGCAGGACAATGCGACATCCCACATGTCCAGAATTGTTACAGAGTTGCTTCAGGGACACTCTTCTGAGTTTAATCACTTACACTGGTCACCAAACTCCCCAGATATGAACATTATTGAGCATATCTGGGATGCCTTGCAACGTGCTGTTCAGAAGAGATCTCCACCCCCTCGTACTCTTATGGATAGCACTGTAGGATTCATGGTGTCAGTTCCCTCCAGCACTACTTTAAGGCAGATATACCAGTCTCTTTGTCTCTCCAGTGTATATGTCCTAGAAAGATGACACACAAATGAAAACATGTTGCTCTAATAATTGAAAAGGAATCATTAGATGATGAAAACATCTGTGAGTGGTTAAATAGTGATGCTTATTAATTGTGATTTGAGTAGCTAAGTGATGCAGGATTTGTGAAGAAAGTGTATTCAGTAGAGGGAAAGAGTGAAAATGAGGTGGTCGAGGAATTTATTGTGTGCATCAATGTACTAAAGTGTGTAAAATTCTTATGCAGGACAAAATTTGTTGGACTGTACTGATGTTTTGATGCTCCAGGAAAGGAGAACCAGTGACAGGAAAGAAAAGGGGGGCCACGAACAGTTGTTTCTGAAAAAGTGTGCTGAGGTGTTAAGGTATATAATGTGTTTGTGTAATTTTGTAAATACTTTGCCACTTTCTCGCATGGATTATACAGTGGGCATTCAAATATAACAGGTGGCATGGTTCCTAAACACAGTAAGTAGTAGTTTCTTGTAAAAAAACATTGTTATTTTAGATTGTTTATGTTTTTGGTTATATATCAAGTCCTGTATCCATACTAACTTGGGTAATTGTAAGCTTGCTGTATTGTCAAATGCCTTTTGGAGAATTATTAAATCATGGTTTGGTATGCCATTAAAATGATGTATTCATAGGTAAAACTTTCTGGAACATTTATGTCATGGGAAAGGAGAGAATTTGTAAACAGAATTCTTCCTCATTACTAATGCTGCTGTAGCTCAATCTGTCTGGAAGCTAATGCCTGGACATTGTATGCTATAACGTTTTCAGTTTCTTTGTTGGTTCACCCACTGATACCCCCACTGCAGTTAATTTGGTAAACGTTGTTGAGGATTTGAAAAATGCTCTCAAAGCTTATCACATTAGACTGCGTACCATTTCTGTTGACTGTTAGGTAACTATACTGAGTACTTCACCATGCAGTTGCTCTTAAATTATCAGTGTGAAGTTTATTGTGTGCTTACTACCAACAGCAAAAATAATTCAAACTCCGGATAATGTTGCTATATTCTGTCATATGAAACATGCACTCACAGAACAAACTCATCACAATTGCACCTTGATAGTTTGCATAAAGGGTCTTTAGTACAGTTGTTCCCAGAGCCAGTCCATTGTGGACGAAAAATGACATTGTTAAAGTTAATATATTTGCCTTAAAAAAGGAAAACTTGAAAATTTATTCGTCAGTAGAAGACGTAAAGTCATCATCATATATATTATAAAACTTTTTTTGGTTCAGTTGACCGTACTTCCAAAACCACCCACCACCAATCACTGGTTTTTATGCTATCTTTGGTTCCCCTGCTGTGCACTGTAGTGGTTGTGCTGCTGTTAGCTGTTGTGGCTGTGGAGATAAGAGTTTTGAAATAGTCCCATCACCTTATGGTTGTCACCAGTACAGTGTCTGTGCCTTTCACAGCCATGTAATTTTTCAGGAGAAAATGTTTAAGTTGTACTACAATAGTCTTGAGCTTTTACAAATGTTCTAGAGCATTCTTGAATTGTCCAGATTACAACTTGGAGATGACACACATCACATTAATCTGCACCATGGCAGATCCCTTTTAAACAAGTAGTAGTGATACATAGTTAACACATTGAGTGCCATGATTAAATTTGGACCATGCATTGCTATGCCACATTGATATCACGAATATTATTTCTGAAGCCAAATTGATTTTTTTCTTCAGATGTCTTCTTTTGAACATGTAGAATTAAGTTACTTGATAAAATGTCAATTTATGACTGATCTGGACTGATGAAAGGCGTGAGCCATATATGGCTCACATGGCCCAACAACATCATCTTAATACAATTATAATCTGTGGCCACATGAGCTAAATGTTGCTCACACGATTTAAAACTACAATATGTATAAAAAATTGTTGTCCAAAAAATGATTCAAACACTTAATTTATTTGGTTGTAAAGGGTGCAGCAGCATTCATAGTGTAATTTGACTTGTTTAGTACAATGACGTACTGAAGGAATGTGTGCCGCATTCGTGTACTAATGAGCTGCCATTTTGAGTGTGACATTGATATGGAGCTGTGGAGTGCACAGCATCATGCCTTTGCTGTTGAAAGTTATTTCAAGAGTAACGACTCTGTTATTGCTACCCAGCTTCTATTTTGGCAACATTTCAACTTCACACGTCATACGAAATTCCGTGATGGACGGTGGGTACGGGCATTTCGAACAACAGGTTATGTTTGCAGTGGCAAGCCAGGATGAAGTGAAAGAGCTGTGCGGACACCAGAAGCCGTGGAAAATGTTCGTGCTGCACTATTGTGTAGCCCAAAAAGATCTGTTGGTCGTCATGAGCAAACTGTGCACATGTCTGATCACTCATTCAGGAGAATATTGCAAGATGATCTCCATTTTCACCCATATAAGCTGCAGATTGTTCAGGAAATTAGACCTCGTAATTGGGTTTCACGCAAAATGTTCTGCTTAACCGTGCGTGATCTATTTCGCCAAAATCCACAAATGTTGCACACCATATTGATGTCAGATGAAGCTCATTTTGAGTTATGTGGTTCAGTGACTTAACAGAATATGCGTTATTGGAGTGATGTAAACCCGCATGAACTGCACATCAAGCCCTTGCACAGTTCTTGTCACAGTGTAGTGTGGAGTTGCTTCCTTTGGGATTATTGGCCATTACTACTTTGAGGATGACAGCGGTGTGACTGCAACTGTCACCAGTGAATGGTGCCTAAAGATGCTGGAAGACTTCGTTCTTCCCCAATTAGGTATGGTGGATGTGGAACAATAATGTTTTCAACAAGATGGAGCGACCTAGCATACGCTCAGAATTTGCATTGATTTCTTGTGTCAGACATTTCCCGGTAGAGTAATCTCCCGTTTTGTGACATTTCGTGGCCGCCTCACACATCTGACCTTCCATGTGCAGACTTTTTTCCTTTGAGGCTACCTGAAGCAAGAAGTGTTCCGAATACGTTGTTCCACAATTCCTGAGTTGAAGAATCACATCAGAACTGCCTTGGGCAATGTCCCAGGGAATATGTTACGCCAAGTTATGGAAAGCTTCCAATGCCGCCTAGATGAATTTGTTGTGCAGAGGGGACATCATTTGACAGGAGTCGTATTCAAAAAGTAATCCACGCAATGGACAATGACTTACACGTTAGTCAATAGCATACTTTTAACTACTAATTGACATAAGAGGTATAAATACAGGGTTATTACAAATGATTGAAGCGATTTCACAGCTCTACAATAACTTTATTATTTGAGATATTTTCACAATGCTTTGCACACACATACAAAAACTCAAAGTTTTTTTAGGCATTCACAAATGTTCGATATGTGCCCCTTTAGTGATTCGGCAGACATCAAGCCGATAATAAAGTTCCTCCCACACTTGGCGCAGCATGTCCCCATCAAGCTCGCAGTTCTGGCACGTTTGTTGGTAGAGGAGGTTTAAACACTGAAACTTTCACATAACCCCACAGAAAGAAATTGCATGGGGTTAAGTCGGGAGAGCGTGGAGGCCATGACATGAATTTCTGATCATGATCTCCACCACGACCGATCCATCGGTTTTCCAATCTCCTGTTTAAGAAATGCCGAACATCATGATGGAAGTGCGGTGGAGCATCATCCTGTTGAAAGATGAAGTCGGCGCTGTCGGTCTCCAGTTGTGGCATGAGCCAATTTTCCGTCATGTCCAGATACACATGTCCTGTAACGTTTTTTTCGCAGAAGAAAAGGGGCCGTAAACTTTAAACCGTGAGATTGCACAAAACACGTTAACTTTTGGTGAATTGCGAATTTGCTGCACGAATGCGTGAGGATTCTCTACCGCCCAGATTCACACATTGTGTCTGTTCACTTCACCATTAAGAAAAAATGTTGCTTCATCACTGAAAACAAGTTTCGCACTGAACGCATCCTCTTCAATGAGCTGTTGCAACCGCGCCGAAAATTCAAAGCGTTTGACTTTGTCATCGGGTGTCAGGGCTTGTAGGAATTGTAAACGGTAAGGCTTCTGCTTTAGCCTTTTCCGTAAGATTTTCCAAACAGTCGACTGTGGTACGTTTAGCTCACTGCTTGCTTTATTCGTCAACTTCCGCGGGCTACGCGTTAAACTTGCCCGCACGCGTTCAACCGTTTCTTCGTTCACTGCAGGCCGACCCGTTGATTTCCCCTTACAGAGGCATCCAGAAGCTTTAAATTGCACATACCATCACCGAATGGAATTAGCAGTTGGTGGATCTTTGTTGAACTTCGTTCTGAAGTGTCGTTGCATTGTTATGACTGACTTATGTGAGTGCATTTCAAGCACGACATACGCTTTCTCGGCTTCTGTTGCCATTTTGTCTCACTGCACTCTCGAGCGCTCTGGCGGCAGAAACCTGAAGTGCGGCTTCAGCCGAACAAAACTTTATGAGTTTTTCTATGTATCTGTAGCGTGTCGTGACCATATGTCAATGAATGGAGCTACAGTGAATTTATGAAATCGCTTCAATAATTTGTAATAGCCCTGTAAATTATAGTTTAAACTCTGCCGCATCCTGTATTAGCTGCATATAATACTGCATTATCTACATTTTTTTTAACTTTTTCTGACGATAATGTTCATGAATAAAGATCTTAGAATATTCTACTTCTTCAACACAGCATTGTGAATGTCACTAAAACACTCGTTGTACATAAAATGTCACATTTATTGCATTTAGTGCACACCTTATTCACTTTCTTAGCAGCATCCTTCCTTCCTTCTGTTCTTTGCAGGCACTTATAATACCCTGAATATCATCTTTGATTGTTCTGCTTTACTCCCTCTACTGCCACAAGGTGATGGCTGTTATCTTCGTGGAACGGTTGTTGTGTTGCTCGTGGTTGCGGATCTATGGCATGCAATAGTAGTAGTCAGGAGCTCTCTGTAAGGAGTTATTTGTATGCGAGACTTGGATCCTTTGTTTGCCAAGTTTTACAGCACTTGAGCATTTACAACGGATGTTTCAAAAAGGATTTCAAAAACCATCTTTCTGTACCATTTAACCCTATGCCAAAGTGTCATTGAGTATGAGCTCATCTGATCGGATACATCAATAAATGACTTGGTGGCATTGTAGTCCCTGACTGCTTTGGATTTCAAAACTTCCACGCCATTTTAATGTTTTACAGGCACCATATCATCGTTATGTTTATATGTATCTCTGACAGTTGCAGTTAGGAATCACCAAGGCTACCAACTGCAAAAATATTGAGTGCTATGAACATGAGTGTTCAGTGGAGCCACCACTTTTAAAGCCATAGTTGAAACGCATTATTTGTGAGCCCTATGAGGCTCATGAGGCCTCTAAACAAAACTCAGCATGATGAGGCCTCTTAACGTAACTCAGCATGAGTCAGTTATGGCTCACGCGGCCCACAGTACAATGTATACGTGAACCAAATATGGCTCATGTGGCATCACAACCCATGTAACTGTGAGCCAACATTGGGTCATGTGGCAGTCAATGTGTTAAAGGATGGATTGCTACTCATATTGTAGAAGTGCTAAACAAGTGAGCTTTCGGCCAATTCTGCCGCCGCACCCCCCCCCCCCCCCCCCACACACACACACACCCTGCCACATGCAAACACAAATCACACATACATGGCCATGATCTCTGGCCACAGAGACCAGACTGCAAGCAACAGCAAATGATGAGAGAAACAATCTGGGTGACAGGATAATGAGAAGGCTGGGTCAGGGAGGGGGGACATACAGGGCTATGGTGGGGAGAGTGTAGGACAACTTAGTGCAGATGGGAGGTTAGACTTCAGTTGGAGGGGGCGGAGGGGGGGGGGGGCAGAAGGAGTGGAAAACGAGAGAAGTAAACAGACTGTAGCTGCATTGATGGAATAGAAGCCTATGTATGTAGACCTAGAGTGGGAATGAAAAAGGGGATAGGTGGGTGAAAGACAATGACTAAAGAAGGTTGAGGGCAGTGGGATTATGGGAACAGAGGATATATTGCAGGGAGAGTTCCCACCTGTGCAGTTAAGGAAAGCTGGTGTTTGCAGGAAGGATCCAGATGACACAGGTTTTGAAGCAGTCATTGAAGTGAAGAATGTTGTGTTGTGCAGCGAGCTCAGCAACAGGGTGGTCCAGCTGTTTCGTGGTCACAGTTTGTGGGTGGCCATTCATGCGGAAAGATAGCATGTTGGTTGTAATGTCCACATAGAATTCAGCAGAGGGATTGCAGCTTAGCCGGTAGGTCACATGATTACTTTGACAGGTAGCCCTGCCTTTGATGAGGTATGTAAGGCTTGTGACCGGACTGGAACTGGTGGTGGTTGGAGGATGTATGGGCCAAGTCTTGCATCTAGTTCTGTTGAAGGGATGTGTACCATAAGACAAGTAGTTGGGAGCATCGGTAGAGTAAGGATGGATGAGGATATTGTGATACTACGTAGGTTTGCTGGGTGACAGAATACCACTGTGGGAGGGGTGGGAAGGATGGTGGGTAGGACATTCTTCATTGCAGGGCACGACATGAGGTAGTGGGAACCTTAGCAGAGAATGTGATTTAGTTGCTTCAATAGTGGCTGGTACTGAGTCACGAGGGAAATACTCCTTTGTGGCCAGGCAATGGCACTTTGGGAGATGCTGGGTGACTGGAGAGATAATGCACAGATCTGCCTCTGTATGAGGGTCGGAGGGTAATTTCAGTTTGTGAAGGCCTTAGTGAGATCCTTGCTATATTTTGAGAGCGACAGCTTGTCACTACAAATGCAGTGACCATGGATGGTTAGGCTGTTGGAAGGGACTTCTTGGTGCAGAATGGGACTGAACGGGTGGGATATGTCAAAGTGGAGGTATTGCTGGTGGTTGGTATGTTTGATATGGATGGAGGTACTGATGTAGCCGTCTTTGAGGTAGAGATGAACGCTGCGGAAAGTGGCTTGTTCAGTTGAGGAGGACCAGATGAAGCTGATTGAGGAGAAGCTGTTGAGGTCCTGAAGGAATGTGGATCTTGAAGGTGTCATCAGTGAAGTAGAACCAGGTGAAGGGTTTGGGTTTCTGGGTGGTCAGGAAGGATTCCTCTATACCTGGGCTGCTTAAAGTTGAAAGGTTACAAGTGCTGTAAAATTGGCAGTATAACTGACAAACACAGGAGGAATGTGAGACACTGTCTTCTGAACCAATTACAGCACCACAACATAAGCCCGTTCTAGCGTCAGTGCCACAACATTGCCAGCTTCTATGTAAACATTGTATGTTGGTGCGTGATTTATTGCTTCTGTGTTGTGATGCTTTGTGTTACTGCCTTGACTACAGATTTTGTTCATTAAAGAATGTCACCGAAATGATGTCATTCTCCAAGTGACAATCCATTGCACTGTGGAGTGCCCTCAAATAGTCAGACTGGAATTGCTACAGAGGACATGTGAGATTTATGAGCAAGAAAAAGTATTTGTTTCTCTTCACGGACATGTCAATCCCTGCTGATAAAAATTTTAGAGTGTATGTCGAAAACTCTAGGACTCGGTCAATGAACTGTTGTAAGGGAAGGTATACTACTTCAAGACTCGCAAGATACTGAAGTAAACAGTGTGGAACAAAGCCCTTGTGGAGAAAGCAGTGTGTTTTTAAGCTCTCCTGGAAAGAAAAAAGGTAGACTTGTCCAGTTACAGATCTTGATTCATTCCAGACTGATGCAATTTGTCGGCACATTTAAGGATATTGTAGCAGAAAAGAATGCCCCACAATAGCAGAGTTTCTAAATTCTTTAAAAGAATGTGAACTTTCTCAAGGGAGAAAAAGCGTCTTAAAATGGCGTTAAAAAGTATGGGCTTCTGCTTTAAAAAGTTAGGCAGCTGAATTCTGTTATCAAAAAAAGCTCACATCGTTGAGGTTCATAGTACTTTCTTACATAAAATTGTAGGAAAGGCTATACATTCAATTATTGGTTACACGGAACCTGGGTCGATGCTGGAGAATCAGTTGATAAAAGTTAGACAGGTGACACTCAGAATAGCAGTGGTCATCAGCCAACAGGAAGAGGAGCCTGATTAATTGTGGCCCATCCAGGTTCTTCAAACGGTTTTGTGCACAAAGAACTTTTAGTTTTTCAATTGAGAAAAACCTGTGATTATCATGAGTATGTGGACAACCCATGATTTCTCCATGATTTAAAAATTGGTTGCTCCAATTAAGCATTCTGACTGTGTTTGTAATGGATAATGTACCTTACAATTCTGTGATTTTAGAAAAAACCTCCAACAATTAGCAAACACAAAGAAACTATTGTGCAGTGGTTTGCAGGTGAGAGGCTTTGCTTGCTACTGTAGACACCAACTTACGGAGGAAGAAAGTAATCCCCCGCCCCTCCGTATTTGCAACTGAGGCTATGCATCTTTAGCTTTATTTTGTTCCGATTGTGGACAGCGTGTTCTTTGGTATGCTTAGGTTTACATTATTTAATGAAATTTTATATGCAGCTATTGCGGTAACAATTCAGGATGACTCCTCTTGGACATTGTCATTAATTTTGGGTGTTGTTTATTTCCTAGTTTCATACACTATCGAGCACTTTTTCTGAGTAGTCATTTTATCTTTTGTTAGAAAAACGTACTTAGGTGTAGATTATTATGCAGCAGCTTATATACATGTTAATTGTAGCTTACATTTACAAAACATACTCCAAAGCTGTGAGTGTATGCGGTGGCAGCTATTGCAACCTCGCAATCACAGTACAGCCAACTCTACGCAAGATGTCAAGTGACATGTTTCACTGGCTCAGGTATAGATGGCCCACGAATAGGATGGTGCGTGTGAGTGACTGTTGCTGTACCATCGGTTTGTTTGTAGTTGATACCTTCCAAGATGTAATAATTGTGGTTGAGGATATAGTTGGCCATGGTGACCAGGAAGGAGGTTGTAGGTTTGGAACCCATTGAGTGTTGGAAAAGGTAGTGTTCAGTAGTGGCGAGGCCATAGGCATTAGGATGTTAGTGTAAAGGGAGGTGACATCAGTAGCGATGAGGAGGGACAACTTGTGGTGAAGGAACAGGAACTGTGGAGATTCGATGGAGGAATTGGTTGACATCTTTTATGGAGTAGGGCAGTCTGAAGGTGTTGGGCTACAAGAACAGATTGCCTCAGTGGGGGCACAGTATCTGGGCACAGTGGGGCATCCTCGGTGGTTGGGTTTATAGACTTTAGGAAGCATGTAGAAGGTAGGAGTGCAAGGAGTGTTGGGGATGAGGAGAGAGTGATGTTTGTGGGAGAGCCTCTGGAATGGGCCTAAGGATTTGAGGAGAGGCTGGAAATCCTGTTGAATTTCTGGAATGGGGTCACTGCAGCAGGATTTGTAGATGGAAGAATCTGACAGCTGGCGGAGACCTTTCACCAGTTAAATCCTTCTTGTTCAAAACCATAGTGGTGGAGTCTTTGTCAGCGAGTATAATTATAAGGTTGGGATCAGTTTTTAGGTGGTGGATTGCAGTTCTTTCTGTGGATGTAGGGTTTGCTTGCATGTTTAGGAATTTGGGGAATGATGTTGAGGTAAGGTTTGACGTTAAGAAATTCTGGAAAGTTAATGGGGTGGTTTGGGGGCAGTTGGGGTGGATCACAATTGGCCGGAGGATTGAACTGAGTCAGGAAGGGTTCATTATTGTATTCGGACTGTGTCTGATTGGTAGTGGTGAAAGTGTTTCCACTGTAGGGACTGGGAGAAGGGGAGAGAAGATCTTTAAAAAGTCCAGCAGATTGAGTTTGGGAGTGGAGCGGAAGGTAAGGCCTTTGGAAAGGACTGATGCTCCTGTGGGAATAAGGCTTTTGGAGGAAAGGTTCATGACTTTGTTTTGGATTTGTTTAGGTTCTGGATTCTGTATAGTGGTGGAAGGGAGTTTTTGAGTGTTAGGTAAATGTAACAGGTCTGTGAGACAATGCTTGTCAGTTATGAGTGACCAAGGTCTGTGAGGCAGTGCTTGTCAGTTACGAGGGAACATGGGGGGGAGGTTTAGAGGCTGTTGTAGAGGTGGCAGTAAGAGGTTGAACAGATTGGATAGCATTCGGAGGTGGTGGTGTGCATGCTGCCCTACATCCTGGAGGGCAAGAGTTTGTGTGAGAGATGGTGTACAGGAATTCGGGGTTGCAGAGCAGGAGAATTTTATGGATGGAGATGAGATATTGAAAGGAGAACTGGAGATTTGGACCTGATTTACATGGTTTTGCAGGACTAGGTTGGTGAAAGCTAGGACTGGCAGAACTAGAACAAGTTGAGGTCATTGCAGGAGGAGGAGTTGCAACTAGAGATGGGTAATTTAATGGGAAGACCATTTGGGGGGATTCCATGAGCCAGGCAACAATGCAGGAACAGTATGTAGGACTTTGTTCTGGCTAGGGACAAGGAAATTTTTCTGTATTGGCACTGATGGAAGGAGTAAGGATCTAGGGTGGAGGATAAAAATGTGTAAAAATATGTAAATAACATACAAAAAATTAGCAAAAATACATGGGGAATATCAGAAAAAGGATGGAATAGATGAGTTATGGAGAACAAGATGAAACCTGATAGAGTAGGGCTGATAGTGAAAGGCAAAAACAAATTGGAATCAATGTGAAACACGATGGGACCTGAGACCAAAGATAAAAATACATAAAAAGACTAATGTGGGTTCTAGGTTGGTGTGCAGATATGTATGAAGAAGGGGCCTGCAAATATGACTAGATTAGGTGATGTTAGTATGTGTGTACTGGAATAAAAGAGGATAAAGAGTTAAGGGGGTGGGAGACTGGTAGGACAAGGTAAAAGTTCATGTGACACAGGAAGATACAGAAAATAACACATGAAAATATGCAAGAGTGATGCAGGAAGAGGAGTCATTTCTTGCTACCAGCACCAGCTTTTCTGAATTGTGAATTGCACAATTGTGAACTCTTCCTGCATTATATCCTACATTCCTGTAAGCCCCCTGGCCTCAGCTGTTGTTAGTCACTGTCTTTCCCCCCAGCTATCCCCTTCTCTGTTTGCACTCCAGCACTACACAGTCCTCTATTCCACCAACACACCCACAGTCTTTTTAATTCTCATGTTTTCCAATCCCCCCCCCCTCCCTCCCTCCGTCCAACCACCCATCTGTATCTAGCTGTCCTATCATCTCCCCACCATGTTCCTGTATGCTCCCACAGACAGAATTTTACTGTCTGCCACTCCTACTGTGCTATCCCTCCCCTCCCCGCCCCAGACTCTTCCTTATCCCACACCAACCAGATTGCTGCTCATGTCATGCACTGTTGCTCTATGTCTGGCCTCGATAGCCAGAGATGGTAGGTATGTGCGTGGATGCATGCATGTGTGCATGCACTGAAGGTCTTTTGGCCAAAGCTTACCAGTTTAGCTGTGTTTTTGTTGTGCCCTTATGCAACTCAACATATCCACTATATGGTAGGTAGAAATCTATCATTTTCATAATATTGTCATTATTCCATCCTGGATTTTCCATAGTTAGTTACTTAGCCAGTCAGCTTAAAGTTTCATTGATCATTTTGCACAATAAATAGTAAGATGTGGAGCAAGTCATTTTACATTCACATTGCAGATTAATTTGTACATCTGGCTAGGTGCTGAACATTTCTAAGTATTTTTGAGAAAAAAAGGTATACAGATGTGAATTAGTGGTTCCTGCCCATCACTTTTTTACACAGTACAATAACAGAAATTCTTCTACAGATTATGATGTCGAAGAGAAACTTCCTCAGTTTTTCATATTTTACTTTGCTGTTAGTCAGACATTATATCACTTCTTACGTGTTCAGAACTTTTTGTTGTAGCATTGTCGCCACTTCAACAGACGTCTAAAAGACGATCGTGGGTGAGCACCACATATTATTCTTATAGCACATTTCTGAGCAAAGGAGAATTTCTTTAATAAAGATGAACTATCCCAGAACATTATTACATATGACATTATTGAATACAAATATGCAAAATATGACGACTTACTGATTTTCCTCTTATTAAAATTTGCAATGATTCTCAGTACAAATGTGGCTGAACTAAGTTGTTTTAGGAGTTCCAAAACATAGGTTACCCAGTTCTAATTCTCTTCAATATGAACACCTAGGAATTTTGAAGTTTCCACCCTATTTATTATTTCTTTACTCTATGCAACCTTTATCATTGATGTAGTACTCCTATACATGGGGAACAAGTATGTTGTGTGTTTTTAAAATTGAGGATAAGACCATTCGCAGAAAACAAATCTTGGATACTTTTAGAATGTTCTTACCATTTCTTCTGTTTATGTATGTGTGATTGGATTTATTAAAGTACCAGTGAAATAAAGTACCAGTGAAATTTGTGGCACAACTTGACTAGAAGAAGGGATTGGTTGGTAGGGCATACTCTGAGACATCAAGGGATCACCAATTTAGTATTGGAGGGAGGTGTGGAGGGTAAAAATCGTAGAGGGACACCAAGAGATGAATACACTAAACATATAAACATGTTCAGAAGGATGTAGGTTTCAGTAGGTACTGGGAGATGAAGCTGCTTGCACAGGATAGAATAGCATGGGGAGCTGCATCAAACCAGTCTCTGGACTGAAGACAACAACAACAACAATAATAAACTTTCTTAGTAATTTTGAGTAGTTTTTGTAGTGTGCGACTACTGCACGATCTCCACTTGTTCTTGCTAAAAGATACATTTCTCTTTTCCTTTCACAAGAATGCTTTAATCTCTCTGGTGATACATGGTTTTTTACATGGCCTTTTTAATTAGCTTATGCAGAGAGCTATTTTCGAATAATGATATGAATTTATCATGGTACAGATTAAATTTTTTGTTAGTATTTGCTTCATTATAAATTTCATCCTAGGTCATCTCTGTAAACTATTCTTAAAAATATTTGTTTGGAATAATCGATTATTCTAACTGATTCCCACTTGAGGAATATGCATACTTTAAGGCACTATGTTGTTTATACTAACTAACTGTGCAATGTGATCAGAGAGAGCATTTGTTACTTGGTAAACAGTTATTTTCTTGTTTTGAGTTCCACCAACGAAAAAGTTACCAGTTTCCTACTGCCTTCATCCACCCCTATTGGAAAGTTAATTACTAAGATCAAATTGAAGGATGCATGTAAGTTTTCCAGCACATTTTTCGTCTCTGAACTTTTAAAAGTCTGTGTTCAACTCACCATAGACCATTAACAGCTTTCTGCTGTCTGACAATAGCACAGTGAGGAGTCCAGATTCCTCATAAACAATTTAAAACTTCTGAGTGAAGATCAGTATACAGTTACAATTAAAAGTGAACTATTTTTCAGTATTAATTCAGAAGCACGCGATTCTATGTGGTGATCATTACAAAATCTATTTGTCTCAATATTTTTTAACTAATGTTCTTACGTAAGTATCAACTCACCGTTTTCCTGTGTTAGTTCTGCAAGAGTAAGCTGCTATAGTGTAGTCTTTTTTATGTAACTTATCTAACCCCATGGTTATATGCTATTCAGACAGGCACAGAATGTCGTACCTCTTCAGAGCTCTCTAAATGTCCCAAAAAGGCAAGAAGCTCTTCTACCTTATTACTCAGTCCTCTAATATTTTGAAGAAATAAGCGAAACTTACTTACCAGTGCATTCTTAAGCATTTTGTGGGGCTCTTCTGACCTCTTTCAGTTAATACAGGGCTGTCATGGCGCTGCAGGACTTCCACATAAACGACTTTTATCGTAGCTGATGGTGTAATTACTGTTCTTAGCCAGGCTGTTTGCTCCTCCACATACTGCAATAACCTGATCGTCTTTGTCAGGATTATAGACACATGAATAACGATCAAAAACTGTATCTGCTTACATACAGAAACTACATAAACAGAGAAAAATTGTGTGAACAATTAATTTTACCAACAAAAAATGATGTGATTCAACTACCAAATCAGTGAATACAGAATATGATAACAGGGGAAGAAGACTGTATTGAAATCCTGGGATAAAATAGTAAACAGAGATAAAAACATAAACTTTCCAATATAATTCAAAAATTCACTCAATGTTTCTGATTGTGCATCCACAGGAAAGAATTCCAATGTTGTTCATTGTATTTAAAAGAATTGTTGTTTACCATACTGACAACTATATGTAGTGTTTCTGTTTAGTGTTTAGGACAACCACAAAACTTGTTCACCTTTACATGTAATGTGTAAGAATATCTTTGATATTGATTGATATTGATATATAAGTTAGGAATTATTATAATATATGCTGTTTCATGAACACTAGTGCCCCTCCTCCCTACAAAAATGTAAGGAAAATAAGTCCATTGTGGATACCACAGAAAACTACTCTAATTCAGTGCTATTACAAATTATTCTAATTCAGTGCTACGACATCGTTTGCTGAGATAGCAGTTGAGTAACACAGACTCTGCCTCCAAGCAACGCAAAACTGCTTGTATGGTCCTGGCGTTAGGAAGATTCATAATCTCACTGAAGTGGAGTGCTCCTGAGCTCTGAAATTTAAGCAATGACGCAGTTCCACTTTGCATCCAGACGGCCAATCAGTTTACTACACACACTTCACATCTCATTTGTCACATCAGGCATGAGCAGAAAGTTTTTGTTAATCAGTCATTTACAGTGATCCTTATAAAGTATCGGCTGAAGATTGTATTGTCCTAAGTACAAAACTTCTTTGTGAAAACAAGCCTACTTAATATACATTGAGAAAATCCTTCAATAATTAATATATACTGTAAAATGCTCAGACTTGGCACACAATAGTTAAATTATTTTGTTTATTTATCTAGAGATCTATGTTGTCTCTTAAGTATTTCTAGTAGTTATTCTGTAACACTTACTTACAAAACATGAATATTATTATAAGGTTGAGTAATACCTTAAAGAAAGTTGCTACCACATTTACTCGAATCTAATCCGCACTTTTTTCTGCTTTTTGTAATAAAAAAAACTGCTTGCGGCTTAGAATCGAGTGCAAAGTAAGTGGAAGTTCTGAAAAATGTTGGTAGGTGCCGCCACAACTAACTTCTGCCATCGAATATATGTAGTGCTACACAGGCATGCTTTGTAGGCACAAAGATAAATTCTAGCACCAAAACCTCTGTGTCAGTAAATAAATGTAAAAAAAGTAGAAGACGAGCTTTTTTTTCTCCGCCCCGAGTTTCGACCACTGCATTTTCATACATTATCCAATGAAGTAAATAGAAATTCTGTATTGTTCATCTTCGAATGTAGCAGCCTTTCAAATATTCATAGCAACAAAAATAAATTTCTTTACAGAAAAATACCAACAATGCACAAGGCTTTAGGATTGTTGCACGAGTTGATATGCTGGGGCTCACTAAGATTTTAGGTAGCGGCACCTGTTGCTTCGTGGTATGTTGTGAAGTGCTTGTTGGTGTTAGTGAACCATAATGAAGCGCTTTCATTATAGTGCCAAATTCAAGAGGGGAGTTATTTCTTTTGCGGAACGAAGTTCTAATTGTGCTGCAGGTCTGCGATACGGGATTGATGAGAGCAACGTCAGGCGATGGTGATTGCAGAGAGACAAAGTATTTAAATGTTCAAGTTGCAGGAAAGCATTTAGTGGGCCAAAGTGTGGCTGATGTCATGCACTAGAAGTGATTTTAAATCAATTTGTTAAGTAACAGCGTCAGAAATTCCTGCCTGTGAACGCTGAAATTTTAAAAATTAAGGCACATGAAACTGCTAGAGAGCAAAAAATCGAAAATTTTAAGGCAAGTCGCAGCTAGATTGATCTGTTTATGAAGTGCTGGGGTGGGGTTTTCCACTTTGCAGGCAAACTTCAGTTGCACAGAAGCTGCTGAAAAATATGATGAAAAACTTGTGAATTTCAGCTCTTCGTAATTAGGTGGCGCACAGAAAAGCAATACCTTCTTGGTCAGATAGGAAATGCTGACCAAACTCCCATATATTTTGACATGCCGTCAAATTGTACGGTCGACGCCAAAGGAAAGAAAGACATAAGTGTTCTTACATCAGGGGGTGAAAGACAGCGGATGTCCGCTATGCTTGCTTGCACAGCAGTTGGACATAAATTACACCCATTCATAGTTTTCAAGTGAAGGAGTTTACTGAAATTGGAAGTGTTTCCAAAAACTGTAATTGTACGAGCAAATGATACAGGGTGGTTTTCGGAGGACATGGTGCTGGAATGGATTAGGCGTGTGTGGAATTTTCGTCCTGGCACAATGCTCGGTTTACGCAGTCTGTTGGTATTAGATGCATATGCAGGCCATACATCACCTGCAATAAAACAAAAATTAGAGGAAAGCAAAACTGACTTGGCAGTAATTCCAGGCGGGATGATGTCAATTCTGCAACCACTTGACATCTGTTTGAATAAACCATGCTTAAACGCATGCACACAGACTGGCTTTCGAAAAGCGACAGACAACTGCATGGAAGTGTGTTCCAAATCAGACTGTGCAACAAGCATTTAAAAAATGTTTGATATCCAATGCACTAGATGGTACAGAGGACGATGCTCTGTATGAAGAAATGAGCAACAAAGAATCAAGTGATAGTGATTCAGAAACATGACTGATATTCTAAAAATTTCATATAAGATGTATTACAAACCTAATAAAATTTTGTTTTAAATTTCAGTGTTTAATTTCATCCTTATTTTATAAGTGTTGCTACTCTGCGTTGCACAGGGTAAAAAAGCGTGGGGAGCTGCAGCAAACCAGTCTACAGACTGAAGACAACAACACACTTGCATTTGAAGTCATCACTAAAAATCTGCTAAGACTATCCGACTGGCAAGACTGTTTGGGATGTATGTCAATACGGCCATACTACATTCTGAAATTTTTCCTACCTGTGACAAAAGATGGTTGTTAACAGGAACTTTTATGAATCATGAATCACATGCATTATTCTCTTCACCATAAGAATAATACGAATGTAAACATTATGCCATGTATTTTTTCGTGTTTGCTGCCTAATAAACTATGAAACTAGAGTGAGACAACAGCAGATGCAGAATAATATACGTATCATGTCATGTTTATATATGTATTATTCTTATGCTGAATAGTGATACAGTCAGAAATGAAGCACGCCAACTGACTAGATTTTTAAATCTAAGATGACTCTAATTTCTGTGCAGAATGTAATTTACTAAAGAGGTGTCTGGAAAGATTTTCAAACGGAGAAAAATTTTCTCTAAGCTCTCGTTCAGAACATCTTCTATCATACACAGTCTATTATTTGGTGCTTGTTGATCATTATCAAAGAAAGCAGCAGTGTAAGTAACAACAAATAGCCGTCTCTTGCCATTGTTTCGCTAATGAGACAATTCCTCTCTCTCTCTCTCTCTCTCTCTCTCTCTCTCTCTCTCTCTCTCTCTCTCTCTCTTTTTTTTTTTTTTTTTTTTTTTTTTTTTTTTTTTTTTTTTTTTTTTTTTTTTTTTTTTTTTTGCTGCGGTTGCCATGAGAGGCGACAGGTCATCAACACTTACCAGAATGCGACAATGCATGTCACAGAACAATAATGCATTTTCAGCTTAGTGTAACGTAAACACCTATAACAAAGAGAACGGCACTTATCAGATCAAAACAAAATAAGCAATCGATTCAAACCAAACTAAACACGTGAAAAAGGAAGGGTACCCGTATAAATACGGACAGAGCACCTGACACATCGCAATGGCTACCTGGTAAGGCTTAACTGCTAAGCTTACGACTCGAACCAAACTACAATAGCTGTATCTTCATCCATTCAACCTAAATTGTGCCTCATGTTACAATGGACCAACTTTGTTTCAATTGGAGGTGCAGTCTAAAACTTTTCTCTCCCCTTGAATTTCGAGCCCCAAATTTCAGTGCGTCTTAGATGGGGGAAATTTTTTTTCCCTTGATTTCAAGTCTCATTTTTCAGGTGCGGCTTAGATTCGAGTGTGGCTTTGATTCGAGTAAATATGGTAACCAAATTCTGTTAAATGAGAAGCATAACTATGAATCAGTCATGCAATTCTAAGTAACTGTACTCTTATGGTACTGACTCAGCTCCAACATCTGGATATATTTGAGATATTTGCTATCTACTTCTCCAGTGTTGGAGCACTGTATACTAAAAAATGCTTTGCAGAAGGCTGTCCAATAAGTCATGTTTGTATGATAAATGATCCCAATATGGGATTTATATACAATATCGGATATTAAACAAAAACTGTTGGTACAAATTAAGTTTGGTGGAATAAACCACCAAAACATTTCTCTGATATTTCAATTTAAAACTTGCACTTTTATCATGTGCTTTTTGGTTATGTGTCATGTAATGTACCCTACCAATTCTTTCTTTCAGTGACCTTAGTAGCATCACTAGTTTGAAGCAAGTTATATTGAACTCATTCTCGCCACCATCTGAAGAGATAAAATCAGCTGCCTCATATGCACTTGGAAGTGTTGCTGTAGGCAACTTACCGCAATACCTGCCATTTGTATTGCAGGAAATTGAGGCTCAACCAAGAAGGCAGTATCTCCTCCTCCACTCACTGAAAGAGGTTTGTTGCAGTGTATTATTTTCCATTGATGTTCATTGGCTAGGGTGTGACACCATTGTATTCATTGCTTGTACAATATTATGTGCTACTTGTTCCCTCATTAACTAAAATGCAACTGAATGTAAGTGACAATAGAAGTGTGTATCATATATGGGTTTGAGTCCTTATCTGTCTTTCATTGGGCGTTTTCTATGCATCTAGAAATCACTCTTAAGTGTGTGTGTGTGTGTGTGTGTGTGTGTGTGTAAGATGAAAGAAACAGCTTTTATTTTACGTTTTGTAAAGAGTTCTGGGAAATGACACTACACGTTGGTAACGAACAACCAGGATCATTGAAGCTGATTTGTGTTTTTACTCTTCAGATCATATCATGGCAGTCATCTAGTCCTGGTGGTATTCAGTTATTGCAGCCATTTGTACCTGCTATATGGCAGCAGTTGTTTCGTCACTGTGAATGCGGAGAAGAAGGAACACGTAATGTTGTAGCAGAGTGTTTGGGAAAACTTACACTAATTGATCCAGGAGTCCTCTTGCCACAGCTTCAAAAGTCGCTGGCCTCAGAATCGGCACTTATGCGTACCACTGTCGTTACTGCTGTAAAATTTACCATTTCTGATCAGGTAAGTAGAGATGATAGTTACCTGTTATGTCAGTTGCCTTGCATTTTGACAGAAATTTCACGTGTGCTTTCAGATCAAATGATACTTAATCATATGATTGAGACTGTAGTAATCTGTTGGTCTGTAACTCAGATTGAGTTAATTGAAATCATTATTTTAAACACAATGAAATAAATTCCATGGGCATGCACTGAATCTTCACCAAGTCAGGTCTTCTTGTCCCATGAATGCTAGTGGAGAAAACACAGACTAAAGTCTAGTTTTGCCCTAAATTTATTTCTCTGACAGATATTGATAATGAGGTAAAATTCTGTCATTTGTAAGAGATTAAAATAGAAATAGAATCTGTATGTGAAAACTTGGACTGTTGAGTAAACAAAGTAATTCACACTGCAATGATTTAGCATATTGGACCTTAAATGTTGTTGAATTCTATGGCCCTTAACTTTGGATGATAGAGTTAAAACTGTTGCCGTCTTATTGGGTGTGGCACATACCATTTAACATTATGAATGCAGAATGGTAATATGTTTGTGTTTACTCACAGTCCTTATCACAAATGAATAGCTGTACAATTCATGATTGTGTTCCAACTGTTTTAAATGAGCTGAATGTTATTTTTACATATTGTCTGTTGGTTTTTCTCTCTGTCACAACTGTTTTAAGTGAGATGAACATTATTTTGATGTATTCCCTGTTGGTCTCTGTCTCGGGATCCATGGCTGATGTTTGTCTACAGATTTTCATGACATTACACTAGCACGTCTGAGTGACATTGTCATATGTTCTTCCTCCATTGGTGGCAGAGTGGAGTTGAGTCAGAGATTTTGCACCATTGTCTGAGGGCTTTCCACTGGTTATTATTTCTCAGGTTCTTCCCTTGCCACCTGCAACATTAGTTCACTGCAGCATTGGAATGTGGGATCTATTTATCTTGAAGTTTTCTTCATTGTTGTTGAACCTATGGGGGGGGGGGGGGGGGGGAGCAGCTTTTCCACACAATGAAAACCTCTGTGTCAGTGAACTTCGTTATATGGTTGGTTTTATACAGTAAGTGCTCCACCACAACCAATTTATTCACAAGTGCCAACTTGTAATAGTGTTAATGTTTGATGATCATTCTGGAATCGTGGCCTGGCGAGTTAGCAAATCTGCTGGAAGGCATGGACTTCGATGACTGCCCCTAGGTAGCACTGCTGTAATCCGCAAGCACTGTTGTTGCTCCTGTAACTGTATGGAGACATGCTGATCCTCCTGCCCTATCAGCATCTGTGGCTGCCCCTTTAAAGCCAGCAGTGCAGCTGCTCAGTCAGTTGTGATGTCACTGTCTGGTTGTATTGATCTCCCTACAAAATGTTGTTTTGGTTCTGGGTTCACTAGTTATTACAGTTTTGCTCATGGGTAATTCACAGCACTCATCATTATACTGTGTAATCTCCGTTCCCTCTCTTGTTGTTGTCCACCTGTTTACTCTCGTGTGGCTCGCTGTTGACACCCTCCGCTCATCTCTGCAGGTTTTCAACTTGTTCCTGGTCTTGTTTGATACTGGTCACTATAACTGGTTACAGGGTGTAAGGTTATCAGCATTCCAAAGGCACAAAGCTTGTGCAGTTCACGGAACAGCAACAGCAATGGCTGCTCCAGCAGTTTCTTTCAGTAGCAAATTTCATTAACAGACTGAATTGCTCTGTCAGGAAATTCAAATTTTGTACGATCGTTTACAGGTTCAGAATTCCCAACTTATCCAGGCTGTGGTGAATTCCCAGGTGGAGATCTACCAACCTATATTTCCACTGTGCGATGCCACCGAAGAGCACTGGGACATAAATTTGCAGCTGTTGAATCAGCACATTGGCACCTTTCAGATCTCTGATGTCCCTCTTAAACAGTGCTCATTCTTTCTTGGTCTTCCCTGAAGACATTTTTCTTACTAAGGAAGTTGGCTCCACTCACGAATCCTGTTGCGCTCATGCTCAAGGATGTGTATTCATTGTTGTCACGTTATTATTCCCAACGATTCAAATACAGTTGCATTGCGCCTCAAGTTCCATTAGTATCACAATTGGCTTGGCCAGCTGTACTGCTCTTGGTGACGGATTTGCAGAGGTCCAGTCGAAGTTGTGATTTCACTTGTACAAACCCTGCTTGCAAGACTAGGTGTGTAGATTCTTTGATCAGACACCATAGTGGTCAAATTAGCTTCCACTCAGGAAGTAAGCACTTCTGCCCTAATACCAGGCAACCCTTCCCCGACACTATTTCGAAAACCTTGCACTCTTTTGAGATCACGCAGGCAGCTAGTGAATACCTTAATCCTAAGTAGCAGTGGTCCAGTTGCCCCCTTGGGGACAGAATTCTTGTAAGTCCTTTCCTGACAGTGACGACATGAGTCATAGATTTCAGAAGCCAGTGGCCTCTGAACAGCCTGTCACACCCTGTTGGCATAACAGTGGGGTCTCCCATCGTATTTTGACTGCTTCACAGCCCACCCATGTGCAGACTGTCCATATTGCTGGGAGAACTGCAGCTGTTGTCGGAAAGACAGGCATCTCCAAAATGTCAGTCATCAGACATCAAGACAGTTGGATACAACACCCCGTGAGAGTCAAGGGGCGATGCCTGAGCTTCAGGCATTTGTTCCTCAGGGCGATATTTCCACCATTAAGTTGTTCATCAACCTCATGATTACAAACTGGGATGTCTGTTTCCAGGTGGACAAGGAGCTAATGTTTCTTTCATTAACCTCTTAGCATATGCTAGTGTTGGTTCCCCTGACTTGGTCCTGCCATCCCGTACATTTGTCAGGTATGGTGACAATTTGATTTCCCTACTGGGTAAATTCACAACCAACTGCATACAACAGCTGTCTGTTGTCGATAGTCACTCAGCTAGCAACATTTTTGGTTTGCATGCCTTCTCGCTGTATGGATTCTGCATCGCTGATAAGGTTCAGGTTGTCTCAGACACGGTTCCCTTCCAGGAGCTTGACGTCCTCCATACCACCTTTCCACCTCTATCCGAACCTGACCTGGCATGCACTGCAGGTTTCAAGGCTCATATCTCCTTACATCCAGGTGCAGGGCCCTGTTTCTGCCAGGCACATGCCATAAATGTCTCCTTACTAGTGGCTGTCAAGTAAGAACTCGATTGCCTCCGTGAAACTTTCCTTGCCAATTCTGCAGATAACCACCTCATTTCTTATCTTACCTTCACACTTAATTTTTAACATTCTTATGTAGCACTACATCTCAAACATTTCGATTCTCTTCTGTTGCAGTTTTCCCACAGTCCATGTTTCACCACCATACAATGCTGTGTTGCACGTGAACGTTCTAAGAATTTTTTTTTTCAAATTAAGGCATATGTTTGATACTAGTAGGCTTTTCTCAGCCAGGAAAGCCCTTTTTGCCAGTGCTGGTGTGCTCTGCTCATCATGGGTTATTTTACTGCTGAGATAGTAGAATTATCTAACTTTGTCTGCTTCAAGATCACCAGTTCTTAATTTTTTGAGAACATTTCTTGTGGAGAACAGTGTTTTTTCTTAGTACTTTAAAGTGAACATAAATGGTCTCTACTACAAGAAACCTATTGTTTTTGTGATTACCAGTTTGTCAGTTACTGACTATCTTCAGATCTCATACTTTGATGGTAGGCAGTAGCGGAGAATGGAGCAGGCGTTAACGAACTCCATGAACTGGGAGCAGTGGACATTCATGGAGTTCGTAACAACTGCTCTGATCCTTGTCACTGCCTGCCGTCATGGTGTGAAGTCTGAAGATGGTCAGTAACTTATCAACACAAAAAGAAAGGTTTGTTGCAGTCGAGACTATGTTCATTTTAAAATCCCCAATTTGGATGTTAAGTTTCTTGCTGTCTTCATTTTTGCTTCCTCATTATTTTTGTCTTTCTTCAATTTAATCCCGGTCCATATTCTATTTTCCTTTGGATGTTCATTTTTGTCCTGTTGTCCTCAGGATAGGGCTCCCAGAGCAGTTTTCAGTTTATTATGCGGAATTGTGTGCTATCTTGAGGTAACTGGAGTAGATGGGACAGTGTCATGGTAAGAAATTCCTGTCTGCTCATATTTCCATAATGCCTCCTCCCTATTGGTCATGAGTACCCCACAAATTGAATGGTGCATGATGTGCAGAGCACTCTCCTTTTATTGCAAATACAGGTCGAGGAAATAACTTCCTGCTGGGTTCCAGGGCACATCCAGGGAAACAAACTTGCTGATGTGGCTGCCGAGTGGCCTTGCTCCCTTCCACCTCCTGCATGACGTTCAGTCCCCCTGCAGGCTGTTACCTCATTTTTGACCAAGAAGACTGTGTGTTGGTGGGAGGCTCAGTGGCTGGAAGTGAGGAGTAATAAGTTACTGTGTGTAACACCTTCAGTGGGACTGTGGCTTAACTCCTTCTGACCACAGCAAAGAAGTATCAGCCCTTACATGACATTGCCCATTGATGTGGAGCTTTCTCTGACGTTGTGAGGAGCCACCAGTGTGTCACAGATGTGGGACACAGCTATCTGTACAACATATTTTAATTCAAACAGTTCTTGTGACAGGACATCGACAACTTTTATTCATTGTCAATGATAAAATTTCATAGTGTTGTAAAAATTGTTTCTAAAAAGAAAAACTCTGCCTGGTTTCAGGACATAAGTCCCATTATATTGAGTGTCTTTTATATGATGACCTGAGGTTGATATGGGCCTCCCGCAGGACCTTCCCTCTATTATTAATGATAATGAGGTGTATGTGATTCATCTTTTAAGATTTTGTGTGGAGTGCACATGTGGGTTTTTTAAGTTAGAGAACTCCCTACCTAGGCCCGACAAGACTCCTCCTGAGACGCGGCAAGGTAATAGTAAACTGCAGGAATGTCTATAGAAATGTCCCAGAACTGCTCTCATTAATAGACTGTCACAATGCCCACATAGTACTAGGGACAGAAAGTTGGCTGAAACCAGATGTAAACAGTAATGAAATCCTAAACTCAGATTGGAATGTATACCGCAGAGACAGGCTGGACAGTGAACGGGGAGGCGTGTTTATGGCGATAAGAAGTGCAATAGTATCGAAGGAGATTGACGGAGATCCGAAATGTGAAATAATTTGGGTGAAGGTCATGGTTAAAGCAGGCTCAAACATGGTAATTGGATTTCTCTATAGGCTCCCTGGCTCAGCAGCTGTTGTGGAAGAGCATCTGAAGGAAAATATGGAAAATATTTTGAGTAGATTTCCCCACCATGTTATAGTTCTGGGTGGAGATTTTAATTTGCCGGATATAGGCTGGGAGACTCAAACGTTCATAACGGGTGGCAGGGACAAAGAATCCAGTGAAATTTTTTTAAAGTGCTTTATCTGAAAAACTACCTTGAGCAGTTAAACAGAGAACCGACTCGTGGTGATACCATATTAGACCTTCTGGTGACAAACAGACCCGAACTATTTGAAACAGTTAACGCAGAACAGGGAATCAGTGATCATAAAGTGGTTACTGCATTGATGATTTCAGCCATAAATAGAAACATTAAAAAAGGTAGGAAGATTTTTCTGTTTAGCAAAAGTGACAAAAAGCAGATTTCAGAGTTTTGTCTCAAGTGCAGATAGTGTTGAGGATCAGTGGACAAAGTTCAAAACCATTGTACAATATGCATGAGATGAGTATGTGCCAAACAAGATCATAAGAGATGGATAAGAGCCACTGTGGTACAACAACAGAAGTTAGAAAACTGCTGTGGAAGCAAAGGGAACTTAACAGCAAACATATATATAGCCAAAGCCTTGCAGGAGAAAAAAAAAAAAAAAAAAAAATTACGCAAAGCGAAATGTAGTGTGTGGAGGGCTATGCGAGAGGCGTTCAATGAATTCCAAATTAAGGTTCTAGGTACTGACTTGCCAGTAAATCCTAAGAAATTTTGGTCTTATGTCAAAGCGGTAGGTGGATCAAAACAAAATGTCCAGACACTCTGTGACCAAAATGGTACTGAAACAGAGGATGACAGACTAAAGCCAAAATATAAAATGTCTTTTTCCAAAGCTGTTTCACAGAGGAAACTGCACTGTAGTTCCTTCTCTAGATTGTCGCACAGATGACAAAATGGTGGATTCGAAATAGATGACAAAGGGATAGAAAAACATTTAAAATCACTCAAAAGAGGAAAGGCCACTGGACCTGATGGGATACCAGTTCAATTTTACACAGAGTACGCGAAAGAACTTGCCCCCCTTCTTGCAGCGGTGTACTGTAAGTCTCTAGAAGAGCGTAGCGTTCCAAAAGATTGGAAAAGGGCACACGTCATGCCCGTTTTCAAGAAGGGACGTCGAACAGATGTGCAGAGCTATAGACCTATATCTCTAACGTCGATCAGTTGTAGAATTTTGGAACACGTATTATGTTCGAGTATAATGACTTTTCTGGAGAATAGAAATCTACTCTGTAGGAATCAGCATGGGTTTCAAAAAAGACGGTCGTGTGAAACCCAGCTCGCGCTATTTGTCCACGAGACTCAGAGGCCCATAGACAAGGGTTCCCAGGTAGATACCGTGTTTCTTGGCTTCTGCAAGGCGTTCGATACAGTTCCCCACAGTCGTTTAATGGACAACCTTAATCGTACATATGTTGCTAACTGAAATTTAATTATAAGAAATTGTACCAAGAACAATGTGTTTTGGGTGGATCTTGAGTGTGTAGCTGCCTTCAAATAGCCTACTCTCATTATACCCAAGTTACAATAATTATCTTGCCATGAATATGATGTTTCTCATTATTGTATTGGAACAAATCACACAGTTAACAATGGGTTTTGCAGTGATTCTCAATTTGCTGGTGCTCCGAACGGCATATATACTTATAGGCGTGAAATGAATGCCAATACGGTGCCTCACAACTCTGTACTGAAGGGAGACGGCGTGCTTGTGACGTAGGCGGCGTTGTGCCATCTCATTGGTCAATGCTCAGACACACGCTCAGAATATCTGACATGCCAGATATTGCTCTGCACGTTCGGAAAGACTCCCTAGTGTGCTATTCTACGCCGTGACGTCAGAAACTCGGCATGCTTAACACTCAACGTTCGGATGCGCGGTCCCTGTACCGACGGCTTAACAGAACACAGCATGTCATTCTCAATGGAGAGAAGTCTTCGGAAGTAAGAGTGATTTCAGGTGTGCCGCAGGAGAGTGTCGTAGGACCGTTGCTATTCACAATATACATAAATGACCTTGTGGATGACATCGGAAGTTCACTAAGGCTTTTTGCGGATGATGCTGTGGTATATCGAGAGGTTGTAACAATGGAAAATTCTAGTGAAATGCAGGAGGATCTGCAGCGAATTGACGCATGGTGCAGGAAATGGTCCATGCCACACAGCCCCTGCTACTCGTGTAGCCGCATGCTGCATGTAATGGTCTCCTGACCTATTTAGTGGAACCCGAAACCCCACCAACCTATGACACAAGTTGAGGAATGTGTGGCCTACACACTCGCAGAACCATCTGAGCCTCTGATTGAGGCCCTCCACTTGGCTCTATACCAGAGATCCACAATCAGTCATGTTGCCTAGGCTGCAAATAGTGAGCTCTGCTTTTGTCTGGCAAGCAAGACTGGCAGCCTTTACTACTTCATGTAGCCACTCGAAGCCAGAGAGAATCTATTTTGATCCAAAGTGACACACTCTGGTACCAATTTGAACTATCACCTGCAGTTGGTTGCACCCTGTGCTCTTCATGACATGCAGAGGGACCCATGCCAAGTCTAATCACTCCACTTGGTACACACACAGAGTGCACAGTGGCTATCTTCCCCTCTTTGACAACCATGTCCCTAAGTGGCCCCATAACGTGCCTAACATTGGAGCTGCCAGCTCACAGTAATACCACCCTCTGTGACTGCCAGGATCTTGCAGGCTGAGAGGTTTCCTCTGATACAGGACAAGCGACTGTATCGGGCTGAGGGACATCGTCAGCCACAGATAGCACCTGGAAACTGTTTGTCAGACCAACGGAGGAGACTTAACATTCAGCCCTCCAGGAAGTCTTTTGCAGTCTGCCATGCCCTGAGATGACCTCCCACTCTACCACCGGTGAGGGGTCAACCTTAATGTGAGCAGTAATTGGGCTGGCCAATGGTGCGGACCAGTCGGCGGATTTGTGGGTCATGCTGGATGTACAATGGATTCCCATGGCGAGTCCCCAACAGTTATGTCTGTCCACTGCAGCCTCAAGCTGTGTAACTGAAGCCAACACAGTCTGGAGTTGAGAGTGAAGTGTCACCAACTCAGCTCGCATCCACACGTAACAATCAATTCCTATCCATACTAGAGATGATGGAAAACTACACTACACAAACAAACCAGGCATCATCGACATGCACTGCAGAAGTCTACTGTAGATGATTACGAAAGTGCAAGAACTGTATAATAAATTAGATTAATAAAATCAAACAACAGAAAATTCAGGATGGAATGCAACAAATTAGATTAACATGCAGATATTGGAAAACTAAACTACCAAAGCACACAGATGAGGCTAAATAATACTTTCCTACACAAAGAAAAACACATGAACTATGTCTAATGAATATTAAATTAACATGCAGAAATTCAAAAACTAAACTACCAAAGCTCACAGGTGAAGCAATGTAATCTTCTTCTTGTTGGTGTTGGTAGGCTGGTGACAGCTGCCTGGCTGACCGGACTACTGTCTACGAGCAACCACTAGCTTTCAAAACAAACAGATGACTGTTGACTTCCACTACATGCCATGAAACCACAAACCACCACCACATTCATTGTGCTCACAGGTTCTAGGGCCGTCCCTGGTCTTGTTTGATTCTGCCCACTATAACTGCGGTATTGATGGTTGACCCAGTCATTCCAACATACTTTTCCACATGTACACGGTATGCAGTATTCTGGACATTGTGAATGGTTCTACTTTGTCCTTTACTGATTTGAGAAACTCTTTGATCTTCTTGGTCACTTTGTAAATAATCTTTATGCAGTGTTTGCACAATATGTGGCCAGTTCTGTCCTACATCCTGTGGATCTATGACAGAAAGGCCGTAGCCAACAATTCTTCTTCCAGTGTGTCACTTTGCTGAGTGTTGGGTTTAGTGACACGTCTTACACAGCTGGTGGAGTGCCCATTGCTCCTCAGAATGCATTCCAGGTGATGCATCTCATGTCTGTTGTTCTGTGGTTCACATATTCATGTCGTGTTATGAGCATATTAATTATTCCTCTTTCCTGGCTCAGGTGATGATTTGACAGTCTATTGGCCATGTTGTCAGTTTTCCTTATACCATGTCGCCCAGATTCTCACTACTCCTCATAACCAGCACATTTAGAAAGTATAGCTATTGGTCCGTTTTTATATCCACAGCAAATTTTATGTTGTCATGAGTCTGTTCACATTTCTTAGGAAGTAATTGAGCTGTTTATCACCATAGTTCCACATGAAGACTATTTCATCGACATACTTTTACCACACCTTAGGTTTACAAGCTGCATAGTCCACGCCTGTCTTTTGAAGTGCTCCATGGTGAAATTGGCGACCACGTGATTTAAATGGACTACCCGCGATGACATGTTCCAGCTATTTGTAGAAATCATCACTCTACATTAAACAGCACATGTTAACACATACATCAAAGAACTTGGTGATGTCCTTCAGGAAAATGGACCAGTAATCTCCAGAAATTCAGTGAGTGCCACTGTGATAAACAAAGACACTGTCAAAGCCCAGCGGGGCATAATTGGTCAGAGTTTAGGTTTTTCAGCTTCTCAATAAAAATGTTCCATGTTCTTTATGTGTATGTTGGCTTTTCGTAAGTGCAGCTGAAGCAGAGGCCAAGTGTTGGACCAGTTTGTACATCACTGAGCCAGGAACATTTATGATTGGTCTTTTTTAATGATACATCATCTTTATGGACTTCTGGTACCCATATAGCTGAGGTGGTAGGGTTTCAGGTACATACAATTGCTGGTGGCTGCGGGCTTGACTTCATCCCTCCGTCAGCAGTGGCGGGTGAACCTGTGACAATGCCTGCTGCTCTCATTGGTGAAACATTAGGAAAAATCATTAAACAAACATTGGCCGAAGATGTCGAGATGGAAGTCAGCAGGTAATATGTCAACAATTGGCTATGAAAGTCTCAACAAATTTGTACTGTACCTCTACTGGGAGGAAATTCCAGGATTGTACCGTCAACAAAAGAAGAAAGTCCTCTCAGATTTTTATCACAGTTTGCAATGAAGTGATCATATCAATCACTCAAGCAGTTTGTAACTACAGCAGGGTGGAGGTGGGAAATTCATCCAACCAAGAAAAACTTGACAAAAACTGATGCACAGCTTTTTCTGTCAACTCAGTGGCAATGTGCATTGGGAAAACTAGGATAAGATTGACAGCATCACTCACAGAAGTATGCAGGACAAACTCAACTGCTGCACCAAGTGAGAGAAGAAAAAGTGTGTAAAATGTGGAAAGCATATTGTCAAATCAATTCCCAACATGTCACACACCATGGTCAGCATAAGTCAACTGCCACTGACCCTAGAGGAATAGTCTGTCCTTCCGAAATTAGGGAATTTGATTGTCATCCTCTGAATTTTACCTTTGGAGGATACCATTACCAACACCAAAGCAGTCATCCAGAAGCTTCCTCATGAAAAAGCTTAGGAAATACACAGTGCAACTGCCACAATACTACATCAGGCCAAACCACCAGCTTGCAACCTGAATAGAGAAGAATTACAAACTATTGAGAGCATTAACGTTGACAAGAGCATATTGGTTCTGCCTGCTTACAAGGAAAATGCAATCGTCGTCATAAAGAAGACTAAAGATTATGAGTAGAAGATACATAACTTACAAATCTCATAGAGTAGCGAAAGCAAAGCGCAGATCCGATGTAGCAGACACACATAATATGAATGACTTAATTGGTGCATCATCCCCTCAGAGCTAGAGAGGAACCTGTGTTGTACGGGTTACCAAAAATCCGTAAATATGCTGTGTAGGTGCAACTGATCACAAGTACTCGTGGCTCACCAATGTATAAACTGGCAAAATACTTGACCCCTCTACTTCAGCTGCATGTGGAAAAGTCTGCTTCAGCTGCATGTGGAAAAGACGAACACCTACATAAGGGACACAAGACATTTAATTGAGATACTGAAGAAAGTAGGACAGAATGATGTAGTGATCAGATTTGATGTTATTTCTTTGTTCACCAAAGTGCTTCTCAGTGACAGTGTGGAGCAAATAGGTTCACTTTTCTTGCAGGACATAACCAAAATCTTTCATGCATGTCATAACACAAGCCACTGGTGATTTCTATGAACAGCAGGGAAAGGAGAAAATTGAAGCATTTGCGATGTGGTGCTACAGAAGAATGTTGAAAATTAGGTGTAGGTAATTGGTGAGGAAAGAAATATATGGATACACTGGCAAGTAGAAAGTACAGGATATGGAAAACACTGGGAAGTAGAAAGGACAGGATGGCAGGACATCTGTCAAGAAATCAGGGAATAGCTTCCATGGTACTAAAGGGAGCTGTAAAGGGTAAAAATCTTTAGAAGAAAACAGAACTTGGAATACACCAGCAAATAATTGAGGATGTAGGTTGCAAGTGCTACTCTGAGATGAAGAGCTTGGCACAGGAGAGAAATTTGTGGCGGGCTGCATCAAACCAACCAAAGACAGATGACTCAAAAATAAAAGCTTGAAAATGTGGCCACAGGTAGTCAATTTAGTCCAGTGGTTACCAGTTTCTTCAAGGGGCATTTGAAAAGACAGGCACTGGGTTTGGCAGATTGTAACCTTATGAGATGATACAGTTAAATCGATGACACTTGTGCAGGGAGGCATGGTGAGAAACAGCTCGGTGATTTCCTAAGATATCTGAACAGTCTCCATGCAAACATGAAATTCGCTATGGATGTGAAACAGGAGTAACAGCTACCCTTTCTAGTTATGCTGGTTACGAGGAATGGTGAAAACCTTGGCCACAGTGTTTTTCGTAAATTGGCATACGTTGACCAATACGTGCGCAAACTGTCAAATCACACTGCAAGTCAGAAAAATATGCTCATATGTGAGCTGCAGCAGCTTGTACACAAGATGCAACATCTGGGAAGTGTTATGAGGAGCAATGGGTTCCACACCAAATGCATAAGAAGTGTTCTGAAACTTAACTCTCAGTGAAGTGACACTTTGGAGGAAGAAATGTCTGGTATGTGCTCTCTAACATACATCACTTGGTGACAGACATAATTTTCTGTATATTGCTCTAACATGGCCTAACAACTATTTACAAACCAACCGAGATGATCAAATGGCATCACAAATTGGCAAAGTATGAAAGATGCCCATGTGCAATGATGGAAATATATTTTCTACAGTAGAAAAGTCTGTCTGAACGGCTGGATGATATATTAGTAGCAGGATCACTGAATATAAATGGTATTGCATTTTGGGGCAGGTGGAGAAATTGGCTGTGGCAGAGCACATGCTATGTGAGACCGACAGCATTTTCAGAATTTGCTGACGCAGAAGTTCTTGGTGCAGAGAACAGCGACTCTGCTGACTTTTTCAAGGAAGCCATAGAAATTCACAATCATGACAATAGTTTCAATAAGAAAGATTAAAGCCTTGTGGTAAACAGAGCCTTGATTCCTATGCTGCAGTGAAAAAACGTTGCATGTTACTTTGGGAGACTCTCAGCAGTAATGACCAGGGAAAAGCTGTCGGATGTTGGCATATCTGATACATATGATGCGTAGTTGTTGTTGTCTGTTCCAGTCCACCAGCAGCAACGAAGGGTCAGCCTTTGATAATGGCTGCAGTTGTGCTGTTGAAACTTGTAGATAAATTTTTAATGTTGATCAAAGATTCCAAGACAGAAGCCAGCAAGAAATATGTCAACAACTTGCCATGAACGCCCTTAATAGTTTTGAACATAGCTTCATTTAATATTCAATCACGGCCACAGAAATGTTGAGTCACTACAAGTCTTTGAAGTAAATACATTTGAGTTGGTTACAGAGCCCGATACGGCAGAAGTCAAAAGCAACTCTCTTGGCTGACGGGTATGCCAAGGTGTTTAAGGGTTGTCCTGAAGTGAATCTTAAGATATACTTCGCAGCGTTAAAGTTTCACATGATCTATGTTTCACTTGAAACTGAGGAATGTGACGTCTGCCCAGTAATCAGAAGTTGTACATGCTTTATTTTTGGTCGTACAAGCTATTATTATGTTGTTTCAAACATTGTGGGTGGAGTATATTGAATTAAGTACAGGTGAACTGCTGTTGTAAAATACATTTCAGTTGAGACACGTATATTTTAATGCTTACTTTGGTTAAAAACTACTTTATTCCATGTCTTGTGTTGTGTGTAAATGGGGGGGGGGGGGGGAGGGGGGGGTTACTAGTCACTTCAGATGAAATATTTGTTAACTGTTGTATGTTTATCCTGTAACAAAAGAAGCTGTGATGAGTGTTAATAAGAAAACTTTATATGAAGATTTCAGATTAGTCAATCCATTACCTGAATTAATGAAGGATTTCTGCATTGACTGTTGGCGTGAATGTGTATTCACCTCTCCATTATTAAAATATTTATAGCTATAACAAATGTTGTATTACTTTACTTGCTTCAATTTACTATAGTTATTATGAATTTTAATTCCTCAGTTTCCTGAGGGAAGAGAAATTATTTAGTTGAATGTTGATTAATTTGTGTACTTTCAGCCCCAAGCAATTGATCCTTTACTGAGGCAATCCATTGGACAATTCCTGAGCACTCTTCAGGATCCTGATTTGAATGTTCGCAGAGTTGCTCTAGTAGCATTTAATTCGGCTGCACACAACAAGCCTATTCTAGTCAGAGATCTGTTGGATACTGTTTTACCACAGTTGTACAGTGAAACAAAAGTCCGTGTAAGTAAATATGCTTTCAAATTTATTCATGTGGACAGTTTGTTTCTTGTTGTTCTGTTATGTTTTTAATTTAAACACCGAAGTTGGTCTAGCCCACCATGGAACAGTTTTGTAATTTGAATAACAGTAAATAAACAACATATTCACACAACAAGGATTTGATTTTTAAATTCAGAGTAAGCAATGTATTGAAGCATAGTTGAAATTAAATTGGAAGTTTAGAAAATTGATGAAAATTTATCAGAAAATTCTAATTTAGTGATGAGATCTTTTATGTGTACATTGTATGAATATCACTAAAATATCTGGTAGTGCATAGTTGAAGTTAACGTGTTAATGCCACAGCTGCAGCATTCAAACTATAATTGATAAAATTGTTGTATTGATAAAGAGGCGAATTTATTAATGCCAATTGAAGAGGGGTGAAAGCATGAAATGTCTTTGCATAAACAGTTATATACAATGTTGCTGGTTGCTACATTTCTCAAAGTAATTACCTTACTTAATTCACCTGTAATTCCACTCAATCAGATTACTTGTAATACAGCTTCTAATCAGGCCATTTAGTGAAAGCTCCATGATATGAGTTTTTGGGATGGTTATTTATGAATCTCCATTACTTAATATATTTTGTTTCTAAATGATTTAAAGAATTGAGGAACGAAATGTAAAATGATACAATTAAAAGTTAGAGGGAGTGTGAAAAAGTGATCATTAAATATACACACATTATCACGGTATAGTTATATAAGCGGCCACTTATCATGGGATAATTATATATTTTTTATTTTTATAATTATATTTTATGATTTTGGTTGGGGTGTCTTTAAATATTGTGGGCTAGCATGAGACTTGATTTATGTGTACCGCGATAACACTCTTACGGACATCGGCTGCCCCGAAGTATGTACGATTTAATATTTTTTAAACACAACGCGCGATTCACCGCCTTCTAGTAGATGGTTTGCGTGAGCGCTGCCATTTAGAAAAGAAAATGTACGTATTCTTACGCAAACTGTAATTATTAATATGGGTCTCAGGGGCTACTGGTTATTTATGTACCAAATTTAACAAAGATGAACTGAGATATTGCGGAGCTTATTGAATGGAATGATTTTCAATATTTCTTGTTCACTATTTGCAAGGCAAAACTGGAGAGAATCTCATCTGCCATTAAGCGGCCGAAATGCAATGTACTGAACTCATTCAGTGCTGTGAATTTTAGTGAATGGTTATTTATGTACCAAATTTAACAAAGATGAACTGAGATATTGCGGAGCTTATTGAATGGAATGATTTTCAATATTTCTTGTTCACTATTTGCAAGGCAAAACTGGAGAGAATCTCATCTGCCATTAAGCGGCCGAAATGCAATATACTGAACTCATTCAGTGCTGTGAATTTTAGTGAATGAAATCTCTCACTACTCTGAAATTAATGAAATATCAAAATTAAGAAGTCTCTCACATTTACATTTAATATTATAACATTAATTGTAAAAGATAGTCAGCGTAATGGCCCACCAAATGCTGCTAGGGAAGAAGAGCTCCCCGCAACTCGAACTTATGAAAAAACTTGGTTAATGAGAATTAATGGTTGTGACCATGAGAGGTGACAACTAAGTCAATAATACACACTTTGTAATAACAATTTCTATTATATTTTCCAAAAATACAAAAAAAAAATACATTAATTATCATCCAGCGCTACAATGGTGGCCTACCTCTAGACGAAACATAAACAGGAGAGAGAGTTCAGTCAAAGCATTGTCTGTGATCTTCAAGGCCTATGTTACACAGAGATTATACAAAAAGTGGTTCGTTATTAATTACATCAATATTTGATAATAATAATTTACATTCTTTACTATTTGTTATGCATCGCGCTGACGTACTTAGTCTTTAGATAATTTATGATTCACATTTCGCATAACAAAAACTTTTTTTTCCTTTCTCCAAATGTCCATTTATGTGATGTACCGTCACAAGATTAGGCTTTGAGTACGAGGTAAAATTGTGCTGTATACAAAAATGGGATGCAGCTTGAAGTAAATTGTTGTAGATTAATTTCGTTGTATTGTTTCAGAACCTTACCTAGTCACAGTATTTGGAAGCAGTGTTGTCAGGAAAAGATGGTTCCAATTATCTGATGATAAAACAAGCAACCACTCCTTCTGTTATGCTACAAATCACATACTGAAACAGGGCGTTGGGTTTTGCTTATGCCATGTGTGACATAAGCTATGGGGGAGGGGGACCTTAAACACAACATATGACATCAGAATGCAGGTGTTCCCATTGACTGTCAAGTTTACTGTTGTCAGATATGTGGCAGTACTATCCTTGCCTTCAACTATGGAAATGTAATCAGCAAAAGAAATGTCTTTCTGCTTTGGTTGTATGATAAGTAAAATTTTTATTGTAACAACCCTGTTCCTAATTAATTGTTTCCATTTGTGTAAAACAGAAAGAACTGATTCGAGAAGTGGAGATGGGGCCTTTTAAACATACTGTTGATGATGGACTGGACATCAGAAAAGCAGCATTTGAATGCATGTACACTCTTCTTGACTCTTGTCTTGACAGACTTGACATTTTTGAGTTTTTAAACCATGTGGAGAATGGATTGAAAGATCATTACGATATAAAAATGCTTACTTATTTAATGGTTGCCCGGTTAGCGCAACTTTGTCCTACTGCAGTTCTACAAAGTAAGTACTGAATATCATACTTATACTGACTAAGTTTTTGTGTAACACAGTTAAAACTGATCTGTTCTCTTAAACACACTTTGGTTGTGGAAAGGTTACTTGAAGTTTTCTTTAATGTTAGTTCAGACAGAAAATTGTTTCATCGGAATTTATCTTCCTGTGCTGTTGTCGGATCTCTTTTGTCCTCTTCTGCTTCATTCTGTATTCTTTTTCCCTATCTCCCTACTCTCTCCTTTCCTGTCCCTCCATCTTCCACTTCCCTTCCCACCCTATCTTGCCTCCCTCCCTGCTCGATCTTGCCTCTTGCCCCACCCGATCGTGCATCTCTCTACTGTGCAACGCACCATCTTGCCCTATCCTCCTGTTGTGCGTCACACCTTCTCACCCTATCCTACCCCCTTCCCTCCCCCTTTCTTGCATTCCTCCCTTCCCTTTTCTCTTCTCACCCTATCCTGCCCCCTCCTCTCTCTCACCTTGCCACACTGTCCCTCCCACCTGTTCTGACCCCCATCACTACCACCTCCATAGTGATTGTTGCTGCAAAGAATATGCTGTCTTGCTCATAATAATGGTAGTTCTTCATTTCTCATGTGTAAATATTACATTTGCCTCAGTGTTATTATTTGTAAGCATTATAGTACTATCAGTACTTCTAGCAGTTCAGTTACAATGAAAGTTTAGCTATTCAGTCACTTGTTGAAAATTATTCAGTCCTATTTTTTGTGTAAGCTGTTTCTGTTTAATTTTACTTTCCCACATTTTAAGGGTTGGAACGTTTGATAGAGCCACTGCGGAATACCTGCACAATGAAAGTTAAAGCCAATTCTGTTAAACAGGAGTATGAGAAGCAAGATGAACTGAAACGGTCAGCAATGCGAGCTGTCTCTTCCTTACTTACTGTTCCTGATGCAGGTATGGAATTTAAAATTAACTGTAACATTGTTGCATAATGTTGTTTTTAATACTGGAAGCATATTTCATCAAAATGTAAGTATTTTGTGGAAAGTGATACTAGAGTTAAAATGTCAATAGTGTATTTATATCTTTTTCGTTTGTCATGTTGCCTGCTATTTATAAACAGTAAAAAAGTAAGTTCCGCTTACATTGTGCAATTGTTTGCATGATGGCCTAACTGAGATAGTTTTTTAAATCTAAATTACGTTATTTTTCAATAAAATTGCCCTTTGAAGTTGGCAGTTATATGTTGGGGGTACCCAAAAATAACCGGAATTGTAATGCTGCACTGGCAGAGGGTTGTTGTAGGACCTCCCATGAGTCTTTCTACGAGGCAGCATCACCAGACAGTGACTAGTGTGATATCTGTGGCAGTTCTATGAGTGTGCATGCAGTGCAGATGTGACAGGAGAAATACTTCTTACAAATAATATGCAGCTGTGAAATTTTGTTTCAACATAGTCCATATAAATCAGGAAAAAATCTTACCTTCATAGTCTCGAATGTTATTGAATTTAGCATATGTTAAAATGAAGGACTAAGTAAGGAACACGTATTTTTTTGTTGTTCCGAGATACAGTCCTCCAAAGATGACACTGCACATACCATTTTGAAGACGCGAATTTTGGAAAAAAAAATTTAAAATGCTGTATCTACATCTACATCCATACTCCGCAAGCCACCTGATGGTGTGTGGCGGGGGGTACCTTGAGTACCTCTGTCAGTTCTCCCTTCTATTCCAGTCTCATATTGTTCATGGAAAGAAAGATTGTCGGTAGGCCTCTGTGTGGGCTCTAATCTCTCTGATTTTATCCTCATGGTCTCTTCGCGAGATATACGTAGGAGGGAGCAATATACTGCTTGACTGCTTGGTGAAGGTATGTTCTCGAAACTTCAACAAAAGCCTGTACCGAGCTACTGAGTGTCTCTCTTGCAGAGTCTTCCACTGGAGTTTATCTATCATCTCTGTAACACTTTCACGATTACTAAATGATTCTGTAGTGAAGCGTGCTGCTCTCCGTTGGATCTTCTCTATCCCTTCTATCAACCCTATCTGGTACAGATCTCATACCGGTGAGCAGTATTCAAACAGTGGGCGAACAAGTGTACTGTAACCTACTTCCTTTGTTTTCGGACTGCATTTCCTTAGGATTCTACCAATGAATCTGTCAGGCATCTGTTTTACCAACAATTAATTTTATATGGTCATTCCATTTTAAATCACTCCTAATGCCTACTCCCAGATAATTTATGGAATTAACTGCTTCCAGTTGCTGACCTGCTATATTGTAGCTAAACGATAAGGGATCTTTCTTTCTACGTATTCACAGCACATTACACTTGTCAACATTGAAATTCAATTGCCATTCCCTGCACCATGCGTCAGTTTGTTGCAGATCCTCCTGCATTTCACTAGAATTTTCCATTGTTACAACCTCTCAATATACTACAGCATCATCCGCAAAAAGCCTCAGTGAACCCCCGACGTTATCCACAAGGTCATTTATGTATATTGTGAATAACAACGGTCCCACAACACTCCTGCGGCACACCTGAAATCACTCTTCCTTCGGAAGACTTCTCTCCATTGAGGATGACATGCTGCGTTCTACTATCTAGGAACTCATCAATCCAATCACTCAACTGGTCCGCTAGTCCATATGCTCTTACTTTGTTCATTAAACGACTGTGCGAAGCTGTATCAAACACCTTGCGGAAGTCAAGAAACACGGTATCTACCTGGGAACCTGTCTCTGTGGCCCTCTGAGTCTCTTGGACGAATAGCGTGAGCTGGTTTTCACAAGATCGTCTTTTTCGAAACCCTTGCTAATTCCTGCAGAGTAGATTTCTAGTCTCCAGAAAAGTCATTATACTCGAACATAATATGTGTGTTCCAAAATTCTATAACTGATCGACGTTGGAGATATAGTTCTATAGTTCTGCACATCTGTTAAATGACCCTTCTTGAAAACGGGGATGACCTGTGCCCTTTTCCAATCTTTTGGAACGCTACGCTCTTCTAGAGACCTACAGTACACCGCTGCAAGGAGGGGGGCAAGTTCTTTCGCGTACTCTGTGTAAAATTGAACTGGTATCCCATCAGGTCCAGTGGCCTTTCCACTTTTCAGTGATTTTAATTGTTTTTCTATCCCTCTGTCATCTATTTCTAATCCACCATTTTGTCATTTGTGCGACAGTCTAGAGAAGGAATTACAGTGCAGTCTTCCTCTGTGAAACAGCTTTGGAAAAAGACATTTTGTATTTTGGCTTTAGTCTGTCATCCTCTGTTTCAGTACCATTTTGGTCACAGAGTATCTGGACATTTTGTTTTGATCCACCTACTGCTTTGACATAAGACCAAATGTCTTAGGATTTTCTACCAAGTCAGTACCTAGAACTTTACTTTTGAATTCATTGAACGCCTCTCGCATAGCCCTCCTCACACTACATTTTGCTTCTTGGAACAGTTCTAGATATTTTGTTGGCTTTTTTTATTTGAAAGATAATTGCTTTATGATTACAAAGAAATCCTCCATTGGGACTTACCTGTCAGTTATTTCACTATAGCATTCTGAACTTATTTTATACTTTATGGTAAAGGTTTTTTTTAATGCCAATCCATAAAATTTTGATTTTTTTTTTCTGTTGATTAGTACCATATAGTTCTACATTCCCTGAAAAGGAGAGCTTACTCTTTTAGGTTGAACAGGTTTCATAAACAGTTGAAATTTTTGCCATACATAAAACCTGTTTTACTACCGCATTATCACATAAGACTCATAAAAATCAAAGCCTAGCCTTATTTAACATAATTTTAGTTTTGAAAGATGAGTAAGAGACTCATTTTCAAGCATTTTAAATGGTTCCAAAATGTATGTGAAAGGTCCAAAGACTTAAAGGCTTGAATTTATACAACTTCTGTGCACTACGTTTTACACTGGAATTAACCAGTCAATGAACTAAAAATGTGTCCACTGCTTCAGTATCTTTATTTGATATAGAGTGATGTCTTCCTGTTGAAGCAGTAGGAACTTGAGCACTTACATTCTTCAAAACATTGTGAACAGGAAATGAGCACTGATGGTATGGTTGCTGTCTTTCAGCTGGAAACCTGTATCCAGCAGCTGGTCCATGTGGTAGCATAAAGTTCACTACAATTTCATTTAACTGATAGCTGGTGTCAATAATCTCTGCAATCCACCAGTCACAGTCGTACACAAACGCTACAGACATCCCCCTTCTCAGGTTGTGAATCTGAATATTAGCCAGCTGCTTCTGAGGTGTTGGCTGAACGAATGAAATTTCTTCTTTCTTGCTCTTTAACGCGCATGCAATATGAGTTCGCCCATCACTTTGAGTCCTAAAATGTTTCTTCTGAATTCCTTTCACAGGAGTTCTTTGTTTGGACCCATTCTTTTTTCTGCTCACGGAATTCTTCGATTTCCTTGTTGGACAAAAGAATGAGGGCTGTGGATGTGTAAGATTTCACGACTCTCGTGAAATCCTCAGCATTCTGAATCGCAGCTGTATTTGGTCTGAAAAGATTGTTTTGTAGCATGGTGCTTCAGAGGGCCTTCTATACCATCACAAGGCCCCTTCCCATGACCAGTAGCAATGTATACCCAGTCAGGTAGCACAAGTGACTTACTCAATTCAAACAGCTGGTAACGATTTTTAAAATGACTAGGAGCACCATCAGAAATAAAAATGATCTTCTCTGCCCATGTTTACAGTTAAGAATTTTGTACATTACTAGCAAAGCATGTGCTGAGTCATTACTTGTAACTGCAATTCTTGTGGTCTTGATTTGAAAATATGTCACTCCTGTAAAAATTGAAACCTGGTCATTACTCCAATGATACTCTTGTACTTCTTGTGGGAGAATGAAGACTAGTTCTCAGCAAAATCACAGTGAAATACTAAATATAGTTCTTCAGCCTTTACACACCCTTTCACTTCTGCAATGTGCTGTTGTTGCAATTTCTTCAGATACTGGTGTGTTACTGCTTTCACTGACCATTTACCAAGTTCATCAGTGAAACTGTCAAAGGCAACAGTTTTCTAAATAAATTTATTTTTGTCGCATGTCGCATATGTAACTTCTGCAGTTATCTGCTACGTCTTCCAGGCCAAGTGTCTGTACAGACAGTCCTCCCTTTCCAGGGCAGTCGCCATATTCTTCAAACAAACAAGTCTCTCGCTTTACGCCATAGACTACTATGAGGGTGTATATGACCCGGTACAACCGGGAGATCCGGGAAAAACCCGGGATATTTTTAGAATTCTGGGAATTTTTTGTTGCTTTAGTTTTCAGTTAGACTTTTGTAATTTTGACTAGTAAGAACCGATACTCTGACAAAGGATATTACTGTATCCCACTACTGCAGAATAATACTTCAACAATACAACATAAACGACAGAAAAAAACGAAAATAATTAAAATTGCAAAGGAAATGCGCCATATACGACAACACACACAGTGCTCTTGCAAGGGTCTGCCAATTGAAAATGTGTCAAAGGCTTTAGGAAGACTATGCAGTGCTTCATAACAACAAATTGCCTCCAGTCTACCAGTAAAAGGGGGCGCCAAATTCATATTCTTGAGGAAAAAAAACTTGTTTCACGAAGTGCCTATCATCATGTTTGTCTATCGATTATTCGTATGATTTTGAAATGCTTCCCTGATAGTTTTTGAATATTTTTGAACACATTTTAAGTTGGTTTCTGAATGAATCATAGGTTTACTTATGAATGCATGCATAGTGTACGTGATGTCTCTGTCAGGAGAATCCTCGTCGCCTCTTGAAATAAACTTTCCACAGACAAAATGGGACGGGGCTATACGAATTGAGGGAGTAAAGCCGAACGGATGAATGCCAATTGCTGTCTGATTATGTGGTTGATTGGGTTTGCGAATAATCAGCATTGTTATAATTACTAGCGAAACCCATAGATTCAGACTACCAGAATGGAAATAAATGACTGACAGGAGTAACAGGTGAGAAAGATTACATATTATCTTCTCTGTACATCCAAGGAAATGAAATTTTGATAGAAAATTTTTGGCCAGATCGCTACACTAGTAAGGACCAGTAGTACGGTCCCCAGCTAGCAGCTGCGCAAGTTCTATTCTGGGAGTAACACGGAAAACGTGTTGTTCGAACACATAATAATGCCTAACCGGAAAACAATTGTGGGATAACTAAACCTGTGATTCTGGCAGGGTTAGTGAAGTTAATCAGCGAACAAATTTTGACAGTTGCAGCAATAGCTACAGAATTGGTGATGACAAGATGGTTTGTTAGAACGAGGAAGGAGAAGAAACGGGGACATATACTACTTTTCGATCTCGTGCTTGAGAAGCTGGTGCGTATGAATGAAATGTAAAACTATTTCGTAACGTAAACCTTTTTGCTTGTAGTAGGCCTAGTAGGCATTTGATATTGGTACTTTGTGGATTATATTCAGTCGTGTTATAAAAATGGCCATTTTTGCCAAAACAGTCTCGTTTATTTGGTGTGTTACAAAATTGCTGCCATATTAGAAAGGCCTATTTTGTTTTATCTAGCACACAGTGACAAAATAGACGTAATCAGATCGAGAAACCACACCAGTCTTGGGTATTATTTGTATTAACAGCTTTTTCAGTATTAGATAACGACATTTTGATTTTTCATGTAGCAAAACGTTTGACGAACTTTGAGGTAATAGAGTCTTTTGCAGAAAGGAAAGCACACCATATAAAGCTGTAGCAAGATTAGAGAGAAAAAAATGCTAGGAGCTAAGGTTTGAAGAAATGTAAAATTTCTTGCTTAACTCATGTCAGTATTGGTTTTATATATCCTATATTTAATTTTATGTCACACAAAACAGCAAGTTATTAACTAATAGGCAATGAGAGTTCAGATTTTCTGAAGAGTTCTTGTTCACTCGATTACAAAGAATCCCATCCTCCTATTAATTGTGAGATTTTTTTTTAAGAGGGGCCGGCTGTTAAACCGGCCGAGTGGGAGAAGGAGAGCCACCACAAAACCGGCCGAGTGGGAGAAGGAGAGCCACCACAGGACATTTCAATTTCCACACTCCTGAATATAGTTTGGACGTGCGGTAGAAAAATTGTTTATGAAGAGTCATGGCGCTGCACTTTGGCATACTTCAGACCAAATAATATGTCTTACATTTCCTCGAACACACATATTTTATGTTTCAGACTTTTCTGAAAAGATGTCCGCTACCAGATGAACGTATTTTGAAAATTTGATTTTTTTTTTTTAGAATTGACCCAGTTCGCAAATGTTGTAGATCCGGGGCTGATGTGCAGAGCAGTCTGAGTTATAGTTGATAGTCTCCACGTGACCTATGTACACATTTAGTGATTTTGCTGTTTCCCCTTGGTTTACTCTCATGTCAAATGAAAACAAAACGGATATCTGTGGCTGGGAGCTCTCAAGTGAATTAAAACACATTCACATAATTACGGAAGGCTGAAATATGTCATTAGTTTCAGATTTTATTTTATTTCCACCTTTCTGACAGTCAAGCATTAATCGCCTTGCGGAACAACGAAGTTATTTTTGTCTGTTTGCTAAAGAAATTTGACTTTTGTTAACCTTTCCTGCAGAGACAGTCAATGTATTCGAAACGAAATGTTTAATTCCACAGTATTGGCTAGTTTCAACTGTTCGCTGCATTTCAAGTGCACGTTTTCATTTTCTAGCACGTGTGGCATTCATCATCATCATCATCATCATCATTTAAGACTGATTGTGCCTTTCAGCATTCAGTCTGGAGCATAGCCCCCTTATAAAATTCCTCCATGATCCCCTATTCAGTGCTAACATTAGTGCCTCTTTTGATGTTAAACCTATTACCTCAAAATCATTCTCAACCGAATCCACGTACCTTCTCCTTGGCCTGCCCCGACTCCTCCTACCCTCTACTGCTGAACCCATGAGTCTCTTGGGTAACCTTGCTTCTCCCATGCGTGTAACATGACCCCACCATCTAAGCCTGTTCACCCTGACTGCTACATCTGTAGAGTTCATTCCTAGTTTTTCTTTGATTTCCTCATTGTGGACACCCTCCTGCCATTGTTCCCATCTACTAGTACCTGCAATCATCCTAGCTACTTTCATATCCGTAACCTCAACCTTGTTGATAAGGTAACCTGAATCCACCCAGCTTTCGTTTCCGTACAACAAACTTGGTCGAAAGATTGAACGGTGCACAGATAACTTAGTCTTGGTACTGACTTCCTTCTTGCAGAAGAGAGTAGATCGTAGCTGAGCGCTCACTGCATTAGCTTTGCTACACCTCGCTTCCAGTTCTTTCACTATGTTGCCATCCTGTGAGAATATGCATCCTAAGTACTTGAAACCGTCCACCTGTTCTAACTTTGTTCCTCCTATTTGGCACTCAATCCGTTTATATTTCTTTCCCACTGACATTACTTTCGTTTTGGAGATGCTAATCTTCATACCATAGTCCTTACATTTCTGATCTAGCTCCGAAATATTACTTTGCAAACTTTCAATCGAATCTGCCATAACAAATAGGTCATCTGCATATGCAAGACTGCTTATTTTGTGTTCACATATCTTAATCTCACCCAGCCAGTCTATTGTTTTCAACATATGATCCATAAATAATATGAACAACAGTGGAGACAGGTTGCAGCCTTGTCTTACCCCTGAAACTACTCTGAACCGTGAACTCTAACCGTCAACTCTAACTGCTGTCTGACTATCCATGCAAAGACCTTTAATTGCTTGCAAAAGATTGCCTCCTATTCCATAATCTTGTAGAACAGACAATAACTTCCTCCTAGGAACCCGGTCATATGCCTTTTCTAGATCTATAAAGCATAGATAAAATTCCCTGTTCCACTCATAACACTTCTCCATTATTTGCCGTAAGCTAAAGATCTGGTCCTGACAACCTCTAAGAGGCCTAAACCCGCACTGATTTTCATCCAATGGGTCCTTAACTAATACTTGCACTTTCCTTTCAACAATACCGGAGAAGATTTTACCCACAACGCTGATTAAAGAGATACCTCTGTAGTTGTTACAATCTTTTCTGTTTCCATGTTTAAAGATTGGTGTGATTACTGCTCTCACCCAGTCTGATGGAACCTGTCAGGACTCCCAGGCCATTTCAATTATCATGTGTAGCCATTTAAGACCTGACATTCCACTGCATTTGATGAGTTCCGACTTAATTTCATCCACCCCAGCCGCTTTATTGCACTGCAATCTACTGACCATTTTTTCCACTTCCTCAAATGTGATCCTATTTCCATCATCATTCCTGTCCCATTCTACCTCGAAATCTGAAACATTACTGCTCGTATTTTCACCTACATTGAGCAACTCTTCAAAATATTCCCTCCATCTGCCCAAGGCATCCACAGGATTCACCAGCAGTTTTCCTGACCTGTCCAAAATACTTGTCATTTCCTTCTTACCTCCCTTTCGAAGACTGCTAATTACACTCCAGAATGGTTTTCCAGCAGCTTGACCCATAGTCTCCAACCTGTTTCCAAAGTCTTCCCACGATTTCTTCTTGGATGCTGCAATTATCTGTTTGGCTTTGTTTCTTTCTTCAACATAACTTTCTCTGTCGACCTGGGTTCTGGTATGTGGCCATTTTTGATACGCCTTCTTTTTCCTTTTACAGGCTGCCTTGACTGTATCATTCCACCAAGCTGTTTGCTTCATCCTACTTTTACACACTACTGTTCCAAGACATTCTTTAGCCACTTCTAGTACTGTGTCCCTGTACCTTGTCCATTCCTTTCCCAATGACTGTAATTGACTACATTCAACTCACTGGTACCTTTCTGAGATTGCTGTTATGTACTTGTGCCTGATTTCCTTATCCTGAAGTTTCTCCACTCTTATCCTCCTACATATGGACCTGACCTCCTGCACTTTCGACCTCACAATCCCAATTTCACTGCAGATTAAATAATGATCAGTGTCATCAAAGAATCCCCTGAATACACGTGTGTCCCTCACAGCCTTCCTGAATTCCTGATCTGTTATTATATAGTCAATGACAGATCTGGTTCCCCTGCCTTCCCAAGTATACCGGTGAATGTTCTTATGTTTAAAAAAGGAGTTTGTGATTACTAAGCCCATACTGGCACAGAAATCCAAGAGTTGTTTTCCGTTCCTGTTGGCCTCCATATCCTCTCCAAATTTACCCATAACCTTTTCATACCCTTCTGTTAGATTTCCAATCCTGGCATTAAAATCACCCATGAGCAGAACACTGTCCTTGTCCTTTACTCTAACAACTACATCACTGAGTGCGTCATAAAAACTATCCATCTTATCTTGAGCTGTCCCTTCACAATGCGAATATACTGACACAATCCTAATTTTCTTGCTAGACACTGTCAAATCTATCCACATCAGTCGTGCGTTTACATACCTTATTGCAACTACGCTGAGTTCCATTTCTTTCCTGATGTAAAGCCCTGCACCCCATTGTGCTATTCCTGCTTTGACTCCTGACAGGTAGACCTTGTATTCTCCCACTTCCTCTTCTTTCTCACCCCTTACCCGAATGTCACTAACAGCTAAAACGTCCAGCCCCATCTTACTTGCAGCCTCTGCCATCTCTACCTTCTTCCCAGAGTAGCCCCCACTGACATTAATAGCTCCCCATCACATTACCATTTGTTTGCCAAGTTGTATTTAATACAGTACTGGTGCTCCAAGAAAATTTACATCTCGAAAACCACACTGAAAAGCTTAATATCAGGTCGAGGTCTACTTCATTGGGAATCTGGACATACGAATGTGCCCTTTAAGTATGCACTTTAAATGTGCACATTTTAATATGGTTCACGAAATTCTGGTGCTCTTGCAGTAACCTCTGATGTCTTGTTTCTTGAATGACATAATGTATGATCTTTCAATATTTTACACATACGTACAAACGGGCTTCCTACGTCACGATAGCCACCCAAGTGCAGTGTCGCTTGTTATCTGCGCTCTCTGGCAACTGCTGAAACGAACCTATTTCTAACAGGTCTCAGAAAGAAGAGACCATGAAACTTAGTGATATTTGGACAGTAGCACTACAGAATTGCTAGACAGTTTTATCCGTGACGAGATCACGATCGATAGTCAAGTTTTATCTCTGACAAAGATTATCTCTGCAGATCACGTGTAACTCTGGCCACGCCCACTTTCTACGATATATAAGTCTCTCTCAGACGTCCGACCCGTCAGTCGGCAAGACTCACCGGAGGAGAAACACCCCTCTGAAGATGTCCAGCGCAGCTCTGGACGAAACGTTAGGAGCTGAAAAGTTTCATGGAGCACGACCTTACATCCCGGAAGGTTTACCAGAAGATAATAAAGTAAATGCTTTTTACAAAGAAATTCCAGTCCCCCCCCCCCCCCCCAAACACACACACACCTGCCACATATGTATGGATAAAATTTACACTAAGGTCATTTTGTGAGATTTGCCGTATGATTCCCTTGTCCCCTGCTCACACCCAGTGCCACACAATTTATTATTACAACTTTTTAATAAAAAATTTCTTTTTAGTGTGTACCAATAACTTAACATTTGCTTGAATTCACGACAAAGAACTGGTTACACTAAATGTTTCACAGCAAATGTAATGGCAATGACTCATGAGAAATTAAAGGATTTATGATCAAACCTTATAGAATTTTTGTTGTCAAAAGCAAATTTCTTACCAATTAATATTATATCATCTTCTACACCACAAGCTGTTGTTTCACTGTTGCATTCTCCCCCCTCCCCCTCCCTCTCCCCCGCCCCCTCCCCCTCCCTCTCCCCCGCCCCCTCCCCCTCCCCCTCCCTCTCCCTCTCCCCCTCCCCCCCTCCCCCCATCCCTCCCCCCATGCCTTTCCCTGTGCCTCTCCCCTCCTCCTCCCCATTTGTGCATATATTATTTATTGGAGTATGCATAAACTTCAGTCTTGTTATTATGTGGGTAAATAGAACTAACAACTTAGAATGGTTAGAATCTTAAAATTCCTTGAAAACTAGCCACTGTTGGAACTTAAGTGGGACAATAGATGGAAGCAGGTTTACTTGCCGCAAATCTCGGAAACAATTTGATCCAGTGACAATATTCAGCATATTGTTGTGTCTGTGGTGACATGCAGTGCATTTGTCACATGCATTGTGAGTAATTTTAAGAGTGCTTTGTTCTTCCATTGGAAATTGATGATGATTGTAGTTTAGACTGTTGCTTCTGCTATTTATCAGAGTGACTCTCAGCCCATAGAAAAAAAGCTCGAATGCCTGCTATTCTAAGACACACTTCTACATCCTTTGAAAGTACTGTGATTAAAGATATAGGTAGTGGTGTGTCAATTCAACTGTCTTACAAAGAGGCTTTGCCAACTTGTCATCACCAATTTCATCCAAATTTATGGTATATGCAGGGCTTGGCCAGAAATGATTGCCGAAAGTGGGAGTTAGGTGGCCAAGCAGTTACTTAAAAGAAGCATATCTGTATCTGCTGCAAGTTGATGAGGCATGAGCCATTTATGTTTTTGTGGTTGCATGGGGCAGCGCACAGCAGAAAGAGTAGAGGGTGGTATACAAATGGTCATAGGGTCAAGTCCCTAAGCAGAAACTTTTTTAATTTTCAATTTTTTATGTTATTTACACAGCAGATAATCTGAAGTAATACTCAGTATATTATCTTTATTAATATTTTCATAAAATGCATAAAAAAGAAGGATGAAGAAAAAATTGTGATTCTAAATGAATTTCCAGGAAGGGCCTTGAGGTGCACACGAGAACATTGCAAGTAAAATTGTGTGTTTTTAATTATTGTACAGTTGATGATTTACACATGGTGGGATAATATTCATCGTAAGAACAGGGGAAGCAGTAATTGTCTTGGAATCTTGACATGTTGTGAACACTTTTTGCAATGACATGGTTGTTTTAAAGTTTCTTTAGAAAAACAAATTTGCTTTACATTCATAAAAGGCTCCCCCTTATCACATAGTTTGGCAGCAAACCACGAGTAACACATCGTTTTGCCAGATATTGGCGAGGATAGCTGGTGACGTACATTGGAATATATTTTGATACAGTCATCTTGGGTTGATACCTTTTTCTGTCTCGACCATCAACCTACTGTACTACGCAGCTTTCGAGGGCTGCTCAAAGGGCAAATTGAAACTAATGGGACACAGTCTTGTTTGCTTTAACTACAATCCTGTCTTGGAAAGCTACTTGCAGAGCCATTGTGGGCACTGTAAGTGGAATCCTTTTTTGGAAATTCCAGATTTTGCTTTGCCTACACTTTTCATGTCTTTAATATGAACATATTAATAAACACAATATTGAGCATTGTTCTCCTTTATTTGCCATGTAAATAATATAAATATTTAAAATAAAAAACAGTATCTGCTTAGGGACTCTACCCCATGACCATTGGTTTACTGTCCTCTACTCTTTCTGCTGCACTACATGCTGCCTGGCAACTATACTAACATATGTGACCCATGCCTCACCTGACCTGTGTCAAAACTGCTATTATTTCAGAAAGCTCAGTCATCTGCAGCTCCCACTTTTGTCACTTTCTTTTCTGGCAAAGCCCTGCATATACCATAGAGCAGGATAAAATCAATGACGGCAAGTAGGTGTTGTCCCTTTGTTAAAAGGTGCCGTTGTAGGCCACCTTTGAGGTTCCTTGTAAGTACTGTCTTTTCAGCGACTCAAAATCGAATGATTTATTTCACTTTGGGAATGAGAAGAAAATAACATGTTGCATGTTATCTGAGCTTAAGGTGGGTGCAGGTGTTCAAAGTTGATTTGGACTTGAGTGGATGGAAGTCTGCCTATCTTCTCTTGCCAGAATGTCTAATACTGAACTTCAATAACAAATCTTCTTGATGTAAAAATTCTTGTGTGGAAAATCCAGTATGGAATAATGAAAGTATTATGAAAAAGATTGCTACTCACCATGTAGTGGAGATGTTGAGTCGCAGATAGGCATGACAGGGGCTGTTAAACAAGTAAGCTTCTTCAGAATTAAACATACACATACACAAACACAACTCTCACACACAACCACTGTCTGTGGTTGCCAAGGCCAGACTCTGATCTCCCCAGGCAGAGATAATAGTCATGGGGGTGTGAGCGGTGTGTGTGTGTGTGTGTGTGTGTGTGTGTGTGTGTGTGTGTGTGTGTGTGTGTGTGTGTTTAATTTGGAAGAAGGCTTTTTGGCCAAAATCTTACTTCTTTAAGTCTTTTTGTTGTGCGTATCTCCGCTATATGGCGAGCAGCAATCTCTCCTTGTGTAAAACTTGATTGACTGTCACCTGTCTAGTATCAAGAATGCACTAAAATTGCTGATAGGTGCAGTGGTCATTCTTTTCATCCATTTTGGGAACACACATTGTGGTCCCATCAAATATAACACAGTAATTTTGCTCAGTAATTGTTAATATTTGATACCATACAACATCAAAATTGAAAAAGAGCTTTTCTGGAATAACATGTTTTTACTAATACATTTATGCTTGAAGTACTCCTGCCAGTAATCAGTGAGGTAGCAAGACTGAAAATAAAGTAGGTTCTTTATTATGGCTGAGTTAGTGGCATAAATAAATTGTATTTTAATTCATTATTATCTTGGAGTACCCATTCTGATCGTTTGTGAAATAAATTGAATTGTGTGATTTTTTTTATACTGGGTTGCTAAACATGTGAATAAAGAAGTAATATACTGTTTAATTAAAAATGATGGAAAGAGTAAAGGCAACTACTCAGTGAATAGTATAAGCATTGAGTGAGTGGTTGAGAGGCACATAAGAGACCTAGAATGAAAAGTAGTAATATTCCCAGTCTTGTTTGTGTCTATTGATTACTCAGCAACTCAACTATTTGGTGAGTTGTTTACTCTCTCTACTTTTTATATTCCATGAAAAACTTTCCATTATCCTAGTCTTAATTAGTGACAGTTAATAAGTAAATGCATATATTTGTGTAACTTGAACCACAAAGTACATATTTTTTATTTTGTGATTACAGATAAAAATCCACACCTAACAGATTTTGTTACACAAATTAAAGGAAATCCTGAACTGTTGTCAATATTTGAATCAATTCAAAAGGATTCATCTGGTCCTGCTCAAGAATCAAATCTAATGGATCTCAGCTGAGCATTTAACTTTGGCCTTGGTCTCCCAATACCTACTAAACGCCTGTAGTAGGAGCCAGGCTTATGCAGATGTGGGATACAGTGAACTTGGAGAATGTTGGAACTCCCTAAGTTTGCCAGAGACTTGTGATCAGTACAAGGAGGATTGTGATGTGCTGTTGCAACTAACATTGTAGGCATATTTAAAAAACAAACTGTATCACAAGAACATAGCTGTTAAATTTTGTTTTCCTGTGATCATTCATACTGGAGCATATGTTGCAGCAGTTAAATTTTCCAAATTGAAAGTCATAATGAGACAACAACATAAACTTTGTTGTTCAAATGACTGGTGTGTTGTTCTTACTGAAACTTGAATGTGATGATTTGTCTTATGTACTACTCATGTTTAATAAAATATAAGTAAACTTTGATTTGTGTTGAGAACTTATCTGGAAGTATGACAGTGCTGTGTGATTTGTATGCATTATTAATAATTTAATAGCAGAGCTTCATATGTACACGGGTATACCTCATAACAGAAACTCCTTGTTGGTTAATGTAAAACAGATTTTATAGCACTTTGCTTGGTAAAATCTCCACCTGTTATTTTTTAATTTAATGGAATGTGTAAGGGAGCTATTTTCTTAGGCATTACAAATGCAAAACATCTTGATGCTAGTGTATTTTTTCCAGTTTTCAGTGAGCCATTTGTAATTATAATCTGTTACTCACAAATTCATCTTCCTTATCCATTCTGTTGTATCTTCTGTAACTGATCCAATTCTGAACTTTGAGGTACAATGAACAAAATTGTAAAATAAAATGAATAGGAGGAATACTCTTTAATAAAACAGTAAATCTTTTCTTGTTTCTTAGTTGCTGAATTTTTTTAAGTTTTGTAATACCATCACACTTGCTTTATATGGAACCATGATATGAGCTTGTTCTGAAAGCCTGGACATGCGTGTCATTTTCAAATAACTTCTGAGCAATGTATCCACTGAAAACACTATATCGTACCATACACCACTTGTGAAAAAATGCAGAGCACGTGTAAGAGTTCCTGGCACCATAAACAATGGAAAATAGCTTCATGTATTACTTTGTTGTGTGATGCTTCAATGTCCTATACTTCAACTGCTGGTTAGAGGTTAGAAAAAATCACATTGCTCTCTGAAGCTATTTACTGCTAAAAGTAATGAGCTCAAATGTTTTTGTTGTGCTCATATGAACTGTTTCATTGCCACCAGTCTGAGCAAAGTGGCACGATTATGATGACGCAGGGCATATGTTTGAAAGAAGTGGGGAAAGGAGATAGTTAAATCGGATTTCGATCTGTCTGGTTTGACTCTTGTGTGGTTTTCTGGATCAGTTCACGCAATTGCTGTGGTTTCATTCAAAAAATCTTTGTCCAATTTTGTTCCATTGTTGTCCAGCATGTTTGTTTATTTGACCTCCAGAGATTGTACTCTATTTAGACATCGAGAACACATGTTCACATAGAGTACAGAGAAAATGCAAAAGTGCATATTCACAGAAATGAAAGCTCAAGCCATCAGTTTTTTCCCTTCAATAAATGTTTAACAAATACAATGATAAGTAAACTAGATATATTTATGTTAAGAATTCACACTACTTCTTAAAATTAATAATTAGTAAATTAATAATTAGTGATAACTGATAAATGAAAATATGATTCCTACAAAGTTCCCATGGAGTCTTAAGAAAATTGACAGTCACTTTATACAGGCAACTGTCTATAGAAACAAAAAGAGAAAATGCTGTTTGAGGGAGGAGGTAATCTATACTCATCAAAGTCTAAATTCCAATCTTTCTTTGTCAAATTCAGCGTACAAAAACAAGATGTGGTTTACATCAGTGTATCATCTAGCCTTCGTTCTTTCATAGCCTCCAGTTCTGCAGCAAGGTTTGGATAGGTATAGATCCAACCTATAGTGCGCCATTCTCAAATAACTTCCAAGCAATATATCTACAGTATATATACTCACCACTTGTGAAAAAATGCAGATTGCCTGTACCATTTCCAGGCACCGTAAACAAATTATGCTGCATATGTTGGACTTTCGTTCGTATATCTGCTCTATGATGATGATATTCTGATGGAGGGTGCATTTTGGAAATCAGCACATACACTATGTCACCCCTTGTCAACAAATCAGTGCATAGTTTGTTCTGTGGTAAAGAGTATCATTAGTTTAAAAATGTTTACAGATGATATATGTGTCCAGCACTCGTCTATGAGAGACATCACACTAGCCCTATAAACAATAATAGCAGCTGAAAACTTCCTCCTTCCAGCCTTGTTAACTAGTAATTAGCAGTATGACCAAGTAGGAAGCAATTCGTGTTTCTATAGTTAGTTATTTTTTGTAGATCATATCACAATAAACTTTATGGTGTGGAATGTATCACGGGAACAAAAGATTGCATAGACAATTTCTGACTGACCACTTACTTCTGTTCAAGAATTTCTATATAATACAGAAGAAATTGTTAAAGAGAAAAGTCTTATGGCTTCTGGGTCTTTTTCAACACTCAGCAGTTAAAAATACTTAACAGCATTTAGATGAAAATTGCTTTTAAATAAAACAAATATATTATTAATGAAAACAGTTGTATAACAACGCATTGTGTGCAAAGAAAACTTTGGTGTGTGTTAAGCAAATAAGTTTTCCCACTCTTTCTCACAAATGGTTTTGTGTATTCGGTGTGATGTCACCCTCAGCTTTCAGTTTAGTTTCAACAGAGGATTTGCAAAGAAGTGCCCCACTTTTTCTCCTCCTGTGAGCCTGGCTGACAAATGCCTGTGGAAACCATTACATCTGCCTAATTATTGCCATTACTTATATAAATATAATGAGTTAACTAATCACAACTCGCTTGTTGCTTACCTTGTCCATAAAAAAACAGAATACAGTTCCCTACCAGCAAATGCCACTGTGTGAACTGAACTGACAAGGTGAAACAAGTACGTAACACTCATGCTTCCACATTGTGCATGAACTTCAATCTCTTTTTGAACCAGTATGTACACATAGGAAACAGAAAGGTATTTTGAAGCACAAAAATGGACACCAAGAAATAAACACCCATCTGTGAGGTACAGGGCAAACATGTAAAGTGAGTGTGAATCAGTGACATCATTTTAACATGCTTATGTCGGGGAATTATTTTTTTGGCTTCAGATTTTATAAAGTGTGATTTCATCTTAATCATATTCAGTCTATCAAGAATATGAATTGAAATATGTAGTTGATTGGATGGCAGGAGAGGGAAGGTGGCAGCTGAAAACCTTTAGTGGAAGTAATTTTTAATTGCTGATGCCTAGTATTGCTGAAAAGTGGCAAGCCTTTACAGTGATGTATTATTTGGCTTCCACAATAACCAGTGGTGGCCAAGAAAACATCAGTTATTATCTGCTACACTTACTGCCACACTCATGATGTTTGTCCACTGCTAGCTTACTATGTTGTCCAACCCATGTTTGCCTTTAATTTTCTGTTAGACAGGGATTAATAGGCTCCTCAGTCTTATTGGTGTAAACTATTCTACACTTACAGGAAACTTAATAATCCAGACTTTTTCGGCCTATTGATAGTGTCCTTCACAGAGCCTGGTACATTTCCAATTTTGTTTCCACTTCAGTAGATTGGCATTATGCTCACTTGGTAGAGCACCTATCCCACACATTTACCGGCATCATCCACAAACAGTAGCACAACAACATGCCTTTGATCTACCTCCTGATCCTTTCCAGATTTATTCTGTGATGTCATAATGCCACATATTGTACTTGTTGTTTCAGTCATTCCAATGAAAGTCTATTGAATTTGCTGCAGTTTGCCCCCAAGTGTGCTGCATCAGTGATTCAGTGTGTTCTCTTGGTTCCTGTATACTCTGTCGGTGAATGGACTATTATTTCCACATTAAGAAAGGGTAGTACATTGCTCCTTTCAGTTTCTGCTTCCGCTGTGTATGAGATATTAGAATGCTTTTGGTTAACATGGTAGTGGAAGTTGTGCAGTTCCTATTCACTGTGTGGCCACTTGAAACAAATGTTGCATCTCGTTTGAAGAGATTTCAGGATTTTTGCCGGTTGTCGTAAACTTCACTCCATGATATTTCAGCTGGATGCCTGCCAGTCATCTTCAGGTGAGCCATTGAGTACTGTCTGCCGAAATCTCTTCAAACATTTCATTTCCTGGGAAAGTTTTAAATTTCACAAATGTAATCTGCTTGCCAATGCAAGCATTTGGAGCATCATGATATGGGCTGTATTGCTGATTTTTTAAATGCATCCATAAATATGCTTGCTGCAACTGGTGAGAACAGGAATCCCATAGCTACACTGAAAATCGGTTCATAACACTGTCCTTTCCACCTGAAGTAAGTGGTCACAAGACAGTGATTCATGAGCTCACAGGCATCAGGGACCACATATTCCTATAGGCTGTTGATAACTTCACCAACCTTACCTTAGGGTTTGCAGACGAGCTACACTTACCTTTCAGAAGTGCAACGATGTGGGCAGGCCAACATAGCCCCTCCCCTGCCCCCCTTGTCACTGCCCCTGGATGGCAGTATAAACAAAACTGGTTACCAAGTATAAAATTATTTAGACTTTTAAAGACAAAGTTTTGTTAATGAAGTCACTGCTAATCCTAAGACACTATTTCTAAAATTGTTTTTGTGTAGATTTCTCAAAGAATAAATAGGTTCCATCAATTTGAGTCTCACATCTTCTTCTCGATTGGTCTTAGGTAATCAAGTCAGCACTTCTCACTTGGGAATATGTTTGCACATAACTGAGTAAGTTATAAACTCATTGTCTGAGAACAGTCACTTATTTTACATGTTTAGCAAACTGAGCACTGAAACCACAAAATTTAACTTTCTTATCCCATGACAACTTGTAGCTGGCTATATGTTCAGTTAACTCTGGCACGAGATGCTTCTGCAGCAAGAATTATACATGTAAATGATATCGCAGAAAGATGAGTGCCATAGCTTTTAAATATCATTCCTGAAACAAAACAATTTAGCTGAGCACTTCTTTCCAAATATAGGTCTGTTCCTCAGCTACAGTAGAAAAAGTTTAATTTTTTTGTCAGCCGTTTGATATTTTTTACCTCATGTTGCTGAAAATGATGTTACTTCGTTGAATGACGTGCTGATGATAAAGCAATGGAAATTTATGCGCGCACGCGCGCACACACACACACACACACTCCCTAATGGGCGATTCCTTGATGCTTCACCATATGCTGCATCAAATGATCCCTTCTTTCATTCTCTTCTCTTGTGAACTGTTTATTGCCCACATTTCACTTCTGTACAAGGCCATACTCCAAAGATTTATTAGTTTTTCTGCCTCTGTCATTGTTCACTATTTTTGTGCCCAAATAGCGAGACTACTCTATTTCTTTTAGTTTAACATTATTTAATCTACTTATGACCTGATTTGACAAACCTCCATTACCTTTGTTTTATTGACTCTCATCTTGTAATCTCTTTTCTGAGATGCTACCTATTCTATTAAACTGCTCTTCTATGTCCTTTGCTTCTCTGAGAAAATTATGTCATCATCAGCAAACCTCAAAGTTTTTATTACTTCTCCATGAACTTTAATTTCCTGTCCGAATTTCTCCGTGTATACTTTCATGCTTGACCTGTAAATTTGTAAAATAATGCTCGGATAGACTACAACCCTGTCTCACTCCCTTCTCAACTGCTTTGGGTCCTTCAAATCTTATAACTGTAGTCTGTCTTCTGCAAAAGTTTGCTGTATTTTCTCTCTGCATCCTTAAGTATTTTGAAGAATGTGTTCTAGCCAACACTGTCAAAAGTTTTTTGAAATCTATAAATGCTATAAACGTAGGTTTGCCTTTTTTCAGTCATATCCTCTAAGATAAGTTGTAGGCTCAGTGCCACGTCATATTTCCTACATTTATCCAGAACCCAAACCAAAGTTCCCCTAGATCAGCTTCTCCAGTTTTCTATTCTTATGTAAATAATTTGTCATTCTTCTGCTATATGACTCACTGAACTGATGGCTCAGTAATACTTACATCAGTCAGCATCTGCCTTCTTTGAAACAAGAATTATTAAATTCTGAGGTCATTCTTCTGTCTCATGTATCTTGCATACCAATGATGTCAATAATTTTGAGGGAATTTCGTGTATGCATGGGGCCTTGTTTTAACCGAAGTATTTCAGTGCTCTGTGAAATTATTCTTGCAGTATCAGTTTTCTGTCTCATTGTCATCTGCTTAGTTTTCCCATTCTGCAACACTGTCTCCAGGTTCATTTGCATTGTTTCTAGTATTAAGTTAAAATCAACATTTTTCTATTTTGAACAGCATTATTGGTGCGGAGTATAGTATATAGGGCTAACATAAGTTTAAACCATTGAACTAAAATGTTAAAGTTTAAATAATATATACAAGACAAGGAAGGCACAGGGAGTTGATAGATGGCAGAAGAGGGGGATGAAAGTTGGCTTGCAGTGGCAGTAGCAAAATGAGGTTTGAATAACAAATCACTTACAAAACTGTGAAGGGTTGGAATACGAATGAGTAAGGGACTGGGGAATGTGGGATAAAATGTATGGGCAAGTAAGGTGCAGGGTGGATAGTGATGGGGAAGGAAGTGGCTACGGTACTTAAGTGGCAAAGAGCCAGCCAAGGAAGAAGGCAAGTGGAGGTTTTGGCAAGGGAAATTGTGAGGACGTGCAGGAGGGATGGTGTAGCTCAGAGGAATAGGTGCTGGTGGGAGAGAGAAATAAAACTTCCAGAATGAGATTTTCACTCTGCAGCGAAGTGTACTCTGATATGAAACTTCCTGGCAGATTAAAACTCTGTGCCTGACTGAGACTCGAACTTGGGACCTTTGCCTTTTGCAGGCAAGTGCTCTACCATCTGAGCTACCCAAGCATGACGCACGACCCGTCCCCACAGCTTCAATTCTGCCAGTACCTCGTCTCCTATCTTCCAGCCTTCACAGAAGCTCTTTTGCGGATCTTGCAGAACTATAACTCCTGGAAGAAAGGAGATTGTGGAGACATAGCTTAGCCACAGCTTGGGGGATGTTTCCAGAATGAGATTTTCGCTCTGCAGCAGTGTGTCCGCTGACATGAAACTTCCTGGCAGAAGAGCTTCTGTGAAGTTTGGAAGGCAGGAGACGAGGTACTGGCAGAATTGAAGCTGTGGGGACGGGTAGTGAGTCGTGCTTGGGTAGCTCAGATGGTAGAGCACTTGCCCGTGAAAGGCAAAGGTCCGGAGTTCGAGTCTTGGTCTGGCACAGAGTTTTAATCTGCCAGGAAGTTTCAGAAATAAAACTGTTCTTTTAATCTGTATTTGTGGAGAAGAGTTTTGAATTTTTTACATACCTTTATCCAGATTTATCTTTGAATAGTGTAGGAGATACCATTTCTACAGAAGCAATCATCATTTGCACCAGGGTAAGTTCCTTTACACACATTTTCACTAAACTGTTTAAACTCCAGGTAAGAATATCAACAGTGGAGGAGAAGATACATTGCTACTTCCTGTAAATAAGACATGCAAGTTGTAAACAGCACGATTAAAAGACAGTCAATGTAGCTTCCAGACACAGCCATTGTCAGTAAAGAGAGACACACGTACTCACTGCCCCCTCCCCACACACATGAGCTGCAGTTGACACTAGTGCATGTGTGAGATGTGCTTGCTTGTGTGTGTGTGGAGGGGGGGGGGGGGGGGCCTCGCGTGCGCGCCTGTCAGTCTTTTAATCATGCCTGTCTGCAACTTGATGTATCTTCTTTACAGTAAGTAACAATCTCTCTTCCTACATCGTTGATATTCATTTAACTATGTAATAGTGCAGTGGTTACTTAAATCCCATATGAACAGATATTTTTTTGTATATTGACAAGAGTGTGTCTTGCATGTAAATTTGTTCCAGTGCTAATTTGCTCATAATGGTCTGCTGTTTGCAAAATTTAAAAGGTTTTCATGTCTGTAGGATGTGGAAACAGTGTTTTGAGGAAGCAGTAGTAGTAGTATATCTACTGACACATTGTCTGGGATGAGAAAAATGTTTCACATCATGGCATTGACAAACCATTGAACTAAGATGACGCCACTTTAGATCTGAGAGGATTTAGATTGATACCTGATGAAAATGAAGTGCTTGAATAGAATTAAAGGCATTTGTAACCCATCACTCAGTATTGTTCTTAAGTATTGATTCATCTTCCTAACTAAACAAAAAAAAAAACAAAACAAAAAAAAAAAAAAACTTTATTTGCCTGAGTGGAGTGTCTCATATTAATGAGAGCAACATGTTTATGTTGTATTGCAGAGTGATGGGTGAAGTTACCTTACAGAAAATTTAAATTATGATCTTTCACAGTGTTGTTGTTTTGACTTCCATTTAAGAGATACAATGAATAAGGAAATAAAGATGCAGTGTGTATATGCATCTCAGGTAATATCAAAATGTTCTTTTGTCCCTTCAGGTACATCCTTCACTTGGTTGAATTGTAGTCTTTTTTGTAAAGGTGTTACAAGGCAGTCTGCTTATTGATTTGAGTCCTTTTTTTTATGAATTCTGGTAAGAGGCGTAACAAGGTCATTCAATGCCTTACTTTTTGTTGTCTCCCTAATACTGTTTTTTTCTGGACATGGTGTCACTGATTACTTGCCATAGTGACTCCATTTTCTCCATATCCTCCCATTCCCAGTTGAAGGACCCCTTGATTTTGAAAAGAAACCATTTAGTCTCGGTTTGTTTTGTATGTATTCAATAAATAGCTAGTTTTGTTATTTAGTAAGTTCTCTTCATTTTGGCAACCCTTTTAGATCCAGGGAGGGTGTAGTGAAGTTGTTATACTTATCACTGGATGAAACCAGTGCAATGTTTTGCTCCTTAATTTATTTAAGTTGGTTCGTTGATTTGGGGGAGGGGCCAATCAGTGAGGTCATGTGTCCCATCGGATTAGGGGAGGTTGGGGAAGGAAGTCAGCCACGCCCTTTCAAAGGAACCATTGTGGATTTACCCGAAGCAATTTAGAAATCATGGAGTATCTAACTCAAGATGGTCGGATGCGAGTTAGAACCATTGTGCTCCTGAATGAGAGTCAAGTGTGCTAACCATGTGCCACCTCACTCGGTTTTATTTAAGTAACTGCCTTTTAATGCTAGAAATACGAACTAGCATACTAGTGATCTGATACCACATGCAGTTTTTTCGGTGCTTTTTGTTGTGGACTGGCTAGTTGTCAAGACTCATTTATTTCCACTCGTACCTTGCACTTGTTTCTGTGTGTTTATTGTTTTGTATGTTGTAGCTGTATTACTTACTTTCTACCAGAACTTTTGTTACTATATTTGTCTCTTAATAGTATTTTAGAAGAGTGTTGAAATTGGTATCTTTGTTGACTTGAACCAAGCAAGTCTGTGGCAGCTTGATAAGTTTTCATATTTTTCTTGTAATTATCTATAAATGGGTGGAATGCAGACATTTTGGTTCAACTGCAGCTGCCTGTGCATAATAACTAATGGAATACATATGCGGAGGAATAGTGCACACTTCCGATGGTACAAATGGGACCGCTCTTCCTTTGAAAATGGAATCCCACACTGGTGGAACTCTGTTTATGCAATTAAATGAGCATGATCACCTAAGATGCTACTTTAGATGTTATTAATCACTTGTTCCTTCGACATTCCTACAGGTCCACTTAATTCATAATGACCAGTAAAGAAGTGTAGCTATGTGTACATTGATGTTCTCCACATGTGAATATGGAACAAAGCTGTGTGGTAGGTGAAAGACTCTTTTGATCACATTATGTTTGATTTTGTCCAGTTCTTTCATACTGTTGTTGCTTATATTTGGTTGCTGAGATTCATCTTAAGCTTAGCAGTCTTTCTCATGATGGTCTCATTAGTGATAACTTCTCTCTTTATTAGTATGAAACTTTCACTCTGTAGCAGAATATACTATGTTTGAACCTTAGACAGATTAAAACTTGGATGTCAAACCAGGACTCAAACCCAGACAGTCTCTAGTATTCTCCTCCCCTGTTAATAAGTTTAGTTTTTTCTTCCTCATTGTTTTTGATGGACGGAGTTTCCCCCCAAATTTTTGTGTTCGGTGAGAGCATTAATTCTGGGGAGCTAGATAGGGGTCAGAATTTCTATTGTGCAAAAATCTTGAGCCAAAATTTTGAGAATATCTCAAAAGAAAGTGAATTGTTCTGTACTCTGTTGAACATATTTGCAAATCACAACTTATTTTTTAATATTGGAGTTGTTCTATCTAAATGACTGCATTTTCTGATTACCTGCCATGACACACGTGGAACATCTGCTTTAACTTGAAGTTCAACACAACTGTTGCACACTTAGTGATGAGTGCTTCACTGTCAGGCCAGTCCATGTACAAGATGTAGGGTATAAGGCTCAGCTGGGGCCACACGGCAGTCTGCATGTTAATTTAATATGACTAAAACTGTGGACTTAGAAGGAATGGCACAGAACAAAATTCCAGAAAAACCATGTGTACTGTATTCAGCTGAATAAAGTAACATGTTCTTTCCTTGAATTAAACTATGTTTATTTACCCTTTGTAGCAAGAGTAACATGTAATTTACACTAAGCAGACTGCTCTTAATGAAAGCAATATCTCCATTAGCAATTTCTCTTTAACATGAAGAATGATTATTGAGTTCATTACAAAACTGTTTACTTCGTGAGACATTTGTGAAATATTCACAAGTTTATTATTTCCCTTTATTGGCTACAAATAAGCACTGAAAGTATTATAATCAATGTAGTTTTTATGCCATTTTGGCTGCTTCTATATGTTTTGCAGCTTGTTTCCCCAAAATAGCTTCTTATTAGGTCTCCCAACAGTAGCTCCAATTTAGTTTCAGAATTCCATACAGCATAAAAATCTTAGGCTAGCAGGGATAGAAATCATGACATCTGCACCATTATCTAGCAATGCTAACTGACATATGCAATCTTTGGAATTAGTACAGATCTTTTGACTCCATCCGTCTGCTTAGTGAGGAGTCTCGAATGACAGATTTTATCCTGATGAATTGTATGGTGTCGCAGGCCTTCAACCGTGCTAGTTTACTGTTCGGTGAATAGAAGTCCATAAATTAGATTGTCCCAGTGTATGGGTACATTATGCAAGGAGTCAATGCTGCTTTTCATTTCGTGTGGCGTGTCAATTTGATTTAGGAAGAATGCTTTATTTTCTTAAGATTCACATCAGACACGCTTTTCTAAGGACAGCATTGAATAGTTCTTAAGGCATGCATCTTTATTTTCCAATTGTAGTTCTAGAGGATCCTTACAAATTTACTGGCACCAACAATTTTATTATTAGATGAACACAGCATATGACAATCTGTACTTGCAGCTTAGAGCTCTTCCTTAGATGGCATAATACACTGGGAAAGCGATAGACAATGCCATTTCATTACAGCTGTCAGAAAGATAGTTTTACAAGTAACTTATACCTACAGCAATGTTACAGTTATTAAAACAAATTTCTGTATTTTTAGGATTTCACGATATTAGTGCAAAAGAGTGATACTAAACAAGAGATAGCCACACCTATGTGTATTGAAATGCTGGAATTTAATATGGCTGTTCTTTATTATACAGGACATCAGCAAATTCATTTATGATCCCCATAGCTTGATGACAATCACTTTGCTAGACAAAAAACCACCACCAAAGACTAATTTCCTTGAATGCAGTCTTCCCCTAGTCTGTATAAACAATGTCATATTAAGATACTTAGCCCCACAGTAACTTCACCAGGTATTTTTCAGATGAAGAGATAGGGACTTGTAAAGAATACACCAGAAACTACTGCTGCTGAATTAGTTGTCACATTCATGAATGACAGCACTTAATATGTTACTATTGCTGACGGATGTTTCATCATTGTACGTTAATGTAAATTAGAGGCAATTTCATTCAGAATAATGTGACTGTCATTCCTTTTTTACATTTCAAGCTTTATTTTAAGGAACAAATTGTTAACTTACACTGCATATGGTTTCTGGAGGGGGAAGATGATGTTGTAAGCCGGCATTTTGAAATTAGGTCTAATGAAACGAACTGTTTTAAAGCATTACAGTTGCCATACTCATATACAACTAACAACAGTAGAAGTTTTAATAATGCATCATCCATTTTCAAAAGTGCTGTGGTAACCATAAGTAGGCAGTGTGTTTGCAACAGTTATTATTTGCTGTTATGGTAACAACTGAGTGGTTTCAAACCCATCACTGAAAACATCATCTTTCTTATGAAACATTTTTGAAAATGGTAGATAAAATGCTGCATATAACACTGTGAAATTGAGTCCCATACACTATTTGTTTCTTGCCTGTCATTTCACTAATGACTAGCTTTTCTGTTCATGAATTTGCCCCACATGACAAAAAATTGTTGGTTTTTGTGTGGGTAGGCACCATTCTCAGAGAAATTTGAACTATTATACCAAAATGTAAAATGGTGATAGGGGAAAATAAAAACAGTTACAGTTTTAACTTCATAATGCATCATTTTATTACAAAAAATTATATAAAAATTTTCTTGTCTGCAGCTTTCTCTTTAAATGACAAAATAATAAATAAGTTAACAGAACAAGGAACATATACAAATAAATTACAATGAAATGCACAACAGACTGACATGGCACACGACTAGATTAATCATGTATTCAAGACATGCTTCTCTCTTCAGATTTCAGTTAAGAAACCTCAAGGACAATGCTTACTGTCTTATTAATCAATGATTGTTATGACTTCACTGAAAAATAAATCATATCTTGATCTGAAACAGGAACTCTACCAGGCTATATTGCCTCTATGATAAATTAAACATTCCAGTGACCAAGAGATGATGACTTTCCATTTGGTCAAGACTGTTTTCTCTTACAAGCAAATTACATTTGCATCTTTAATTTACACACAAAAACACATGCACAAATGGAGATTCTTAAAAGCTCCAGCCATAAAGTCAGTTACTAGGCTGCCAACTTTGACTCAGCTGTGTCAACATGTCATGAATTATCGCATTTTATGTAAAATGCTTGTCCACATGGATAATACTTCACAATGAATGACTACACCTAATTTGAAAGTTTGAAATAAATATATACATGGCATATAAACACAACATAGAGCAGTCCTCTCATAATTTATCATTCAGTCACCAACAAACAAACATGCATGGAAGACAATTTCTATTCTTTTTTCAGTCGGTGGAAAATAGTGTTTGAATCAGATCTTCATCTCTCTCACATTCTAGAGGGTTGATATGATACAAATTTTACAGAAAGCAGATCTTGCTGGCAAGATAATGCAAATGCACTGTTGTGCAGGCCATGGTGAGGATGTTACCAATTGCAACAGCCATGTGGATCTTACGAAATGCTTGATGCATTTTGACATAATGTGGACAGTGCGCAAGGGGTCCAGGATCGTGTTTCCCAACTTCTAGTCCCACACCAGCTGCCTTCTCAATAGCTGTCTTGGCTGTCATCAGGCGCAAAAGAGGTGGTGTAAGGTACAAACGAATCACAAGTTCCAGCAGGAAACATAATGACATGATGAAAACCTAAAAAGAAAAAAAATACAGCTTTCAAATAAACGCTACAAATGAGAAATTTGTAATATATGCACTATAAAAGTCATGTTTTGAATAAAATTGTCAGCAATGCTCTCATCAATAACAAAAATTAAATTGTGATGAGGGGCAGGGATCATGATCCACAGGTGAGAAGCAATAAAACTACAGACATGCTTTTTTAAAAATCTTTCCTGTATAACAAATGAAACCACTGCATCTTCCAGAAGTTTATCCATAAATTCTATTGGTGTGCAAACATACCTGAAATCCTATACTGCTGTCCCATTCACTTCTAGGATGCAGCCTCACAAAAAGAAATAATGTTATCATGCTAAGAAAACTGTTCAGAGAGAAATATTTTGGAAACAGCACTTTCTGTACTACTCCAAATGTGTGTCTTGGAATTTCAAAGTATAGTGTTAAACCTGCAACAGTGCAGAAAAATCTCAATTAGCATTTATTGAAAAGTGCTATTGCATATGAAATATATAGTATGAAATGACATGACATATAGTTGAGTTCTGGAAATATGTCGACTAAGTTAGTGCATGTTAATATGCTAAACATTAAGTTATTTACCTGAGACAAAAGTCATCCACATCTGAGCTCCAAAATGTGTCATAAATGCTCCCAAATAGAGTAAGTTAATCCACGGTGATGGTTTGAAACTATTCACAGTATTGTTTTTATTACAAACTAAACTTGCGACAACACTGACAGCGACAATGGTAATAACATGAGCTGGCTGTGTGGTTTGGAACATCACCCTGAAAAAAGTAACAAACAAATCAGACTGGAAACTGGTACTTCAATGAATTAATGGATGCATCAATGTAAAAACAATATACAAAAAAGAAACTGAACTAACCATGCTTATGCAAGAAAGGATTTTCACTCCAGGTCACTTACCGGTATGCTTTGGTGCCTTTCCACTTCTCAGCTATGTCTGTAGCACTGTCGATGAAACTCCTGTAGTATGATGTTGCCACTGCCAACAGATCGGTGTTCAATATTTCGTGAGGTAGAACGGGTGGTGGTTCTGTAGAATGCTTCTCCTCTTCTGTCCGCATCATTTTAATCGCCTTGCGCTTCTGGTTCTTCAGTAACAATTTTTGGGACATACCAGTATCCTCGGTTTCACTCACATCAACAATGTCAGCTATCTGCGAGCGACACATTTCCTTGGTGGAGTTTTCTATGTAGCACTTGACGATGCCGCGTAAACAATCGACACTTGAAGACTAAAACGCGTAAGTAATGGCACTCGTGCTCAGTAATGCACTTTATCTTTAACGAACTTTCACTTGTCACCGAGACGTAACAGTCAGACTCGACACAACGAACTCTCAACAGAGAATACTCGTCGCTGCGCTCGGTGCTGTATATATAAGTGAGCCGTGGCAGCTACTGCCTATCCCCACCCATTACGTCAAACCTCCCCTCTCCTTGAACGCCCGGCAGTCGCGGGCGCCCACGATGTTGCCTACCGTGCAGCACAGGCAGAGATACTGTACGTGTGGAGATAGGTGGTTTATGGCGGGCTGCAGCAGTAAAAGGGGCAAACCGTGTAGAATGTTACTATCCAGCTACAGTGCCGGTATACTATGATTCGAATTCGACGAAGTGTCGCCAACTAACCACCCTTTATTTTTAACCAAACGAAGACAACGATATGTCGTTTTTGTGAGATTCGCTGAACCTAGATTTTCACTTAGACGTAACAGAAACATTTCGCGTTAAAACTGCTTTTAAACACAGTATGATTCACAGTTCGGCTATTAATCTATGTGACCGAAACAGATGATCTGCACCCAAAATATGAGCCCTTTTCTGGCAATCGATTAGAACGAAATCTCTTACATTTATGGATGCTACTGGTTGCCGGCTTTCTGACGGTTAAGTAAATGCCAGTTTACGCATATTAATGTTTCAGAGCTCCGAGACGTTGCTACTTGAGAAATCTCTTAGTAGTTCTCCTCTTTTTGTTTGTGGTTTCATTGGAAATAACACGAAATTAATATAGGTGTTCTTCGAAAGCGTATTACCAAAGAAGTGACGTCAGTATACGTATTTTGAAAAAGTACCTCAGGTTAAAGATTACCAGCTGTGTTTGTGTGTCAATGCTACATTTATATTGAAGTGACGTCAGCATGTGTATTCTAACAAAATTTGTGAATGGTCGCTTAATGAGTTCGTGTTTCTATTTGCACAGGAACTATTTGTGGCCATGGTTGTTTAGACTCTAGCATATAGGGCACTAGATTTTTTTTATAGAGGTTATTTATTTCAGACCAAATTGAATATGTAGGCTACGTAATTTGTACAAGGGAATTCATAAAATAATCCCGCGTTTGGCATTCCAGTTTACGCACCCACCTCTTTACAGGTTCTTGAATTTGCAGTTCTTCCTCACAGCGTCACAGGTATCTACGACTTTATTGACTTTTATTATTTACGGATGTCGCCGTTACTGCAACACCGCGGCAACAAGATGAATTCAGGGGAAGACATTTACCTGTGTTCAAAAAATTGTTCAAATGGCTCTGAGCACTATGGGACTTGACTTCTGAGATCATCAGTCCCCTAGAACTTAGAACTACTTAAATCTAACTAACCTAAGGGCATCATACACATCCATGCCCTACGCAAGGATTCGAACCTGCGACCGTAGCGGTCACGCGGTTCCAGACTGTAGCGCCTAGAACTGCTCGGTCACTCTGGCCGGCTTACCTGTGTTAATGAACGAATATCAGAGAAATTTGAAAACGAGATGAGAAAACTGAGTTTAGTTGGTTACGCTCTTCGTTCAAGAAAATGAATCGTCGTGAGTGTGTAGTCCATCCCTGCAACGTAAATATAATATAAAATGCAGCAAATGTAAATGCAAAGTCAAATCATGTAAACTTTCGTACGAAGTGAAAAGCGCTAAAGACAGTTCAGTGAATTAACACTGACCGCAAGAGGCATATTTGGGTCTTAAGCTGCCTGAATTATCTTCAAGTATCTATCGGCTGACTGACTTTTTTTTGTTTTTCAAAATTTTTAACAAACGTCCTACCTCGGTGTAGCTTTGTAATTTTTGCACGAATTTACGGTTGTAGCCCATTTTTGGTCGCTAATAGGGCAACCATGTGGTGTAATTTTTCCCCTTCTGGCTAAGGATTCAGTTATCCAAGAGGGACGCAGATAAGAACTTGTAAGTCATCCGGGACCTTCCCTACGAAAGAGGTTCCTCGATTGCCCTACGGAAGCATGTACCCAGCAACGGCAACAAGCACGTGCCGGATCGGAGTAAAATCTTTGTCACGCAGTGACCGATAACAAACGTCCGCAAAACTATCGTGTTCAGATAAGCATGACAGCTGATAGCTTCTTTACCTGCCTGATCGTTTACCAGGCCCATTCGACAGTCGTGAATGACTCTGGGTCTCATACGAATTACTTTCCCCACACAGGTACATATCGCAGAAAAGTTGCTAAATCCAGTACCGGAGGTGGCTTCGCATTTTTGTGTTAGCAAGGTGCTGGTTTAATATCGAATCCAATAAGGTGGCCGATAAGTAAGACACTGGACTCGCCCTAGGGAGGAGCGGGATTCAATCTACTGTCCAATCATACTTATTTAAGTTTCTGACAAGTAATGGTATAGTTTTTTTGACAAGGTCGCAAACAACAGGTCCAATTTAGCTAGTGATCCGTCCCTAATGTCCATTATGTCGACAGGACGTTAAACTATAGCCCTTCTTAGCTTGTACGTTTGTAACACTACGTACAAACTGCAATAATAATGCATTTCATAAATTTGTGTACCAATTACCTACATTCAATGCAGAGCTTCAGAAGCTGCGTGTGAATTAAGCAATACTTTCTTGTCAATGTGGCAAGTGCTTCGCCGGTGCATTGTGCCAATACGAACCGATTCGGTAGGTAAACACTGAAATTATGTCCTTGAGACCCGTTACATGGTCACGTGTGTTATATTTTCTATTGTTAGATACCAGTGGTGCAACGGCCGTTTTTCTCTTCTCAGCAAGTGCGTTCAAGTAGTTCCTCAAGACTGCAAGTTTTTTTCTTTTTTTTCGTATTGAAAGATGGGGATTGGCCAGTCTCACTTGTACTGCCATTACCTTAATGTTTGGAACTTCGTAAATATCGCACATAGGGTAATGGCATTTTAAAAAAGAAAACGTAAAGTTATTGGTTATTTCAAAAATTGTGATACATGTTAATTCGATATCAGTTTTACCAAAGAGTTGCGGGTTACTTTATGTCATTCGACAAATCCATACCGAATATTTCTCCGTATATTGCCCCAAAGATTATAACACGTCATTACTCGTGTTCAAGGACGACAGGTCTTTTGCGATTCATTTCGTGTTCGATCTTCTTGCACTATGCGATACCATTATATTTACAATTTATCTGCCTAAACATTTTCAGAACCTTCTGGTACCCAGACTTTTGCAACTTAAACTTCGAAACTTGTGAACTTCTGGAAATTTTACAGAAAAACATTATTCATTGTTGTCGTAATTCAAAAATCGAAGCAGATGATTCTTTTCAAAAAATATAATGTACCCTATCACCTCAGTCATAAAGATCGATCAATCAATTCACAAATCGCAACGATTTTTTCTGAAGAGCATTAGCGAAAAACCGTACCTAACTTGACGGACGTTTTGACTGAGAATGCAAACTTTTTCATTTTTGTTTTCCACGATTGGAATTTCACGTCAGAATAGTAAACGACTTTCTTGTGTGGTTCATACCTATCGAGGTACATCAGTTTAAAATATTTATTAGTTTCATTATGGCGCTGCCCCTAACCTCCATCCCCCCTTTCCAAGTAGCACACCGACTTTTGCTGACAAAGAATTCTTTGAGAGTTATGAGATTCAAAGCTCTGCCTTTTATTGCTTGAGCAATTTTCAGTCAACGGAGGACATTTTTCACTTACTTACATATGCTCTGTGCGATATTTTACGTGAAACATACCATGACATGATGACATAAAAATGACGGACTTGGCGAAGTAGCAGAAAACTCGAAGTGTGTTGTCTTTGTATGACTCCTTGTCTTTGTTGAATTTAAATCGTTATCATGTTACGTGTTTGGTGAAGATTATCGCCGGAACTTGATATGAGTCACCGAAGGTGGTGTATGAGCTGTTAGCGGTGTGCATTTTCCAGTCCACTGATCGTTCTCGGAATCTTTCTGAAAATAGGTAGCTACAGGGGCATTAGTTAGTGGTATAGGGGTAGTGACAATTTACACACTGTCTCGCAGATCAAAGTGAGCCTTGTGACCCTTATTTAAACTGACTATTATGGGTGTAACAGTGCAGGGAAGCAGTGGTTGGGAAGGGAGTAAGAGAGGGTTGTAGCCTCTCCCCGATGTTATTCAATCTGTATATTCAGCAAGCAGTAAAGGAAACAAAAGAAAAATTTGGTGTAGGTATTAAAATCCATGGAGAAGAAATAAAAACTTTGAGGTTCGCCGATGACATTGTAATTCTGTCAGAGACAGCAAAGGACTTGGAAGAGCAGTTGAACGGAATGGATGGTGTCTTGAAGGGAGGATATAAGATGAACATCAACAAAAGCAAAACGAGGATAATGGAATGTAGTCGAATTAAGTCGGGTGATGTTGAGGGTATTAGATTAGGAAATGAGACACTTAAAGTAGTAAAGGAGTTTTGCTATTTGGGGAGCAAAATAACTGATGATGGTCGAAGTAGAGAGGATATAAAATGTAGACTGGCAATGGCAAGGAAAGCGTTTCTGAAGAAGAGAAATTTGTTAACATCGAGTATAGATTTAAGTGTCAGGAAGTCATTTCTGAAAGTATTTGTATGGAGTGTAGCCATGTATGGAAGTGAAACATGGACGGTAAATAGTTTGGACAAGAAGAGAATAGAAGCTTTCGAAATGTGGTGCTACAGAAGAATGCTGAAGATTAGATGGGTAGATCACATAACTAATGAGGAAGTATTGAATAGGATTGGGGAGAAGAGAAGTTTGTGGCACAACTTGACCAGAAGAAGGGATCGGTTGGTAGGACATGTTCTGAGGCATCAAGGGATCACCAATTTAGTATTGGAGGGCAGCGTGGAGGGTAAAAATCGTAGGGGGAGACCAAGAGATGAATATACTAAGCAGATTCAGAAGGATGTAGGTTGCAGTAGGTACTGGGAGATGAAGAAGCTTGCACAGGATAGAGTAGCATGGAGAGCTGCATCAAACCAGTCTCGGGACTGAAGACCACAACAACAGTGCATAAAACCGATCTGCATCCGCCAACAAACGTTTATATACCATAGATGAATTCTTGAATAGGAATATATAAATTGTTTCATATGTGCATTTCTTGTGCACTTGACACGTTCCACATCATAACGGCTACCATACCGTGCGATTGATCAGTGGAACACGCAACCAACTAACTAACTAACTAACTTTCAGAGTAGATCTGCAATGCAGTATGTCGGTATGTCGCATTTGTCTCGCGCGATGCGTTTGCTGGGTGAGTGGATTCTAGCCACGGGTGAGACTTCGTGCGTCACAGAAGCTCCCAGGACGGGGCGAAAGGAACATTTCAGGTTCTCTCTGTTAGGAACTCCTAGATCGAGTCACCAGTTTTATATTCCGTAAACTCGTGATTTTCAAATGTCAGCTAAAACAAAGGTACCCTCTGTCACCCATTATTCAGTGGTTTTGCCCGATACCGATGAAGCGTGTTTGTAGAAAAGCTGGTCTTTCAAGTGCCTCAATGCAAATAATCTTTGTTTTTAGAAGTTAGTCAGTAATTAACATATCTGTTCCAATATATATTTGTAACTACACTGAGGGACAAAAGTCATACCCTGTAATATCGTGTCGGACCTTATTTGCTCGGCGTAGTGCAGCAAATCAACGCGGAATTGCCGTCCGGAGTGGCCGTGCGGTTCTGGGCGCTACAGTCTGGAGCCGAGCGACCACTACGGTCGCAGGTTCGAATCCTGCCTCGGGCAGGGATGTGTGTGATGTACTTACGTTAGTTAGGTTTAATTAGTTGTGAGTTCTAGGCGACTGATGACATCAGAAGTTAAGTCGCACAGTGCTCAGAGCCATTTGAACCATTTGAACGCGGAATTGACTCAACAAGTCGCCGCAAGTTCCCTGCGGAAATACTGAGCCCTGCTGCCTCTGTATACGTCCATAATCGCGAAAGTGTTGCCGGCGCAGGATTTTGTGCGCTAACTGATGTCTCTGTTATGTCTCATAAATGTTCGATGGGATCCATGTAGGGTGGCCTGAGTGGCCAATCATTGGCTCGAACTGTCCAGAATGTTACTGAAATCAATTGCAGATAATTGTGGCCCGGTGACATGGCACATTGTCATCCATAACATGAAGTCCCTAAATGGCCGCAAATGGTCTCCAAGTAGCCGAACATAATCATTTCCAGTCAATGTTTAGATCAGTTGGACCAGAGGATCCAGTCCGCAATCGAACCCTTACCGACTGAAATCGATACCCGTCTGACCAGGCCACGGTTTTCCAGTAGTCAGTGGTCCAACCGATGTGATCACAAACACAGGAGAGGCGCCAAACGCGATGTCGTGCGGTCGTGTGCTTCCATAACCCATTGAGGCCAAATTTCGCCGCACTGTCCTAACTGATACGTTCGTCGTACGTCCTACATTGATTTCTGCAGTTATCTCATGCAGTGTTGCTTGTCTGTTAGCACTGACACCTCTACGCAAACACTGCTGCTCTCGGTTGTTAAGCGAATGCCGTCGGCCATTGCGTTGTCCGTGGTGAGAAGTAATGCCTGAAATTTGGTATTCTCGGCACCCTCTTGACACTGTGGATCTCGGGATATGGAATTCCCTAATGATTTCCGCAATGGAATGCTCCAACTATCATTTCGCGTTCAAAGTCGTGCAGCCATAATCGTGTCGGAAACCTTTCAAGGTGATTCACCTGAGTACAAACGACCGCTTCGCCAATGCACTGCCATTTTATTCCTTACGTACGCGACACTACCGCCATCTGTATATGCGCGTATCACTAATCCATGACTTTTGTCACCCCAGTGTATGTTTCCTTAGTGTTTACGGTGTAAGGGAAACTTCCAGTTTGGACAGCCCTCACAATTATTTATTTACTTGGCATTTGCTAGACACAATTGAGTCTGATTTTCCTAGTAGTCATAGTTTACACATGTACTATAAAGTATCTGAGACATTCACTCTTCTTAAGTAACAGGTACAATGGTAACGTGAACCTACAGGAACTGTGTGACTGTCACACTCGAATGAAATTGAAGAGATGTCGGGAAACGGGAAATTCCTCCTCCAGTGGTCTTCTCGCCTTCATACAAATGGTTTAGGGTTGGAAATGGTACAAAGCTGGCTATTCGCTTGTAACAATATCTTTCTTGGGGGGAGGTAGTTTTCCAGGCATAGCTGGAGCATTTCGTAATACTCGTGGGCGGAGATATTCCTACTTCGATCAATGCCTTAGAAAGGCTGTCCAGATTGCTTTCGAATTATGAGCAGCCCACTGTTCCATTTCCACGATTGACAGCCGCAAGTTCAGCTGCGTGATGCTATTTCGTCGGTAATTAACATGGTGATACCGTGTCTGCGTGAAAAAAGCAAGTTAAGTGTTACGAAAAAGTAAAAATACAAACCAGCCATTATTAATAATGCTGTGAATCATGCGGTTTCAGTTGCTGCATTGTGTGTCTATTTTAAAAACAGATCGGAAAACTTTCCGTGCTGCTGACTACGTGATGGAAAATTCCCGTGGCACTGCACGAGCACTAGCACTGCCCGCGGCACAGGTTGCGTGGTCAGTTAACAACAACAACAGCAACCTTATCAATAACGTTCACCGGGATCGGACGCCTTCCTCTTCCAGGCGCCACGCCAGGCCTATCCACGTTTTCGAATTTCGTCATAGTCGTCCATAAACCATTTAATGACATCGGGCCTCACCTCAAACCTTTCAGTCGACGATACTCTCTCAATGCAGCACTGTAATTTCTGCCGTTCACTAACAGCGCACGGTCTCTCTTCTAGATAGCCACACCGTTCTCTCATATTGTGGCTTGTCAAATGACAGCGTGGATGTCACAGCGTCATACAAAGAGTGAACAGCGCCAGATTTGCATCTGGTTGTAATCAATCAATGTTTTCCAGCGTAAATCGATTCGGCGTAAACGCATTAGCATACCTACAAAGTTTCGCTACCGTATGCTTAATTACAGTCCACAAAAATGGTTCAAATGGCTCTCAGCACTATGCGACTTAACTTCTGAGGTCATCAGTCGCCTAGAACTTAGAACTAATTAAACCTAACTAACCTAAGGACATCACACACATCCATGCCCAAGCCAGGATTCGAACCTGCGACCGTAGCGGTCACGCGGTTCCAGACTGAAGCGTCTAAACCGCACGGCCACACCGGCCGGCTACAGTCCACACTGGACCGCCGTGAGTACCAGTACTTTAGTGATAACCATCTGATATGTTGAAAATATTAGCTGACATATCCGATTTTGCTTTCGTTTCTGTTGAACATTCGCCGTCCAGTATAGCGCATTGGATTCTATTAGTTAAATATTCCCCGAACCAATCACGTATTTGCGAAGAAACTCTGTATGATCGTATGGTGGTTACTAAGCGACGCTGTGGCGCAGAGACGAACGCCTTTCGGAAATCTAGGAAGACGCAATCTACCTGTTCAAATGCATCTATTGTTGGCAAGCTGTCGTGTATGAAAAAAGCAAACTAAGTTCCGCACGAGTGGTTTTTCCTGAATTAGCCTGGCACGTCATAATATTTAAGCTTAGAATAAAGTCTAGGATCCTACGACAGGTGTATGTCAGCACTATTAACCTATTAACCTGTGCGCGGTAGTCGCGCGGTCTGAGGCGCCTTGAACCTTCTTTATTAAATATTTTACTTAAACTGCTGAGTGAAATTGAATGCAAGTGAACCTACTTTCTCTTTGCTTATTCTTATCATGTCAGCACTGAGCCACAATGTTCTAGCGCAACGCAATCTGACTGCTCAAAAACGATAACCTGACTTCAAATAATTAATTCAAAAGAATTGCCCTGACTAAAGAGAAATCCTAACAAAACCTATACATTTCATTAAACACTTACCACACAAAAATCTTCATTACGCGAACTACTGCAATACAGCGAGCGTCAATAATGCCAGCTAAATAAAAGATTCTAACTACTAAAGCCACTAACTACTAATGGGCATGTGGTTAGCAAAGGAAAGATTTTGTTGCAAACCAAATAATTTATTTTTTTTACCTCAATAATGTGACATCCAGTTCAGACGCAAACATAAATCGTCATTGACATCTAGTGCAAAGGTATATAGTCATGAATAATATTGAATCTCCAAGCCGAACATGTACAGATCGTTAGCCAACGCTAACACTTCAGACCTCTACCCTCCATCAACGCTAACTTCTCACATCTAACATCCGTCACTGCTGGCCGTTCCCCTACAACTGCCCAACAGTACTTCCATCGCTGCTGGCGACTAACTTCCAACTGCCTAACACTAATGGCGATTAATTTCCAACAACGAGTCCGATCAGCCACAGAGTCTCTTACAAAGGAATTGCAGTCAGAGATCCAGTGCAAAGCGCTACACAGCGCTGCCAACACAGAAGCAGCCCACTTACAGCCTTGCCACGGTTCCCGCTGTCGGAGGTTCGAGTCCTCCCTCGGGCACGGGTGTGTGTGTTGTCCTTAGCGTAAGTAAGTTAGATTAAGTAGTGTGTAAGCCTAGGGACCGATGACCTCAGCAGTTTGATACCACCACCACCACCACCACCACCGCCGCCGCCGCCGCCGCCGGCCACGGTGGCCGTGCGGTCTAGGCGCTGCAGTCCGGAACCGCGGGACTGCTACGGTCGCAGGTTCGAATCCTGCCTCGGGCATGGATGTGTGTGATGTCCTTAGGTTAGTTAGGTTTAAGTAGTTCTAAGTTCTAGGGGACTGATGACCTAAGATGTTAAGTCCCATAGTGCTCAGAGCCATTTGAACCACCACCACCACCACCACCACCACTACCATCACCACTTATGTATCTGACCTATCCTTTTTGTCAACAGGGGTGACCTGCGCTCTTATCATGCACAAGATATTTTTGGTAAATATAAAGGAAAGGAGCTGATTTTGTGGCTTTTATGTTACCAGATGTCACAGTATAAATATTGTCATGTAAGTTGTTGTAATTAAACTTTAGGGTATGGAGGTTGTTTGGAAAGTAACGTCCGATTGGTCACGAAATGGAAACCACAATAAAAAACAATGTTTTATGTGTAACAGTCAGCTACATCTTACAGCTACTTCTCTGCATACTCGCCGCTCCGACTTACATATTTGTCATAGCGATGTACCAACTTTCCAGTACCCTCTTTCCGCCAATTCTCTACACTGGACTGCACCTCGCTGTCTGTGCCAAAATTTTATCGTCATAGCCAGTGCATCCGAGCAGAAAATCAGAACGAGACAAGTCCGCACTGTATGGTGGGTGATTTAGACACTTCCCATCTAAAACGCTGCAGGAGAGCCCTCACTGCCCAAGAGTAATTGTTATGAAAAAGAAGGCATGACAGCTATGTTATGTGGGGTTGCATGAAATCAGGCGACATCTCTCAGCAGGTATCCATTCTTGGTGGGAGAGACTATTTTCTAGGCATCTTAACTTGCTCACTGTGTACTCAGAACTGAAAAGAGCGATGTGACGCAATCGACGGGCATACAACAGGCATGTGCGAGGCCTCATCGGATTTCCACTGTGGTTTCCAAATCGTGGCTGATCGGACCCTACTTTCCAAATAACCCTCGTACATGACGATCGAAATTGGAGGGTGGAACGGAGTAAATAAGTACAGTATTTGTATTTATTTCCATTAAAAAGGAACAAAACAATAAATTTCCTTGAAAGTGAACAAGTACAAATATGAATCTATCGTGATGATTAAAATTAAATAAATACGAAAGACCTGATCATTATAGTTGCTTATGTTGGTGCTAGCTGTATCTCGTGGCTAGTGTATAATTGTTATTTTGGAGGTTTTGGATGTAATAACCGGAGATTTTTTTTTCTCCGAATCACGCCGTCTGCTCTCTAAGTAACGACGTACCAGATTTTATTCAGTAGCCTGCGTGAGAGGTTGTACGTGTATTTCACATTTCATTAACATGCTTTATTGCCATTATCTTCTTTATACATACTTTAACAAAATTCTTGAAGTGCTTCACATATGTCCACATCGATATACATACTCCACAAAGCACAGTACGGTACATGGCGGAGGGCATCTTGTACCTTTACTAATCCTTTCCATTCCTGTTCCACTCGCAGTTAGAGCGAGAGAAAAACGGGCGTCTAAAAACTAACGTACGAGCCCTTATTTCTCACATCGTATCTTCATCGTCCTTACGGGAAATGTACGGTGGCGGCGGTAGAATCGTTCTGCAGTCTATCTCACGTGCCGGATCGCAAATTATACGAAATAGTGTCTTGCAGAAAGAGCATCGTCTTCCCTCCGGTGATTGCCATTTGAGCTCAAGAAGCATCTCCGTAATGCTTGCACGCTGATCCTACCGGTAACGAATCTAGGAGCACGCCTCTGAATTGCTTCGATGTCTTCCTTTAATCCGAACTGGTGGGGATCCTAAACACTCGTTCGCCGTCTTCTTTATGAATGAACTACATTTTCCCAAAACACGCCAGGAACTACCTGACGTACAGCAGGTACTGAAATGCGAAACGATTTCTAACATACAGGATGATTACAAGTAAACTTTTGGTACTTGTGCCAGTGTAGACTGAAAACTGTTTACCGCATGGGTACCCAACTTTACAGGAATTATGTTCACACTGTGCCCTGCAAAATTTTCGTTGTTAATACTGCTAGTGCCATGACTTGCCATTAGGGGCCAGTACTGGTGCGGAGACACAGGGTTGAAACTTAAGCATGAGTGTGCAGTACGGTAGCAGACAGTCAACATGGATCTGGACAAGGTGAACAGCGCTTTACGTAGACTTTACTAGTAAAACTTTTGTCGAAACAACAACAGCACTAGTGATGCTGCTCTTCGCGAGTATAGACGCGTTAAAGGAATATGGAGAGATCCTCTTTTCGCACCGGCATTGAAGAACTTGATTCGGAAGTTAGAATTAACTGACGATGTTGGAATTATGCCACAAATTGTTAAGACGTCACTGTTGCCTTGGCTGTGATGTTCAAGCAGTGCACGAGTTGTGTCACGACAGCTGCTCATTCCATGGTCCACCGTTGTTTCGGGCAATAGTAGAGCAATCTAGAGTGCGGTTCCAGGCTGTCATGGAGGCAGATGGTCGTCACACTGAGCAATGTTTGTAACCTTGAACATAAAAATGGTACTCAGTTACCAAATGTTACCCCCTTACGTGGAAATTAAAAGGAGTTTTTTTTTCAGTGGTTGATTCGTTATCGCTCTTCCGCATACCCTTGCAAACGTTTCCACAACGTTTCACTGTCCTACGATCACTGGTTTGTCATGGGGTCCTCTGAAGTAGCGAAAGTTTGATTTTAACCATCCTGTATATGTCTCCAATTGATAATAACCAGAGTGTAGAGACCAGACTTTCTTCAGGTTATGTTACTCGTCGGTAATTAGTATTCCGCTTTTACATTTTTTTCCTCATTTGTAATGAGAAGCAAGCGCAAAGCATCAACTGATTTCTATGCAAAATTTGGAATAGTGCTGAGGAAAGCTGGAGCTGTAATTAAGTGTTCAGCGCACTCACTACATCCACACGTAGGTGCAAACTGAGGCGCCTAAATTCTTCTTACCCTACGCCACTCTACATGCTTCGTCAAAAGCAGCATGTAGACTCTCTGTCTGTCCGACTGTTAAGACCTGTTTTTTTCCTGGAAATGGCAGAGGTATTAAGTTGAAATTTATGTCAAATACTAAGATCTAGACTCCTTTGGCGGTATGAAAAATTTAGCTTCTAAGTCTATGCAATCAAAAGATATGGCCATTTATATCACATACTGTACTTCGATACTAGCGGACTCACTCACCAAAACCTATATGACACTTCTTGTTGGCCTAGAATAGAGAAATTTGACAAGAAGAAAAGTTTTACGGGGTTACAGTACAAGTGAAGGAGAAATCTGAAGATTGTTAATTTGTAATTATATCACGTAAAAGCCCACACCTATTCCAGTAGTACAAGTTTATATGCCAACTAGCTCTGCAGATGACGAAGAAATTGAAGAAATGTATGATGAAATAAAAGAAATTATTCAGATAGTGAAGGGAGACGAAAATTTAATAGTCATGGGTGATTGGAATTCGAGTGTAGGAAAAGAGAGAGAAGGAAACGTAGTAGGTGAATATGGATTGGGGCTAAGAAATGAAAGAGGAAGCCGCCTGGTAGAATTTTGCACAGAGCACAACCTAATCATAGCTAACACTTGGTTTAAGAATCATGATAGAAGATTGTATACATGGAAGAACCCTGGAGATACTAAAAGGTATCAGGTATATTATATAATGGTAAGACAGAGATTTAGGAACCAGGTTTTAAATTGTAAGACATTTCCAGGGGCAGATGTGGACTCTGACCACAATCTATTGGTTATGACCTGTAGATTAAAACTGAAGAAACTGCAAAAAGGTGGGAATTTAAGGAGATGGGACTTGGATAAACTGAAAGAACCAGAGGTTGTACAGAGTTTCAGGGAAAGCATAAGGGAACAATTGACAGGAATGGGAGAAAGAAATACAGTAGAAGAAGAATGGGTAGCTTTGAGGGATGAAGTAGTGAAGGCAGCAGAGGATCAAGTAGGTAAAAAGACGAGGCCTAGTAGAAATCCTTGGGTAACAGAAGAAATATTGAATTTAATTGATGAAAGGAGAAAATATAAAAATGCAGTAAATGAAGCAGCAAAACGGAATACAAACGTCTCAAAAATGAGATCGACAGGAAGTCCAAAATGGCTAAGCAGAGATGGCTAGAGGACAAATGTAAGGATGTAGAGGCTTATCTCACTAGGGGTAAGATAGATAGTGCCTACAGGAAAATTAAAGAGACCTTTGGAGATAAGAGAACCACTTGTATGAACATCAGGAGCTCAGATGGAAACCCAGTTCTAAGCAAAGAAGGAAAAGCAGAAAGGTGGAAGGAGTATATAGAGGGTCTATACAAGGGCGATGTACTTGAGGACAATATTATGGAAATGGAAGAGGATGTAGATGAAGATGAAATGGGAGATACGATAATGCGTAAAGAGTTTGACAGAGCACTGAAAGACCTGAGTCGAAACAAGGCTCCCGGAGTAGACAACATTCCACTGGAACTACTGACGGCCTTGGGAGAGCCAGTCCTGACAAAACTCTACCATCTGGTGAGCAAGATGTATGAAACTGGCGAAATACCCTCAGACTTCAAGAAGAATATAATACACTCCTGGAAATTGAAATAAGAACACCGTGAATTCATTGTCCCAGGAAGGGGAAACTTTATTGACACATTCCTGGGGTCAGATACATCACATGATCACACTGACAGAACCACAGGCACATAGACACAGGCAACAGAGCATGCACAATGTCGGCACTAGTACAGTGTATATCCACCTTTCGCAGCAATGCAGGCTGCTATTCTCCCATGGAGACGATCGTAGAGATGCTGGATGTAGTCCTGTGGAACGGCTTGCCATGCCATTTCCACCTGGCGCCTCAGTTGGACCAGCGTTCGTGCTGGACGTGAAGACCGCGTGAGACGACGCTTCATCCAGTCCCAAACATGCTCAATGGGGGACAGATCCGGAGATCTTGCTGGCCAGGGTAGTTGACTTACACCTTCTAGAGCACGTTGGGTGGCACGGGATACATGCGGACGTGCATTGTCCTGTTGGAACAGCAAGTTCCCTTGCCGGTCTAGGAATGGTAGAACGATGGGTTCGATGACGGTTTGGATGTACCGTGCACTATTCAGTGTCCCCTCGACGATCACCAGTGGTGTACGGCCAGTGTAGGAGATCGCTCCCCACACCATGATGCCGAGTGTTGGCCCTGTGTGCCTCGGTCGTATGCAGTCCTGATTGTGGCGCTCACCTGCACGGCGCCAAACACGCATACGACCATCATTGGCACCAAGGCAGAAGCGACTCTCATCGCTGAAGACGACACGTCTCCATTCGTCCCTCCATTCACGCCTGTCGCGACACCACTGGAGGCGGGCTGCACGATGCTGGGGCGTGAGCGGAAGACGGCCTAACGGTGTGCGGGACCGTAGCCCAGCTTCATGGAGACGGTTGCGAATGGTCCTCGCCGATACCCCAGGAGCAACAGTGTCCCTAATTTGCTGGGAAGTGGCGGTGCGGTCCCCTACGGCACTGCGTAGGATCCTACGGTCTTGGCGTGCATCCGTGCGTCGCTGCGGTCCGGTCCCAGGTCGACGGGCACGTGCACCTTCCGCCGACCACTGGCGACAACATCGATGTACTGTGGAGACCTCACGCCCCACGTGTTGAGCAATTCGGCGGTACGTCCACCCGGCCTCCCGCATGCCCACTATACGCCATCGCTCAAAGTCCGTCAACTGCACATACGGTTCACGTCCACGCTGTCGCGGCATGCTACCAGTGTTAAAGACTGCGATGGAGCTCCGTATGCCACGGCAAACTGGTTGACACTGACGGCGGCGGTGCACAAATGCTGCGCAGCTAGCGCCATTCGACGGCCAACACCGCGGTTCCTGGTGTGTCCGCTGTGCCGTGCGTGTGATCATTGCTTGTACAGCCCTCTCGCAGTGTCCGGAGCAAGTATGGTGGGTCTGACACACCGGTGTCAATGTGTTCTTTTTTCCATTTCCAGGAGTGTAATTTCAATCCCAAAGAAAGCAGGTGTTGACAGATGTGAAAATTACCGAACAATCAGTTTAATAAGCCACTGCTGCAAAATACTAACACGAATTCTTTACAGACGAATGGAAAAACTAGTAGAAGCCGACCTCAGGGAAGATCAGTTTGGATTCCGTAGAAATACTGGAACACTTGAGGCAATACTGACCTTACGACTTATCTTAGAAGAAAGATTAAGGAAAGGCAAACCTACGTTTCTAGCATTTGTAGACTTAGAGAAAGCTTTTGACAATGTTGACTGGAATACTCTCTTTCAAATTCTAAAGGTGGCAGGGGTAAAATACAGGGAGCGAAAGGCTATTTACAATTTGTACAGAAACCAGATGGCAGTTATAAGAGTCGAGGGACATGAAAGGGAAGTAGTGGTTGGGAAGGGAGTAAGACAGGGTTGTAGCCTCTCCCCGATGTAATTCAATCTGTATATTGAGCAAGCAGTGAAGGAAACAAAAGAAAAATTCGGAGTAGGTATTAAAATCCATGGAGAAGAAATAAAAACTTTGAGGTTCGCCGATGACTTTGTAATTCTGTCAGAGACAGCAAAGGATTTGGAAGAGCAGTTGAACGGAATGGATGGTGTCTTGAAGGGAGGATATAACATGAACATCAACAAAAGCAAAACGAGGATAATGGAATGTAGTCGAATTAAGTCGGGTGATGTTGAGGGTATTAGATTAGGAAATGAGACACTTAAAATAGTAAAGGAGTTTTGCTATTTGGGGAGCAAAATAACTGATGATGGTCGAAGTAGAGAGGATATAAAATGTAGACTGGCAATGGCAAGGAAAGCGTTTCTGAAGAAGAGAAATTTGTTAACATCGAGTATAGATTTAAGTGTCAGGAAGTCATTTCTGAAAGTATTTGTATGGAGTGTAGCCATGTATGGAAGTGAAACATGGACGGTAAATAGTTTGGACAAGAAGAGAATAAAAGCTTTCGAAATGTGGTGCTACAGAAGAATGCTGAAGATTAGATGGGTAGATCACATAACTAATGAGGAAGTATTGAATAGGATTGGGGAGAAGAGAAGTTTGTGGCACAACTTGACCAGAAGAAGGGATCGGTTGGTAGGACATGTTCTGAGGCATCAAGGGATCACCAATTTAGTATTGGAGGGCAGCGTGGAGGGTAAAAATCGTAGGGGGAGACAAAGAGATGAATACACTAAGCAGATTCAGAAGGATGTAGGCTGCAGTAAGTACTGGGAGATGAAGAAGCTTGCACAGGATAGAGTAGCATAGAGAGCTGCATCAAACCAGTCTCAGGACTGAAGACCACAACAACAACAACAACATCACGTAAAAAATGCCATTTTCCCATTTGTTTTCCGTTTGTCTGTCTGTCTGCCCGTCTGTTAAGACTCCTTTTCCTGAGAAACTGGTAAAGGTATCAAGTTGAAATTTATGTCAGGTACTGAGTTCTACGGTCCCTTAGCCGTGTAAGTAATTTAAGCTTCTAAGTCAATGTACTCAAGAGATACGATTACGTATGTGACAATTATGATACTCGCATAATCACTCGTCAGAGCCAATAGATGAACTGTGTTCATACGTACAGGTCACACTTATTGAACTATATGAGAAAAAACGTAAATTAGTGACAAACTAAGGCGTGCGCACACTTTATTCAACATGTAAACGTCACTACAGACATTCGGTTTTAGGTTATGACATGTTCGATATGCCTGCCATCATTGGCGATGATGGGACGCAGACGAATAGCGAAAGTCTGCGTGACCCGCAGACGTGTCGGAACATCGATGCTGTTGATTACCTCCTGAATGGCTGTTTTCAGCTCAGCAATGGTTTTGGGGTTATTGCTGTACACGGTGTCTTTAGTATATCTCCACGAAACGGAGTCGCATGTCTTCAGATCCGGAGAATCTGGCGGCCAATCGAGGCCCATGCCAGTAGCCCTGGGTACCCCAAAGCTAGAATGCAGTCTCCAAAGTGCTCCTCCAGGACATCAGACTCTCCTGCTGAGGTGGGGTCGAGCTCCGTCTTGCATGAACCACAGCTTATCGAAATGAGGGTCATTTTGGATAATGGAGATGAAATCATTTTCCAAAACCTTCACGTACCGTTCGGTAGTCACCGTGCCATCAAGAAATATCGCAGCGAATATTCCGTGACTGAACACTGCACACCACACGGTCACCCGTTGAGGGCGAAAAGACTTCTCGGTCCCCCAAGTGTGCCTGTTTTGCGTATTGACGAACCCAACCCAAATAAAAGTGGGTTTCGTCTAAAGCAAACCACGCGTGCACATACTAATTCCCATCATGCCGCGCGGTCAACCGTGCAATTTGAACGTCCTAAAGCAAACCGTTCAGAAGTTACGACGATTTTATTTCATATAGTTCAATTATGTAAGTCGGTCCTGATGGACTAGTGGTGAAGTGTGCGCCTGAAAACCGCGAGGACGTGGGATCGAGTTTTTGTCGGACCTCAGATTTTTCATCTTCGTTCACATCTCAACGATGTGAGGAGTCGCTAGAAGCAACACGTGGTTGCGATTCCACATGAAACTGTAGATCCCCTTTCCCCGACTGGATAACTTGGGGTAGCTTAGGAACACGCAAGTCGCCGAAGTGACGTCCAATAGAAAGATTTACTCCAGGCCATTGATCCACACGAAATTTGTGTAGTATTGTTACCTGTCTACATAAATAAGTTTGATCGGAACCCTGAGAGCGTGAGTCCTACTCGCACCTGTCCAGTATTTTTATGTTTATTTATTTCATGGTTAGGCAAGCGAGCACCACGGCCGACAGAGGTTCGCCCGCTGCGTGTGTACACTATCTGACAAAAAAATGTGAGACACACGTAACGGGAGGAGGAAACGAAATTTCATGGGTTAAGACGATATGTGACGTTATTTCAGTGATCACAAAATTGAGTAAGATACAAGTATAGGTATAAATGCAGACTAGCCGCGGTTGCGCCTGCAGCGTGGGCTAGCAATATTCTGATGGCGAGTACTACATTGTCGTCTAGACGCTGTTCTTTTATTAAGAACAATTAATGTTAATTGTATTTCCGGATAGATTGGAGGAAGTTATTAAGAAAAGGAATAAGATATGTTAATTAGCTCTGTTGAGCAAAAGTAACGTCGATTTTGCTAAAATGTATTATACATTAGCAGAAATACCTAATTTATTTTTACGTAGTAGCGACGAAAAAGAAATAGCAATTGATTTTTTTCTGAGTTATCTGCCTTTTCCAATTACTGTTTGGACCTGCTTTTGAGAAAAAGCTCAGCAAAGAGGACCATTATATAGTGAACACAGGCGAATTAATTTTAATTGTTTTTCTGTATGCACTGGAAGAAGTTATACTGGCTGGTTGATTTGGGGGGAAGGGACCAAACAGCGAGGTCATCGGTCCTAACGTATTAGGGAAGGAAGGAAGTCGGCCATGCTCTTTCAAAGGAACCATCTCGCCATTTGTCTGAAGCGACTTAGGAAAATTACAGAAAACCTAAATCAGAATGCGAGGACGCGGGCTTGAACGTCGTCGTCCAGAATGCGAGTCCAGTTTGCTAACTACTGCGCCACCTCGCTCGCTGGTAGAAGTTATTGAGAAGAGAAATAAGACATGTTAATTAGCTCCGTTGAGCAAAATGCAGTATCGATTTTACTAAAGCTCGTTCGATAGAGTTCATTCCTATTTCCTCCTGTGTAAACCAGATTTAAGACTTCGTGAATATGTTGTGTCATTACACTGGTGACCCGTGTTGATCGCCTGGATGCGTCAACTACAGGTTGCCCAGTATCTATATTACAGCGCCATCGATCATTGTAGAGGTAGAGTAGTGGAGTGGCCAGCCGGCACACAAAAAATAATGAAAGAACTACCAAAGGGATCGGTTTGTGGACCAGTGTTTTGGGAGTTGACAATCAAACCCCTCTTGTGCCAATTGAAAGAAGATGACCAAGTCGATTCTGAGATGGCGTACGTCGATGTGGTCTTGGCTGTGTGGTGTCGGGTAATCGAAGAGCTGAGTTGGTGGAAATGGCGAATGGGGTCCTCTCCCGGATGTAACCATGGTGTGTAGTCAACAAATTAACCATAGCTCCAAAGAAAACCACATACATACTCCTTAAAAGTCATCTTTCATTAGGTAGAAATACTACAGGTAAATTAGAAAGTGTCTACGTCACCAGGCAAACAATGACACGATACCTTGGAGTCCAATCGGACGGAAACCGTAACTTAACAGTCAGACAATCGCAATCAAAAATTGTTCAAATGGCTCTAAGCACTATGGGACTTAACATCTGAAGTCATCAGTCCCCTAGACTTACAACTTCTTAAACCTAACTAACCTAAGGACATCACACATATCCATACCCAAGACAGGATTCGAACCTGCGACCGTAGTAGTAGCAGCAGCAGCACAGTTTCGGACTGAAGCGCCTAGAACCGCTCGGCCACAGCGGCCGGCCCAATCGCAATCAACGCAGGCTACATTAAGGACAAAACTGCCCGCGCCTCAAGAGCTAGCTACAAGCTATCGCTACATGTGGTGAGAACCTATCCCGTCCATCATAGGTTACGCAACAAGTATCTATGCGCACAGATTTCATTGCAAACAGAACACGCAAATCCTGTGGTGTGCATAGAGGAGTGTGCTTCTCAGACTCACAGGGGCCTTCGGCACCACGCCAGCCAATGCATTATTGGTGATCCTCGAAGTCTATCCGCCACACATTACGGTCAAGACGTCGTGCAGCCTCCTGCTCGTTACATTAAGAGGATTTGACTGAAGTCCATCAAATCTTAGATTGGTGGGTAACAACTAAGGTTCAGCTTTTGAACCGGAAAGTGGGTTCTTGGCAGGACGACGGGAAAACAATGAAACGGGCCGAAGAGTGCACCCTCTTTTCCCGTGCATTCGAGGACGCCTAGCCCTTAGCCATGTAAATCTCAGTCAGGGTGTGGTATGTGACATAAACGGACACAGCCCGTATCCAGTTAACCTGTACAGTCATTAGGAGTACTACACAATTGCTGTATTGGTTACTAAATAAGACGCAACCCGCTGATAAACCAATGACTTTATTCGACGCGTTTCGGGTAGAACCCATCTTCAGATTGTCTGCAAACCAGAAATACATAGCAAATAACAGAAAATGTAACTATACAAAGAATATACAACAGAATGAAATTACAAGTATCGTCAAAATTAAACAACCCAAATACATACCCTGAACAACTTGGAGATCAGATATATAAAGGCACTATGTGACAAACAGAGTTGTTATGGCAGACTTACTGGCTAGCTACAGCACAACACCCAAGAATACGATTTAAAAATTTAGAAATTAAAAAGAAGGCGATGATGAATGCAGAAGTAGTGCCACGTACCAACAAAAAAAGAATTTTTTTCTTTTTCATTGGAAATGTAGTATACAAAATTAAACATTTACAGAAGTTTACGAAGTCTGACTAATAAAAGGAACGAAGAACGGAATTAACAGCTATTCAGAAAATAACACAGAAGAAAGGACATTCCAGTAAAATGACATAACCAGAATAAAAATGATGTATGAGAGGAGCAAATTCCGTGGTTTTTGTGTTACTTGACGCCACATTATTAACATTTTCATGTAAGTTGTTGTAAATAAAGTTGAAGATATGAACGTTATTCGGAAAGTAAGGTCTGAACGGGCGTGAAATGGAAACCACAGTGAAAATCAGAAAATGTTTTATTTGCAACAGTTACCTACATCTTTCAGCTACTTCTCTACATAGTCACCGCTCCAACATAGACATTTGTTGTAGCGTTGTGCTCCCCACCATTTTTCTGTGCTGGGCTGCAACTTCTTGTTTGTGCCAGAATGCTACCTTCATAGCCAGCGGTTCATGTGAGGAGAGACGTCAATCAGGGGGAACCAAGTCTGGGCTGTAGGGCGGGCGAGCAAACACTTCCCATCGAACTGCTGCAGGAGCTGCTCTTACAGTGTGAGGCCGAGAATCATGAAGAACAAAATGCATGATAGTTACGTCATATGAGGCTGCACGAAATCAGGCGAAATATCTCGGCAGGCACCCATATTTGGTAGGAGACACATTCCTATAAGGCCTGGTTTACAACCGAGGGAACACAAGTGAACGAGTATCAGAGAATTCTAAGTAGAAGACACCATTTTGAACGTGCAGCCATTATCAATCGAGACACAAAGAAATTACAACGTGAGCTGCTCGACGGCATTGATTTATATCAATGAGGCAAGTTGAAAATTTGTGCTGGACTGGGATTCGAACCTGGGTCTCCTTTTTAACCACTGAGCCATCCAGATACAGTGTTTATTGCAACTGCAGAGAGTACCACAACACGTCTCCCACCAGACCCAAATTCTTAAATTACCCGCACACTACTGACGTAGTGCTCCTCTCCATTATCCTCATTACTTGCGGAGTTTCGCCGATTCCCCAAAGAGTTCGAGCGTGCTGCACATCTGAACTGAAAGGATCACTGGCCAGACTCGTCTCCATTATGTGGTGTCTTTTCTTTCGGATATCATGAAATTTGACAAAACGCAAGGTTTTACAGTACAAGTGTGGTGTGCGTCCTGTAAGACCTTCGGTACACACACCATCAGATTATTTGACTTGTCGCTCTAACGAAGTAGGTGAGTATCAGCAATATGTCTCGTGGTCTTATCGTGGCGTGTTTATCTTCTGCCATTAGGTCAGACGGTAGAAATTCTACTTGCACGCTTAGAGTAGCAGATTGACGGTGACCAACTTTAAACAGAACTTAATTAATTTTTAAACACATTTATTAAAATAATAAAAATCATGAACCTTACTTAACTTGATTCTGGATGCTATTTACAATTGACAGTCTAAAGTTCCTTTGGTCTTGGTACGTTAAGCTTATTCTCACATATCTCTGATACTTGACAAAGTGTCTATTCATTTATCTTCATGGCTAAGTACAGGAATATGATAATCTTATTAGGCGCAGACTGAAACTTGACTATAGACTGGTGCAGACTAATGCAGACTGATGCAGACTGACTAATCGGAGGTCTGTACACTCGTTATAATACCTCGTGCGTTCAGGTATCACTGCGCGAGTGTGATCCGCGAGGAGAAAAAGTTCTACGTTAGCAGTAATCTCATTGGCTGCGTTACATATTAATACGCGGATCGGCGGAAGCAGAATTTTGTCCGTCTCTCAGACAGCGCCATCTCGTTGTGCGGAGACGGACGAGCGCTGCGCCTGCGCTGTTGTGCTTAGCGGGGCGCACTCTAGTGGGAAAGTTGTGTACGCGCTGACTACGCGGAACTATGTACACAACAACAAGTTGTACCCTCCGCTGACTACGTGGAACTATGTACACAACAACAAGTTGTACCCTCCGCTAGCACTGGAGGGTACATTATAGATGTCAGGGGGACGCGGTAAACAGTGCTGTCGTTGTCGTGGAAACTGAGCGATTTATGTGACGTCCAAAAGGGCATGATAATTAGCTTTCAGGGCAAGGGTGAAAGCGTTTCGGAAACAGCTAAGTTTGTAAACTGTTCGCTTGCCGCCTGGTTGAAGTTCACCGTGCATGGCGAAATGGTGCTATCCAAAACCGCCGCCAAGGCAGATGTGATGCACTACGGATCATATATGACAGACGTGAACACCTGCGGCGGAGATATGTACGTGCGCATAGGTATGCAACTGTTCAGCAACTGAATCAAGGAGCTACCGACACTGTCTTCTCGACCATTCAGCGAACGTCGCTGCGCATGCGCCTTTGTAGCAGGCGCCTGGTTCAAGCACCCATGCTGACTACTGTTCATCGACAACGAAGGCCGGAACTGCATGCCAGTATCGCAACTGGAGGTCCACCGAGTGGCGGCAGGTGGCCTTTTCAGATGAATTACTTTGTATACTCCATCGGACAGACAGTCTGCAGCCCGTGGTCTAGTGGCTAGCGTTGCTGCCTCTGCATCACAGCTCCCCGGGTTCGATTCACGGCCGGGTTGGGGATGTTCTCTGCCCGGGGACTGGGTGTTTGTGTTGTCTTCATCATCATCACCACCATTCGTGGCCCGCATCTCGTGGTCGTGCGGTAGCGTTCTCGCTTCCCACGCCCGGGCTCCCGGGTTCGATTCCCGGCGGGGTCAGGGATTTTCTCTGCCTCGTGATGGCTGGGTGTTGTGTGCTGTCCTTAGGTTAGTTAGGTTTAAGTAGTTCTAAGTTCTAGGGGACTTATGACCACAGCAGTTGAGTCCCATAGTGCTCAGAGCCAGCCACCATTCGTGACAGTGGCTCGATTGGACTGTGTATAAAGAATTGGACTGTGTAAAAACTGGGACTTTGTACGGGCGCTGATGAACGTGCAGTTGAGCGCCCTACAAACCAAACATTTTCATCATGGGACAGACGGCAGCTGATGCGTACGGCGTGAACCGTCTGAAAGCAAACTCCTTCAAGAGTTACTGTCCGCGGAATGTTTCCGTGGAATTCCCTGGGTGATATACTCGTTCTGGAAGGCGTAATGGGTCAAGATAAGTGTGCATCTATCCTTGGGGAGCATTTTTTCCTCGGCACGATGGCAGCTACCAGCAGGACAGTGCATCGTGTGAGATAGTTTGCAATGTACTTCCGTGGCTAGAAGAGCACCAGGACGAGTTTAGCGTACTCCCCTAGCCACCAAACTGCCCTCATTAAAAACCAGTTGAGAATCTGTGCGACCACCTCGATCGGGTTGTTCACGCCATGGATCCTCAACCGGAAAACCTAGTACAGCTTGCCGTAGCACTTGAGTCGGCATGGTTCCACATCCCTGTTGGTACCTTCCAGAACCTCACTGACTCTTTTTTCCTGCACGTCTCGCAGCGGTATGCTCTGTAAAAGGTGGTTATTCAGGTTTTTGGCAAGTGGTCACATGAATGTGACTGGAGAGTGTATAAATGCATTCATATTTTTATAAGAGGATGGTATTCATTCTGTTTCTAGCTGCAGCCCTCTTATTTAGATCCTGGTGTAAAATGGCTCATACTATTAAATATCATCTGTCCAGTATTTTTTCTTCTTTTTTCAGCTTCCCTTTTGCTACTTTTAGCGAATACATATGTATATGCAACTAATATCGTTACTGATTCATAATACAGCTATGAATATCAATGTTGTTGTTGTGGTCTTCTGTCCGAAGACTGGTTTCATGCTTCTCTCCATGGTAATGTACCCTATGAAAGCCTCTTCATTTCCAGATAACTACTGCAGCCTACATCCTTCTGAGTCTGCCAACTGTATTCATTTGTCGATCTCTCGCCCTCACCCTTCCATCCAGTACTAAATGGTGACACCTTTTGCCCTGTCAACCGATCCCTTCTTCTATAAAGGTTGTGCTACTAATTTCTTTCCTCCTCTGTTCTGTTTTATACCTCCTCATTACTTGCGTAATCTACGCATGTAATCTTCAACATTCTTCTGTAATACGACATTTCAAAATCTTCTATTTTTTTCTTATTTAAATTTTTTATCTTTCATGTTCTATTTCCAAACATGCCTGCACTCCAAACCACTACGTTCAGAAAGAGACTTCATAACACTTAAATTTAAATTCAATGTTAACAAATTTCTCCTCTTCAGAAAGGTTTTTCTTGTCATTGTCAGTCTACATGTTATATCCTCTCTACTTCGACCATCATCAATTATTTTGCTGCCCAAATAGGTAAACTCATTCAATACTTCAAGTGTCTCGTTTCCTAATGTATTAGCCTCAGCATCACCTGATTTAATTCGACAACATTCCATTCGTTTTCATTTGCTTTCGTTGATATTCATCTTATATCTTCCTCTCAAGACACTGTACATTACGTTCAACTGCTCTTCCAAATTCTTTGTTTTCTCTGACAGTATTGAAATACCACTGTTAAACCTCAAAGTTTTTTTCCCTCTGAAATTAATTCCTACTCCAAATTTTTCTTCGGTTTCCTTTATTGCTTGTTCAGTGTGTAGACTGAAGAGCATCGGGGACAGGGTACGACCCTGTCTCACTCCCATATCAACTACTGCTTCCCTTCCATGCTCCTCGAGTTTTAAAACAGCCGTATGGCTTTCGTACAAGTTGTAAATAACCTTTCGCTCCCTGTATTTTACCCCTGCTACCTTCAGAGTTTCAGGGATAGTATTCCACTCGACATTGTCGAAAGCTGTCTCTAAGTCTACAAATGCTATAAACGTAGGTTTGCCTATCCTTAACCTATCTCCCAAGATAAGTCGTAGGGTTAGTATTACCTCACGTGTTCCTACATTTCTCTGGAATCCATATTGATCTTCCCCGAGGTCGGCTGCTACCAGTTCTTTCACCCTTCTGTAAATTTTTTACAATTAATTATTATTAGTGTTGTTATTACTATGGTGATATGCAGCTTTGTAATCAATCAAACCATGTAACAACATTACAAACTGTTAAATACATGACTTGTTATATAGAGAGTAGGTCTAAAAGGAGCAATAAAATGATGAAATAAATGCCAGATCTCGTAAGATCCGACAGTTCCGACCGACCTCCTTGTCATCCCCAGCCGACTGGCGCCGTTGGATACGGATATGGAGGGGCGTGGGGTCTGTACACCGCTCTCTCGGCTTCTGTCAGTTTTCGTGACCTGGAGCCGCTACCACTTGGTCAAGTAACTCCTCAATTGGCATCTTGAGGCTGAGTGCGCCCCTGTAGGTCACCATTGCAGGGCGGTCCGTATGGTCATCCATCCAAGAGTCCACCGGGCCCGACGATGCTTAATTTCGGTGATCTGACGGTTACCGGCGTATCTAACGTGGCACGGCCGTTGACAAATAAATAAATAAATGTCGTTATATTTTGTCGGTGTGCTGGCGGCATCGCCAGTGCAACGCTGGCTGTAGACTTCACCGCCGTCAAGGTCAGCCTCTTGCTTCCTAGAGATCAATGGAGCGCCGTAAATCGCCCGTGACGCGGCTAAGCACTTAAAAAAGACGTAAGCGCGTGGGTGGGATGAGCAGCGAGCGACCGGTGGACCTCGCTACGTCAGCACTGCTCCCGCGAGACGGAAGCCTCGGTTGGCCTTTCGGTTTCACAGAATGTGCAACACCGGCGACTCCGCTCTTTGGCCACCGGGCACTCACCGGTCCAACTCTGACGTTTGCGCGGGCCGCTGACGTCACGTTCAGGAAACCGTGAAGAAGGCCCGAAAAGTCGGAAGGTCAATAGCACAACTGCGAACGGGACATCCCCACGCCGTCGCCGCGCTTTTTTAAGTCCACCACTTGAGGGCTTCCCCCGCGCAAACTCCAAACTGACGTTGAGGCAGCGTATAGTAAGTCAACAGACACTTTTTTTCTTCGAGGAACGTCTCTTGTTCTCACAGTTGCAGTTCTTTCACATGTTTCTTTTGAAGAGAGAAACAAATACAGCTAATAGTTCGTAGCTGTTCTTACACCAAGGTGACAAAAGTCATGGAATGCCTCGTAATATCGTGTCGGACCTTCTTTTGTCAGCCGTAGTGCAGCAACTCGACGTGGCATGGACTCAACACTTCGTTGGAATTCCCCTGCAAAAATATTGAGCCACGCTCCCCTTTCAACCGTCCATAATTGCGGAAGTGTTGCCGGTGAAGGATTTTGTGCACGAACTAACGTCTCGATTATGCCTCATAAATTTTCGATGGGATTCATGTTGGGCAATCTGGGTGGCATAATTATTCGCTCGAATTGTTCAGAATACTCTTCAAATCGCGAACAAATTGAGGCCGGATGACATGGCGCATTGACATCCACAAAACTTCCATCATTGTTTGGGAACACGAAGTCCATGAAAGGCTGCAAATGATCTCCAAATAGCTGAACATAACCATTACCAGTGAATGATCGGTTCATTTGGAACAGAGGACCCAGTTCATATTACGTAAACACAGACCACACCACCACTTCCTCAGAACCTTGTTGACCACTTGGGTACATGGCTACGCGGAGTGTGCACCACACTCGAACCCTACCATCAGTTCTTTTCTTTTCTGAGTCATCAGTCTTCTGACTGGTTTGAGCGGCCCACCACGAATTTCTCTCCTGTGCCAACCTCATCATCTCAGAGTAGCATTCGCAACCTACGTCCTCAGTTATCTGCTGGATGTATTACAATCTCTCTCTTTCTCTACAATTTTTGCCCTCTACAGCTCCCTCTAGTACCATAGAAATCATTCCCTGATGTCTTAACAGATGTCCTACCATCCTGTCCCTTCACCGTGCAAGTGTTCTCCACTTATTCTTTTCCTCTCCGATTCTGCACAGAACCCCCTCATTCCTTACCTTGTCAGTCCACCTAATTTTCAACATTCGTCTGTAACACTACATCTCAAATGCTTCCATTCTCTTTTGTTCTGGTTTTCCTACAGTCCATGTTTCTCTATCATACAATGCTGTGGTGTAAACGTATATTCTCTGAAATTTGTTCCTCAAGTTAAGGTCTATTTTTGATACTAGTAGACGTCTCTTGGCCAGGAATGCCATTTTTTTCCAGTGCTAGTCTGCTTTCGATGTCCTCCTTGCTCCGTCCGTCATTGGTTATTTTGCTGCCTAGGTAGCAGAATTCCTCAACTTCATTTACTTCGTGACCATCAATCCTGATGTTAAGTTTCTCGCTGTTCTCATTTCTGCTGCATCTCATTACTTTCGTCTTCTTCGATTTACTCTCAGTCCATATTCTGTACTCATTAGACTGTCTATTTCATTCAGTAGATCATGTAATTCTTCTTCACTTTCAGTGACGACAGCAATGTCATCAGCGAGTCGTATCATTGACACCCTTTCACCTTGAATTTTAATACCATTCCTGAACTTTCCTTTTATTTCCATCATTGCTTCTTCGACGAACAGACTGAACAGTAGGGGCAAAAGGCTGCATCCCTGTCTTACACTCTTTTTAATCCGAGTATTTCGTTCTTGGTCGTCCACTCTTATTATTCCCTCTTGGTTCTTGTACATATCATCTATCCCTATAGCTTATACCTATTTTTCTCAGAAGTTAGATGATCTTGCACCATTTCACATTATCGAACGCTTTTTCTAGTTGGACAAATCCTATGAATGTGTCTGATTTTTCTTTAATCTTGCTTCCATTATCAACCGCAACGTCAGAATTGCCTCTCCGATGTCTTTACCTTTCCTAAAGCTAAACAACACATCGTCAATTTTCTTTTCCATTCTTCTGAATATTATTCTTGTGAGCAGCTTGGATGTATGAGCTGTTAAACTGATTGTGCGATGATTCTTGCACTTTTCAGCTCTTACAGTCTTCGGAACTGTGAGGATGATGATATTCCGAAAGTCTCGCCAGACTCATACGTTCCACACACCAATGTGAATAGTCATTTTGTTGCCATTTCCTCCTAACGGTTTTACAAATTCTGATGGAATGTTATCGATCCATTCTGCTTTATTTAATCTTACGTCCTCGAAAGCTCTCTTATATTCTGATTCTAATACTGGATCCCCTATCTCTTCTAAATCCAGTCCTGTTTCTTCTTCTTTCCACCTGTCCGCTCACCCCTCTGCATTTAACAATGGAATTCCGGTTGCACTCTTAGTGTTATCACCCTTGCTTTTAATTTCACCGAGGGTTAATTTGACTTTCCTATATGCTGAGTCAGCCCTTCCGACTATCATTTCTTTTTCGATTTCTTCACATTTTTCATGCAGCCATTTCGTCTTAGCTTCCCTGCACTTCCTATTTATTTCATTCCTCAGTGACTTGTATTTCTGTATTCCTGAATTTCCCATAATATTTTTGTACTTCCTTCTTTCGTCGATTAGCTGAAGTATTTTTTCTGTTACCCGTGGTTTCTTGGCGGTTACCTTCTTTGTACCTATGTTTTTCTTTCCAGCTTCTGTGATTGCCCTTTTCATCGATGTCAATTCTTCTTCAACGGTACTGCCTACTGTACTATCCTTTATTGCTGTTTCTACTGCCTTAGAGAACTTCAAGTGTATCTCGTCATTCCTTAGCACTTCCGTATCCCCCTTCTTTGCGTATTGGATCTTCCTGACTAATCTCTTAAACTTCAGCCTATTCTCCATCACTACTACATTGCGATATCTGCTCCTGGGTGCGCCTTACAATCCGGTATCTGATTTAGGAATCTCTGTCTGACCATAATGTAATCTAACTGAAATCTTCCCGGCTCACCCGGCCTTTGCCAAGTATACCTCCTCCTCTTGTGATTCTTGAACAGAGTATTCGCTGTTACTAGCTGAAATTTGTTACAGAACTCAATTACTCCTTCTCCTCTCTCATTCCTTGTCCCATGCCCATATTCTCCTGTGACCCTTTCTTCTACTCCTTCCCCTACTATTACATTCCAGTCCCCCATGACTATTAGATTTTCATATCCCTTTACATACTGTATTAGCCTTTCAATATCCTCATACACTTTCTCTTTCTCTTCATCTTCAGCTTGCGACGTCGGCATGTATACCTGAACTATTGTTGTCGGTGCTGGTTTCCTGTCGATTCTGATAAGAACAACCCTATCACACTACTGTTCGCAGTAACACACTCTGTGCCCTACCTTTCTGTTCATAACGAATCCTACTCCCGTTATGCTATTTTCTGCTGCTGTTGATATTACCCTATACTCATATGTCCAGAAATCCTTGTCTTCTTTCCAATTCACTTCACTGACCCCTAGATTGAGTCTTTGCATTTCCCTTCAGCTTTTCTAGCTTCCCCATCACATTCATGCTTCTGACATTCCACGCCCCGACTCGTAGAGCGTTATCCTTTCTTTGATTATTCGATCTCTTACTCATGGTCACCTCCCCCTTGGCAGTCCTCTCCTGGAGATCCGAATGGGGGACTATTCCGGAATCTTTTGCCAATGGAGAGATCATCATGACACTTTTAAATTCCAGGCCACATGTCCTCTGGATACAAGTGTGTCTTTAATGCAGTGGTGTCCACTGCCTTCTGCGTCCTCATACCGGTGATCATTGCTGATTCTTCCGTCTTTAGGGGCAGTTTCCCACCCCAAGGGCAAGAGAGTGCCGTGAACCTCTGTCCGCTCCTCCGCCCTCTTAGGGTTGCTTCTTACGCTGGAAGTTTTCGGCCGCCAATGCTGATTATAAATCAAAATTTGAGCGGCGGCGGGTTTCGAACCCGGAAGCTAGGTCGTTTCGATTATGAGTCAAATCGGGAATCATCTGACCACGGTTTCCGAGTTGTCTAGGGTGCAACCGATATGGTCAGGAGCCTTGGAGAGGCGCTACAGGCAATGTCGTGGTGTTAGCAAAGGCACCTCACGTCGGTCGTCTGCTGTCATAGCCCATTAACACCAAATTTCACCGCACTGTCATAACGGATACGTTTGTCGTGCGTCCTACTTTGATTTCTGCGGTTATTCCACGTGGTGCTGCGTGTCTGTTAGCACTGACAACTCTACACAAACGCCGCTGCTCTCGGTCGTTCAGTGAAGGCCAGAGGCCACTGCGTTGTCCGTGGTGAGAGGTACTGCCTGAAATTTGGTATTCTCGTCACACTCTTTGACACCGTGGATTTCGGTTATTGACTTCCCCAACAATTTCCCAAATGGAATGGCCCATGCGTCTAGCTCCAACTACCATTTCATCTTCGAAGTCTGTTAATTCCCGTCGTGCGGCCATAATCGTTTCAGAAATCTTTTCATATGAATCGCCTGAGTACAAATGACATCTCCGCCAATGCATTACCCTTTTCAGACCTTACGTATGCGACACTACCGCCATCTGTATATGTGCATATCAATATCCCATGACTTTTGTCACCTAAGTGTATACATGACACAAATCAATATCAATAAACCTAAGCAACTGAAGAATTACTACGAAATGCATTGAATGATTTTTGATTTACATTTTAATAGTGCTATTCAAATTGGAGAAAAGTGCATCTCCTGCAAATGTACTCCACGATAACACTACCAGTTTTAAAATAAATTTAGAAAACGTACAACAGTCATGTTAATAATTAAATAACGTTTCTCTACTTATTTACACTACTGGCCATTAAAATTGCTACACCACGACGATGACGTGATACAGACGCGAAATTTAACCGACAGGAAGAAGATGCTGTGATATGCAAATGATCCACTTTTCAGAGCATTCACACCAGGTTGGCGCCGGTGGAGACACCTACAACGTGCTGACATGAGGAAAGTTTCCAACCGATTTCTCATACACAAAGAGCAGTTGACGGGCGTTGCCTGGTGAAACGTTGTTGTGATGCCTCTTGTAAGGAGGAGAAATGCGTACCATCACGTTTCCGACTTTGATAAAGGTCGGATTGTAGCCTATAGCGATTGCGGTTTATCGTATCGCGACATTTTGCTCGCATTGGTCGAAACCCAATGACTATTGGCAGGTTATGGAATCGTTGGGTTCAGGAGGGTATTACGGAACGCCGTGTTGGATCCCAACGGCCTCGTATCACACTAGCAGTCGAGATGACAGGCATCTTATCCGCATGGCTGTAACGGATCGTGCAGCCCCGTCTCGATCCCTGAGTCAACAGATGGGGACGTTTGCAAGACAACAACCATCTGCACGAACAGTTCGACGACGTTTGTAGCAGCATGGACTATCAGCTCGGAGACCATGGCTGCGGTTCCTTTGACGCTGCATCACAGACAGGAGTGCCTGCGATGCTGTACTCAACGACGAACCTGGGTACACGAATGGCAAAACGTCATTTTTTCGGTTGAATCCAGGTTCTGTTTACAGCATCGTGATGGTCGCATCCGTGTGTGGCGACATCGCGGTGAACGCACATAGGAAGCGTGTATTCGTCATCGCCATACTGGCGTATCACCTCTTACATCAACCACAGACGCTATTTTGAAACTGTGCTGCAGCTACGCTATCTGTCGCAAGTGAGAAACTTAGCTCGCTCACTCAGGACACTTCAAATAACACATACGTAACGTTTCGCATTCGTGGAATTGTTTTCGGCTGGGAAGAAAAATGCGGTGCATTACTTTCTGGGTAACCCTCGTATAATGGAGCGTCCGCCCCTCTATAACATCCAGCAGTCAATTCCGGATTACGTAGGAGTGTCCGGATGCTTTTGATCAGATGGTGTATTTGAACAGATCGTTACAACCAGATACCTGACTGTCGTGACTCGTTCCAACTGTGACTTACTTATATTGTATTCATAGCATTCTACATTTTTTGCATTGTCTCAAGTGCACAATTTTACATTTGTGAACAGAGGTTGAAAATACCGCTTCAGTTGTAAAGTTCTTTTTATTTTTCAGCACTTAAATCACGACTGTTTTCGGGCTCTTGCATGCCCATCATCAGGTGTGATAACTTTGTGTTGTGACATCGAGCGCCGCGATGGACGAGCGTAGGTACCAGGTGCATTCAAGTTGTAAGGCCTCCGATTTTTTTTCTAATTAACTACTCACCCGAAATCGATGAAACTGGCGTTACTTCTCGACGTAATCGCCCTGCAGACGTACACATTTTTCACAACGCTGACGCCATGATTCCATGACAGCGGCGAAGGCTTCTTTACGAGTCTGTTTTGACCACTGGAAAATCGCTGAGGCAAAAGCAGCACGGCTGGTGAATGTGCGGCCACGGAGAGTGTCTTTCATTGTTTGAAAAAGCCAACAGTCACTAGGAGCCAGGTCAGGTGAGTAGGGAGCATGAGGAATCACTTCAAAGTTGTTACCACGAAGAAACTGTTACGTAACGTTAGCTCGATGTGCGGGTGCGTTGTCTTGGTGAAACAGCACACGCGCAGCCCTTCCCGGACGTTTTTGTTGCAGTGCAGGAAGGAATTTATTCTTCAAAACATTTTCGTAGGATGCAACTGTTACCGTAGTGCCCTTTGGAACGCAATGGGTAAGGATTACGCCCTCGCTGTCCCAGAACATGGACACCATCACTGACGGTTACCAGAAATTTTTTTGGTGGCGGTGAATCTGTGTGCTTCCATTGAGATGATTGGCGCTTTGTTTCTGGATTGAAAAATGGCATCCACGTCTCATCCATTGTCACAACCGACGGAAAGAAAGTCCCATTTATGCTGTCGTTGCGCGTCAACATTGCTTGGCAACATGCCACACGGGCAGCCATGTGGTCGTCTGTCAGCATTCGTGGCACCCACCTGGATGACACTTTTCGCATTTTCAGGTCGTCATGCAGGATTGTGTGCACGGAACCCACAGAAATGCCAACTCTGGAGGCGATCTGTTCAACAGTCATTCGGCGATCCCCCAAAATAATTCTCTCCACTTTCTCGATCATGTCGTCAGACCGGTCTGTGCGAGCCCGAGGTTGTTTCAGTTTGTTGTCACACGATGTTCTGCCTTCATTAAACTGTTGCATTCATGAACGCACTTTCGACACATCCATAACTCCATCACCACATGTCTTTTTCAACTGTCGATGAATTTCAATTGGTTTCACACCACGCAAATTCAGAAAACGAATGACTGCACGCTGTTCAAGTAAGGAAAACGTCGCAATTTTAAGTATTTAAAACAGTTCTCATTCTCGCCGCTGGCGGTAAAATTCCATCTGCCGTACGGTGCTGCCATCTCTGGGACGTATTGACAATGAACGCGGCCTCATTTTAAATCACTGCGCATGTTTCTATCTCTTTCCAATCAGGAGAAAAAAAATCGGAGGCCTTAGAACTTGAATGCACCAGCGAGCGCAGAGCACGGAGTGAACATTTAAAAGAAGGTGTCTTCCACCACTTTGAAATCTTATCAACCTATGACTGAACGTTTATGCACCTTTTTCGGTATAGTAACACCTTATAGATAACTGCCTGATTCACAAAAAAGTGCGAGGTTACTATCAATATACAACATAGACCGCTTAGTCTAAAGACACTGCCTTGGGGCACTTGTGAAGTTACTTCTACGTTTGTCGATAACTCTCCATCCAAGATAACATGCTGCATCCTCCCTACCAAGAAATCCTCAAGCCTGTCACATATTTCGTTTGTTAGCCCATGAGCCCTTTGTTAATAAACGTTGGTTTGGCACCTAGTCACGCGCTTTTCCGAAGACAAGAAGTACTGCTTTTACTTGATGCTTGCTCCACGTCACGGAGGATATAATGTGAGAAAATAGCGAGCAGGCCTCACATGACAGTGTTTACGGAATCCTTGCTGCTTATCATGGAGGAAATCATTGTGTTTTGAGAGACTCGAGTTTGTTTGAGCTCAGAGTATGTTCTAAGAACGGACAATGTAGGGGACAGTCGGGAAAGAGTACTCACTTAGTATTTAACTGCTCATTTCCAGTAGATGAGAAGGTTAAAACAAACTTTTCTTGTAACAAGTTATTGCTGGCTTATTTGGCAACAACATATATCAGTTGCAGCTGTCTAACTTTTAACACAAACACTAAATGTCAACATATGTAAGACACTGCTCTTTCGTACTCTTAGCCGCATCGTCTGGAAAGAGTAAGCGACATGTAGTCAAAGAGTTACGCACTAATATAAATCACTAGAAAAATTCACCATGTTCATTCATAAATTGTGCATTCTTCACGCCACCATTCGGAACAATTATAATACTTAATTCAGTCTTCCATGATAGGCTCCTTGTACACTTCACCACACCCTCTACAATTCAAAACATGAGATCCCTCCTTGGATTTGAACATGGTTGTTCCTGAAGATGATGACGCGCTTAAGTCCAGATTACCTTAGACATTCTGTGTTGTTTGTTATTAGTGTTTTGTCTGGTTTAGCTTGTTTTTCGAACAATGCATGTTTTTACGGAGACCCAGACAAAATCTCGGATTTTTTTGCCATTTTCTTCTTTGTTGTGGGTCAATCATATTTTGGCAGCGGATAAATACTGGGTAGACCTACACTTGTTCGTACATCAGACGTACATCGTACATCATTTGTCTCACGTTCTTGGTTTTTTCCTGGTGAATGCACAAACAGATCATCTGCGACTGAGGAGCAAGATTTCTCAGCTGTTTGGATTGCTGCTACTTTAGAATATGCACCTCGAAACAAAGCACTTCCATCTGTGTGCCTAATTGGTCTTCCTGGACTAGTAACAGTTAGAAACAAAGGCAAAGGGGGTAGGCTCGTAGTCTTTCCCGCTGTCTTACAGCGTACTCTTAACCGATGCGCCACACAGTTCGAAAAAATATCATAAATGACAGTCACTGCCTGTTTCCGCTATTTATCTTGCCGTGGCTTGTCCCTCGTAGGACGGTGATTCTTTTGGCAAATAATTTAATTTTCTAGTGCATACCTAGGTAGTGCTTATTGCTTACGATATACAACTTAAACATTACATAATTTGAAACAAAATCTTATATTTGCCTGCTATAACCAATAAATCTGGGGGAGCTCTTCAAGATTACATGTGATGGTTTCGCTATAGAAACAACAACTGAATGTAGTTTTTCGTTGTCGGTCAATGTTGCCAATGTAGAAAAAATGCCACGGCGAATTCTTACCAGACGCGTACTCTTACCCGACCTTACCCTATGAATGTCAATGCCACGACAGTAGCTACCCTTGCTATAAACGGGAGCGACCTGTGCTTTCTTCCAACTACTAAACACAATTTTTGTTCGAGGGATCAACAGTACATTGTCGTTATTTCTCCATGCTGCCTGATATTGGCTTAGATGAGATCATGGAATTATTATAATGCTTTCGACGTGGACCCTGCCCACTGAGTTTAAAACAAATCCGTCCACTCATTCGCGTGAACATATTCCTATTTTAATGTCCGAGAATGTACGAGGAAATTCCCAAATGGTTCAAATGGCTCTGAGCACTATGGGACTTAACTTCTGAGGTCATCAGCCCCCAGAACTCAGAACTACTTAAACCTAACTAACCAAAGGACATCACACACATCCATGCCCGAGGCAGGATTCGAATCTGCGACCGTAGCGGTCGCGCAGTTCCAGACTGTAGCGCCTAGAACCGCTCGGGCACCATGGCCGGCAGGAAATTCCCAGATCATATTCAACGTGGACTGGCGTACGCTCCCATAATCCTGTGGACTTGTATCACCTTTTATCCATACGGTCCGAGCGAGGTGGCGCAGTGGTTAGCACACTGGACTCGCATTCGTGAGGGCGACGGTTCAATCACGCGTCCGGCCATCCTGATTTAGGTTTTCCGTGATTTCCCTAAATCGCTCCAGGCAAATGCCGGGATGGTTCCTTTCAAAAGGGCACGGCCGACTTCCTTCCACGTCCTTCCCTATTCCGATGAGACCGATGACCTCGCTTTTTGGTCTCTTCCCCCAAACAACCAACCAACCAACTATCCATACGAAGCTCCTGTAATGTCGGACAGATAACGAATATTCACTGGCTTAAATATTACTTTTCACTGCGACTAACAGATATCTGTCTCTAAAACGCAGGATACTTCCAATCACACGTGACCTCTCTACTGTCAAGCAGAGACAGTATTTTCTTCTAATTGTGATTTAATTCAATACTATAGTCGTTTCTCGCATCCTAGCTTGCAAAGTCTTCCATTTGCAAATTTCTCTGTGACATAGATTTTCTGCCTCCCCCTTCCCTTGTGGTTTTCGGGCGTCTTCTTCTTCTGCTAATTGGAATCCATTTCATCATCTTTATAGACCACCTGTCCTCACCCAAACGGCATGCATGCTCATAAAATCTCATTTGTTTTGCTTCTACTGTATCCACTTTAGTGGTGCCCAGGTACATGCTCTTACGTATATCTTCGTCTATGATTTTATCCTCTAGTGTCAACCTATGTACAGCAACATTTCAAAAGACCCATCTCCATTTACTATAAGCTCTCCCAATTGTTTCAGTTACTTATCACGTATCTGCTCCGTACGTTACATATGTCTACAACAGTTTTAAATACGAGAGTGTGAGAGCGATCAACATGTTTCCGTTGGAAAGCCGAGCAGTCCAGAATCGTTGTTACAATCAGGCAAAACTGTCGTGAGCATTGAGGCAATAATACCACCGACGCACCCTGTTGAAGATACCCATTTGGTAAAACACAGTGTCCTGCTACATGAAGAAGTCTGTAGCTGCATGCTGCATCTACATCTATATATACATCCATACTCCGCAAGCCACCTGAAGGTGTGTGGCGGAGGGTACTTTGAGTACCTCTATCGGTTCTCCCTTCTATTCCAGTCTCCTATTGTTCGTGGAAAGAAAGATTTTCGGTATGCCTCTGTGTGGGCTCTAATCTCCCTGATTTTATCCACATGATCTCTTCGCGAGATATACGTAGGAGGGAGCAATATACTGTATGACTCCTCGGTGAAGGTATATTCTCGAAACTTCATGCTCCTACGCCACTCCCCTGCGGCACACCTGACATCACTCTTACTTCGGAAGACTTCTCTCCACTGAGAATGTCATGCAGCGTTCTGTTACATAGGAACTCTTCAATCCAATCACACAATTGGTCTGATAGTCCATATGCTCTTACTTTGTTCATTAAACGACTATGGGGAACTGTATCAAACGCCTTGCGGAAGTCAAGAAACACGGCATCTACCTGGGAACCCGTGTCTATGGCCCTCTGAGTCTCGTGGACGAATAGTGCAAGCTGGGTTTCACATGATCGTCTTTTTCGAAACCCATGCTGATTCCTACAGAGTAGATTTCTAGTCTCCAGAAAAGTCATTATACTCGAACATAATATGTTTTCCAAAATTCTACAACTGATCGACGTTAGAGATATAGGTCTATAGTTCTACACATCTGTTCGACGTCCCTTCTTGAAAACGGGGATGACCTGTGCCCTTTTCCAATCCTTTGGAACGCTACGCTCTTCTAGAGACCTACGGTACACCGCTGCAAGAAGGGGGCACATGCTCACTCGATAGGAATAGTCCAACCTTCAAGGGTTTTTAAGGGACCTAAGGCGTGATAGTAGCATGGGGAGAGATCAGGACAATAGGATGCTCCACTGTCTTCCATTTGAGTTGGCGCAACTTCTGCGTTACTACATTTGCGATATGGGGACGCGCGTTATCACGAAAGAGCAACACCCCTTGTCACAGTTTTCCGAACACCCATACTGACCCATACGCATTTTCCACTCTCCGGCAGCCAAGAAAAATTTGTGTGTGAAATCCTAAGGAACTGCTGAGATCACGCTCCCTAGACTTACACATTACTTAAACTAACTTATGCTGAGAACAACACACACACCCATAACTCGAACCACCGCGCGGCAGAACATGGTGGAGTACAGACTCCAGGTGAAAGCTAGCCCACGTGTGCTAGTAACAAGGATCCCACAATAAATGCCCCAAGGAAATCAAATATTATTTTGGCAGTGGTGGGGCATGAGGATGGCGGTAATGTGCCGCCGAAACTAGTCGTGTGATAGAATAAAGACACTCTCAAGATACAGCTGTGCTGGTACTTTTTGTCATAATAATAGTACTTTAATGAAGATTGGTTGCATTTGGCAATGACGTTGCCATAGTTTACGTTTCCGCGTTTACCGCACGCACGTCGGAAAGACACGAATGCCACGTTAATCCCTTGCCTACATGTCGATGCTCACACATACTCATCAGAGTCGCGCTTCATTGCATATACGATGCAGCAAAGCAACGCCCTCAAACGGAGACCTTTTGAAGGCTCCTTATACTAATCTTCGTTTCTGATCTAATACGTGAGCTCCATAAAACTGCCTTTAATTGTTTGGTTGCTTGACGATCATGGACAATGCGGTTCTTAGTTCCTCTTTTACTGTGTCCAGTTTTGTTACTAATCACTCCCAAATATTTGTTAGAGTCCACAGACGTTATTACCACAAAATCTAACGGCAGGTCTTGATGCACTCCTCCAGTTGTCAAATATTTAGTTTTTCTAAGCTGATGGTTAAACCCCATTTCTGGTATACTCTTTTCAGATTTTTGACCATGTAGTTCACCTCATCCTCATCATCTTCCGCTCAAATGACCGCCTGCTTAGCTGACTGGTAACGTGCTTGCCTACCATGCAGCGGGCCCGGGTTCGATACCTGGCCGGGTTGGAGATTCTCTCGTGGACTAGGTGTTGTGTTGTCCTCATCATCATTTCATCCTCATTACCAGCATGCGAGTCGCCCAATGTGGCGTCGACTGCAATCAGACTAGCACTTGGTGGCCGAACTTCCCCGGACGGAGCCTCCCGGCCCGCAATGCCATACGGTCATTTCATTTTCTTCCCGCTAAAATGAGTTGATTATCAACAAAATGCAAAGTGAAGAGCTAGCCGTCATTCGTAGATACACCCACAATACCATAGGAGTGTTTCCGTGACCTTAAGGCAGAACTCAAGTGCATTTTAAATAACGTACACAAAACGGGTCAGAACAATGTAGCAGAAGCAACGAAGAAAACATGCGAAATTTAAACGGGAGCAAAATCTCCAATATTGACGATCTTTTCCAGAAGCTCGAAATTTAGCGCAAACTTCAATGCGAGATACTTATAACACTTTCCAAAATGAAACTTTGTCTCGAAACCTGGCAGAAAATCCAAAGAGATTCTGGTCGTATGTGAAGTATGCTAGCGACAAGACACAATCAATGCCTTCTCAACGCAATAGCAATGGAGATACTGTCGAAGACAGTGCTGCCAAAGCAGAGTTAGTAAACACAGCCTTCGAAAATGCCTTCACAAAAGAAGAGGAAGTAAATATTCCAGAATTCGAATCAAGAACAGCTGCAAATATGAGTAACGTAGAAGTAGATATCCTCGGAGTAATGAAGTAAAATCGCTTAATAAAAGCAAGTCTTCTGTTACGGACTATACGTTCCTTTCAGAGTATGATGATGCTACAACTCCATATATAACCGTTCGCTCTACGAAAGAGCCCTATCCAAAGACTGAAAAGCTACACAGTCACACCAAAATTCAAGGAAGGTAGTAGGAGTAATCCACTAAATTACAGGCCCATACCATTAACATCGATATGCAGCAGGATTTTAAAACATGCATTGTGTTTGAACATTACAAATTACCTCGAAGAAAACGGTCTATTGACACACAGTCATCGACCGGAGTGGCCGAGCGGTTCTAGGCGTTTCAGTCTGGAACCGCGCGACCGCTACGGTCGCAGGTCCGAATCCTGCCTCGGGCGTGGATGTGTGTGATGTCCTTAGGTTAGTTAGGTTTAAGTAGTTCTAAGTTCTAGGGGACTGATGACCTCAGATGTTAAGTCCCATAGTGCTCAGAGCCATGAACCTTTTTTTTTTATATACACAGTCGGCACGGATTTAGGAAACATCGTCCAGTGAAATAAAACTAGCTCTTTACTCGCATGAAGTGTTGAGTGCTGTTGACAAGAGGTTCCATACTGATTCCATATTTCTTGATTTCCGTAAGGCTTATGACGCTGTACCAGTTGAGTTGTGAAATTGAGTGCTTATGGAATATTGTCTCAGTTATGTGACAGTATTCGTGATTTCCTGTCAGATAGGTCACAGTTCGTAGTAATTGACGGAAAGTCATCGAGTGAACCAGAAGTGATTTCTGGCGCTCTCCGAGGTAGTGTTATAGGTCCTTTGCTGTTCCTTATCTATATAAACGATTTGGGAGACAATCTGAGCAGCCCTCTTAGGTTGTTTGCATATGACGCTGTCGTTTATCGACTAAAGGCATCAGAAGATCAAAACAAATTCCAAAACGAATTAGAAAAGAAATCTACATGGTGCGAAAATTGGTAATTGACCCTAACTACGCTTGTCCGGCCTCTTTTAGAATACTGCTGCGGGGTGTGGGATCTTTACCAGATAGGATTGACGGAGTACATCGAAAAAGTTCAAAGAAGGGCAGCACGTTTTGTGTTATCACTGAAATGATACAGGATTTGAGGTGAATATCATTAAGACAAAGGCGTTTTTCTTTGTGACGGAATCTTCTCACAAAATTTCAATTACCAACTTTCTCCCCCGAATGCGAAAATATTTTGTTGACGCCGACCTACATAGGGCGAAACGATCATCATAATAAAATAAAGGAAATCAGAGTTCCCTCGGGAAGATGTGTGTTCGTTTTTTTCCGCGCGCTATACGAAATTGGAATACTAGAAAATTGTGGACGTGTGTCGATGAACCCTCTGCCAGGCACTTAAATGTGTTTTGCAGAGTATCCATGTATGTGTAGACAAAGAAGAACGTAACTGGAATCTCTCCAGATATTTTTGTACCTCTTTGCTTGATGGCCTAGTTTTCATCTGGGAGGAAGGAGTCCGCATCTGCTGCTAGACATGCGCTGTCACGCCAGCGGTCCAGAAATACTCGCAGCTGCAACACGCGACTGTCACCGCCGACGTGATCCTCGGCGCGAGGTAACAGTTGCGCGTTCGCAAATTCAGCTGCAGCCGCGCTACTGGCCAGGCATTACCGCCTCGCTAACGAGCGCAGTAAAGCCTCCCGCACGGAGAACTACTGGCGCAGCGCCCACCGTGACTCGTCTTTCCCACAGGGACCTGCTGAACAGCTGCTTCACTCTAAAACAAGGCTATGTACGTCGGTACAGTTGTTACACAGCCAACAAAATTTTAGTTTTTTTCTGTAATTGACATGAAAACAGCTAATCTTTAGGTTTTCGGGTGTGCTCATAACGAAAATGTTAGCTCTCGTTTTGAAGTTGTGACAGCTTTACGTTATTGCCTATATAAGGTTATGCACGTATTCACTTTGTTTTCCCTCGGAGGAAGGTCACTGAAGTCGCAACCACTTTGCCTGGCGTTTGTAGTTCTCTGCTGATCAGTGTCCAGCAGTAATCGACTAACATTGATGCACTCGACTTTCTCTGGTATCTCATTTCCATATCAGAAATTTGCTGGTGGAAGCGTTCTCAGTGCCCTTTAGTAATTTTCAGGGCATGTTGCACCCCAGTCTACTGAAGCAGTGCAGGAGATTTACCACAAGATTCTTAAGTTTTCTGCCCTCTTATTTCCTAGAAAATTTGCCTTTTTTAGGCATCCCAAGCTAACTTTTCATCACATGTTAGGATGGTGTTGGAATGCTCATCTTTGTAAAGTTTGTGTATATGGGGATCGTCGACAACCACGTCTTTTATTTTCGCCTCACTATAACGAGGAGATTTCTTGCGCAAATAGAGAAATGCTTCCCCAGTTTTGTCCATGGCCTTAACGAAGTTGTTCATTAGACCAAATTTTATATGAAGAGCAGAGAGACTTACGTTCCTCGATTTGATAAGTGCTTCGTTTAACACTGTGAGATCCTGGTTCAAGTGATTTACGCTTAGGCCACTCTTCCTTTTTATGACTAAGTGCTTTGTCGCTACTAACCCAGGGACACAGGAAGCAACAGAATTTGGTGTAGCAGGTTTGTAGCCGAAGTAACATAACTATGACTTTGAGATCCCCAGAAATCTGGTATTTATCTTTGTCATAGTTCATATTTACATGTTATCAAATGTTTCTTTCATGTAAGGTGGATGCCCAATTAGAATCGATAGTAACACGTTGCAGTTATGCAGTAGCACACGCTTGAGACTTTCTTTGAAGGAGCCGATGAACAACCTCCACTGATCGTTTTTATAGTCAATTCACATGGTCGCCATTAGTCACTGTACATCACTACAAAATACCAAGTTGCATTCACTTTAGAAAAATGGAATGAATGGTATATGGCGGTTACAGAACGCAGTCATCACATTTGAAGTCTTATCAAGACAATTCCAGTGTTGTAGTCTCGACGCCAACAATTCAGTTTTACTTTTCGGCAGTTCCAGATGTCTCATTAGGTCATTAAGTTCACGCAGTTTTATTTTGTGAATCTCTGTACTCTCACTGCTCTACAAAAAAATCAAATGAACTGGTTTTCGAAGATAGTAGTGCAGCACTAGTTTCACTAGCGCCCTCGTCACTATCACAATCAAGTGGGACAGGAATAGGCAGTCCGCCGGCGTGAGGCAATGGTCGCATGGCCGACTGTATGTTATGATATGTAAGTAAAGGCTTTTTATTTTTGGAAATATCATGTTTTACTGGAGCTGTCATACAAAAGTAACAACATTCACATGGTCTGATGCTTCTCGCCACATCATGGGTGAAGATGGAAGATCTTTCACGGTTCAGCCACAAACGAAGCCTCGAGACACAAGATACGCAACATACATGAGGAGCCCGGGGCTTGTCCTGGTCCCAGATTTCAGTCAAGTACGGTCTGTGCGCCTTCCTAATATATGGCATCACTGGCGTCCTTTGCGGTTTCAATGTTGCCGGTCCGCAAATGTACCAAATATTGCCAGCACTGTTTGCGCATTTGCGCGGCGTATTGAATCACAGAAATTACAATGACCGCACTCACCAACTGCACTTCAGTAAGACGTTCTCTCAGCACACGAACAAAATACCGCTTGTAACAAACTGAAACTACTCGTACGTGAAACTCGCTCCGCTCCTCCCTTCCTCTACCCCTTGTTGCTACGAGGCCGGGCTAAAAGTAGCGACAAAGTACATATAGATATTGTTACCTGAAACTTCAACACACTGTCTACGATCAGCGGGATTTCGGGGTCTATATGGGAGGGGATTCATAATGACTAATGACTACCAATAAAATATACACTGCTGGCCATTAAAATTGCTACACCAAGAAGAAATGCAGATCATAAACGGGTATTCATTGGACAAATATATTATACTAGAACTGACATGTGGTTACATTTCCACGCAATTTGGGTGCATAGATCCTGAGAAATCAGTACCCAGAACAACCACCTCTGGCCATAATAACGGCCTTGATACGCCTGGACATTGAGTGAAACAGAGCTTGGATTGCGTGTACAGGTACAGCTGCCCATGCAGCTTCAACACGATACCACAGTTCATCAAGAGTAGTGACTTGCGTATTGTGACGAGCCAGTTGCTCGGCCACCATTGACCAGACGTTTTCAGTTGGTGAGAGATCTGGAGAATGTGCTGGCCAGGGCAACAGTCGAACATTTTCTGAATCCAGAAAGGCCAGTACAGACCTGCAACATGCAGTTGTGCAATATCCTGCTGAAATGTAGGGTTTCGCAGGGATCAAATGAAGGGTAGAGCCAAGGGTCGTAACAAAACTGAATTGTAACGTCCACTGTTCAAAGTGCCGTCAATGCGAACAAGAGGTGACCCCATACCATCACGCCGGGTGATACGCCAGTATGGCAATGAAGAATACACGCTTCCAATGTGTGTTCACCGCGATGTGGTCAAACACGGATGCCACCATCATGATGCTGAAGTCATCCGAAAAAATGACGTTTTGCCATTCGTGCACCCAGGTTCGTCGTTGAGTACACCATCGCAGGTGCTCTTGTCTGTGATGCAGCGTCAAGGATAACCGCAGCCATGGTCTCCGAGCTGATAGTCCATGCTGCTGCAAACGTCGTCGAACTGTTCGTGCAGATGGTTGTTGTCTTGCAAACGTCCCCATCTGTTGACTCAGGGATCGAGACGTGGCTGCACGATCCGTTACAGCCATGCGGATAAGATGCCTGTCATCTCGACTGCTATTGATACGAGGCCGTTGGGATCCAGCACGGCGTTCTGTATTACCCTCCTGAACCCAACGATTCCATATTCTGCTAACAGTCATTGGATCTCGACCAATGCGAGCAGCAATGTCGCGATACGATAAACCGCAATCGCTATAGGCTACAATCCGACCTTTATCAAAGTCGGAAACGTGATGGTACACATTTCTCCTCCTTACATGAGGCATCACAACAACCTATCACCAGGTAACGCCGGTCAACTGCTGTTTGTGTATGAGAAATCGGTTGGAAACTTTCCTCATGTCAGCACGTTGTAGGTATCGCCACCGGCGCCAACCTTGTGTGAATGCTCTGAAAAGCTAATCATTTGCATATCACAGCATCTTCTTCCTGTCGGTTAAATTTCGCGTCTGTATCACATCATCTTTGTGGTGTAGCAATTTTAATGACCAGTAGTGAAATTATAATTAAGTGCACCCCCTTTAAATTGGAAACGAGAGTTAATCGAGTTTTTCATTTTATCTTTTTCAGCGTGTTCGATTTAGTTAAATGACTTATTTTCATCCTCGTTAAATTTTCACTGTTGGCTAGTGTTAATTGGATTACCAGTTCTCAGACTAGTTTGATATTTTTAAAAATATCAGGAATCCGATGCATCGTTATTTAAAAAAATATCGTGACAGGCTCTCGATAAACCGAGAAAAAGTACCGATACATTGATATTCGACGGATGATATATCGACGTACCTGCCTATAATAGTATCGGCTGGACATTGTAAATATATTGTCGGATTTAGAGCTGACTTTTTTAAAGTGTTGATTTATTATTAGATATTCTGTACATCAACAAGCAAGCAGCCTGCCTATTCCACTTAGAGTAAGAACTGAAACGAAAACGATGCACTTTAAAGCTTGGCGATAACCACTTTGCTAACAATGGCAACTGGATGTAAGTGGCACAATAAAAGGTGTTCGAACACTTCATGTCGATTTCCCTGTTTTTTCCATTTCTGCCAACGCCAGCGACCTAGCAATTGTAGTGTCAAAATTGCGTGTTGAAGCTAAACGTTGCAGTTTCTGTTATTAACGCCAAGCGCCGATTACGCAAGCATTTCCCCTCAAACGTGTCCGCCCACAGTAAAGACCAATCTTGTCATTTAGATCGTTCTTCGTTCATAATATTCAGCAACGGTTTTTGAAGAATGCCGATGCGAAAAAATAGCACAGTGCTATTTCTTCACAACGTAAATCTTGTTATTCCATTCACACCGCTCCACCCCCCTCCCCTCAGTGTGCAATCGGGCTTCTTCTTTTGTGCCATACATATTTGCTTCACACAGTCAAAGGCAAAGATTGGACGTTATAAAACTCAAAAAGTAGTAAGATTCCTTCACAGTGTCAAAGTAAAATTATGTTCTACTACAAATTCAAAAGAAGAACTTCAAATATTTGTCGAAAGTTGTGAAGAAATGTAAAATATAAATATCGATACTCGATGCCGGCCCGTGTGGCCGAGCGGTTCTAGGCGCTTCATTGCGGAACCGCGTTGCTGCTACGGTCGCAGGTTAGAATCCTCCCTCGAGCATGGATGTGTGTGATGTCCTTAGGTTAGTTAGGTTTAAGTAGTTCTAAGTCCAGGGGACTGATGACCTCAGATGGTAAGTCCCATACTGCTTAGAGCCATTTGAACCATTCTTTGACACTTGATGTTGTTGTTGTTGTATCGATATTTCGAGGGAAGAAGTGACGCCGATATGTATAGATACCTCTTGGAAGAAATATCGATATATCAATATTTTATCAACAGGCCTAGTTTGATGCAGACCGCCACAATTTCATCTCCCGTGTCAACTTCTACATCTCAGAGTAGCACTTGGAACTTACGTCCTCGATTATTGTGGCATGTATTCTAATCTCTGTCATCACCTACAATTTTTACCTTCTGCAGTCCCTTCTATTACCAAGGGAGTTATTCCCTCATGTCCTAACACGTCCCTTCATCTTGACCCTTCCTCTTGTCAATGTTTTCCGCATATCCCTCTCAAATGGTTCAAATGGCTCTGAGCACTATGGGACTGAACTGCTGTGGTCATAAGTCCCCTAGAACTTAGAACTACTTAAAACCTAACTAACCTAAGGACAGCACACAACACCCAGCCATCACGAGGCAGAGAAAATCCCTGACCCCGCCGGGAATCGAACCCGGGAACCCGGGCGTGGGAAGCGAGAACGCTACCGCACGACCACGAGATGCGGGCGCATATCCTTCTCCTCGCCGACTATGCGCAGAACCTCCTTATTCCCTATCTTATTAGTCCATCTTATTTTCAGCATCCTTATACTGAAGATCTCAAACGCTTGGATTTTCTTCTCCTCTTCTTTTCTGGTTTTCCCACGGTCCCTGATTAACTTCCGTACGATGCTGTGCTCCAAACATACATTAACAAAATTTTTTTCTACATTTTAAGCACTATTTTGATAATAGTAGACTTCTTTTCGACAAGGATGCCGTCTTTAGCTGTGCTAATCCGCGTTTTATATCCTCCTCGCTTTGTCCGTCATGTGTGTTTTCGTTTCCAGGGAAGCAGAATTCCATTGTCTACTTCGTGATCCCCAATCCTGATGATGAATTAATCACTAATCGCATTTCTGTTTCTCCTCATTACTTTCGTCTTTCCTCGGTTTGCACTCAGTCCGTAGCATGTGCTCATGAGACTTTTCATTCGATTCAACAGGTTCCTGAATTCTTTCTCAATTTGACTGAGGATAGCAATGTCATCAGCGAATCTTATTGATATCCTTTCACCATGAATTTTAATCCGACTCTTCAATCTTTCTTTTACTTTCGTCATTGCTTCTTTGATGTGTAGACTGAACAGCAGTGGTGAAAGACTGCATCCCTATCATTGATCCTTTTTAATCTGAGAACTTAATTCTTCTTCCATTCTTAGTTTACCGTCTTGGTTGTTCTACGTATTGTATACTACTTGGAACGTGATTACTTAACAGATGCTTCGTTTTACCTTCAAATCTAAAGGGGTGGAAGGGCTGACGCAATAAAGTGAACATTTCAATTGCAATGGGTTTATTAATTCCCCAAAACGATTTAACAGGCGCCACATGGGCAAGATTTTTTTAAAGAGACATTCATTACATAAAATCATAAGTTGTTAAAACATTTCCCATAAACATTAAGGACCGCCAGTCAGTCGAAATATTTAAGAAACACATTACATAAGATCATAACCAGGTTAACAAGTTATTAGCCCACACTCTCCCACCAAAATTGACAAAAGCCACTAAGGCTGAACTTAACCATAGCTTTAACAAAACTCTAGTTAAGACACATTATTCAAAACCCTTTACATTTCTAAACTCCACATGTAAAGTAACAGTTGACACAGAGCCCCGGATTTACAATAATACTCAAAACACATATATATTAAACGTAACTTGTCAATCTTCCAGAGCGAGCAACTTGTGAAATGAACCTTTATGGCATAGAAAGCTACAGCTTTGTACAATGGTCAATGTGTAACAATGGAAGCAAGGTCCAAGCTTATAAGGCCGAAGTTTAACCACGAACAGTGGAACCAACTGAGAGAAGCAATACTTAACTTCGAACCAAGACGAAGCTCCGTTTGCAACCCCACGTCGAGTAGGCCAAAATGTGAGGCAAGCAAACGCTACCGAAGAGGACCACCAGCTCAGGCGAAGTCCACCGCCCGTAAGCCAAACTTTTAATCTAAAGGGAAACACTGTGCTTCGGTTGCCCACTGCCTCAGCTCACTGAGACGCAGATCACACCCGACAACAGGAAGCAGAAAAACTTTTCTTAACCTTAACATAGAAGATTGACCAGTAAATTACCCTATAAAATCAAGGCTAAACAATAACTTCACTCACAAGTGCTTCCTTTAAGAGAAACACTACTTGATAACAACACTAATAGTGAGAAATGAACTGACTCAGGAAAACCAACACTCACTAAAACTTAATAACACATATCTGCAAATACATCAATACTGTGCGGAAGCAGAGCACACGCCTAGGAAGAGGCCTCGAATGAAATCGAACAGCTGACCGGAGTGGCCGAGCAGTTCTAGGCGCTACAGTCTGGAGCCGCGCGACCGCTACGATCGCAGGTTCGAATCCTGCCTCGGGCATGGACGTGTGTGATGTCCTTAGGTTAGTTAGGTTTAAGTAGTTCTAGGGGACTGATGACTTCATAAGTTAAGTCCCATAGTGCTCAGTGCCAATGAAAAATGAAATCGAACAATCATGTCACACGTCTTGCAACATCTTACTGTACCAAGAGTGATCACAATGACAGTAAATAGCGTACTTAATTTGGTGTCTTGATGTTTTGGCGATTTTGTGAAGGGGTCAAACCATCACTTCGTAAGACCAAACAGCGTGTTTTTACAAGGAAGTGGGCACATCCATAGCTCAAGAGGTTGCCAGAGAATACACAGCGCCGACCAACTCCCGCCGACTCCAGTACAACCACGTGGCAACCGCCGCCCGGCCTCAGGCACGCCTCTTCTGTCCGCCAACCAACCAACCAGCTCGCGCGCCTTTGCATAACGTTTCCAAGCGTTGTGTCCTCGGCTCCTACTCGCGGTTGGCACTCCCTTATACACTCCTGGAAATGGAAAAAAGAACACATTGACACCGGTGTGTCAGACCCACCATACTTGCTCCGGACACTGCGAGAGGGCTGTACAAGCAATGATCACACGCACGGCACAGCGGACACACCAGGAACCGCGGTGTTGGCCGTCGAATGGCGCTAGCTGCGCAGCATTTGTGCACCGCCGCCGTCAGTGTCAGCCAGTTTGCCGTGGCATACAGAGCTCCACCGCAGTCTTTAACACTGGTAGCATGCCGCGACAGCGTGGACGTGTACCGTATGTGCAGTTGACGGACTTTGAGCGAGGGCGTATAGTGGGCATGCGGGAGGCCGGGTGAACGTACCGCCGAATTGCTCAACACGTGGGGCGTGAGGTCTCATCAGGACATCGATGTTGTCGCCAGTGGTCGGCGGAAGGTGCACGTGCCCGTCGACCTGGGACCGGACCGCAGCGGCGCACGGATGCACGCCAAGACCGTAGGATCCTACGCAGTGCCGTAGGGGACCGCACCGCCACTTCCCAGAAAATTAGGGACACTGTTGCTCCTGGGGTATCGGCGAGGACCATTCGCAACCGTCTCCATGAAGCTGGGCTACGGTCCCGCACACCGTTAGGCCGTCTTCCGCTCACGCCCCAACATCGTGCAGCCCGCCTCCAGTGGTGTCGCGACAGGCGTGAATGGAGGGACGAATGGAGACGTGTCGTCTTCAGCGATGAGAGTCGCTTCTGCCTTGGTGCCAATGATGGTCGTATACGTGTTTGGCGCCGTGCAGGTGAGCGCCACAATCAGGACTGCATACGACCGAGGCACACAGGGCCAACACCCGGCATCATGGTGTGGGGAGCGATCTCCTACACTGGCCGTACACCACTGGTGATCGTCGAGGGGACACTGAATAGTGCACGGTACATCCAAACCGTCATCGAACCCATCGTTCTACCATTCCTAGACCGGCAAGGGAACTTGCTGTTCCAACAGGACAATGCACGTCCGCATGTATCCCGTGCCACCCAACGTGCTCTAGAAGGTGTAAGTCAACTACCCTGGCCAGCAAGATCTCCGGATCTGTCCCCCATTGAGCATGTTTGGGACTGGATGAAGCGTCGTCTCACGCGGTCTGCACGTCCAGCACGAACGCTGGTCCAACTGAGGCGCCAGGTGGAAATGGCATGGCAAGCCGTTCCACAGGACTACATCCAGCATCTCTACGATCGTCTCCATGGGAGAATAGCAGCCTGCATTGCTGCGAAAGGTGGATATACACTGTACTAGTGCCGACATTGTGCATGCTCTGTTGCCTGTGTCTATGTGCCTGTGGTTCTGTCAGTGTGATCATGTGATGTATCTGACCCCAGGAATGTGTCAATAAAGTTTCCCCTTCCTGGGACAATGAATTCACGGTGTTCTTATTTCAATTTCCAGGAGTGTATCTCGAGCCAGTCCAAGCCCAAAGACAAACCTTTGCACTAGGAAATCTATCGTACTCATGTCAGAGATACCACTGGCGCCAGTCCCGCCACGGCTCACTACTCGTCTTCCCCTACTGCTTAAATCTCCTTTCCTGAGAATTTCTAACATCTTGCACTATTTTCGATTGTCGAACGCTTTTTCTAAGTCGACAAATCCTAAAGCGGTCAGAACTGCTCCTCTGATGTATTTACCATTCTTAAAGACTGAGTGCAACGGGAATTCCACTGTTAAATGCAGAGGAGAGAGCAGATAGGTGGAAAGAATACATTGAAAGCCTCTATGAGGGTGAAGATTTGTCTGATGTGATATAAAAAGAAACAAGAGTCGATTTAGAAGAGGTAGGGGATCCAGTATTAGAATCGGAATTTAAAAGAGCTTTGGAGGAATTACGGTCAAGGCAGAAGGGATAGACAACATTCCATCAGAATTTCTAAAATCATTGGGGGAAGTGGCAACAAAACGACTACTCACGTTGGTGTGTAGAATATATGAGTCTGGCGATATACCATCTGACTTTCGGAAAAGCATCATCCACACAATTCCGAAGACGTCAAGGGCTGACAAGTGCGAGAATTATCGCACAATCAGCTTAACAGCTCATGCATCGAAGCTGCTTACAAGAATAATATACAGAAGAATGGAAAAGAGAATTGAGAATGCGCTAGGTGACGATCAGTTTGGCTTTAGCAAAAGTAAAGGGACGAGAGAGGTAATTCTGATGTTACGGCTAATAATGGAAGCAAGGCTAAAGAAAAATCCAAGACACTTTCATAGGATTTGTCGACCTGGAAAAAGCGTTCGACAATATAAAATGGTGTAAGCTGTTCGAGATTCTCAAAAAAGTAGGGGTAAGCATATATACAATATGTACAACAACCAAGAGGGAATAATAAGAGTGGACGATCAAGAACGAAGTGCTCGTATTAAGAAGGGTGTAAGACAAGGCTGTAGCCTTTTGCCCCTACTCTTCAATCTGTACATCGAGGAAGCAATGATGGAAATAAAAGAAAGGTTCAGGAGTGGAATTAAAATACAAGGTGAAAGGATATCAATGATACGATTCGCTGATGAAATTGCTATCCTGAGTGAAAGTGAAGAAGAATTAAATGATCTGCTGAACGGAATGAACAGTCTAATGAGTACACAGTATGGTTTGAGAGTAAATCGGAGAAAGACGAAGGTAATGAGAAGTAGTAGAAATGAGAACAACGAGAAACTTAACATCAGGATTGATGGTCACGAAGTCAATGAAGTTAAGGAATTCTGCTACCTAGGCAGTAAAATAACCAATGACGGACGGAGCAAGGAGGACATCAAAAGCAGACTCGCTATGGCAAAAAAGGCATTTCTGGCCAAGAGAAGTCTACTAATATCAAATACCGGCCTTAATTTGGGGAAGAAATTTCTGACGATGTTCGTCTGGAGTACAGCGTTGTATGGTAGTGAAACATGGACTGTGGGAAAACCGGAACAGAAGAGAATCGAAGCATTTGAGATGTGGTGCTATAGACGAATGTTGAAAATTAGGTGGACTGATAAGGTAAGGAATGAGGAGGTTCTACGCAGAATCGGAGAGGAAAGGAATATGTGGAAAACACTGATAAGGAGAAGGGGAAGGATGATAGGACATCTGCTAAGACATGAGGGAATGACTTCCATGGTACTAGAGGGAGCTGTAGAGGGCAAAAACTGTAGAGGAAGACAGAGATTGGAATACGTCCAGCAAGTAATTGAGGACGTAGGTTGCAAGTGCTACATCTGAGATGAAGAGGTTAGCACAGGAAAGGAATTCGTGGCGGGCCGCATCAAACCAGTCAGTAGACTGGTGAAAAAAAAAAAAAGAGACTGACTGGTCGTCATCTAACAGTTTTCTATTCCATTCTTGAAGTCTTAAATAAAACTACAAGCACTGCATACTGGTGGGTCCACTCGCCAGTGTAGGAGTCCATGCGTCAGAGGACTCAACAAAATCAGCAGGCGCGTTTCAAGTACGTCGTCTGCCACAGACTTCCTAGTGACAAACAGATAACGAATGTCGATCCAGATGTAGGAATCGCCGCTCGACTGGAAGTTAAAGGACTGTAGAGTGTTAGCAAAATTATTTGAAAGGGTTGTAAGGTTCACCATGGAGCGTGTATGCAAATGTCTGCAGAATGTGTCCATGAACAGTACCATTTAAAATTCAAATACAGGTCAGACGTGGTGACTTTCTGTGGCGACTACGTCGCAAAATGCTAAATACGCGCGCGCAAGACAGACACGGGGATTGTGAACTATAGGCGGCTGATACAGTCCTTTCTTCTCCTGTTCCTAAAAGCAGCGGGAGACGCTCCTTTTCACGGGAGACCTTGGCACGAATGAAGTCTGACGACTGGCATACGCAGATCGGGTTGTACGGGTTTAGAACGCTCGCGACAGTAGTATTTTCAGAAGCGGCTCCTGAGTAACGATGCAACAAGGCCATACATGAATGGCAAATTGTCGGTCGAGGCTTCCGCCAGTGAAGGGCTACTTTGTGTTTAAGCGGGAACTCTAACTCTCTCTTTGTCGCTCTCCCTCCCCCCCCCCCCTCTCTCTGTCTCTTCGAGACGGATGCCTTCCATTATTACGCAACGCCTCTGGCCCCAGCTCCTTGTGTGATTTAGGATCTTGGCCTGATGATGGTTACTTTAACTGAAACTGGTTACATCCAACAGACCGCAAGTAAACTGCGACTTGGATTGTTACTTTTAATTTTTATATTAAGTAAGATCGTTCAAATACAAATGCTTTTTTCGATAGATTTGCTCTGGACATATTGGTATGGCACGTTTAGTTGCTTCATCCATTATAATGGACGCAGCCTAAGACCAAGAATGATTCCATTGGCTACACATTAATGCTGAGGGAATTGTAAGGAGCGATCAAACCGTTTCCGTTTGAGGCGTTGCTGCAGCGTATATGCAGCCCAGCGCAAATCCGTTGCAGATATATACTGTGTGATCAAAAATATCCGGACACCCCCCAAAACATACATTTTTTACATTAGGTGCATTGTGTTGTCACCTACTGCCAGGTACTCCATACCAGCGACTTCAGTAGTCATTAGACATCGTGACAGCAGAACGGGGCGCTCCGCGGAACTCACGGACTTCGAACGTGGTCAGGTGATTGGGTGTCACTTGTGTCATACGTCTGTACGCGAGATTTCCACACTCTTAAACATCCCTATACCCGCTGTTTCCGATGTGATAGTGAAGTGGAAACGTGAAGGGACAAGTACAGCACAAAAGCATAAAGGCCGACCTCGTCTGTTGACTGACAGAGACCTCCGACAGTTGAAGAGGGTCTTAATGTTTAATAGGCAGACATCTATCCAGACCATCACACAGGAATCCCAAACTGCATCAGGATCCTCTGCAAGTACCATGAGAGTTGGACGGGAGGAGAGGAAACTTGGATTTCATGGTAGAGCGGCCGCTCATGAGCCACACATCACACCGGTAAATGCCAAACGACGCCTCGCTTGGTGTAAGGAGCGTAAACGTTGGACGATTGAATAGTGGAAAAACATTGCGTGGAGTGACGAATCACGGTACACAATGTGGCGATCCGATGGCAGGGTGCGGGCGAATGCCCGCTGAACGTCACCTTCTAGCGTGTGTAGTGCCTATAGGAAAATTCGAAAGCGGTGGTGTTATGGTGTGGTCGTGTTTTTCATGGAGGGGACTTGCACCGCTTGTTGCTGTGCTTGGTATTATCACAGGACAGGCCTACATTGGTGTTTTAAGCACCTTCTTGCTTCCCACTGTTGAAAAGCAATTCGGGGATGGCGATTGCATCATTCAACACGATCGAGCACGTGTTCATAATGCAGGGCCTGTGGCGGAGTGGTTACACGACAATAACATCCCTGTAATGGAATGGCCTGCACAGAGTCCTGACCTGAATGCTGTAGAACGCCTTTGGGATGTTTTGGAACGCCGACTTCTTGCAGGCCTCACCGACCGACATCGATACCTCTCCTCATTGCAGCTCTCCGTGAAGAATGGGCTCCCATTCCCGAAGAAACCTTCCAGCACGTGATTGAAAGTATGCCTGTGAGAGTGGAAGGTGTCATCAAGGCTATGGGTGGGCCAACACCATATTGAATTCCAGCATTGCCGATGGAGGGCGCCACGAACTTATAAGTCATTTTCAGCCATATGGCCGGATACTTTTGATCACATAATGTACATAAGCACCGACGTGAAGGCAAGGAAGTAATGAGGCATTTGTGTCTTTTCGACCAGCGTGCGATAAATGCGGATACGTGAACTATGGCGATGTCATTAGCATATACGTCCAATCAGGACCAACGTGCTGTTATTATATTTTTGGCTGTCGAAGGACAAACACCGGTAGACATCCATCGGAGAATGTGGAATGTATGTGGGGTAGCATATCTGTCGGAATCCACCTTTGGTGGAATAGTGCTGCCGCTTCATGATAACGCACAATCCCATCATGCGAATGTCGTAACGCAAAAGTTGCGCCTACTCATGCGGAAGACACTCGAGCACCCCCATTATAGTCTTGACTCCTCCCTTTACGAGTATGGGTCTCTTAAACAACGCCCTGAAGAGTCGGCTGTTCCTGTCGGACGAAGATGTGCAGCAAGCAGATACGGACCTCTTCACACAGCAGAACATGCTGTTTTACCAAACAGGTATCTTCAACCTGGTCTGTTGGCGGGATGATTACCTCAATGCTCATGGTGATGTTGCCTGATTCTGGATGGTACGGCCTGCGAACGGAAACTTTTTTTATCGTCCCTTATAGATTAAAAAACAAGTTTTGCTAAGTGGGCAGCAAAATAACTGATGACGAACGTACTAAAGAGGATGAAAAATGCAAACTGGTCATAGTAAGAAAAACATTTCTGACAAGGGAACCTCCCCATCGCACCCCCCTCAGATTTAGTTGTAAGTTGGCGCAGTGGATAGGCCTTGAAAAACTGAACACAGATCAATCGAGAAAAAAATGAAAAAAATAAGAAAATATACAAACTGAGTAGTCCATGCGCAAGATGAGCAACATCAAGGGGAGTCTGGGCTCAGGAGCGCCGTGGTCCCGTGGCTAGCGTGAGCAGCTGCGGAATGAGAGGTCCTTGGTTCAAGTTTTCCCTCGTGTGAAAAGTTTACTTTTTTTTATTTCGCAAAGTTATGATCTGTCCGTTCGTTCATTGACGTCTCTGTTCACTGTAATAAGTTTAATGTCTCTGTTTTGCGACCGCACCGCAAAACCGTGCGATTAGTAGACGAAAGGACGTGCCTTTGCAATGGGAACCGAAAACATTTGATCGCAAGGTCATAGGTCAACCGATTCCTTCACAGGAAAACACGTCTGATATATTCTATACGACACTGGTGACGGCATGTGCGTCACATGACAGGAATATGTTGTCGACCCACCTAACTTGTACACTTGGCGAATGTGTAAAAAGATTCTTCTACCTTGCCCGATTTAGGTTTTCTTGTGGATGTGATAATCACTCCCAAAAAGCGATGAAAACATAAGAGATTGTCAGATAATAATCGTCTGAAAATAAAAAATTAAAATTTTTACGCAAGGGAAGTCTTGAACCAAGGACCTCTAGTTCCACAGTTGCTCACGCAAACCACGAGACCACGGCGCTCCTACGCTAACATTCTCATTGATATTGCCTCTCTTACGCATGGACAACTCAGTTTGTATATTTTCTTATTTTTTTCATATTTCCATACAACTTCTTCCGGTTTCCTCGATTGATCTGTGTTCAGTTTTTCAAGGCCTATCCACTGTGCCAACTTATAACTAAATCTGAGGGGGGGTGCGATGGGGAGGTTCCCTTGTGAGTAAAAAGAAATTTGTTGACTTTTAATATAAATTTAAGTGTTCGGAAGTCCGCTGAATGTATTTTTCTAGAGTATAGATACGGAAGTAAGACGTGAACGATAAGCAGTTCAGACAAGAAGAGAACAGAAGCCTCTGAAATGTGCTGCTACAGAAGAATGCTAAAGATTAGATTGTTAGAGACAGACTGACTAATGGATCAGAATGGAGAAGAAATAAGTTTATGCCACAATTTAACTAAAAGAACTGTCAAGTTTGGTAGTGGATGGAATGTGTATATATGGGGAGGGGGGGGGGGGGGGGAGAAGTTGAATACAGTTGCAGTAGTTATTCAGAGAGGAGACTTGCACGGGATAGACTATCGTGGAGAGCTGCGCCAAACCTCCCTTCAGATTGAAGACCACAACAACAGAAAATGACAAATAAATCGCAACCAATTTAACCACGCATTCGTCTGGAATAAACTTTATACTGTAGACCTACGTGTTGAAACTCAACAAGTAAAATTTTTTTTTTGTCCACTTTGTGTGCGTGGCCATTCTGCGCAGCAAGCATATAAATACTTGTTTTGTAAATAAAACCGCCTTTTCTTGCTGCCACTTAATTCATTTATTCCAGACGCATTTCGCCAAGACAAAGGCCAAACGCGTTTGGGATAAAAAATTAAGTAGCAGCAGGAAAAGGCGGTTTTATTTACAAAAGTATTTTTTGTGTGTATTCGCTATTCTAATTGCAATCTGCTTCAAAATGCCAGACTGGAAAGATCGGCCGATAAGTTGCAGCGGGTAAGATGAACGATTTGTACGCAAAAGAAGAAAAGAATGTGAGAGTTTTAACACTCACCATTGCCTAAGTTAATTTGAGACTGAGCACTAATTTGTATTGGACAATGATGCAGCAATAAACCGTTCGCAGCCTTCTTGAAGGAACAAGCCCGATATTACTTTTAAGTCATTTGGTGGAAATTGAGGAATATTAAAACTACACTTTCAAGGTAAAGACTGATCATAATGATCCACATTTTCAGTGATTTCCTTAAAACGCAGCAAGTGAATGTGGAGATGGTTACTTAAACTGGTCATAATCTCTTCCTTCCCCAACCCTTACCAAGCAAATTAGCGACCAAACGTCGATATGGCGTAATTCCAATCATCGTTTATTCCTTTTCCTTCTTTTCTTTCATTTTCTTTGAATTTTAAACTCCTTGTCTTAACTGAGGAAAGTTTACAGAAACTGACGTGGGCGATGTTAACCCTGAAAACTCTTAAAATCTGTTTTGTATCTATATCTACATATACAATTTGGTAACCACTGTGAAGTGCATGGCAGAGAGTGCTTACGGACACCACATGTTAGGATTTCTTCCCTTTCCAAACGCGTATGGGGCGCTTGAAGAATAATTGCTCATATGCCTCTGTCCGTGCGGTACTTAAAAAAAAAAAAAGAATAATATGGGTCACATGGCTCTGTGGTACAAAGCTCACCTGCCATGTCGGCCGGTGTGGCCGTGCGGTTCTAGGCGCTTCAGTCTGGAACCGCGTTACCGCTACGGTCGTAGGTTCGAATCCTGCCTCGCGCATGGATGAGTGTGATGTCCTTAGGTTAGTTAGGTTTAAGTAGTTCTCAGTTCTAGGGGACTGATGACCACAGCTGTTAAGTCCTATAGTGCTCAGAGCCATATGAACCATTTTTTTCACCTGCCATACAAGGTAACTGGGTTCGATCCCCTGTTGATGAACATTTTTAAACAAAGGAGCATGTTTTACGAGCATTTCCGCAAAGCGTGAAATACATAACGACGAAAAAAATTGGCAGTGTTCGAGATTGGTAATCACTGGATCACTGGTTCGACTCTCATTTCAGTGATTGAATTTATGTGTTTTTTTTTTTGGTACAGTTCGAATACCTACGTCATTTAAATACCATATTCATCAAATATATGCTCATTAACACATGTCTCATTTTTAATGAAAAATACAGGTATTCTTATTTCTAATTATACACTCCTGGAAATGGAGAAAGAACACATTGACACCGGTGTGTAAGACCCACCATACTTGCTCCGGACACTGCGAGAGGGCTGTACAAGCAATGATCACACGCACGGCACAGCGGACACACCAGGAACCGCGGTGTTGGCCGTCGAATGGCGCTAGCTGCGCAGCATTTGTGCACCGCCGCCGTCAGTGTCAACCAGTTTGCCGTGGCATACGGAGCTCCATCGCAGTCTTTAACACTGGTAGCATGCCGCGACAGCGTGGACGTGAACCGTATGTGCAGTTGACGGACTTTGAGCGATGGCGTATAGTGGGCATGCGGGAGGCCGGGTGGACGTACCGCCGAATTGCTCAACACGTGGGGCGTGAGGTCTCCACAGTACATCGATGTTGTCGCCAGTGGTCGGCGGAAGGTGCACGTGCCCGTCGACCTGGGACCGGACCGCAGCGACGCACGGATGCACGCCAAGACCGTAGGATCCTACGCAGTGCCGTAGGGGACCGCACCGCCACTTCCCAGCAAATTAGGGACACTGTTGCTCCTGGGGTATCGGCGAGGACCATTCGCAACCGTCTCCATGAAGCTGGGCTACGGTCCCGCACACCGTTAGGCCGTCTTCCGCTCACGCCCGAACATCGTGCAGCCCGCCTCCAGCGGTGTCGCGACAGGCGTGAATGGAGGGACGAATGGAGACGTGTCGTCTTCAGCGATGAGAGTCGCTTCTGCCTTGGTGCCAATGATGGTCGTATGCGTGTTTGGCGCCGTGCAGGTGAGCGCCACAATCAGGACTGCATACGACCGAGGCACACAGGGCCAACACCCGGCATCATGGTGTGGGGAGCGATCTCCTACACTGGCCGTACACCACTGGTGATCGTCGAGGGGACACTGAATAGTGCACGGTACATCCAAACCGTCATCGAACCCATCGTTCTACCATTCCTAGACCGGCAAGGGAACTTGCTGTTCCAACAGGACAATGCACGTCCGCATGTATCCAGTGCCACCCAACGTGCTCTAGAAGGTGTAAGTCAACTACCCTGGCCAGCAAGATCTCCGGATCTGTCCCCCATTGAGCATGTTTGGGACTGGATGAAGCGTCGTCTCACGCGGTCTGCACGTCCAGCACGAACGCTGGTCCAACTGAGGCGCCAGGTGGAAATGGCATGGCAAGCCGTTCCACAGGACTACATCCAGCATCTCTACGATCGTCTCCATGGGAGAATAGCAGCCTGCATTGCTGCGAAAGGTGGATATACACTGTACTAGTGCCGACATTGTGCATGCTCTGTTGCCTGTGTCTATGTGCCTGTGGTTCTGTCAGTGTGATCATGTGATGTATCTGACCCCAGGAATGTGTCAATAAAGTTTCCCCTTCCTGGGACAATGAATTCACGGTGTTCTTATTTCAATTTCCAGGAGTGTATTTGGCAAAAAATCCAGTTTTCATTGCAAACGTAAATTTTTAATGACCGATCTTTTATAAACGATTGTTAAAATAAAAAAAAATTTTTTTTGATTTTTATATATATTAGGCTTTACGGGAACGTCTGTAGACAGTGCATCAGCCGCATTCGAACACTAGCCACTCACATGGTAGACAAGCATCGTACCACAGAGCCACGTAGCCCATCGGAAAATCGTTCTATATTTAGAGAATTAAAGACATTTAGAAATCTTCAAAGTCGATTTTCTAGAGAATTTTTGAAAGCTGCATCGATAAGCTATAGCTGATTGTTAGTTGAGTTTTAAACTTCACGTACCACAAATACACTGACGGAAACAAACTCGCAACAACAACAAAATATATAATGTAGAGTAATGAAATTTCGGGAATACATTTCTTTATATAGCATATTTAAGTGATTATCATTGCAAAATTACAGGTTAATTTCATCGCGAGATAAGCCATTGCAAATGTGAAATAGTGGTAGTTTAATAACCGGTGTAACCGCCAGAATGCTGAATGCAAGCATGCAAACATCCGTGTATTGTGTTGTACAGGTACTGCTTGTCGCTTTGTGGGATAGTGTTCCATGCCTGTTGCACTTGGTCGGTCAATACAGTGACGGTTGTGGATGTCAATGGAGTTGTCGTCCGATGATGTTCCCATATGTGCTCGAATGCAGACAGAGCTGGTGATCGAGCAGGCCAAGGTAACATGTCGACATTCTATAGAGCATGCTGGGTTACAACAGTGGTATGTAGCGAACGTTATCCTGCTGGAAAACACCCTCTCGAAAGCTGTTCATGAATGGCAGCACAACAGGTCGAATCACCAGATTGACGTCGAAATATGCATTCAGGGTGCGTGGGATAACCTCGAGAGTGTTCCTGCTTTCATACGAAATCGCAGCCCAGACTATAACTCCAGGTGTAGGTGCAATGTTTGTAGCGCGCCGACAGGTTGGGTGCAGGTCTTCAACTGGACTTCTTCTAACCAAGACATGGCCATCATTGACACCGAGGCAGAACCAGCTGTCATCAGGAAACGCAACAGATATCAACCCTGCCCTCCAGTCAGCTCTCGCTTGACACCAACGAAGTCGCAAACGACGCTGGTCTCTGGTTAGCGGAATGCACGCTATAGGGGGTCTGGCTCGGAACTGTCCTTGAAGTAACCGATTTGTAACAGTTCTGTGCGCCACTGTGATGCCAACTGCTGCTCAAATTGCTGCTGCAGATGCAGTACGGTGTGCCAGAACCAGCGGTGGTCTTCCCTTTTGGTAGCGCCACGTGGGCGTCCAGAGCTGGTCTTCTCGCGACAGTAAATTGTCGGGACTACCGCTGCCAGCAGTCATTTACAGTGGCTACATTCCTGCCAAGTCTTTCAGCACTATCACAGAAGGAACATCCTGCTTCTCGTAGACCTATTACATGACCTTGTTCAAACTCAGCGAGGTGTTGATAACGGCGTCTTTGTCGCCTTAAAGGCATTCTTGACTAAAATCAACTAACCACGTCCAGTGTCAAGGGTAATTAAGGCCCACGGCCGTTACAGCGTGTATTTAAAGCAAACTGATTTCCAAATTATAGTGGCGCTACTAGCACCACTCTTATACGACTGGCGCGAAATTTCAATAGACATCATCTTTCAGATGTAGAAACACGTCTACCAACTTTCGTTTACGCCGCACAAGTCAGTCTTGGTGTCGCGGCTTTTATTTCGGTCAGTGTTTAGAAAATTACAAAAATCCAATTGCTGTGTGGTCTCTTTGTGAGCCAATGCGATCATGCCATTTCATATCCCTACAAAGTGTCATGTCCACGTATCTTAATGAGTTGACTTATTCCAATTGTGACTCATTGATTTTGTAATAATAAGTTTTTACGTTTTGTGAACTGCGCAATATCTGGACATTTAAGGTGCTATTCTTTGCATGAATTTGAAATCTCATCAAGATCTGAATGTATATTTGTGTAGCTTTTTATAAAGAGTACTTTGCTATGGATGATCGCATCATCTGCAAAAAGTCTGAGGTTACTGTTAATATTGTCTGTCAGGAATATATATATATATATATATATATATATATATATATATATATATATATATGAACAAAAAAACCTCAGCGCACTTTCCTGAGGCAAACCAGAAGTAGTTTCCGCATCTGTCGATGTCTCTAAATCCTGCGTCCTCCACAGCAAGAAACCCTCAGTCCAGTCACAGATTTTAGTTGATACCCCATATAATCATACTTCTTTAAACAATGAGATCCTTGGGTCAGTCAGTGTTAATTCACGTGACATGCGAGACACATGTGACAGGCGAAATCCCCTCAGACTTCAAGAAGAAGTCAGGTGCTTACAGGTGTGAATACTATCGAAGTATCAGCTTAACACTGAGGTGACGTAAGTCATGGGATAGCGATATGCAGATATACAGATGGCGGTAGTAACGTGTACACAAGGTGTAAAAGGTCAGTGCATTAACGGACCTGTGAACTGTACTCAGGTGATCCATGTGAAAAGGTGTCCGCCTTGAGTACGTCCGCACGACGGACATCAACATACGAGGGCAGTTCAATAAGTAATGCAACACATTTTTTTTCTCGGCCAATTTTGGTTGAAAAAACCGGAAATTTCTTGTGGAATATTTTCAAACATTCCCGCTTCGTCTCGTATAGTTTCATTGACTTCCGACAGGTGGCAGCGCTGTACGGAGCTGTTAAAATGGCGTCTGTAACGGATGTGCGTTGCAAACAACGGGCAGTGATCGAGTTTCTTTTGGCGGAAAACCAGGGCATCTCAGATATTCATAGGCGCTTGCAGAATGTCTACGGTGATCTGGCAGTGGACAAAAGCACGGTGAGTCGTTGGGCAAAGCGTGTGTCATCATCGCCGCAAGGTCAAGCAAGACTGTCTGATCTCCCGCGTGCGGGCCGGCCGTGCACAGCTGTGACTCCTGCAATGGCGGAGCGTGCGAACACACTCGTTCGAGATGATCGACGGATCACCATCAAACAACTCAGTGCTCAACTTGACATCTCTGTTGGTAGTGCTGTCACAATTGTTCACCAGTTGGGATATTCAAAGGTTTGTTCCCGCTGGGTCCCTCGTTGTCTAACCGAACACCATAAAGAGCAAAGGAGAACCATCTGTGCGGAATTGCTTGCTCGTCATGTGGCTGAGGGTGACAATTTCTTGTCAAAGATTGTTACAGGCGATGAAACATGGGTTCATCACTTCGAACCTGAAACAAAACGGCAATCAATGGAGTGGCGCCACACCCACTCCCCTACCAAGAAAAAGTTGAAAGCCGTACCCTCAGCCGGTAAAGTGACGGTTACAGTCTTCTGGGACGCTGAAGGGGTTATTCTGTTCGATGTCCTTCCCCATGGTCAAACGATCAACTCTGAAGTGTATTGTGCTACTCTTCAGAAATTGAAGAAACGACTTCAGCATGTTCGTAGGCACAAAAATCTGAACGAACTTCTCCTTCTTCATGACAACGCATGACCTCACACAAGTCTTCGCACCCGAGAGGAGCTCACAAAACTTCAGTGGACTGTTCTTCCTCATGCACCCTACAGCCCCGATCTCGCACCGTCGGATTTCCATATGTTTGGCCCAATGAAGGACGCAATCCGTGGGAGGCACTACGCGGATGAAGAAGAAGTTATTGATGCAGTACGACGTTGGCTCCGACATCGACCAGTGGAATGGTACCGTGCAGGCATACAGGCCCTCATTTCAAGGTGGCGTAAGGCCGTAGCATTGAATGGAGATTACGTTGAAAAATAGTGTTGTGTAGCTAAAAGATTGGGGAATAACCTGGTATATTTCAATGCTGAATAAAACAACCCCTGTTTCAGAAAAAAGTGTTGCATTACTTATTGAACTGCCCTCGTATTTTGAACGCGGGATGGTAGTTGGAGCTAGACGCATGGGACATTCCCTTTCGGAATTCGTTAGGGAATTCAATATTGCGAGATCCACAGTGTCAACAATGTGCTGAGAATACTAAATTTCCGGCATTACCTCTCACCACGGAGAACACAATGGCCGATGGCTTCCCTCAACAACCGAGAACAGTGGCGTTTGGGTAGAGTTGTCAATGCTAACAGACAAGCAACACTGCTTGAAATAAACGCAGAAATCAATGTGAGACATGCGACGAACGTATCCGGTAGGACAGTAAGGCGAAACTTGGCGTTATTGGGCTATGGCAGCAGACGACCGACGCGAGTGCCTTTGCTAATAGCACAACGTTGCTTGCAGCTCCTCTCCGGGGCTCGCGACTATATCGGTTGGACCTAGACGACCGGGAAACTGTAGCCTGGTCATATGAGTTCCGATTTCAGTTGGTAAGAACTAATGGTGAGGTTCGAGTGTGGCACAGATGCCACGAAACCATGGACCCAAGTTATCAACAAGGTTCTGAGCAAGCTGGTGGAGGTTCCACAATGGTGTGGGCTGTGTTTACATGGCAAGGTGTGAGTCCTCTGGTCCAACCGAACCGATCATTGACTGGAAATGATTATGTTCGGCTACTTGGAGACCATTTGTATACATGGACTTCATGTTCCCAAACAAAGATGGAATTTTTATGGATGACAAGGCGCCATGTCTCTGTGCCACAGTTGCTCGCAATTGGGCTGAAGAACATTCTAACCAATTGGAGCGAATGATTTGGCCACCCGGATCGCCCGATATAAATCTCATTGAACATATATGGGACATAATTGGGAGGTCAGTTCCTGCACAAAATCCTGCACCGGCACCACTGTCGCAATTATGGACTGCTATAGAAGCAAGAAGGCTCAGCATTTCTGCAGCGGACTTCCAGGGACTTGTTGAGTCCGTGCCACGTCGAGCTGCCGCACTACTCCGGGCAAAAGAGGATGTGACACGATATTAGGAGATATCCCATGACTTTTGTTACCTCGGTGTAAGTTATGGCTGCAAAATACTGCCGGCTGCTGTGGCCGAGCGGTTCTAGGAGCTTCAGTCCGGAACGGCGCTGCTGATACGGTCGCAGGTTCGAATCCTGCCTCGGGCTTGGATGTGTGTGATGTCCTTAGGTTAGTTAGCTTTAAGTAGTTCTAAGTCCAGGGGACTGATGACCTCAGATGTTAAGTCCCATAGTGCTTAGAGCTATTTCAAACATTTTTTGCAAAATACTGGAACGAATTATCTACAGAAGAATGTTAAAACTGGTAGAAACCGACCTCGGTGAAGACCAGTTTCTGGTGCAGAGAGGTGTAGGAACATCCCGGGCAATACTGAACCCCCAATGCATCTTAGAAGATACAGTGAAGATAGCCACATCTGTTTTTATAGCATTTGTAGATACCTGTTGACAATGCTAATTTGAACACTCTCTTTGGAATTCTGAAGGGATCAGGGGTAAAATTCAGGGAGTGAAAGGTTATTTACTTCTTCTACGGAAACCAGACTACACTTATAAGAATCGAAGGCATCACAGAGAAGCACCGGTTGAGAAGGGAGTGAGGGCTGTAGCCCGTCCCCGATGTTATTCAATCTGTACACTGAGCAATCGGTAAAGGAAACATAAAAGAAATTTGGAAAGCAAATTAAAGTTCAGGGCGAATAAATAATAACTTCGTGGTTTGCCGATGATATTGTAGTTCTGTCAAACGTAGCGAACGACTCTGGAGAGCAGTTGAATGGAATGGACAGAGTCCTAAAAAGGGATCACAAGACGATTGGCAATAAAAGTAAAACAAGCATAAAGGAATGAGGTCGAATTACGTCAGGTATGCTGAAGAAATAAGATTAGGAAACGTTTTTTGCCTATCGTTTCGCCTCTGATTGGATATGCGTGTCACCGAAGCGTTTTTGATAGATCCATATTCTCCGTGTTCAGCGATCCAATGAGGATGTCTTGCTGTATCTTCACTTAGTGCTGCGACGACATAGCTGTATTTGAAGTTAAAATCGTCTGGGTTATTAGGCCGCGTCTATTTCCCAGTGTTCTAGCAGCAGTGGACACCGGAAGATCCTGAGGAAGATCCCAGCAGAGGGGTCGAAACATCGATTATTTTAGAGCAAATGCGACGCGGCCTAATAACCCAGAAGATTTTAACTTTAGTGACAACGGTCACGAAAGCCTGCAGACTTACATAGCTGTATTTGGTTTCATCTGACGATATCTGTGCTAACACGAATTGGCTTTCCTGTCGCCAAAACCATAGCATTGCATTACGTTGCCAGACCGGTGGGGTTCTATAGGGATTCTGCTGGTTGCAGCCGGCTCTGGTGACTCTTGTCATTTCAAACGTGAAAATAAGCGCGACACGGCTGGTGCGAAAGGAACTAGCCTGTGCGTGGCGCAATGCAATTCGGTGCGTCGGAGGCGAAGCGTTTGTACTGACGTAATGCTACGTCGGAGGTCACTAAAACATGTGGTTACCTGTTGAGAATTAATCATTTGTTTCCACATATATTAAATTAATACTCGCACGTATGAGTGCGTTATGTCCTCTAATACATGGGGCACAGAGTACTAAAACTAAATCAAGAGTCAAAGAATACCACATAGAATCGTCTCATGAAATGTTTGTATACACTGCCTCTGTGCTTGCCGTCGTAGTATAATACCTTTCACACTAAAAGTAGTTGAGTTTTGCTATTTGGGTAGCAAAATAGCTGATGATGACCAAAGTAGAGAGTATTTACAATTCAGACTGGCATGACACGAAAAGCATTTATGAGACGAGTTTGTTTGCTTGGCCCTCCTCCGCAGGAAGCACAGAAATATTTGTTTTGTAAATAAAAAATGCCTTCTCTTGCTGCACCGTGTTTTACTCTCCCTGAAGCGTTTCACCTTTTTTCACTTTAAGGCGTCATCAGTGGGAACACTAATGACACAATTATGATACACTTTTTTTATACATATATTCGTAGGTTATAAAACAGTTCACTTCTCGTTTTTTATGTAGATAAGTGATCACTTACAGTTCTCGTTTTTAGTTGGTACCTGCGTTTCCTCTCATCTGGTCACATTCTGGAGGTTGCACTACCACTCTGCTTACGAAACATAAGCTTGTTTTTATGTTTCGAGCATTTTTCTTCCCACTTATTTTTTTTTACCCTTTTTGTTGAGATGCACTGTCAGTCTTCTGTCACTAATACAGACATTTGATCGAAAACCACATCGTAGACTCAACACAGTCCCACTTCAGAAAGAAAAATACCAAAAGGAACTGGACACAATAATTCACACAGATCAAAATAATGGGTACAATAGTAACATAGTCACAAAGCTGAACTACAAAATTAAAAGTAAAATAAAAGCAAAAAGCGCAAAACCATTGATAACATCACAAGTGAACCAAACACAACCACAATCACTCAGTACCATAACAACTACGCAAAATAATCAGGAAAACGTAATAGAAAACATAAGCTGGCACACAATGACATACAAACACAAACTCACACACAAAATCACCAACAATTTCAAAAGACAGGGAATAAACACAGCATACAACACAGGCAATTCTATAAAAAATACACCCCAAAACTGACAAAAAACAGATATACCAGAAACAGTGTAACATTTGTGATGGCAGATACATAGGAGAAACAGGCAGAATATTTTATGTCAGATACAAAGAGCACGTTAGAACCTGGAAGTATGGGACATACTACTCGACGTTTGCAGAACACCTAAGAGAACTCAATCAACCACTAGAGAAGAAGACATGGAAATAATTAGAATCAACTATAAAAAACACCTCCTAACCCCGCAAGAAAATTACCACACACAGAAAACCAAAGCAAGAAAGAAAACCCTGTTTAATGATGAAGTACATGTGCAAAACAACCCATTGTGTGCACTAATAGATAAAAGAATAGAGTAACAATACAACGGAGGACTATTAACATAATAATAATAATAATAATAATAATACCACCCAACCCCCTTTCCACCCACTTGTCCACGAGCCTCTCCACAAAACTTTTAAACCAAATCTCAAATCAACTGAATACAAAAACTTTCAGTCATTCTCTGATAGCTATTACATTCATATTCGACAGCCTACATCTCAAAAAAAAAAAAAGAAAAGAAAAAAGAGAACATGCATCTATTCTAGCTCGCTCATAGACAAAGACACACACACACACACACACACACACACACAAATGTAAACGTAACAGAAATGAATAGACGTTAGTTTTCAACATATACTTCGATAGGTTGGCAATATGTACGAAAAAAGCTAGACAGGTTGAGATACACAGTGAGCTCAAAGTAGTTATGTCTTGAAGTCACAGTTTTCGATAAAATGTCTATATTAGTGACAGAAGACTGGTAATGCATCACACAAATAAGGGCAAAAAAAATGAAACGTGGGAAGAGAAATGCTCGAAACATAAAAACAGACTTATGTTTTGTAAATAGAGCAGTAGTGTGGCCTGCAGAATGTGACCAGGTGAGAAAACCCAGATGCCAACTAAAAACGCGAACTGTAAGTAATCACTTATTCACAAAAAACGAGAAGTGAACTGTTTTGTAATCTACGAATAATAGGTATCAAAAATATTGTATCATAACTGTATCATTATAGACACCACTGATGCCTTAATGTGAAGAAAGGCGAAATCCGTCTGGGGGAGTAAGAGACAGTGTGGCAAGAGCAGGTGTGTTGTATTTAAAAGACAAGCATTTATGAGAAAGAGGAATTTGTTAACATTTAGAATAAGTGTTCGGAAGGCTTATCTGGAGATAGTTGTCTGGAGTGTAGCCATGTACGGAAGTGAAATGTGGATGAAAAGCAGTTAACATAAAAAGATAACGGAAATCTCTGAAATCCAGAGACTAGAGACACCCCTCTGTGTAACATGCAGCATCCTTTTTCATCCTGAACACGGCAGCATTTTCTCGTTGAGCAGACGTCACAAGGTGCCGGAAGTATTGGCAATCCTTGACGATCTATAACAGCTCAACGACAATATCAATTCATGGAGATGGGTTGGCACGGGGCTCAAGGTCGCAAACGGCTGTTGACAGAATCCCAGATATATCAAATAGGATTTAAGCCATTCGACCTCGTTGGGTGCGGAAGTACTCCTCTTCCTGTGGCGTTCGCCAACTGTCACAGTGCGGGGACGATGGACAAGCGCACTGCAATACAGTAAGTACCTAAGCTAAAGAGTTACAATCTTGGTCATGCCCTTAAAAGTAAGAGTTGTAGTAGTAGTTTTATTTACCAGTAGATCTGTTTTACAAGGAAAATTGACATGTTTCGGTATTACAATTTAAGAACAATAAGGTAATTCACATACACAGACATTTACAGGCTTACAGGTCTAAAGAATGACAAGGACGGGATATGAAGTTGGCCGTGACCATAGGGAAAACGCGGAGAACCTAAATCAGGATGGCTGGATGAAGACTGGAGCCTCCACCCTCCCGAATACAAGCCCACTCTGTTTAAAACAGTGCTACCTTATTGGGTTCATCCTTAGTGTACAATACTGTATTATATAATATCTATAAAAGGCTAATGCTACACTGCTCATTCTTTCTTCACTCTGAGTTACTGCACACTATACAGGATGATCCATTGATAGCGACCGGGCCAAATATCTCACGAAATAAGCATCAAACGAAAAAACTACAAAGAACGAACCTCGTCTAGCTTGAAGGGGGAAACCAGAAGGCGCCATGGTTGGCCCGCTAGATGGCGCTGCTATAGGTCAAAAGGATATCAACTGCGTTTTTTAAAATAGGAACCCACATTTTTATTACATATTTGTGTAGTACGTCAAGAAATATGAATGTTTTAGTTGGACCACGTTTTTGCTTTGTGATAGATGGCGCTGTAATAGTCACAAACGTAGAAGCACGTGGTATCACGTAACATTCCGCCAGTGCGGACGGTATTTGCTTCGTGATACCCGTGTTATAATGGACTGTTTACCAATTGCTGAAAAGGTCGATATCGTGTTGATGTATGGCTATTGTGATCAAAATACCCAACGGGCGTGTGCTGTGTATGCTGCTCGGTATCCTGGACGACATCATCCAAGTGTCCGGACAGTTCGCCGGATAGTTACCTCATTTAAGGAAACAGGAAGTGTTCAGCCACATGTGAAACATCATCCACGACCTGCAACAAATGATGATGTCCAAGTAGGTGTTTTAGCTGCTGTCGCGGCTAATCCGCACATCAGTAGCGGACAAATTGCGCGAGAATCGGGTATCTCAAAAACGTCTGTGTTGAGAATGCTACATCAACATCGATTGCACCCGTACCATATTTCTATGCACCGAGAATTGCACGGCGACGACTTTGAACGTCACGTAGTGCTCTGCCACTGGGCACAAGAGAAATTACGGGACGATGACAGATTTTTTGCACGCGTTCTATTTAGCGACGATAGCGTCATTCAACAACAGCGGTAACGTAAACCGGCATAATATGCACTATTGGGCAACGGAAAATCCACGATGGCTGCGACAAGTCATCAGCAACCTTGGCGGGTTAATGTAGGGTGCGGCATTATGGGAGGAAGGATAATTGGCCCCCATTTTATAGATGGCAATCTAAATGGTGCAATGTATGCTGATTTCCTACGTAATGTTCTACCGATGTTACTACAAGATGTTTCACTGCATGACAGAATGGCGATGTTCTTCCAACATGATGGATGTCCGGCACATAGCTCGCGTGCGGTTGAAGCGGTATTGAATAGCATATTTCATGACAGATGGATTGGTCGTCGAAGCACCATACCATGGCTCGCACTGACCGGATATGACGTCCAAAGATTTCTTTCTGCGGGGATAGTTGAAGGATATTTGCAATCGTGATCCACGGACAACGTCTGACAACTTGCGTCAGCACATTGTGAATGCATGTGCGAACATTACGGAAGGCGAACTACTCGCTGTTGAGAGGAATGTCGTTACACGCATAGCCAAATGCATTGAGGTTGACGGACATCATATTGAGCATTTATTGCATTAATGTGGTATTTACAGGTAATCACGCTCTAACAGCATGCGTTCTCAGAAATTATAAGTTCACAAAGGTACATGTTTCACATTGGAACAACCGAAATAAAATGTTCAAAGGTACCTACATTATGTATTTTAATTTAAAAAACCTGCCTTTTACCAACTGTTCGTCTAAAATTGTGAGCCATATGTTTGTGACTATTACACCGCCATCTATCAGAAAGCGAAAAAATTGGTCCAACTAAAACATTCATATTTCTTTCCGTACTACACGAATATGTAAATGGTGCAATGTATGCTGATCTCCTAAGTAATGTTCTACCGATATTACTACAAGATGTTTCACTTCATGACAGAATGGCGATGTACTTCCAACATGATGGATGTCCGGCATATAGCTCGCGTGCGGTTGAAGCGGTATGGGGGTTTCCATTAAAAAAAAAAAAAAACAGCCCGCAGTTGATATCCGTTTGACCTATGGCTGCGCCATGTAGCGGGCCAACCATAGCGCCATCTGGTTCCCCCTTCAAGCTAGACAAGTTTCGTTCTTTGTAGTTTTCCGTTTGTCGCTTCTTTCGTGGTCATGATCAATGGACCACCGTGTATACACATTGTTTCGCAACGACACACACACTATCAGCTGATATCAGCACTATTTTGTGCAGCGCAGCAGTCGCCGAATGAGGGCAGGCTGTATCTTGCTGAAATATAAACCCTGGATGGCTTGGCATGAAGGACAACAAAACGGGGCGTAGCGTATCGGCGACGTACCCCTATGCTGTAAGGGAGCGGCGTATGACAACCAAAAGTCCTGCTATGAAAAGAAATGCCACCCCAGATTATCACTGCTGGTTGTCGGGCGGTATGGCGGGCAATGGTCTCAGGTTGGTATTCGCTCCGCTATCCAGAGTCTTGAAACGAGGATATAAGATGAACACCAACAAAATCAAAACGAGGATAATGGAATGTAATCGAATTAAGTCGGGTGATGCTGAGGGAATTAGATTAGGAAATGATGCACTTAAAGTAGTAAAGGAGTTTTGTTCTTTGGGGAGCAAAATAACTGATGATGGTAGAAGTAGAGAGGATATAAAATGGAGACTGGCAATGGCAAGGAAAGCGTTTCTGATGAAGAGAAATTTGTTAACATCGAGTATAGATTGAAGTGTCAGGAAGTCGTTCCTGAAAGTATTGTATGGAGTGTAGCCATGTATGGAAGTGAAACATGGACGATAAGTAGTTTGGACAAGAAGAGAATAGAAGCTTTTGAAATGTGGTTCTACAGAAGAATGCTGAATATTAGGTGCGTAGATCACATAACTAATGAGAAGGTATTGAATAGAATTGGGGAGAAGAGGAGTTTGTGGCACAACTTGACTAGAAGAAGGGACCGGTTGGTAGGACATGTTCTGAGGCATCAAGGGATCACAAATTTAGCATTGGAGGGCAGCGTGGATGGTAAAAATCGTAGAAGGAGACCAAGAGATGAATACACTAGACAGATACAGAAGGATGTAGGTTGCAGTAGGTACTGGGAGATGAAGAAGCTTGCACAGGATAGAGTAGCATGGAGAGCTGCATCAAACCAGTCTCTGGACTGAAGACAACAACAACAACATCCAGAGCCTCTCCAGACACTTGTTCGGTGGTCACTGGGGCTCAGTTTGAAACGGGACTCATCGCTGAAGACAATTCTACTCCAGTCAATGAGATTCCAGGTCGAGGACATGTCTGGCGAGGCCCTGGACAGCGGTCTGATACCAACTTAAATTTCGCCCGCCTTACTGCCCGATGACCCGGATTGATGGTCTGGGGTGTCATTTCTTCTCATAGTTGTCATCCACGGCACCCGCGCAGTACAGCGGTGCGTCGGCGATATTCTGCGACCCATTTCTTTGCCCTTCATGGCAAGTCCGCTTATATTTCAGCAAAATAATGCCCGCCTGCACACGGCGAGAGTTTCTACTGCTTGTCTTCATACTTGCCAAACCATACCTCTGCAAGGTCGCCGGATCTCTCCTCAATCGAGAACTTTTGGAGCATTAAGGGCAGTTCCCTTTCATCATCTCGGGATTTTGACGATCTAACGTGCCAGTTGCACAGGCTGGCACTATATCCCTAGTGAACACAGGGCTGTCGTATCAAGATTGAATATTGTAATCCAAAAATACTCGAAAAATAAGCAGAAATATACCTATTCAAAAAAGCAGATAAAAATTCACTTGACCCCTTCCTGAGAGACAATCTCCACTCATTCCAAATTAAAATATAAGTGTAGACCAGATGTGGCTTAAATTCAAGGAAATAGTATCGGCAGCATTTGAGAGATTTATACCAAATAAACTAACAAACGACGGAGCTGATCCTCCTTGGTACACAAAACGTCTTAGAACACTGTTGCAGAAAACAACGAAACAAACATGCCAAATTTAAACAGACGCAAAATCCCCAAGATTGGCGATCTTTTACAGAAGCTCGAAATTTAGCGCGGACTTCAATGCTAGATGCCTATAACAGCTTCCACAACGAAACTTTGTCTCGAAACCTGGCAGAAAATCCAAAGAGATTCTGGTCGTATGTGAAGTATGTAAACGGCAAGAAACAATCAGTGCCTTCTCTGCACGATAGCAATGGAGATACTATCGAAGACAGTGCTGCCAAAGCAGAGTTACTAAACACAGCCTTCCGAATGCCTTTACAAAAGAAGACGAAGTAAATAAATATTCTAGAATTCGAATCGAGAACATCTGCCAACATGAGTAACGTAGAATTAAATATCCTCGGAGTAGTGAGGCAACTTAAATCACTTAATAAAAGCAAGTCTTCTGGTCCAAACTGTATACCAATTAGGTTCATTTCGGAGTATGCTGATATATTAGCTCCATACTTAACAATCATAAACAACCCTTCGCTCGACGAAAGATCCGTACCCAAAGACTGGAAAGCTGCACAGGTCACACCAATATTCAAGAAAGGTAGTAGGAGTAATCCACTAAATTACAGGCCCATATCGTTAACGTCGATATGCAGCAAGATTTTGGAACATATATTGTGTTCGAACATTATGAATTACCTCGAAGAAAACGGTCTATTGACACACAGTCAACATGGGTTTAGAAAACATCGTTCTTGTGAAACACAACTCGCTCTTCATTCGCATGAAGTGTTTAGTGCTATTGACAAGGGATTTCAGATTGATTCCGTATTTCTGGATTTCCGGAAAGTTTTTGACACTGTACCACACAAGCAGCTGGTAGTGAAATTGCGTGCTTATGGAATATCGTCTCAGTTATGTGACTGGATCTGTGATTTCCTGTCAGGGAGGTCACAGCTCGTAGTAATTGACGGAAAGTCATGGAGTAAAACAGAAGTGATTTTTGGCGTTCCCCAAGGTAGTGTTTTAGGCCCTTTGCTGTTCCTTATCTCTATAAACGATTCGGGAGACAATCCGAGCAGCCGTCTTCGGTTTTTTGTAGATAGCGCTGTCATTTATCCACTAAAGGCATCAGGAGATCAAAACAAATTACAAAACGATTTAGAAAAGATATCTGTATGGCGCGAAAATTGGTATTGACCCTAAATACCGAAAAGTGTGAGGTCATCCACATGAGTGCTAAAAGTTACTCGTTAACTTCGGTTACACGATAAATCAGACTAATCTAATAGCCGTAAATTCAACTAAATACCTAGGTATTACAATTACGAACAACTTAAATTCAAAGGAACACATAGAAAATGTTGTTGGGAAGGCTAACCAAAGACTGCGTTTTAGTGGCAGGACACTTAGAAAATGTAACTGACCTACTAAGGAGACTGCCTATGCTACGCTTGTCCGTCCTCTTTTAGAATACTGCTGCGCGGCGTGGGATCCTTACCAGATAGGACTGACGGAGTACATCGGAAAAGATCAAGGAAAGGCAGCACGTTTTGTATTATCGCGAAATATGGGAGAGAGTGTCACAGAAATGATACAGGATTTGGCATGGACATCATTAAAAGAAAGGCGTTTTTCGTTGCGACGGAATCTTCTCACGAAATTCCAATCACCAACTTTCCCTCCGAATGCGAAAATATTTTGTTGACACCGACTTATACAGGGAGGAACGATCACCACGATAAAATAAGGGAAATCAGAGCTCGTACGGAAAGATATAGGTGTTCATTCTTTCGCGTGCTATACGAGATTGGAATAATAGAGAATTGTGAAGGTGGTTCGATGAACTCTCTGTCAAGCACTTAAATGTGATTTGCAGAGTATCCATGTAGATGTAGATGTAGATGTAGGAGGCCGAATAACTGCTTGCGTAGGGGCCAGAGGTATTGTGTGTTATTGAAGTAATCCTTCAATATACAGAATGTTTGGGTTAAAAGGTACTTTTTAACTGCCTTGTTAAATTAGTTCGCTTTAGTTAATAAATCTACTTTGGTAATTTATTGTACGGTTTTATCCCTTGGTAGAAAATTCAGTTTTGAGTTTTATGTTTATTCTTTCTTGATAAATGTAAGTTCCAATTTCACTTTCGGGCTCTGTAGGTCGTGTAGAAGCCGTACCAGGAGATTGTCTGACGGTCCGCCGTTGTAAGTGATAGTGAAGTTATGTGAAGTGCCAATTGCTTGAATGAAATCACATGTTACGAGTAGACCGGCATGGAGACGTGATGGCACAAACAACCCATCATGTTTGAACGTGTCATTGACCACACTGTGGGCGAAGTTGCCTGATGGTGTATTAACCGGGACTGTCTATATTGAATAGTGTACCATTTTCATCCATGTAAAACGGTTGCTAGAACACCGCTCTTAAAAAGGTCCTAACCAACAGGGAACGGAGAAGAGTGTCTTTTTGTCAATGGCGATTAGTTTCAAACTGGCAGCCATTCATGCTGTCACTGAATTCAGATCAGAAAGAGGCTGAGTAATTTGTTTAAAGAAACAGTTCTGTTAAAGAAAATAGAAATTTTACGCGAAATATTTCTTTCGATAACTTTTTTCGATTTTGATTAAGGCCTAACTAGAGAGTTCTGTAGAGTTGAAAGATAAGAAACTACCAGAAGAAAACCTTTCCATCAGCATCGTGTCGAACCCCATACCTGTGGTCGTATATATTCTCAAAGTTTTCTCTGCAAGCACCACGTCACCCTACAAGCAGCGACAGCACTTTAAGCAACATACGGAACAAATTGCACACAACTGCTTAGAAATACCGATGAAAACAACTATTAATTTGTGAAATACTAATTGTGAATCGATTTGTAGCGTGTAACGAAATACGATAAGGTTGTGGTAGTAAAAGTGCACCCTTTTTCGCATCAAACGTACTCTCTCCCGCAGCTGGGAATCTTCATTAAGTATCCGTTTGTTTAGCGCGTTTCTTTGATGGTTAGCGTACCGGCGATAAGAGAATAATTAGAACCTATTTGCTCTGAGTCATGTCTTCCTTGCTTAATGGAGGAAAACAGCGCATTCCTTGCGATATTGAGAAGTTTACCTTCTACGTACGTAACTCGCGTGCCACGTATTCGCAACGTTTGCCAATGACAGGAATTTGCGTTTATTGATTGCCATATATGTGTAACTCCAAGAATAATCTAATGGTGGCATCGTGCCTGAGCAAAAACCAACAGGCAGACAAGAATCACGATTCTGTGTCTGGTATTCAGCTCCACCAATTTCCTCGTGACAGAATGCAGTACGAGTGCAACAGTTTACTGCATGACTGAGCTGGAAATGCGGCGTGGCATTTTTCATTCAGCACAACTCTCTCCATTTCGGCAGAATCGGGGTGTCAGCACTGTTTACCCTTCGCTATTTGTTGATGGTATGAAGGATGGTCATAGGTCCAGGGGCTGTTTGCACAAAAAGACGCAGTCTAGCGATCTATCGTCACAAGTCTTTAAGAGTGAATGGAAATGAAAGAAAAGAGGGATGAGAATACTCAATATGTAAATAATGCACTCGCATAAGCGACGAGATCTGTAAATTTCCTTTGAAACGACATTACAATACCATACAGAAACAATTTAAAGATTTACAATGAAGGAGCAAAAAATTATAAGAGCGACAGACAGGACTCATTGTTGTATATATCGAGAAGCACTTTTTGCTAAATTTTCAGGCGTGGAGCACGTGGAGAAACTGGTGGTACAAATAGCAAAATTTCTTAAATCACACGCTTTATTCCACGGTTATCTGCAACAGTTTCAGTGGAACTGAATGGAGAGGATCGAGACTTTACGTTAGGTCAGTAAGAATGGATTGCAGATCTTGTATTTTAAGTCGACTTGACTCAACGCTGCCCACAGTAAGACATTGCAAGGTGAAAAACAACTTAGGGTGTAGAAAAATTCCCGCTACCAGTCACAATAAAAGATTATTTATTCGCCACACGTTGTGGTATCCTCAGGTGTTTATACATTCATGTACATGTTCATATTGCTAGAGATCACGTATAAACAAAGGTTCAAAGGGCTCTAAGCACTATGGGACTTAACATCTGAGGTCATCAGTCCCCTACACTTAGAACTACTTAAACCTAACTAACCTAAGGACATCACACACATCCATGCCCGAGGCAGGATTCTAACCTGCGACCATAGCAACAGCGCGGTTCCGGACTGAAGCGCCTAGAACCGCTCGGCCACAGCGGCCGGCTCCTGTACAAACACAAAGAAAATTATTTGCTGGTGACTAAACAGATACAAGTGGAATAATTGTACATGGTAGGGCAGCATTTGTCGAAAATATATCTGTACTTACATAAAGATGAAGCATCATTATTATAATTACGCTGAGATGACAGTTTTTCCATTTAGTTGCACGGCTGTTATAATTTTCAATTTATAAACCTGAAACATGGACGTGAAATGATAACAAATGTGCGACACCTGAGGATGGGCACAAGCCCGAAACCGGTCGTGTGACGAATAATAATAATCTTTTCTTGTGACTGGTAGCGGAAATGTTTCTACACCCTATAAAGGACACAGCCACGGAGTTCAGCAGTATCCACTATGGATAAAATTCACGAAAAACTGCTTGTTTCTGATTTGATGGGGATGCATCACGCCCTGGATGGGACTCATTCTGACAAACAGTCTAGTTCATCAAGTTACCTTCCATTAGGAATGTGGATGCAGTCGACGACTGTGATATGGCTTTCAAAATGACGGAGCACAGCAATCCCTCCTTTCAAACTTTATTAAGCAATTCTAGATTCCGGCTAGTGCCTAGCCATTATCAGTGTACTATTCCATAGTGTCAATGCATGTCCTAGTACGTCAGTCCCCTGTTATTCGGGCTTCTGTCACTGATCGTTGAAGAATCTAGAAAACTGCTGGATGGTCGTTGATGCATATGAACGTGGTTCAATACGTCTCTCCAACGTATCCCACACGTCCTCGATGGGATTTAAGTTTGGTGAACGGGCAGGTCAGTCCATTCCTCTCGTCCCAAGAGTTCCTCCACCTGCGCTACTCGATGTGGTCCTGCATTGTCATCAATAAAAGTAAAGTCAGGGTACATTGCGCCCCTGAAAAGACGCACATGGGGAAGGGGTACAGTGTCACAATAACACTGACGGGAGAGGGTACCGCCTTCAAAGATGTGGACGTCAGTGCGCCAGTGCAACATTATGACTCCGCACACCGTAGCACCTGGACTACCAAAACGATCATGTTCATCAGTGTTTCTGGGTGCTTTACGCTTCCCCACCTCCCTCTCCAGCATATCTTGAGGGTCTAGCACTTCTGGAAGAAAGGAAACTGCGGTGAATTGCCTTAGCCACACCATAGGGGACTGCTTCCAGAATGAATTTCTCATTCTGCAGCGGAGTATGCGCTGGTTTGAAACTTCGTGGCAGGTTAGAACTGCGGGCCTCGAATATGTAACTTTTGCCTTTCGCTGGAAAATGCTCTATCTATCGCGTGCGGTAGGCAAAGTTCCCAAATCCCGGTCTTGTACAAAGTTTTAAACTGCCCGGATGTTTCAAATTAGATTCTGTTGCTCGATATGAGACATATATCTGGCTATTGCAGTCTGACACGATGGAGTAGTTGATCCTGATATATATTCTTTTTATGAATCCTGACTGCATTTATCGGACTGCGTGAACCCGGAGAACAGTCGACTTTGGCGTTCTGAAAACGATCAATAGCTGAATCAAGACACGCTACATGATGTGAAAACCAGAGTGTGGTGTGCAGTTTAGGTCTCACAAATTACTGGATCGATCTTTTTCTACCGAGCCATAACTTCTGACAGGTGTGTGAGCAATACACTGAAACTGTTTTCAGAGAACTGACAACTAAAGAAAAAACATACGACTACTTCATGCAGGACGATGCAAGAACACACACTGCCAATACGATGTGATTTTGATTATAGGAAGTATCCTTGTACCTGTAATAAGGGAAAACGACTCTGACACTCCTGCTGCAGCTTAAATATGAATTTATGGTTTTTTACCAGTTCCTTTAGTGTTACCCAGGGTGCACCCTGAGGTGGCGAACTGTCTCAGATTTTACTTTGTAGGAAATTAATTTCACCTATTGTAATTTGCATCTTTGAAGTTTGCCGCCTGTTACTTCTTGCCGGCCGCGGTGGCCGTGCGGTTATAGGCGCTACAGTCCGGAACCGCGGGGCCACTACGGTCGCAGGTTCGAATCCTGCCTCGGGCATGGATGTGTGTGATGTCCTTAGGTTAGATAGGTTTAAGTAGTTTCAAGTTCTAGGGGACTGATGACCTAAGATGTTAAGTTCCATAGTGCTCAGAGCCATTTTTTTTTGTTACTTCTTGAATGTTAAATTCAGACCTTTCCTACTTTTTATTTTTTGAGCAATTGGCTGCAATTTTGGTGTCGAGTTGAATTTATTTCAGACCCTCAAGAAATCCGTGTATATGTGGGATGCAGGAGTAAAATTGGCTGTTGAACTTGCTTGTGGAACTATCACAGGCATTGGTGGTTTCTGTCTGTTGTAGCTTTGTTCTTCCCACACGAATGGAAGAAAGAGTATGCTTTTTTGTCTATATAAGTACCTGCTAACAAGTCACATAACATTTGTAGTTTTTCACACACAGAAATCGCTGACATTAGCCCCTCAATGAAATAGTCCCCTACCATATCAGGATCCAGCTCTGTCATAAGAAATATATAAGACAGAAACTTCTCCGATTTCATTTCTGGAATAGTAGTCATGTCCAAGTCTCTCTATTTCCACCAGCTCTGTATTAAATGAAATTTACAACCTTGGATTCTTATATTAGTCCATGCTTAACTTTCAGCTTTCATTATGCTTTCTTCATACTTTGGAAATACTGTCGATGGAGATAAAGTACAGGCACATACTATCGTATTTCTAAATTAAAAGATAAGGCCAAGTTTTGCAATCGTTCAACAAAGGAAAAATCATTGGGAAATGTCCGTTAACAAGCCCATGGATCGTAAGTAGCAAACAAAAACCTTCGTGCAATACTCAAAAGTTCCATCAACATATATTGTGTCACACTGACTAAATGTTTTGAGGTTTCCAGCTTCACAGAACATTACAGCGTTCTTGTCAGCCTCATAATTTAACAACAAATAATCCCCATCTGCAGGCTTCCCATTAAATGTGTTCAGAACAACATGAACCTCCAGAATCCTTGCAGCAAATTTCAGTAGAATTCTTCGCCTGGCTTTGTAAATGAATTTACGAAAGCTGTCGACATCTTTAGTGGGTATCTGTTCCATGTGTTCTCCTTTCATTTGATTGTATATACTGTAAGTTTTCATGGTCCCTCACATAAATATTCGGTAGCTTTCCTCTTCGGATCACTAACTCTTTCCTGCCTCTGAATTGTATCATCAGCTATTTCTGCGTGGTTGACGTCGTCTTGACTCTTGAGGACATGGATGTCTTCAGTGTAGGCAGTTTTAATAAAACGTTTGCAATTTTTAATGTTTCATGTCCATCACGCTATACCTCATTTTAGCAGTTTTTGGCATTCGGAAGCGTAACGTTTCCGAAGCAGCATTTTCTTCCCGGTCTACTCACAGTAACTGCAACAGTGTCGGAGGACATATTCACTATGAGGCGATCTGCTGTAGACAGAACCTGAGCGCACAAACCACCACTCCGAGAAGGCATGGCGGGCTCGTGGCTACTGCCTGTTGGCACTCAGACTTGTTCGGGAGGCACGGGTTCTGCTACCTGCCCGGTGAGCCTGCTTACGGGAGGTTTGGGTCTCGCGCCCTTCAAGACATGCCCACCTCTTGTGATATGAGTGAACTTGTTGCTTACAAATATGGGAATTGTTGGCGAAGCTACCAAACGGCGCCAGGAGCTCTCATTTAGTTGCAAGTTTCTCCTTTTCTTTGTAAAGACTTATCCAGCTAAGAGACCCAACCCCTGTCAAATGGCTTTGGTCGATCCAGTAGTCTTGAAGGTGACGGCACACTCAGAGACACAATTCACAATGTTTGTTTCTCAATGGAATTTCAAAGCTTTCTCTGAACACCGGTAGGCGCGACAAAATGACTCCTTTCCAGCATTTCAACAACTTTCTCTCTCTCTCTCTCGTGTGTGTGTGTGTGTGTGTGTGTGTGTGTGTGTGTGTGTGTGCGTGCATTGAGTGGAAGCTTCCACTGGGACATTTTCAAAATTTTTGTTAGGAGGGGTGTCGAAGTCCCTCTCTCCACTCACCATTGGCTGACCACGAGTTAGCAGTTTTGATTGGCTGAAGAAGTTTGGGTGGGGCTGATCTTCCGCGGAATGTTCAGGAGAGTAGATAAGCGAAGTTTGTGGCCACACTGGTTGCAGACTTAGATCGGGACAAGCGATGCACATTTGGTCTCCGACATCACGTCTAGACGGATGCAGGTCCTCTGATACTCTGGTGTAAGATCAACGAGTGTGGAGACACTTCTCACGTCGACTTCGATGAAGACACTTGGTTCTTGGCCTCAGGCTCTGACGCACATAGACTTCGCCTTCAGAACCTGATGGTAAGAACTTCTTTGCTCCGTGTTCTGTGTAGAATCGAAATGTGCAAAGATGTGAAACCGGGTTCGTGTTATTAATTACATAAGGGATTTTGTGAGGACACGTGATTGTTGCAATGCCACGTTGATGTTTTCTTTAATTCTTTTCTCCAAGTCACGGATGGATCGTTCTCCATAGATTTGTGGTAGATTGCTCATACAATACCCAATGCGTACTGTTAACTACTTCCCTGATTGATTAAGACTCTCATGTAACATCACCAATGTAATTGTTTCAGTTCCTCGGCCAAACGAAAGTTTGAACGGGACCCTTAGAGATGACGATTTTTCCCATTTTCTCCACAATTCCCTGTTGCCCACTCGACAGTACTTAAAGTGTAATCAGTTAATTCTCCCCACTCCCCCTCCCGGGTATATTAAAGGTTTTTCTGTCTTGTTCCGTATCTAAATAAATTTTTCATTTCTTTATCATTAGTTCGATCATGAAAGCAAATAAACTGGGCGACCTGGACCCATTGTGTCTTTTCGTAGTTTAAACAATCCTGGCCCCTTCTCGTTAATGACTGTGCGAGACCGGCACCCATGGTTTATTTCCGAGGTTCTTTCTGCGTTATTCACTATGAAACATGTTTACATTACCCATCTGAACACATGGGAACCGAACTGATTTTCGGAAAGTCCAGACGGGCTCAGGCACTAAACCGACTCCTTGCAAGTATATTGCTGTACAGTCCCAAATCCTCCATAAATGTCACATGGAGTCCACTTTAATATAGTCATCATCATCATCACCAACAACAACCAGTTCGATTGCTTAGTGATGTGGCTTATTTGAATCGGCATGCAACATGAGATCCTTGCAGGTTCTTCCATTTCTGCCTATCTCGAGCTTCCTGTTGTCAATTCAGTCCAGCTGTCTTTCTTAAGTCTCTGTCTCATCTGTCTGGTGGTCTTCCCCTTGGTCTATTTTTGGTAAACTGGGCTCCAATCTAGTACTGCCATCTTTCCTTCGAGAGACATAAACAGCCCACTGCCATTTCATGGTATTCACTCTCTGCGTTACGTCAATGACCTTTGTTGTCTGCCTGATACCAACTCCTTTCTTTCTGTCTTTCTTTGTGTAGCCCAATACTGATCCTTCCATTCCTCTTTGGGTTACTATTAGTTTTCTAAAAATGAATTATTGTGATGCCCATGTCTCACAAGCTGTAAGTTATTATTGGCAGTATATATTGGTCGAAATTTAGCATGACAGTATACTGTATTTGTAACTTACACTTAATCCGACCTCAAACTTTAAAGCTATCGACTTCCTGTTGTCTGAAATATACTCTGATGAGCCAAAACATTGTGACCCCTGCTCAGTATCGTATTCATCCATCTTTGGAACGCAAGACACCGGCGAATGTGAGTGGCATGGATTCGACAAGTCCTTCGTAGGTTTCCGGAGGTATGTGTACGACTATATCTACTCACAGGTCACACAATTCCTATAAATTACAGACCAGTAGTTTGAGTAGTTTGTGGGTATAGAGCTTGGGCACAACAGCATCCCATATGTGATCCCATATGTTCAACAATGTGCGCTGAACGCTGCGTTCGGAAACACTCGTGCTTGCACCATCATTGTACTCTGATGTCAGATCTTCCACAGATCGCCGCCTGTCCTCCAGAAAGGGCAAGGCCCCGACCTCTACCTTCTGTGATGAGGCGAGGACGCGAACCACCTTGTCATGTAGTCTTGGTTTCACCTTCGTTCCATACATTCTCTCGACGGCAGCACTAGAACAACCAGCCCGTTTCTCTTTCACAGGCACCGGGCTGAAAAAAGACTGTCCTGTATCAAAGCCACTTATATCAACGAATCTCTCCGTTTCCAGCCAGTGTCATCACTAGAACGATTCCTCATCCTCCTTTGTTCTGCTTATACACTGCCCAGTCACATTAATGCGACCACCTGTCAAAAGCCTGAATAACCACCTTTTGCGGCGTGGACCGTCGCGAGACGTACTGAAAGAAAGTCAATGTCGTTCTGGAGCGTATCAACAGCGACGTGGAGACAAGGCGAACACAGGCGGTCACATTAATGTGACTGCACCCCCCTCCCCCCTGTCCCCACTACTCTGCTGTCAGGCGGCATTCAGTTTTGCAGTGGACAGTGGTCATGAAGGTTTAGCTAAGCGATATATTTTTATATTGTTATTTTGTCGCAATTGTTGCTGCGACTGGGCTTCAAAGTCAGTTTTAAAAATCCCGTTAGTAAATCCCGTTTGTCGAGTCTGCTTACACATCTTCACACTTCACAGTAATATCTCACCTCCAAGTAAACAATGCTTTGATTCAGTTTGTCTGAAAAGGGTGTGGTGACTCCCTGTAACAGCAGCCAAGCCTTTGCCGACTGTGAAGACATACACTACTGGCCATTAAAATTGCTACACTACGAATATGACGCGCTACAGACGCGAAATTTAACCGACAGGAAGAAGATGCTGTGAGATGCAAATGATTAGCGTTTCAGAGCATTCACACAAGGTTGGCGCCGGTGGCGACACCTACAAAGTGCTGACATGAGGAAAGTTCCAAACCGATTTCTCATAAAAAAACAGCAGCTGACCGGCGTTGCCTGGTGAAACGTTGTTGTGATGCCTCGTGTAGGAAGGAGAAACGCGTACCATCACGTTTCCGACTTTGATAAAGGTCGGATTGTAGCCTATCGCGATTGCGGTTTATCGTATCGCGACATTGCTGCTCGCGTTGGTCGAGATCCAATGACTGTTAGCAGAATATGGAATCTGTGGGTTCAGGAGGGAAATACGGGACGCCGTTCTGGATCCTAACGGCCTCGTATCACTAGCAGTCGAGATGATAGGTATCTTGTCCGCATGGCTGTAATGGATCGTGCAGCCATGTCTAGATCCCCGAGACAATAGATGGGGACGTTTGCAAGACAACAACCATCTGCACGAACACTTCGCCGACGTTTGCAGCAGCATGGACTATAAGCTCGGAGACCATGGCTGCGGTTACCCTTGACATTGCAACACAGACAGGAGCGCCTGCGATGTTGTACTCAATGACGAACCTGGGTGCACGAATGGCAAAACGTCATTTTTTCGGATGAATCCAGGTTCTGTTTACAGCATCATGATGGTCGCATCCGTGTTTGGCGACATCGTGGTGAACGCACATTGGAGGCGTGTATTCGTCATCGCCATACTGGCGATCACCGGCGTGATGGTATGGGGTGCCATTGGTTACACGTCTCGACCGCCTCTTGTTCGCATTCACGGCACTTTGAACAGTGGACGTTACATTTCAGATGTGTTACGACCCTTGGCTCTACCCTTCATTCGATCCCTGCGAAACCCTACGTTTCAGCAGGATAATGCACGACCGCATGTTGCAGGTCCTGTACGGGCCTTTCTGGATACAGAAAATGTTCGACTGCTGCCCTGGCCAGCACATTCTCCAGATCTCTCACCAATTGAAAACGTCTGGTCAATGGTGGGCGAGCAACTGGCTCGTCACAAAACGCCAGTCACTACTCTTGATGAACTGTGGTATCGTGTTGAAGCTGCATGGGCAGCTTTACCTGTACACGCCATCCAAGCTCTGTTTGACTCAATGCCCAGGCGTATCAAGGCCGTTGTTACGACCAGAGGTGGTTGTTCTGGGTACTGATTTCTCAGGATCTATGCACCCAAATTGCATGAAAATGTGATCACATGTCAGTTCTAATATAATATATTTGTCCAATGAATACCCGTTTATGATCTGCATTTCTTCTTGGTGTAGCAATTTTAATGGCCAGTAGTGTAGTTAATTTATATCTTATATAGGACTTCATTAACTATCTCAAAAAAGGACCTTGACTTTCGGCGACTGTGTAGCTGATTACGGAGTAACGTGGGCTGTAAGTTCTTCGTGTCCTCCAGCCGCTGACTAATCGCTCGTTGGCGGATTCCGAGTCACCTGCCGCTCCGGACAGCGTACTACCGCCTCCATTAGCAGCAGTTTAGCGCCATCGACGGTGGTTCTCGGTCCACACGCAATCGCTGGTGATGACCTCGGCTAGAAGGACAGGACGGGCCATTCGCCGTTCATCCGTTGCTCCTTTCTTTGACGGACAGCACTGGTCCATTCCCTCTTCTGAACCGACCGTCTTCCTGTCGAAAACTACCCTAAATATTTTTTTCGTCGTGTAGCTTCGATGAAACAGATTTTTTTTACACTAACTTCCTTTTTGAGGTGGCTTTAGTGACTCCAAAAACCGAAAAACAAGTCAACAAGCTGTCTGTATTGAAGTCATTAGGGACAGTTCTCTTCGACAAGTAATCTACATCTGCATGTACATAATTACTGTGCAATTCACATTTAAGGGCCTGGCAGAGGGTTCATCGAACCACCTTTAAGCTACTTCTCTACCGTTCGACTATCGAACAGTGCGCGGCAAAAACGAACACTTAAACCTTACCATGCGAACTCTGAGTTTACGTATTTTATTATGATGATCATTTTTCACTTTGTAGGTAGGTGCCAACAAAATGTTTTCAAACACTGAGGTGAAAATTGGTCATAGAAATTTCCCGTCAAGGTCCTGCCGAAATGAAAATCGCCTTTGTTTTAATGACTGCCACCCCAATTCGTGTAACATGTCCGTAGCACTCTCTCCCCTATTTAAACGATAATACGAAACGAGCCGCCCTTTTTTGAACTTTTTCTATGGTCTCCGTCAATCTTATCCGATGCGGATCCCATACCGCACAGCAATACTCCAGAAGAGGGCGGACAAGCCTAGTGTAAACCGTCTCTTTAGTAAACTTGTTACATTTTCCAAGTGTTCTGCCAATAAGTCGTAGTCTTTGCTTTGCTTTCTTCACACTATTATCTGCATGAGCGTTTCAGTTTAAGTTATTCGTAGTTGTAAGCCCTAACTATTCAGTTGAGCTTACAGTTTTTAGATTTGTGTGATTTATTGTGTGACTGAAATTTATAGGATTCTTTTTAGGGCTTATGTGCATAATTTCACACTTTTCATGATTTAGAGTGAATTGCCACTTTTTGCACAATACAGATATCTTGTCTGAATTATTCTGCAATTCGTGTTGGTCATCTGATGACTTAACATGTCGGTAAATGACAGCATCATCTACAAACTAAGAGGACTGCTCAAATTGTCTCCCAAGTCGTTTATGTAGATCAGGGAGAGCCTATAACACTTCCTTGGGGAGCGCCAGATATTGCTTCTGTCTTACTCGATGACTTTCCGTTAGTTACTACGAGCTGTGTCCTTTCTGACAGAAAATCACGAATCCAGTCCCATGACTGAGGCGATACTCCATAGGTACGCAATTTAAACAGAAGCTGCTTGTGAGGAACAGTATCAAAAGCCTTCTGGAAATATAAAAATACGGAATCATTTTGACGTCCACCAGACAGTTGGGTTTCACAAGCACGATATTTTCTGAATCCATGTTAGCCATTTATCAATAAATCGTTTTCTTCCACGTGATTGATAACGTTCGAGTATATGTTCCAAAATTCTACAGCAAATCGACGTTAGTAATACGGGTCTGTAATTCAGCGTATTACTCCTATTTTCTTTATTGGGTGTTGGCGTGACTTGCGCAACTTTCCAGTCTTTGGGTATGGATCTTTCTACGAACGAACGATTGTATATGATTTCTTTAGTAAAGAGAGAATAGATTTGTAGAACTGATCTGTAGTACCTCAAGGGCTGATAGGTGAGAGAATTATCGTACAATCAGCCACGTTGCTGAAAATATACAGAAAGATGGGAAAGAAAATAGAAGAGTTCTTCGGTGACGGTCACTTTGGCTTTAGAAAAGGCAAGAGGCGACTCTGGCGTTACAACTGAAAATGGAAGCGAGACTTAAGAAAAATCAGAAATTGTCGACCTAGCATAAGTATTAGGCCACATGAAACTGCGCAAGACGTTCCAAATTTTCAGAAAAATTGCTGTAAGCTGTAGGGAAAGACAGGTAGTGTACAATATGTGTTAGAGCAAAGAGGGAACAATAAGAATGCAAACCAAGAACGAAGTGCTCGTATGAAAAAGAGATGTAGTCTTTCGTCACTGCTTCTCAGATTACGGGATGGGCCAAAAATCATTGTCATTCGTAACCCATAAAATACAATTGGGCAATCTTGTTTATCTGTGGTAATTATAGATAAAAACTCTATACTGCACTGCTACATTTTTTTCAGATAATTATTGATACGAACACCAAGGTGCACCGCTTTTCAATCAGACATTCCTGACATTGTTCATGTTGATTCTAACCTATTGTGAAGATTTTTCTAATGAAGAATAAGTTTTTGTTTTAAGAATATGGTACCTGCGCCGATTTCAACTCACTTTACTATAAACATGATGAAGACCCCCCGCATTACGCAACAGCTGTACAAAGCTACGTTGATGAAATATTTGATGAGAAAATTATTGGACGTCATCTTTGTCCAGTGGATTTCTTCTTTGCTTCTTTTGGGGTTATGTTAAAGATAAAGTTTGTGGTACAAAATCCAAACTATATAGTTTACAATGCTTTTGAAGACATTGATTCTAATTAATGACTGTGCAAACAATTATGCTTAAGCGTCCCAGGTCGTCTGCCGAGCTGTATGAACAAAGATGGAAAACAGTTAAAAATGCTATGAATAATCCTGTAGCTTCAATAAAATTTTCAGTTATTTCAGAACTTTAATTGTTTGTTTTATATTCAGTTGGGTTACGATGGGTAGTGACTTTTTGCCCAACTTGTATACATAAAAGAAGCAATAACGGAAATAAAGGAGAGATTCAGGAGTGGGTTTAAAATTTTGGGTGAAAGGTTTTCAGTGATAAGATTCGCCCATAGCACTGGTGTCCTCAGCGGAAGTGAGAGAGAATTACAAGACCTACTGAATGGAATGAAAGTCTACTGAGCACAGAATGTGGATCGAGAGTAAACCGAAGAAATACGAAAATAATGAGGAATAGCATTATTGAAGTACTGCGAAACTTGTCGAAGTATTTTTTTTTTTTTTGCGTGTAAGTCCGTCTTTAGATGTTACCTGAGAAAAAAAATGAGATACAAGTTCCTGTCGGTTGAGCTAGAATTAGACTTTCCTTGGGTACCCTGAATGATTCAAGGCGAATGTCGAGACTGTTTCCTTGTACAAGCCGCAGACGATGCCTCAACCCACCCATGTATAATCTACACCGAGCGACTTGACGCAGAGGTAAGACACAGAACTCAAATTCGAGAGGCCGGCGGTTCTAGTCCCCACCCGTAATTCAGGTTTAGATGTCCCACGACTTCCCTAAATAACTTAAGGTAAATACCGAGATGGCTGCCTTGGAAGAGAATGGCAGATGTGCTTCCCGAATCCGACCCTATGTTACGAGTCGTTAACCTTAATCTTCCTTTCTAGGGCTCCGCTTCTAATAGCCTCGACATCGACGAGACGTCAGATTCTAACTTTTCTTCCGTTTATAAGACGTGTATATTTCTATTGTCTATTGTCAAACCACAATTTATGAAAGATGTTTATATTTTATGAATAGGTTTAAGTAGGAATAATTAATATTTGTCATTTTGGAAATAATTGGGGTAGCAGGGAATGTCTGCACCAAAGTATTGATGGCGGGAGAGATCGCACATTGATATAATTTTGAAAAGGGCGGGAGAGACCGCGTACGGATACATTTTAAGAAAAGAGCGGGAAAGACCGCGCATTGATACATTTTGTAATGGTAGCAGGGATTGTCTGCAACAGAAAGCATTGTTGGCGGGAGAGACCGCACTTTAGCGTCCGTAGGAAGTCAGCAGTAAGCAAGATGTGAAGCGAGTCGGTAGCAGGTCTGAAGCGAGAGGTTGAGAGGAGCGGTGTGCCCGCCAGCCACCAGCTCTGATTTACAAGAGATTATAAACGGATGTACAGAGACATCAGGTAACTGTTATCATAAGAGGAACTAATATTATTGAATTTTTTTTTGAGAAACTCAAGATTACTGAAGGTATGTTTGCTTAATGCTAGTTGTAAGTTTATTGTAAAAAGTAAGTCCCATCTGAATGTTTGTAAAATCATGTCATTACCAACAGCAAATATTTGAAGAATCGTTTTCAGAATATAATTAATTTTTGCCAGCAATATTGCATTACTGATTATAATCCATCCCAAAAACCATCAACGTAAAACTTTGCAAAATTTTATTGTTGTCAAGAAAAAGTTTAACTATGAATTACGTAACTTCAGTCAAATTAATTAAAGAATAACGTCAGCTTTGCTATTAAAGAATAACGTCAGCTTTGGTAATAAATACAGACACTTATTTTGACAGCCCACCAGCAGCTATTAGAGTATAGTAAAACAGAGTAAGTATATTCATGTCGCACTTCGATATAGCAGTCAGATGGCGATCCAGTAACAGTAAAAAAGGTAAGGAACAGTTTTGGGTTATTGCAGGTAACGACTGAGGGCCACAACGATAACACATTCTATGTTTCGTCGAAATAATCAGCAAATCACTTTTAATAAGCAGCATTTAAATTTGTATGCGAAGATTGCATTTATTATTATTGAGAAAGAGAGTTAATTTCAAAGGGAAGATTTCATGTGTTATTATTAAGCAAGAGATATAAATCCTAAGGGAAGGTTTCATAGGTTAGCAAAAGAGATATAGACGGGAAGGTTTCGCATTTCGATGTTAAATAATTCTAATTCTCGTTAAGTGATGTTACTTTTTCTTCATTAGGCTGTGTTTATTAGTTAACAGCACACAGGTTCAGCACAGTCATCTCATTTAGTCACCATGGTAATTGTCATATGATTAATAGGTACGCTTAAGTTAGAAAAATTGCAGATAAAGTGCAGATTACATTTGCATCTTTAAAGAGATGTACTAGCTGCCTGCATATAACACGAAATTTAATTACAGTAAGCAGTGCGTGTCCTTGGTAACTCGCTTACATAATATAGCTTACTAATGTTCATTGTTCAAATAACAACTTTGGTAATGACCATAGAGAATGGAAATCAGCTGATTGTTTTAGAAGTACAGACGTATCTAAAAAAAAAGACTATGTTACCTAATAAATGAAAAATGATGTTACTTAATCATTTTTGTGCAGGCTGTGAACAAAAGTTCTAAGGAATTATTTAAAAAGTTCTACTACTCTTTGCAAAGGATTGCTCCCAACGGCTTATCGACCAATACTCAATGCAGTGATTCTGCCTCTTTCTTCCTCGTGTTACTGTCCGTCCGATCATTGTGAGATTTGGGAAGCAAACATCAGTTCAAAACAATTGCTGCCATGTGTTTTTAGGAAAGGCGTTCCACTGTTGTCAGAGAGTACATACGCATCTATTCGTCTATGAGAACTACAGCAGGCTATACAAATTACTGACGCATTATCTCCAGCCATAAAAAAGATTCGAATATTCTGGAGGAACAGATGCAGCTTAGTCAGTCGCCAGCTCTCTTGCTGTCAAGGCGACAAGCGCTTTTTTTTTTTTTGGACGCGATTAGCGGCCCGGTCGGTCCTTGACATACTTTATTCATTTTGTCATCTTTGTCGAGACGGTAATTTTACTCTATTAGCTCGCAGAAAAACTGTAAGTTTTGTGTGCTCGTAAAAAGTTGGTGTATAGACATTGTGACCACTGCATGGCCATACCTGCTTCTTCAATGTCGAATATTACGTCAACCCTGTTTCTGTGAAACAGATGAACATTATGGCTGCTATAAACAGAAAAGCATCATGTCCGCAACAAACAAGCGAAGGCCGCAGTATTTATTTCTTTTAAAACAGTAATTTTTATGCAATTCTGAAAGGACTGCGTCACTACAAAAGATTGTCATCGGCAATTTGTCAGCTTAGGTAATGTGCTGTTAGATGGAATCGTCCACATCAGGTAAGCGAGTCATCCCTCTAAAGGCCAAGCTATGCATGAAGTCATTTCTTCTGGGAGGACTTGTTTTCTTTTCATAGACCAAGATAAATCTATATATACAGGCCCGACATTTATTTATGTTGTATCATTCCTTGCTTTCTACTTGTACTTATCTGTTGCGCGAAAATTCATTTAAAGTATTGCTTGAATGCCGGTTCAGATGGCTCTGAGTACTATGGGACTTAACTTCTAAGGTCATCAGTCCCCTAGAACTTAGAACTACTTAAACCTAACTTAACCTAAATACATCACACACACCCATGCCCGAGGCAGGATTCGAACCTGCGACCGTAGCGGTCGCGCGGTTCCAGACTGTAGCGCCTAGAGCTGCTCGGCCACCCTGGCCGGCTTGAATACCGGTGAAGACTGCTAATTTTCCTAGATTAAAAAAAAGTCTTGACTGTGGCATTGAGACCTGAGACAACTGAACTGGTGTTCAGTTTATAAATGTATCGGATCCCGATGTAGCACTAACAGCTATTGCGCGCTTGCTCTATCCAGTAAAGATTGGTTTTCCTTCATTCAGGCGTCGCAATGTCGCTGCAGTTTAACATCCACCAAACAGGGAAGTGGTCGAGAAATGCAATTTAGAGCAATTGCAGTTGGGAGAAAGCTGATGCTGCGGCAGGAAGCAGGAGTTCGCTGATACACGTTGGTAATTGCCTCTCGGTTGGCGAGTTGTCTCCACCGGTCGCCAGCCCTGCAACTGCACCCGCACCATTTTCAGGGAAGGGACAGTCACAGGAGAACTGACTCGTGCAGTTCGCCGCCGTCTGTTATCCCTCTCTATTGCTTCACTCTGGAATGCTGATGCCTGAGAACGCGGTCCCACGTGTCTGAGGTCATCCGAGTCTCAGACGTTTAGTCAGCAGCGACGTTATGCGTCCAAGGTCTCTGCTTCGCTGGCAAGCCTGCGAGGTAACGGAACGAACGAGTAACTCAAGCGAGTAGTCTGTTTTATTCGGAAAGGAAACGGAAGCAGGATTAGAGGTATAGCGTCGCGTCGATGACTAAAAAAAAGGTCACACTTTCGGATTGGGGAAAGATATCGGCTGCGTCTTTTTCAAAGAAAACACGTGGGCGTACGTCTTCAGCATTTGGCAGTGGATAAAACTGGATTTGAACAGCCATCCTCAACAGTGCGATTCCACTGTCTCACCGTTGCGCCATCTCGCTCGGTTATTCGAAAAGGAAATGGGAGAACGGCAGCTACTATGGGTCTCTTCAGCCCAAATTCATAAATAACTTTTGCTGTTGTTTTAAAAAATGTGAGCGAGTCCAGATGTTGCCAAGGTTATTTCGAGTACGCTGCACACTTTATAGTTGGAGCCCCCTACACATCCACCACACAGTCCCGACCTCTCCACAGACGATTTCAATATTTTCGAAGCCCTAAAGAAAGAGATTCTTTACTTCGATGGAAGAAGTATTCGCATGCGTTCCGTAAAAACATGTAAACATTTTCAATGAAGGCATCTAACGTCTTGCTCACAGTGGGATAAATGTACACTACTGGACATTAAAATTGCTACACCACGAAGATGACGGGCTACAGACGCGAGATTTAACCGACAGGATGAAGATGCTGTGATACGCAAATGATTAGCTATTCAGAGCATTCACACAAGGTTGGCGCCGGTGGCGACACCTACAACATGCTGACATGAGGAAAGTTTCCAACCGATTTCTCATACACCAACAGCAGTTGACCGGCGTTGCCTGGTGAAACGTTGTTGTGATGCCTCTTGTAAGGAGGAGAAATGCGTACCATCACGTTTCCGACTTTGATAAAGGTCGGATTGTAGCCTATAGCGATTCCGGTTTATCGTATCGCGACACTGCTGCTCACGTTGGTCGAGATCCAATGACTGTTAGCAGAATATGGAATCGTTGGGTTCAGGAGGGTAATACGAAACGCCTTGCTGGATCCCAACGGCCTCGTATCACTAGCAGTCGAGATGACAAGCATCTTATCCGCATGGCTTTAACGGATCGTGCAGCCACGTCTCGATCCCTGAGTCAACAGATGGGGACGTTTGCAAGACAACCATCTGCACGAACAGTTCGACGAGGTTTGCAGCAGCATGGACTATCAGCTCGGAGACCATGGCTGCGGTTACCCTTGACGCTGCATCACAGTTGGTGTACTCGACGACGAACCTGGGTGCACGAATGGCAAAACGTCATTTTTTCGGATGAATCCAGGTTCTGTTTACAGCATCACGATGGTCGCATTCGTGTTTGGCGACTCGCGGTGAACGCACATTGGAAGCGTGTATTCGTCATCGCCATACTGGCGTATCACCCGGCGTGATGGTATGGGGTGCCATTGGTTACACGTCTCGGTCAGTCTTGTTCGCATTGACGGCACTTTGAACAGTGGACGTTACATTTCAGATGTGTTACGATCCGTGGCTCTGCCCTTCATTCAATCCCTGCGAAACCCTACATTTCAGCATGATGTTGCACGACCGCATGTTGCAGGTCCTGTACGGGCCTTTCTGGATACAGAAAATGTTCGACTGCTGCCCTGGCCAGCACGTTCTCCAGATCTCTCACCAATTGAAAACGTCTGGTCAATGGTGGCCGAGCAACTGGCTCGTCACAATACGCCAGTCACTGCTCCTGATGAACTGTGGTATCGTGTTGAAGCTGCATGGGCAGCTGTACCTGTACACGCTATCCAAGCAATGTTTGACTCAATGCCCAGGCGTATCAAGGCCGTTATTACGGCCAGAATTGGTTGTTCTGGATACTGGTTTCTCACGATCTATGCACCCAAACTGCGTGAAAATGTAACCACATGTCAATTATAGTATAATATATTTGTCCAATGAATACCCGTTCAGTATCTGCATTTCTTCTTGGTGTAACAATTTTAATTTCCAGTAGTGTATTGACAGCTGTAGCGATTACTTTTAAAGTGATAAAGAGTTACTTTTTTTCATCTGTCTCATTTTCATTTGACTACCCCTTGTAGAGAGCCTACAGTAGGCTATTGAGTAGGCTATTGGATGGTTTGATTTTAGACACGTTGATTGCATATGTAGAGTAGGACAGATTGATATTTGTCTCTTAGTAGGTTGGCGTACCTTACAGCTTCCAAGACTGCAGTAGGTTCTGCAGTCCTTTATAGTGGCTTCAAATGGTTCAAATGGCTCTGAGCACTATGGGACTTAACATCTGAGGTCATCAGTCCCCTAGAACTTAGAACTACTTAAACCTAAGTAACCTAAGGACATCACAACATCCATGCCCGAGACAGGATTCGAACCTGCGACCGTAGCAGTCGCGCGGTTCCGGACTGAAGCGCCTAGAACCACTCGAACACATCAGCTGGCAAAGATCTTCACAAACTGAACAAGTCAGTAACACTTTGATCCAGCTGTGACCTTTATGCAAGCACTTATTCGGCTTCGCATTGATTGTGAGAGTTGGTGTATGTCTTGTTCAGGAATGTCGTGCCAAATTCTAACTGACGTTAGATTTTCAAAATCCCGAGACGATTGGAGGACCCTGCCCGTAATGCTATCATTTGGGAGAGATCCGGAAAGCTTGCTGGCCAACGTAGGGTGTGGCAAGGACGAAGACAAGCAGTAGAAACTGTTGCTGAAATGTAGGTCCAGGATGGCTTGCAGCGAAGGGCAAGAAAACGAGGCCTTGAATATCGTCTGCGCACCTGTGTGTTGTAAAGGTGCCACAGATGACAACCAAATGGATCCTGCTATGAAAAGAAGTAGCATCCAGACCATCACCCCTGGTTGTCGGGCCGTATGGTGGGCGACAATCGGGTTGGTATCCTACCACTGTCCAGACTGCTCACAAGTCTTCGCCGGTATTCGGGGCTCGTTTCGAAGTGGGAGTCATAACTGAAGACAATCCTACTCCACTCAGTGAGACTCCTGGCCGAATCTACATCTACATGTCTACATATATACTCCGCTAGCCACCAAGCTGTGTGTGGCGTAGGCCACAATTCGCGCCAAAGTCATATATCCCACCTCTGTTCCACTCGCGGATCGCGCAAGGGAAAAACGACTGTCTGAACGCCTCAGTACGAGCTCTTATTTCCCTTATCTTTGAATGATGATCATTACCCGATTTGAAAGTTGGTGGTAATATTATATGCTCTACACCCTCGCCGGCCGGAGTGGCCGAGCGGTTCTAGGCGCTACAGTCTGGAACCGCGCGACCGCTACGGTCGCAGGTTCGAATCCTGCCTCGGGCATGGATGTGTGTGATGTCCTTAGGTTAGTTGGGTTTAAGTAGTTCTAAGTTCTAGGGGACTGATGACCTTAGAAGTAAAGTCCCATAGTGCTCAGAGCCATTTGAACCATTTTTCTACATCCTCGGTGAAGATTGGATTTCGGAATTTAAAGAGCAGCCCCTTCTGTTTACCGCGTCGTATATTTGCAAGTGTGTCCAACTTCAAACTTTCTATGAGATTTGTAACGCTCTCGCGATGGCTAAATGTGCCGGTCACGAATCTTGCCGCTAATCTTAGGACCTTCTCAATCTCTTGAATCAGACCCAACTGGTAAGGGTCCCATACAGGCGAACAATACTCTAAGACTGGACGAACTAAAGTATTGTAAGCTATTTCCTTTGTTGAAGGTCTGCATCGCAAAAGGAGTCTACCAATAAACCGCAATCTAGAGTTCGCCTTACCCGTTACTTGTGTAATCTGATCATTCCATTTGAGATCTTTTCGAATAGTCACACCCAGATACTTGACTGATGTTACCACTTCCAAAGACTGATTATTTTGTACTCATACATTAATGGGGATTTTTGCCTCGTTACAGGCACTAGATTATACTTACTAATATTGAGAGATAACGGCCAGTCATTACACCACGCATTTATTTTCTGCAGATCTTCACTGATTTGTTCACAATTTCGTGTGATACTACTTTCCTGTAGACTACAGCATCATCGGCAAACAGTGTAAGGCCGCTGTCAATACCATCAACCAGATCGTTTATGTAAATCGTAAAAAGCGGAGGACCTATTACGCTGCCTTGGGGCATGTCTGAAGTTACTCTTGTTTCTGTTGAAGTTACCCCGTTCAGGACGACATACTGCTCCCTGTCTGTTAGAAAACTGTCATCGGATAGACCGTAAGCGCGCACTTTTTGTAGCAAGCGACAGTGCGGAAGTGAGTCGAACGCCTTTCGAAAGTCGAGAAATATGGCATCAACCTGGGAGCCGGTATCCAGAGCCTGTTGTATATCATGCAAAAAGAAGGCCATCTGTGTCTCGCATGACCGCTGTTTCCTAAAACCGTACTGGTTTCTGCAGATGAGCTTCTCAGAGTCTAGAAAGGTCATTATGTCTGAACACAAAATATGTTCCATGATTCTACAGCAAATCGATGTCAGTGAAATTGGCTGGTAATTATGTGCATCCGATTTTCTACCCTTTTTGTAGATTGCTATGACCTGGGCCTTCTTCCAGTCCCGTGGAACTTTCCGCCGTTCCAATGATCTCTGATAGATGACGGATAAGAATAGGTTCAAAATGGTTCAAATGGCTCTGAGCACTATGCGACTTAACTTCTGAGGTCATCAGTCGCCTAGAACTTAGAACTAATTAAACCTAAATAACCTAAGGACATCACACACATCCATGCCCGAGGCAGGATTCGAACCTGCGACCGTAGCAGTCACGCGGTTCCAGACTGAAGCGTCTTTAACCGCACGGCCACACCGGCCGGCGGATAAGAATAGTGCTGTATTTGTAGCATAGTCAACATAAAATCTTACGGGGATACCGTCTGTGCCAGATGCCTTTCTGGCGTCTAAAGATCTTAACTGTTTTACAATCCCAGATACACTAAACACTATGTCAGCCATCCTTTCGTTTGTTTGACAATTGAAATGGGGAATGGTGCTGCAGTCGTCTACCGTAAACGCGTTTTTGAAAGCTAGGTTTGGAATTTCGGCCTTCTGTTTATGATCATCAGTTACATTACCCGTACTGTCAGCAAGAGAAGGTATTGGATTATTTGTAGCGTTCATAGATTTTACGTACGACCAAAATCTTTTTTGCCTCACACCACTGCAGACGGGTTTGTTGGTGTACAGATGTCAATGGTGGCCAGTGCAAGGGGCGCCATGAGTTGAGAACACTCTATGTGAGCAGCTTATTAATGCTCCTTGTGGTCGCTAAGTACCAGCTGCACGTCGGATTGATGATAGTGATGAATCCGGGGCTCTGACAACTGCTCGGTCCTCACGTTCCGTCGTCTCTGTAAGTCGACCGCTTCGTTCTTGATGCTGTGATCTTTCATGGTTCACCCATTCCTGACAACATCGCTGAATAGGGTATTTCTCAGCAGATATACTAATGCGTTAATGCGGAACCGATTTACGCTGAAAAAAATAGTTACAGTTTTGGCCACCAGTTGCAAGTCTCGCTGCCATACGATAGCTAAAGTCTACACTGGAGCTCTATAAGCATCTGCACTTCAATTAAAAGCACGCGGTGCATCCACATCTGCGCTCTGCGAACCACCTTACAGTGTGTGACGGGTGGCTCTTCTGGTACCACTGTCTGATCCCCTCTTGCCAGTTCCATTCGCGAATGGCGCGCGGGAAGAATGGTTTCGATAAAGTTCCTCTTTAGGCCTAATTTCTCGCATTTTCATTCCGTGGTCATTACGTGGGACGTATGCAAGAGGAAGTAATACGTTGCCCTAGTCTTCCCGGAAAATACTCTCTCGGAATTTCTGTAGCAAACGTCACTGTGACGCACAATGTCTCTCTTGTAGTCTGACGCTGGAGTTTGTTAACCATCTCCATAAGTCTTAAAATTAGGCGCCGGCCAAACGATCCCGTGACGAAACGCACCGCTTCTGTGAATCCTACTTACAAGGGGAGGCCACGACGTTTGGAACGCGGATATACTGTAAACTTCGTACACTCGTAGTACTCCATGAGGACAACAAAATGCGTAAGCAGTGAAAGGTCTCTGTTGGATTCCTTTCATGTTAATTTCTTAACACTGATGTCATTTACGGCATACATTCCACTTCTAAATTTACTGTGGTGTTTCTGACCCTATCTGGGAGGAGACTGAGCAGTGGAACGCGTTACTTTTACACATAAACAATTCATGTCACACAGTCTCATATGGAACCTAAATCCGCTTTCTTTTATATACTGTATATGATAAGATACTGCCATCCCCCTTCCCTTTTGTGTGAAAGGATGAATGAGCAAATGTATTTCTAGTTGCATGCTTGATGGTAGCAGACAAGCCTGTCTGCTAGAGAACAGTAGGACCAACGTCGTAACAGGTAGCTACGCTTTCTAAAAGCAAAGAGGTTTCCATTCTCAGTGTGGTCCTGCCCGTCCCTTGTCATGTTGGTATAGGAAGCTGCCTCTCTGGTCACTTTCGTTTGTATCTTTGAAGCACCCTAAGTAGGGGCCCACGCCAGTCTGTCCGCGGCGAGCGTCTGAAGTGGTAAGATCTCCGGCTAAGTGCGTCTCTGCTAAGTCTGTAGGACAATGGATTTCTTAAGTTCAGCCTAACTGAAAATTTAATCATCTTTATTTCAGGTTTAGATCTAAAATATGTTATGTTATCTTAAATTGCAACGCAGTGTAATTCGAGTGTGAAGTTCAGAATATCTTCCAGTAGTTGCTGTGTTGATGACCTGTAACTCTAACTAAGATCATCAATCTTAAATGCGAATGTGTGTGAGATTATAACGTCTCGTCTTGACATTATTTTTCAATATAGCAACTTTTCTTTATGTTCAACCCACGTGGGGTGGGTGAGACCAGTACCACGTGCTTATACAATTGTTTGACCCATCAGGTTAATAGTAAGACGATAGTTACCACTTCGAGGTTTTTCTTTTGTAAATTGCGTTTCGATGTAATTTATTTTAATTCTCAAAGTGATTGTGGAGTTACACTCTTTGTGTAAACCAAGTTGACCACGTGAAGTGTGCGGTGTAATCATCAAAATAGCCCTCAGCTATTCTTTTCGAGAATATTTCACAGACAATTAGTATGAAGTTAGTATACCAGTGTGTGGTAATGTTATGATGGACAGGACTGCGCTACGACCGTAACTTCTTTGGGTGAAAATTGAATCGGTTGGTTGTGGCTAATTTCCTCTTGCATATGTTTCAACATCCTTCGTGTGTTATTTTATGAATGCAGTATTGTATGCATTCTACCTATCTTGGGTCCATATTTGATGTGTTCCGTAAGATTATAAACTCACATTTTCACAATCCTAAATAAGGCACCAGTTTAGTTATGAATCAAGTTTAATATGCTGAAATATATATATATATATATATATATATATATATATATATATATATATATATATATATATATATCACCAGTTGACGTAAGATGACTATTAAAAGATTATAATTAATGTTAGTCTGGTTGGGTATTTGGTAAGCCAGACTGGATACCTGGTGAAACTGTTGCTCAGTAATGCAAGGTTAACTTCCCCAGATAGCTCGCAGCTTTTAACCCGCTTTTATTTCTTGAATATCAGCACCGCTTTCAGAACAATTTAATGCATCAACTTTACAGCAGTAGCGCGTACTTCTCAAGCGTTATTGAGAAAATCGCAAGATAATTTCGGTCGTCGAATATATATGGCTGTGCGTGGCCATTTTTACCACGAAGCGGCGGCAGCCGTTCAGCAAACAATGTACCGACTAACATTTTCTTCAGACTAGACGAAAGTTACTACCCTCAGGCAAAAATAACGCAGTGATTTGGTTAATGGGCAAATAATCAAGTTACGTTTTTAACAATATTGGGAGCGATGAACATATTGAATACAAGATGTATATGGAAAATGAATTCGAGAAAATACTTAAATATCAGAATCACAATAAGAAACATGGTAACATGCTCCGAATTGTCTTCAACAGAATGGCTATAGGTTAGGAACTGGATTCCTAGTAGAGAGGGAATTGGTTGGGTCACGTTCCCGACCCTAACCTCACCTGCAAGTCACACATGAAAAATAAATCAGTGGTACAGCAGATACAAGAAAATGGCGACAAACATCTGGTGTCTGATATAAAGGAAGATCTTGAACTCCTTATGGATGCGTTTAGAAGGCTGGAACTGACAAAAATAACAAGGCAGTGAAGTATTTTGCGATGTCGCTGTTCGGGACTGCTCTTCTGTCCATGTAATTTACCCTGGAAGGAACACACATCAAGGATTTACTGAATGATTAATTTGGGTCTGGAAAATGATGATGAGGAACCTCAGGCTGCAGAAGAACAAAATGTGCGTGCTGAACTGCCACCAGTTAAAGATGACAGTGAAGGTGCTAAATTGTGCTACTGCTAAAGACTCATTTTTTGAATGCTGTAGTTTATGGCTGCAATTATCTGTCACCTTATTTATGTCATTTCATTGTAGCCATTTTTGTTACTGTTTTTGTGGAATAAAAAAAAGGTGGTTTAAAAAAAGTGGTTAGCGTTGAAGCCCCGTATTAGCTAGATCGTGTCCCGTACGTCATTTTTTTTTATTTCTAACACAGTCATTTTCTTTACTATTTATATTATAATCGATATAATGGGTAAACGACGTGTAACCGGACGAACTTTTACTAAATTTACAATGTCATTTGGCAGTCTACAAATTTTTACTATCAGGAATAATATAATATTCATAACTATCGACTAGTAAACGACCAAACGCATAAACTGACACTGAAAATGTATGCTTGTCCGTTTCTTCAAAATTGTTCGTATTTAATCGAAAGAGAACGAGAAATTGCTTCTGGTGAAGACGCTATTAAAATGCACTAAATACTGCATGACCAATTGTCAGCGCCGATATTTGAGGAAATGCTGCGTTCTGCATGGTTTGATTCCAAATTATCGGCTGAAAGAGAGGTTTTTGAAAATTTTAACGAGGTTTGTTTTCCACGGAAAACCTCAAAAGACCTTGCGTATGCGGAAACATAACATTTAATCAACGCAGCTGGTGCCGTTTAACTATATGTTTTCCATGTTTTTACGAAAAATACCATCGTGCATGCTACAGAAGAATGTTGAAGATTAGGTGGGTAGATCATGTAACTAATGAGGAGGTATTGAATAGGATTGGGGAGAAGTTTGTGGCACAACTTGACTAGAAGATTGGTAGGACATTTCCTGAGGCATCAAGGGATCACAAATTTAGCATTGGAGGGCAGCGTGGAGGGTAAAAATTGTAGAGGGAGACCAAGAGATGAATACACTAAGCAGATTCAGAAGGATGTAGACTGCAGTAGGTACTGGGAGATGAAGGAGTTTGCACAGGATAGATTAGCATGGAGAGCTGCATCAAAGCAGTCTCAGGACTGAAGACCACAACAACAACAACAACCATCGTGTAACTTGTACTCGTAATGTCAACAGCGACGATTAATTGTACATCTATCGAAAGCCGTCTGTGCCGGTCAAAACTTGCAGGTAAAAAGTAGTTTCGGGCTCCATCCAGGTATAAGGGATTTCTCAAATCACGAACAAGCATACATTTTTAGTATCACTTTATGCGTTTAGTCGTTTACTAGTCGATAGTTAATATTATATCATTTGTGATAATAAAAATTTGTAGACTGCCAAATAACACTGTAAATTTAATAAAAGTTCATCCGGTTACACATATTTTTCCCATTATATCAATTGTAACATAAATAGTAAAGAAAATGACTGTGTTAGAAAAAAAAACTGATGAACGGGACTTGATCCAGCGGCTTGGAAGCTAACCACTCGGCTGCCGCCGCTTCATGGTAAAAATGTCCACGCAGAGCCATATATACACTCCTGGAAATTGAAATAAGAACACCGTGAATTCATTGTCCCAGGAAGGGGAAACTTTATTGACACATTCCTGGGGTCAGATACATCACATGATCACACTGACAGAACCACAGGCACATAGACACAGGCAACAGAGCATGCACAATGTCGGCACTAGTACAGTGTATATCCACCTTTCGCAGCAATGCAGGCTGCTATTCTCCCATGGAGACGATCGTAGAGATGCTGGATGTAGTCCTTGGAACGGCTTGCCATGCCATGCCTGGCGCCTCAGTTGGACCAGCGTTCGTGCTGGACGTGCAGACCGCGTGAGACGACGCTTCATCCAGTCCCAAACATACTCAATGGGGGACAGATCCGGAGATCTTGCTGGCCAGGGTAGTTGACTTACACCTTCTAGAGCACGTTGGGTGGCACGGGATACATGCGGACGTGCATTGTCCTGTTGGAACAGCAAGTTCCCTTGCCGGTCTAGGAATGGTAGAACGATGGGTTCGATGACGGTTTGGATGTACCGTGCACTATTCAGTGTCCCCTCGACGATCACCAGTGGTGTACGGCCAGTGTAGGAGTTCGCTCCCCACACCATGATGCCGGGTGTTGGCCCTGTGTGCCTCGGTCGTATGCAGTCCTGATTGTGGCGCTCACCTGCACGTCGCCAAACACGCATACGACCATCATTGGCACCAAGGCAGAAGCGACTCTCATCGCTGAAGACGACACGTCTCCATTCGTCCCTCCATTCACGCCTGTCGCGACACCACTGGAGGCGGGCTGCACGATGTTGGGGCGTGAGCGGAAGACGGCCTAACGGTGTGCGGGACCGTAGCCCAGCTTCATGGAGACGGTTGCGAATGGTCCTCGCCGATACCCCATGAGCAACAGTGTCCCTAATTTGCTGGGAAGTGGCGGTGCGGTCCCCTACGACACTGCGTAGGATCCTACGGTCTTGGCGTGCATCCGTGCGTCGCTGCGGTCCGGTCCCAGGTCGACGGGCACGTGCACCTTCCGCCGACCACCGGCGACAACATCGATGCACTGTGGAGACCTCACGCCCCACGTGTTGAGCAATTCGGCGGTACGTCCACCCGGCCTCCCGCATGCCCACTATACGCCCTCGCTCAAAGTCCGTCAACTGCACATACGGTTCACGTCCACGCTGTCGCGGCATGCTACCAGTGTTAAAGACTGCGATGGAGCTCCGTATGCCACGGCAAACTGGCTGACACTGACGGCGGCGGTGCACAAATGCTGCGCAGCTAGCGCCATTCGACGGCCAACACCGCGGTTCCTGGTGTGTCCGCTGTGCCGTGCGTGTGATCATTGCTTGTACAGCCCTCTCGCAGTGTCCGGAGCAAGTATGGTGGGTCTGACACACCGGTGTCAATGTGTTCTTTTTTCCATTTTACAGGAGTGTATTTGAGGACGGAAATTTTCTTGCGATTTTCTCAATAACGCTTGAGAAGTAAGCGCTACTGCTTACACGTTTTGTTGTCCTCATGGAGTACTACGAGTGTACGAAGTTTACAGTAACTCCGCGTTCCAAACATCGTGGCCTCCCCTTGTTAGTAAGGGTCTCAAACTGGTGAGCAATACTCAAGAATCGGTCAAACATACATTTTGTAAGTCTACTCTACCGCAGATAAATAAAGTTGTGTTTAATGGTCATTGCACTTTAGGTCACTCCAGATAGATACCTCTAGTAATACAACAGCTGCTGTTCGCAGTGATTTGTCGCCAAAAGTGTAATTCTACTGTAGCGCATTTTCTTCTCTTATGTAGTCCACCACGTAGCTGAGTGGTCATTGGCTCTGGGTCAGTCGACGACTGGATTTTCTTTCTCGAGGGTCTGAATCTGCTTTTTCGGATGAATTTCTTGTTCATCCGGACGTAATCTTTTTTTCCTCAGACGAAAACGAAAAAATTCGTCTTGCTCCTGGGTCACTACGTTCATTATGTTGTCGAAGGACGGAACGACAACTGATCCCCGTGTCTTTCACCATTGTCTGGAGACCGCTCACCGGAAGTGGCAGCGGTTCCCACGTTATCAAGCGCTTTTTGCAAATGTACTTTTTCTTGTCTTGAGTCGACAGGGTGTCGGTTATGTTCCCCTGTGGTTTTTGATTCCTCCCTGTTTCTGGTGCCCAATCAGGTGAAGTCTTGTTTTGTTCATTTTTCTTCCTTATGCATATGTACATGGAAAACAAAGATTGTAGGTCGTGAGGTTAATCAGAATATTTTTCTCTTGTTTTGTTAATAATAATTATTTTGGAAATTTGTGGTAAGGTCTTACGGGACAAAACTGCAGAGGTCGTCAGTCCAGCCGGCCGCTGTGGCCGAGCGGTTCTAGGCGCTTCAGTCCCGAACCACGTTGCTCCTAAGGTCGCAGGTCCGAATCCTGACTCGGGCATGGATGTGTGTGTTGTCCTTAGTTTGGTTAGGTTTAAGTAGTTCTAAGTCTATGGGACTGATGACCTCAGATGTTAAGTCTCATAGTGCTTAGAGCCATTTGAATCATCGGTTCCTAAGCTTACACACTATTTAATCTAACTTAAACTAACTTACGCTAAGGACGACACACACACACCCATGCCCGAGGGAGGACTCGAACCTTCGACGGGGGGAGTCTAATGGGGCTCCCACAGGGTTTTCACACGCAGCGGATGACCTCGAAGCTCCGAGTAGGTACGCTGGCATGCGCGACAGCGGCAAATCCCATCCGTCGTCAAATTGAGATTGTGAAGACTCCTCCGTTGTCCAGTTGCCCGCAGAAGAATCAGCTGCGTGATGTTGGATACCTTGGGTTTGTTCATCAGAATTGGTAACACTTTCATAGTCTGCTCTTCGGTATCCCAAAGCGGAACGCAAGTTGTGTGCCATCCTGAAATATCCAACACATAATACAAACGTGACAAGACCTGCCATCTAAAATGTAAACAAAATTCATTCTGACAGGTACAATGCCAACGCTCTTTCTCAGTAGATAACTTGTTAACAAGCCTATATTTGCTTTTACCCTGATTAGGAGACCTCACTACCCGTGAGGTCATTTTCTAGGATGGCCTTCGGCTGTGCGTCTGAGGTATCACTTGTGAGGTTTTATTTATTGAGGCTCTAATAGGTATACCATAGAGGCCTATAACGTCCTTGTCTGAAATCGTAATACCTATGTGCACATCTTATTGCATTAGGCATAAACACAAACTCTCTATATGCATCCCTGAATTGACGAATTAAATCGTTTAGATTTGGCTTATAATACCACAGTTCCTCAAGCACAATAACAGCTGCTGAATAATTAATTTTGTTTCCATAGAAGGTAATAGCTAATTCATCAATCCTTTCTTGGTTGGTAGGAACAAGGAAGGCGAGGCGCAGGTCGTCCGGATAGTTTCTGATATGGTCCCAGTTGCCATAAAAAAACTCCAACGCAGACATTAGCTGTAAACAACAAGCTTTATTCAGAACGTAACAGTACCCTTCCTTTTACAAAAAGTCATATAAACTCTATTTCTAACAACAAATGTTACATATTTAACTTTACTCTGGACTGCATCATTCTTCGCAGGCTCGTCACCAGCGATTTGAACGCCAATATAAAACGGATTAATACCTTGAAACAACTTATTCTTAGCTCGACACTGGGTTTCCAAATCTGTCCATGATTTTACTTTTGATATATCAGCACTTGTCTCAGGCTTGGAATACGTTACAAACTTAAACCTATTTCTTCTACTATATCTACGCCATGGTACACCAGACGAACGCTCGGGCTTAAGACTATTTTGTATTTTGCGATGTCGCTGTTCGGGACTGCTCTTCTGTCCATGTAATTTACCCTGGAAGGAACACACATCAAGGATTTACTGAATGATTAATTTGGGTCTGGGAAATGATGATGAGGAACCTCAGGCTGCAGAAGAACAAAATGTGCATGCTGAACTGCCACCAGTTGAAGGTGACAGTGAAGGTGCTAAATTGTGCTACCGCTAAAGACTCATTTTTTGAATGCTGTAGTTTATGACTGCAATTATCTGTCACCTTATTTATGTCATTTCATTGTAGCCATTTTTGTTACTGTTTTTGTGGAATAAAAAAAAGGTGGTTTAAAAAAAAAGTGGTTAGCGTTGAAGCCTAATGAGGAGGTATTGAATAGGATTGGGGAGAAGAGAAGTTTGTGGCACAACTTGACTAGAAGATTGGTAGGACATGTCCTGAGGCATCAAGGGATCACATATTTAGCATTGGAGGGCAGCGTGGAGGGTAAAAATCGTAGAGGGAGACCAAGAGACGAATACACTAAGCAGATTCAGAAGGATGTAGGTTGCAGTAAGTACTGGGAGATGAAGAAGCTTGCACAGGATTGGGTAGCATGGAGAGCTGCATCAAAGCAGTCTCAGGACTGGAGACCACAACAAAAACAAGAGCGCCGTTTTGATTTTATCTGCATGGAAGTCTGGAATTCAGTCACAAGTCAAATGCGATACATGTAGGAAAGTTAATCCAACAGCAATAGAGAGTTTTTTTTAAACCTCGTCAAGGAGCAAGAGTGGCAGGATGTTTATAGTGCCGATAACATAGATGACAAATATAATGCTTTTCTGAACACATTTCTCACGCTCTTTAAGAGTCGCTTTCCATTAGAACGTTCTAAACGGGGTACTAGCAGTAAAAGGCAACTCGGGTGGCTGACTAGTGGGATAAGGATATCATGTAGAACAAAGCGGGAATTATATCGAAATGTTTGAAGTAGTCACAATCAAGCTACAGTATCCCATTAGAAACAGTACTGTAAGGTGCTTAAAAATGTTATTAGGAAGGCAATGAGTATATGGTAGGCAAATAGAATAGCTAATTCACAGGGTAAAATTAAGTTATGAAGGAAGTGTCTGGTCAGCAGCACAAGGTTGACGATATAATGTCAGTTCGCAGTAAAAATATTTCTGTTACTGATAAATCAGAGATATGTACAGTAGTTAACAATCATTTTCTGAGCATTGCTGGTGAATTAAATAAAAATTTAGTTTGTGCAGGGAATCATATAACTCTCTTGGAAAATGCGTTTCCGAGACTGATGTCTGAAATATTCCTCTGTGATACAGAGAAGGGGGAGATTGAGTCAATAATTAAATCACTGAAGACTAAGGACTCTCATGGATATGGTGCAGTGCCTAGCAGAATATTAAAATACTGTGCTGCACATGCTAGCCCTTGTATTTAGCCATATTTGTAATTTTTCCTTTAGGAATGGTCAGTTTCCTGAACGATAAAAGTACTCAGTAGTAAAGCCGCTTTATAAAAAGGGATAATGTAGACAATTTTAGACCTATTTCTATGGCATCAGTGTTTGCTAACGTTATTGAAAAGACTGTGTATGTAAGGATAATTGGTCATTTTATAACACACGATATGCTATCAAACGTACAGTTCGGCTTTACAAGTCGTGTAACAACTGTAAATGCTATATTCTGTTATCTATGTGAGGTACTGGATGGGTTAAACAAAAGGTTTCGAACGCTAGGCATATTTTTTGATTTAACTAAGGCGTTTGATAGTGTTGATCACAAACTATTGCTCCAGAAGTTGGACCATAACGGAATATGGGGAGTAGCTCATAATTGGTTCACCTCTTACTTTAGCAACACACAGCAAAAGTCTTATTCACAGTGTTGTAAATGGCTGTGGGGTACGGTCAAGTGGGGGGAGGGGGGGGGGTGCCCCAGGGATCAGTGTTGGGGCCGCTCCTGTTCCTTATTTATATAAATGATATGTCCTCTAGTATTACGGGTAACTCTAAAATATTTCTGTTTTCTGGTAGTAAAAGATGATGTGTGCAACATTGGCTCTGTTTCAAATAATGCAGTTCATGACATAAGCTCATGGCTTGTAGAAAATAAACTAACGCTAAATGTCAGTAAGACTCAGTTTTTACAGTTTCTAACACACAATTCAACAAAAACTGATTTTTTAATTTCACAGAATGGATATTTGATTACTGAAACTGAACAGTTTAAATTTATAGGTGTTCAGATATAAAATGTAAATGTCGTGTGAGGGCCTCCCGTTAGGTACACCGTTCGCTGGGTGCAAGTCTTTCGATTTGACGCCACTTCGGCGACTTGAGCGTCGATGGGGATGAAATAATGATTAGGACAACACAACACCCAGTCCCTGAGCGGAGAAAATCTCCACCCAGCCAGGAATCGAACCCGGGCCCTTAGGATTGACATTCTGTCGCGCTGACCACTTATCTCATTTTGTTCGTTTTCGTTCGTTGCATCTGCTCGGTGCGGATGTCGCAAGACACCCGTTTCAGTTCGTCGTTGATCCATTAACTCAGTTTTTTTATTATTACAGAGGGCAGCTAACCCTCTGACCGAACACGCTGAGTTACCGTGCCGGCTACCACTCAGCTACCTAGGGCGGACAGGTGTTCAGATAGATAGCAAACTGTCGTGGAATGCCCACGTTCAGTATCTTGTTCAAAGACTTAATGCTGCCATTTTTACTATTCGAACGGTATCTGAAGTGAGTGATCGCTCGACACGAAAATTAGTCTACTTTGGTTATTTTCGTTCGCTTATGTCGTATGGTATTATATTTTCGGGTAACTCTTCCCATTCAATAAGGGCATTTTTGGCTCAGAAACGGGCGGTTCGAGCAATAAGTGGTTCAAGAACCTCTTGTCGACCCCAGTTCACGAGCGTGGGTATTTTGACATTGGCCTCTCAATATAAGTATTCCTTACTGTCATTTCTTGTTAACAATATTAGCTTATTCCCAAGAATAAGTAGCTTTCACTCAGTTAATGCTCGGCAGAAATCAAACGTGCATTTGGATCGGACTTCTTAACACTTGTGCAGAAAGGTGTGCAGCATACTGCTGCGTCCATTTTCAATAAGCTACCACTAGAATTAAAAAATCTTAGCAGTAATGCACGCGCTTTCAAATCGAAACTGAAGGTTTTCCTCATGGGTCACTCCTTCTATTCTGTCGAGGAGTTCCTTGAAAAAATTAAGCTGATCCTCGTTGTATTGTTGATTGCGTTTACTTAAACTAATGGACTACCTTTTTTCGGGTTCATAAACATCTTATTTTTACCTATGATTACTTTCATGCTGTAATTTAATGTACTGATACGTTCCACGACCTTGCAGATTTGCTCTTCAATTTGGTCCTACAGCTAACGTGTGAATAAAATTAAAATAAGCTCGAATTTACTAAACTACGGATCGAAACTTTATCAAATGCTTCCTCGAAGTCAAGGAACAGAGCATAAAACCGGCAAGCCAGTTTCAACGGCTCTTTGGATTTAATGGACGAACAGAGCGAGCTCTTTGCAGAAGCCTTGTTGATTTTTGCAGAGGAGATTTTTCGTTCTCCAAAAACATCACGAGTAAAAATATCTAACTGCTCAAGACAGATATCTCTTTTTCTTGGACTCTCTTCTCTGTGGAATGCAAGAGCGGTAGAGCGACACTGACTGCCAATAGACCGTTTTGGTCCATTTCAAGGTAATATTGTGTGGCCCGTGTAATCGCTTCTGACCGAAATGTACTGTTGGAAGCATTACCAGGCAACAGTGGCCGGCAAAGTCGCCGAACGTGTCTCCAAATTCTTGTGGCCGCGAACGTCGCTGGGTAACGTTACCGTGAAATGTTGTCGATAATATGCAAAAGCACCTTAAGAAAGTCCTACACTGATAGGCAAGGATATTTTTCATCCTGCCGTCGTAGTTGCTAATGAGCGACAGCGACGTGGAGTGTCTGCGCGTGCAACGACAGCAGGATATTAGCGGTCCGCGATTGCACGTGCACACCACGCCTGCGTCATGTTACTCGCTGACAGCTAGTGTCAAATTGGACCACATGTTCCACGTGCAGCGCGTCTCATCACGCATCCTGCAGTAGGGTATTCGACTGTTTTCTGCAAATTGTTTTAAATCTACATCTACACTTACATATACGTGATTACTCTGCAATTCCTAATAAAGTGCCTGGCAGAGGGTTCAATGAACCACCTTCAAGCTGTCTCTCTACCGTTCCACTCTCGAATGGCGAGCGAAAAAAACGAGTACTTAAAGTTTTCTGTGCGAGCCCTGATTTCTCTTATTTTATCATGATGATCATTTCTCCCTATGTAGGTGGGTGCCAACAGAATGTTTTTGCATTCGGAGGAGAAAACTGGTGATTGAAATTTCTATAGAAGATCCTGTCGCAATGAAAAACGCCTTTATTTTAATGATAGCCACTCCAATTGACGTATCATGTCTGTGGCACTGTCTCCCCTACTTCGCGATAATACAAAACGAGCCGCCCTTCTTTGAACTTTTTCGATGTCATCCGTCAGTCCCACCTGATGCGGATCCCATATCGCACAGCAATACTCAAGAATAGCGCGGACAAATGTGGTGTAAGCAGTGTCTTTAGTAGATCTGTTGCATCTTCAAAGTGTTCTGCCAGTGAATTGCAGTCTTTGATTTGCTCTATCCACAACATTATCTATGTGATCGTTCCAATTTAGGTTATTTGTAATTGGAATCCCTAAGTATTTAGTTGAATTTACAGCCTTCAGATTTGTGTGACTTATCACGTAATCGAAATTTAGCGGATTTCTTTTAGTACTCATGCGAATAACTTCACACTTTTCCTTAATCAGGGTCGACATCTGTAACCAAATGTACTGGGGCCGTCTTTTTTTTTTTTTTCAACCTCCGATCGCTTAGGTATAGAATTTGTTTCGGTGTTGATTTGCTGCCGATTCCGCTGAGAAAAACTCTATCATTGAACTGTTCGCAATAACTCACACTCTGCCCTACCTTCCTATTCATAACGAATACTACTCTCGTTATACCATTTTCTGCTGCTGTTGATGTTAACTTATACTCTTCCGTCCAGAAATCCTTGTCTACTTTCCATTTCACTTCACTGGCCCCTACTATATTTAGATTGAGCATTTCCATTTCCCTTTTCAGATTTTCTAGCTTCCCTACCACGTTCAAGCTTCTGACATTCCACGCATCGACTCGTGGAACGTCATGCTTTCGTTGATTATTCAGTCTTTTTCTCATCGTCACCTTTCCGTTGGCAGTCCCCTCCCGGACATCCGAATGGGGGACTATTCCGGAATTCTCTGTGAATGAAGAGATTATCATGACACTTTTTCAATGACGAACCTGTGGATACACATTATTTGTCTTTAATGCAGTGGTTTCCATTGCCTTCGGCATCCTCACGTAGTTGATCACTGCTGATTCTTCCACCTTTTAGGGGCGGTTTCCCACCCCAAGGGCAAGAGGGTGCCCTGCATCTCTGTCCGCTCCTCCGCCCTCTTTGACAAGACTGTTGGCAGAATGAGGGTAACTTCTTACGCCGGAAGTCTTCGGCCGCCATTGCTGATGATTTTTATTCAAAATTTAAGCGGTGCCGAAGTTCGTACCCGAGACCCAGAACGGTTTGATTACTAGTCAAAGGCGCTATCCTGCTCTTTTTTTTCGGTGTAGCATAGTTTCTTTCGGCTATCTTTGTGCTATTTCCAGATCGTAAGGTGCATTTAAATTACAAATTATATTATGCGTGGAAGTGTTAATCTTAGTTACAAAGTAAAAAGAGAGCATTCAGCGATCTATACGCTGGTCTTAATATCTCACTTGAAGGGTGCCATGCTCTTGCGCAGTTTGCAAAATCGTTTCGATAATTTAGTTCGTTGTGCAGTTCACGGTGTATGTTGTCACTTTAAACGTAAATTTCTGATGTTCTCACGTGGCCTACGAATTGATCCGGTAGCCAGATTACCATGTTTTTTCTGGTCATGCCACCGCTTTCGGTCTGGCGTTCACAACTTCACGCATCTGGACATATTGTGACACCATCCGCAATAATCCAAGTTTTTGTTGTCTCCATTCCCAGATTTCTCGTTTATACATCGACTAGCTAAATTAGCTGCACATTCATCATGATTTTGGACTGAGCTTCTTGCAAAATGACTCTGACAAATTGGAAGAATTTGTTGATGATGAGGTCCCATACTCCGAGGAGCGTAGGGGACGATGCTGGGGACCCGCACCGCCATACTAGGCAAGGTCCTACCGGAGGTGTTTTGCCATTGCCTGCCTCCGACTGTAATGGGGATGAATGATGATGATGAAGGCGACTCAACACCCAGTCATCTCGAGGCAGGAAAAATCCCTGACCCCGCCGGGAATTGAACCCGGGATCCTTTGCGCGGGAAGCGAGAACGCTACCCCAACACCACGAGCTGAATTTGTTACAGGTAACAAATTTCCGCACTGCTTTTAGCAGAAAAGCATGAGAGATCCGATCGAAAGCTTTCGAAATATCAACTGATATTTTCATTTCGTACCTTATCTTGCGTTTACCACTCGAGCTAGTATTTTGTAATCGGCGTTCATCAAGGTTATCGGCCTAAGGTATTCAGTGTTCTTTGGCGGCAATTTTTTGGGTATCAATATGATGAGGCCCTCGTGGAAGCTTGTAGGGAGGTATTGAACACTCCATGCATCACTGAACACTTTAATTAGCACTTCGTTCAATATGTCCCAATAAGTGAGGTAAAATTCAGCTGGCAAGCCATCCATTCCTGGTGACTTTCTTTTCGGGCTTCTCATTAGCGATTAATATATTTCCTCTTCCGTAAATTCTTCGCTGAGAGAAATGTCTGCTCCTCTCAGAACATCGTCAATGTCATCCACAAAAACTCATTCGAGATTCTTCTTTATATCTACTGTAGCATAAAGCTCATGGAAATGTTACAGCATTCTGCTTTTGATATGAGTCTACTCTTGTATTATTGTCTGTCTTGAGTTTCTCGTTTATTTTGTGTTTTGTCCTCCTCGGTGTTCGGATTAGGTGATACAGTGACGCATTCTCCTCTTGGATAATATTGTCAGCTCTCTACCTCATTTTCAGACCCTCTACTTTTCTTTTCTGCATTCACGTTATTTGTGCTTTAATCTGGTTTATCTGTGAACTGTTAGTGGCTGTATCTCAAGTATTTTCGTACAGTCACAGAGACACATGAAATAAAATTCCTCTGTACTTTTCTTCCACTCAGTTCTTTGTAACTACATTGTCGAAGCATTATCCGTAGGTTGGGTCTCACATGATCCACCCACCAATTTAATCTGCTGAAACATTTCCTTATGTTAGAGACTCAGGTCTTCCATGTTTCCAGCACCAAATTCCTGAGTCCTCGTCTCTAAGTAAGATAGCATTTAATTTCCAGTAGCCTTCACCACGGAAAGATGTTTGCGTCTGTAAATTAATTCTGGTAATATAAGCACAATGATTGGAAAAATTTACAGGTCAGGTTTATGAAGTTGTAACTTTACGTACTAAGTCTTGGGAGATGTAAATCCTGTCTATTCTACTCGCTGAATGACTAATGACGTAGATATACATTAGTGAGTCTGCGTTTGTTGCTTCCCACGTGTCAATCAAATATAAATTTCTAACCATGTATTCGACAAATCTGGTGAAATTTGGCTTTTGGTTCTTTTTGCTAATAACAGTTGTAACGTTGTTGCTTTAATTTGCTATGAAAGCGGTACTGATAGCCAATAAAAGCGGGTTAAAAGCTGTGAGCTGTCTGGGGAAGTTAACCTTGCATTACTGAGCAACTGTTTCACCAGGTATCCAGTCTAGCTTACCAAATTCCCAACCAGACTAACATTAATTATAATCTTTTAATAGTCATATGACAACCGGTGATATATATATATATAAGATAATTTAAATAAAAAGAAATAAATCAGTTTATATTTGGAAATTTATTTTAACATTGATCATTGAAATTTCAACATATTAAACTTGATTCCTAACTAAACTGGTGCCTTATTTAGGATTGTGAAAATGTGAGATTGTAATCTTACGGAACACATCAAATATGGAGCCAAGATTGGGAGACTGCATACAACACTGCATTCATAAAACAACACACAAAGAACGTTGAAACATATGCAAGAGAAAATTAATCACTACCGACCGATTCAATTTTCACCCAAAGAAGTTACGTTCGTAGCACAATCCTGTCCGTCATGTAATTACCACACACTGGTATACTAAATTCATATTAACTCTTTGTGAAATCTTCCCGAAAAGAATAGTTGAGGGCTACTTTGATGATTACACCACATGCTTCACGTGGTCGACTTGGTTTACACAAAGAGTGTAACTCCACAATAATTTTGATAATTTAAATAAATTAGATCGAAAAGCAATTTACAAAAGAAAAACCTCGAACTGGGTACTATCGTCTTACTATTAACCTGATGGGTCAAACAATTGTATAAGCACGTGGTACTGGTTTCACAAAGTACACCCCACGTGGGTTGAACATAAAGAAAAGTTGCTATATTGAAAAATATTGTCAAGACGAGACGTTATAATCTCACGCATTTAAGACTGATGAACTTAGAGTTACTGATCAACACGTGGTTCCACTTTACTCACAAAGTAGTGACAAAGCAACTACCGGAATATATTCTGAACTTCACACGAGAATTACACTGCGCTGCAATTTAAGATAACATTAGTTATTTTAGAGCTAAACCTGAAATGAAGGTGATTAAATTTTCAGTTAGGCTGAACTTAAGAAATCCATTGTCCTACGGACTTAGCAGACACGCGCTTAGCTGGAGATCTTACCACTTCAGACGCTCGCCACGGACAGACTGACCTGGTCCCTTCCTGAGGGGTGGCTCACAAATACAGGGTTATTACAAATGATTGAAGCGATTTCACAGCTCTACAATAACTTTATTATTTGAGATATTTTCACAATGCTTTGCACACACATACAAAAACTCAAAAAGTTTTTTTAGGCATTCACAAATGTTCGATATGTGCCCCTTTAGTGATTCGGCAGACATCAAGCCGATAATCAAGTTCCTCCCACACTCGGCGCAGCATGTCCCCATCAATGAGTTCGAAAGCATCGTTGATGCGAGCTCGCAGGTCTGGCACGTTTCTTGGTAGAGGAGGTTTAAACTCTGAATCTTTCACATAACCCCACAGAAAGAAATTGCATGGGGTTAAGTCGGGAGAGCGTGAAGGACATGACATGAATTGCTGATCATGATCTCCACCACGACCGATCCATCGGTTTTCCAATCTCCTGTTTAAGAAATGCCAAACATCATGATGGAAGTGCGGTGGAGCACCATTCTGTTGAAAGATGAAGTCGGCGCTGTCGGTCTCCAGTTGTGGCATGAGCCAACTTTCCGCGGGCTACGCGTGAAACTTGCCCACACGCGTTCAACCGTTTCTTCGCTCACTGCAGGCGGACCCGTTGATTTCCCCTTACAGAGGCATCCAGAAGCTTTAAACTGCGCATACCATCGCCGAATGGAGTTAGCAGTTGGTGGATCTTTGTTGAACTTCGTCCTGAAGTGTCGTTGCACTGTTATGACTGATTGATGTGAGTGCATTTCAAGCACGACATATGCTTTCTTGGCTCCTGTCGCCATTTTGTCTCACTGCGCTCTCGAGCGCTCTGACAGCAGAAACCTGAAGTGCGGCTTCAGCCGAACAAAACTTTATGAGTTTTTCTACGTATCTGTAGTGTGTCGTGACCATATGTCAATGAATGGAGCTACAGTGAATTTATGAAATCGCTTCAATCATTTGTAATAGCCCTGTACAAACGGAAGCGGCCAGAGGGGCAGCTTCCTATACCAACATGACAAGGGACAGACAGGACCATACTAAGGATAGAAACCTCTTTGCTTTTAGAAAGCGTAGCTACCTGTTCCGACGTTGGTCCTACTGTTCTCTAGCAGACAGGCTTGTCTGCTACCCTGAGGCATGCAACTAGAAATACATTTGCTCATTCATCCTATCACACAGAAGGGAAGGGGGTTGACAGTATCTTATCATATACAGTATATAAAAGAAAGCGGATGTAGGTTCCGTATGAGACTACGCGAGCGCCAGAAAGTGGACATACGCTGTAGGCTAATGCGCAACTCTCGCACTACAAACTCCGCCATTGCCGACTTCATTCAACGCATCAGTCTGTGTTGCACTACAGCCATGTAAACATGGCTGCCGTCATTATTGCTCCCGCCAAGTGTGAATTACGAAGTGTAATTCGCTTTCTGCAAGCAGAAGGGAATAGTGCAGCAGAAATTCATTGGAGAATGAGCCGAGGGTACGGTGATAACTTCATGACTGTTGGTGTTATGCGTGAATGGTGCCGAAAGTTTAAAGATGGCTGAAATGACGTGCATGATGTCGGGGGCCAAGTACGCAAGTTTGTCGTTACAGCCGACCTTGCTGAACGAGTTGACAGAACGGTTAGAGAAAATCCTCGGTTCACCATAACTTCTTTGTCTATGGAAATTCCGGAAGTTGCAAGATCTGTCGTACACTCTATCGCTACTGAACATTTAGGCTGCAAAAAAATTTTTGCTCGTTGGGTTCCAAAAATGTTGACGGACGCCCACAAAAGTCACCGAATGGCGTCAGCTTTGAATCCTTGACCGTTATCATGATGAAGGAGAGAACTTTTTGAAATCAATTGTTACTGGATGTGAAACTTGAATCCAATACGACACACTGGAAACAAAACGACAATCACAACAAATGATGCATCCAAATTCACCAAACAATCCAAAAAATTCAAACAAACATTCAACTATAGAAAGGTTATGGTACCTTGTTTTGGGACCAAATAGGTGTGTTGCTTGTAGAGTTTATGCAGCCCAGAACCAATATCAATGCAGCTGCTTGTGGAGAGCGATTCAAAACAAACGACGAGGAATGCTGACTTCAGGAATTGTGTTGATCCATGACAACGTTCGTCCACACACTGCTGGCACAACCCAACGGCTCCTTGAACAACTTCAATGGGACATTTTCGATCATCCGCCGTACAGTCCTGACCTGGCACCCAGCGACTTCACTTTTTCCCTGAACTGAAGACCTGGCTAGGAGGGCAGCCCTTTCAAACCAACGAAAATATTCGAAACAAAGTCAGTGCTCATTTGAAATCATTGGCGGCAAAATTTTTTGAAGAGGCTGTTGTAAAGCTTGTCCACAGGTACGATAAATGTCTCAATGTTTTCGGTGATTATGTTGAAAAATGACCACAAGTGTACAAAACTTTTGGTAATAAAATAATTGTTTTCTATGAACTTGTCTTTTGTTTATAGCGTATCGGAGGTTGGGAAAAAAAACGGCCCTCGTATATTTATAATCGCATCACACCATAAGCGTGCATTCATTCTTGACACTTAAAAATATATATCTGTACTGTAAAGTACGACAGTTTATCATCTGAAACAACTTTGATAACGATAATTATTAAAATGATCTTTATTTTCAGACACAGTCATTATATAGCGATTTCGATCTTCCTAAACGGCCATCCACGAATCCAAATGTTGCACAGGGATGACAAAGCATTGTCCTGTTCTGAGGAACGTCGTTTAATGTGACCGAAACCGCTACATTACGACTGTATCGGAAAATGGAAATCATTTTAATATACCAGTTCGTTCACCGAAATATATATATCCTATATATATATATATATAAGCTATTCCCATTTTCATAATTATATACTTACGCACTAAATGCTGAACATTAATGTGCGATTTGAGAAAAGGTACTTGTTCATACTTCTTGAAGAGCATTTTGACCGTTATCATGATGAAGGAGAGAACTTTTTGAAATCAATTGTTACTGGATGTGAAACTTGAATCCAATACGACACACTGGAAACAAAACGACAATCACAACAAATGATGCATCCAAATTCACCAAACAATCCAAAAAATTCAAACAAACATTCAACTATAGAAAGGTTATGGTACCTTGTTTTGGGACCAAATAGGTGTGTTGCTTGTAGAGTTTATGCAGCCCAGAACCAATATCAATGCAGCTGCTTGTGGAGAGCGATTCAAAACAAACGACGAGGAATGCTGACTTCAGGAATTGTGTTGATCCATGACAACGTTCGTCCACACACTGCTGGCACAACCCAACGGCTCCTTGAACAACTTCAATGGGACATTTTCGATCATCCGCCGTACAGTCCTGACCTGGCACCCAGCGACTTCACTTTTTCCCTGAACTGAAGACCTGGCTAGGAGGGCAGCCCTTTCAAACCAACGAAAATATTCGAAACAAAGTCAGTGCTCATTTGAAATCATTGGCGGCAAAATTTTTTGAAGAGGCTGTTGTAAAGCTTGTCCACAGGTACGATAAATGTCTCAATGTTTTCGGTGATTATGTTGAAAAATGACCACAAGTGTACAAAACTTTTGGTAATAAAATAATTGTTTTCTATGAACTTGTCTTTTGTTTATAGCGTATCGGAGGTTGGGAAAAAAAACGGCCCTCGTATATTTATAATCGCATCACACCATAAGCGTGCATTCATTCTTGACACTTAAAAATATATATCTGTACTGTAAAGTACGACAGTTTATCATCTGAAACAACTTTGATAACGATAATTATTAAAATGATCTTTATTTTCAGACACAGTCATTATATAGCGATTTCGATCTTCCTAAACGGCCATCCACGAATCCAAATGTTGCACAGGGATGACAAAGCATTGTCCTGTTCTGAGGAACGTCGTTTAATGTGACCGAAACCGCTACATTACGACTGTATCGGAAAATGGAAATCATTTTAATATACCAGTTCGTTCACCGAAAGTTTTACATACATCTTGTAAATATCCTATATATATATATATATATATATATATATATAAGCTATTCCCATTTTCATAATTATATACTTACGCACTAAATGCTGAACATTAATGTGCGATTTGAGAAAAGGTACTTGTTCATACTTCTTGAAGAGCATTGATTTTTAAATTCTTTAAGAATAACTGAAAATTTTTCCCTCTAGCAACCACTTCTGTCTACGTTAAAACTTGTTTGCGAAGCTTAAATGTAACAAAAACCGCTAATACTGCAACCTCTAAGGATGATTGAAATACAATAATAGTTTCTCAGTATATTGTACAACAAAAAAAAATTTGAGAAACGGTGCTTCTAGCTCGAACGATTATCTCCCCCGCATGAACCATGGACTTTGCCGTCAGTGGGGAGGCTTGCGTGCCTCAGCGATTCAGTTAGCCGTACCGTAGGTACAACCACAACGGAGGGGTATCTGTTGAGAGGCCAGACAAACGTGTGGTTCCTGAAGAGGGGCAGCAGCCTTTTCAGTAGTTGCAGGGGCAACAGTCTGGATGATTGACTGATCTGGCCTTGTAACAATAACCAAAACGGCCTTGCTGTGCTGGTACTGCGAACGGCTGAAAGCAAGGGGAAACTACAGCCGTAATTTTTCCCGAGGGCATGCACCTCTTCTGTATGATTAAATGATGATGGCGTCCTGTTGGGCAATATACTCCGGAGGTAAAATAGTCCCCCATTCGGAGGGCGGGGACTACTCAAGAGGATGTCGTTATCAGGAGAAAGAAAACTGGCGTTCTACGGATCGGAGCGTGGAATGTCAGATCCCTTAATCGGGCAGGTAGGTTAGAAAATTTAAAAAGGGAAATGGATAGGTTAAAGTTAGATATAGTGGGAATTAGTGAAGTTCGGTGGCAGGAGGAACAAGACTTCTGGTCAGGTGACTACAGGGTTATAAACACAAAATCAAATAGGGGTAATGCAGGAGTAGGTTTAATAATGAATAGGAAAATAGGAATGCGGGTAAGCTACTACAAACAGCACAGCGAACGCATTGTTGTGGCCAAGATAGATACAAAGCCCACACCTACTACAGTAGTAGAAGTTTATATGCCAACTAGCTCTGCAGATGACGAAGAAATTGAAGAAATGTATGATGAAATAAAAGAAATTATTCAGATAGTGAAGGGAGACGAAAATTTAATAGTCATGGGTGACTGGAATTCGAGTGTAGGAAAAGGGAGAGAACGAAACGTAGTAGGCGAATATGGATTGCGGCTAAGAAATGAAAGAGGAAGCCGCCTTGTAGAATTTTGCACAGCGCACAACATAATCATAGCTAACACTTGGTTTAAGAATCATGAAAGACGGTTGTATACATGGAAGAACCCTGGAGATACTAAAAGCTATCAGATAGATTATACAATGGTAAGACAGAGATTTAGGAACCAGGTTTTAAATTGTAAGACATTTCCAAGGGCAGATGTGGACTCTGACCACAATCTATTGGTTATGACCTTTAGATTAAAACTGAAGAAACTGCAAAAAGGTGGGAATTTAAGGAGATGGGACCTGGATAAACTGACAGAACCAGAGGTTGTACAGAGTTTCAGGGAGAGCATAAGGGAACAATTGACAGGAATTGGGGAAAGAAATACAGTAGAAGAAGAATGTGTAGCTTTGAGGGATGAAGTAGTGAAGGCAGCAGAGGATCAAGTAGGTAAAAAGACGAGGCCTAGTAGAAATCCTTGGGTAACAGAAGAAATATTGAATTTAATTGATGAAAGGAGAAAATATAAAAACGCAGTAAATGAAGCAGGCAAAAAGGAATACAAACGTCTCAAAAATGAGATCGACAGGAAGTGCAAAATGGCTAAGCAGGGATGGCTAGAGGACAAATGTAAGGATGAAGAGGCTTATCTCACTAGGGGTAAGATAGATAGTGCCTACAGGAAAATTAAAGAGACCTTTGGAGGTAAGAGAACCACTTGTATGAACATCAAGAGCTCAGATGGAAACCCAGTTCTAAGCAAAGAAGGGAAAGCAGAAAAGTGGAAGGAGTATATAGAGGGTCTATACAGGGGCGATGTTCTTGAGGACAATATTATGGAAATGGAAGAGGATGTAGATGAAGATGAAATAGGAGATATGATACTGCGTGAAGAGTTTGACAGAGCACTGAAAGACCTGTGTCGGAACAAGGCCCCCGGAGTAGACAACATTCCATTGGAACTACTGACGGCCTTGGGAGAGCCAGTCCTGTGAAAACTCTACCATCTGGTGAGCAAGATGTATGAAACAGGCGAAATACCCTCAGTCTTCTAGAAGAATATAATAATTCAAATTCCACAGAAAGCAGGTGTTGACAGATGTGAAAATTACCGAACAATCAGTTTAATAAGCCACAGGTGCAAAATACTAACACGAATTCTTTACAGACGAATGGAAAAACTAGTAGAAGCCGACCTCGGGGAAGATCAGTTTGGATTCCGTAGAAACACTGGAACACGTGAGGCAATACTGACCTTACGACTAATCTTAGAAGAAAGATTAAGGAAAGGCAAACCTACGTTTCTAGCATTTGTAGACTTAGAGAAAGATTTTGACAATGTTGGTTGGAATACTCTCTTTCAAATTCTAAAGGTGGTAGGGGTAAAATACAGGGAGCGAAAGGCTATTTACAATTTGTACAGAAACCAGATGGCAGTTATAAGAGTTGAGAGACATGAAAGGGAAGCAGTGGTTGGGAAGGGAGTAAGACAGGGTTGTAGCCTCTCCCCGATGTTATTCAATCTGTATATTGAGCAAGCAGTAAAGGAAACAAAAGAAAAATTCGGAGTAGGTATTAAAATCCATGGAGAAGAAATAAAAACTTTGAGGTTCGCCGATGACATTGTAATTCTGTCAGAGACAGCAAAGGACTTGGAAGAGCAGTTGAATGGAATGGACAGTGCCTTGAAAGGAGGATATAAGATGAACATCAACAAAAGCAAACCAAGGATAATGGAATGTAGTCGAATTAAGTCGGGTGATGCTGAGGGAATTAGATTAGGAAATCAGATACTTTAAGTAGTAAAGTAGTTTTGCTATTTGCGGAGCAAAATAACTGATGATGGTCGAACTACAGAGGATATAAAGTGTAGACTGGCAATGGCAAGGAAATCGTTTCTGAAGAAGAGAAATTTGTTAACATCGAGTATAGATTTAAGTGTCAGGAAGTCGTTTCTGAAAGTATTTGTATGGAGTGTAGCCATGTATGGAAGTGAAACATGGACGATAAATAGTTTGGACAAGAAGAGAATAGAAGCTTTCGAAATGTGGTGCTACAGAAGAATGCTGAATATTAGATGGGTTGATCACATAACTAATGAGGAAGTATTGAATAGGATTTGGGAGAAGTTTATGGCACAACTTGACCAGAAGACGGGATCGGTTGGTAGGACATGCCCTGAGGCATCAAGGGATCACCAATTTAGTATTGGAGGGCAGCGTGGAGGGTAAAAATCGTAGAGGGTGACCAAGAGATGAATACACAACAACGATTATCTAGCCAGTTTTACTGTACAATCCACACTCATCCAGTTGGTAGCAGGGGGCGAAGTCTAAGGACTGAGAATTTCTAGAAGCAGATATAGAGTTCCACTTAACAACAGTATTTACCAACGACGCTTGATAAGCCGCTCGTAGTTGTGAACTACACTCCTGGAAATTGAAATAATAACACCGTGAATTCATTGTCCCAGGAAGGGGAAACTTTATTGACACATTCCTGGGGTCAGATACATCACATGATCACACTGACAGAACCACAGGCACATAGACACAGGCAACAGAGCATGCACAATGTCGGCACTAGTACAGTGTATATCCACCTTTCGCAGCAATGCAGGCTGCTATTCTCCCATGGAGACGATCGTAGAGATGCTGGATGTAGTCCTGTGGAACGGCTTGCCATGCCATTTCCACCTGGCGCCTCAGTTGGACCAGCGTTCGTGCTGGACGTGCAGACCGCGTGAGACGACGCTTCATCCAGTCCCAAACATGCTCAATGGGGGACAGATCCGGAGATCTTGCTGGCCAGGGTAGTTGACTTACACCTTCTAGAGCACGTTGGGTGGCACGGGATACATGCGGACGTGCATTGTCCTGTTGGAACAGCAAGTTCCCTTGCCGGTCTAGGAATGGTAGAACGATGGGTTCGATGACGGTTTGGATGTACCGTGCACTATTCAGTGTCCCCTCGACGATCACCAGTGGTGTACGGCCAGTGTAGGAGATCGCTCCCCACACCATGATGCCGGGTGTTGGCCCTGTGTGCCTCGGTCGTATGCAGTCCTGATTGTGGCGCTCACCTGCACGGCGCCAAACACGCATACGACCATCATTGGCACCAAGGCAGAAGCGACTCTCATCGCTGAAGACGACACGTCTCCATTCGTCCCTCCATTCACGCCTGTCGCGACACCATTGGAGGCGGGCTGCACGATGTTGGGGCGTGAGCGGAAGACGGCCTGACGGTGTGCGGGACCGTAGCCCAGCTTCATGGAGACGGTTGCGAATGGTCCTCGCCGATACCCCAGGAGCAACAGTGTCCCTAATTTGCTGGGAAGTGGCGGTGCGGTCCCCTACGGCACTGCGTAGGATCCTACGGTCTTGGCGTGCATCCGTGCGTCGCTGCGGTCCGGTCCCAGGTCGACGGGCACGTGCACCTTCCGCCGACCACTGGCGACAACATCGATGTACTGTGGAGACCTCACGCCCCACGTGTTGAGCAATTCGGCGGTACGTCCACCCGGCCTCCCGCATGCCCACTATACGCCCTCGCTCAAAGTCCGTCAACTGCACATACGGTTCACGTCCACGCTGTCGCGGCATGCTACCAGTGTTAAAGACTGCGATGGAGCTCCGTATGCCACGGCAAACTGGCTGACACTGACGGCGGCGGTGCACAAATGCTGCGCAGCTAACGCCATTCGACGGCCAACACCGCGGTTCCTGGTGTGTCCGCTGTGCCGTGCGTGTGATCGTTGCTTGTACAGCCCTCTCGCAGTGTCCGGAGCAAGTATGGTGGGTCTGATACACCGGTGTCAATGTGTTCTTTTTTCCATTTCCAGGAGTGTAGTTCACAGCAGTATGACTTTGCTTTGCTTTTCGGTATCTGGGGAAAACAGAACTTGACTGCTTAAACAAATGTCTTATTTCTTACAAATGCGTGATCTTCAAAGGCACCGTCTACCACGAAATTTTTTTTAAGAATATAAAAGGCGATAGACCACATCTGTGAAAGCGAGATACTTCATTTTATGTGTCTAACAAAATTCGATGCATGATACGGCGAAGGACAGACTGTTTTAAACACTTTTGCAGTAACAATTGAAATACATTTGCATCAACGTTGGATTAAAATCAGTTTAACACACCAGTCGCTTACAAAGTTTTCAACTATATAACTTCCCAAAAACAATAAGGCTGTCAAATGTTTCTGTAACCCCGTGTCTCACTATTCCATCACTCTTCACAAAAGTATTGTGAAAGCATGACATGCCACTGTTAATACTCAAACCACATGTAAATTCAATTACGTTTCATCAGTTTCCATTAAGAAAGAGCACTGACTGCTGACAGCTGTTCCTTTATGCATTCACTATTGCTGTATGGCCTTAGGACGATCTGAATGGTGATTTATTTTTTTCCACCCTGCTGTTCCCTGCAGTTATCTGTAAGATTTTGCTGATAAATTGAGTAATATATATATATATATCGGTTAGCTTACGCTTCTCATTACTATTTGACAGCCGAGATTCGTCCTCGGAAAACGTTCCTGCTCAATGGTCATTGTCAACAAGCCTTGGCACTGACATTGTGCACCAAAGTCTCCGTGACATGAACAGTCAGCGTTGTTCCTCATTATGTTCGTATTTCGATTGAGTAATTTCAGCAGAAGACTAGGAACGGTTTGTGACTCAATAACTAATAAAACGAAAACATCAGGGAAGTGTTTTGTTATTATTGTCATGCTCTATTATGCACTGGACGACAATGCAGTTAAATTATGCTAAACGTAACGAGTTTTGAGTCACTATTCTGTCATCAGCAGACTCATTAAAGAAAGAGTACTGTTCAGGCTCTCTGCAATAGATTTTATAGATGGATCTAGCCCGGGGAGCACAGCAGTGTGTTGTATACACTAGGTGATCAGAAGTATCCGGACACCTGGCTGAAAATGACTTACAAGTTCGTGGCGCACTCCATCGGTAACGCTGGAATTCAACATGGCCCACCCTTAGCCTTGACGACAGCTTCCACTCTCGCAGGCAACTTTCAATCAGGTGCTGGAAGGTTTCTTGGGGATTGGCAGCCCATTCTTCACGGAGTGCTGCATTGAGGATAGATATCGATATCGATGTCGGTCGGTGAGGCCTGCACGAAGTCGGCGTTCCAAAACATCATAAAGGTGTTCTATAGGATTCAGGTGAGGACTCTGTATAGGCCAGTCCATTATAGGGATGTTATTGTCGTGTAACCACTCCGCCACAGGCCGTGCACTATGAACAGGTGCTTGATAGTGTTGAAAGATGCAATCGCCATCCCCGAATATCTCTTCAACAGTGGGAAGCAAGAAGGCGCTTAAAACATTAATGTAGGCCTGTGCTGTGATAGTGCCAAACAAAACAACAAGGGTTGCAAGCCCCCTCCATGAAAAAGACGACCACACCATAACACCACCGCCTCCGAATTTTCCTAATGGCACTACACACGCTGGCAGGTGATATTCACCGGGCATTTGCAGTACCCACATCCTACCATCGAATCACCACATTGTGTACCGTGATTCGTCACTCCACACAACTTTTTTCCACTGTTCAATCGTCCAATGTTTACACTCCTTACACCAAGCGAGTCTCGTTTGTCATTTTATGGCGTGAAGTGTGGCTTATGAGCAGCCGCTCGACCATGAAATCCAAGTTTTCTCATCTCCTGCCTGTCATAGTACTTGCAGTGGACCCTGATGCAATTTGGAATTCTGTGTGATGGCCTGGATAGATGTCTGCCTGTTGCATATTACGACCCTCTTCAAATGTCGGCGGACTCTGTCAGTCTGGTCTGCCAGTACGCTTTTCTGCTGTACGTGTCCCTTCACGTTTCCACTTCACTGTCACATCGGAAGCAGTGGACTTAGGGATGTTTAGGAGTGTGGAAATCTCGCGTACAGACGTATGACACAAGTGACACCTAATCACCTGACCACGTTCCAGGTTCGTGAGTTCCGCGGAGCGCCACATTCTGCTCTCTCACGATGTCTGATGACTACTGAGGTCGCTAATATTGAGTACCTGGCACTAGATGGCAGCACAATGCACCTAATATGAAAAACGAATGTTTTTGGGGGTGTCCGGATACTTTTTATCACATTGTGTATATTCCGGTATGTTAATGAGACAAAGACTGGCGCAAACAACTTTATTCGAATTTACAGGTCTCATTGTAATAAAACACAGGAGACTGTGAACGGTCATGTGTTTTCTCGTAAGGGGATGAACGGATGAAGCCAAAACCGAGGACAGCTTCTACTTATCCCAGCTTGCAGCCTCACTTACATACGAGGGTGTGGTGAAAAGCTCTCGATGTATAACAGAAATGCAACACGAGAATATATTTAATTGCTGCCTTTCACTGATCTGAGGAACCGTATTTCAGACGATTGTATTTTGTTTCCATAATTTGTTTTATTCACCCACGACTCGTTTCCACACATCAATGCTGCCACAGCCAGAGTCTTTTAAAATCTGAGTCTCTTCTCTCACATTACGCTTCAGCGTTCGCCGAATTGTTGCACACATATATTTAAACATATAGCTTTTCCTTCGCGTCGTCATCGTCATAAAAAGATTAATCACAACAAAGTCTTTGTCCTGACCGTCAAATTTACGAAAGTGTTGTTAGGAATCGATCGCCTGCTAAAGACCTGTACCAATTTATCTTTTGCTTTTTAATGAGACTGAAATCACGATGACAATGAAACTCATTCCTGAGCGACCACGCTCTTATACGTAAATAACACTAAATATTGTAAAACATACTTATGTTACAAGAAGAAGAAATTCTCAGAATGCATTAGAAATGCGAAGATAAAAACAAAATGTTAGTACGTAACAGGATGACAGGATGTAAACGTACTTCCCTAATGCTGAGCATTATTATAGCTCATCTCAGAATCTCCTATGGACTTATATTTAATTATACCAAATCGTACCCAGAGTGAATTGTTTGTGATAAATCTTCAATGCACTGTTGCCATGAAGTGGCGTACTATCATAACACGCAAGTTTTGATATGGAATGCGGTGAATCCAATATGACGTCTGAAAATTAGCGAGAAAGGGACGTCACGTGACCGATTTCCGATTGCAGCCGAAAGCGGTTGTGTTATAAAATTACCTGCAGCTGCTCTTTCGGTGTTATTTGTTATATGGCTACCAGTTTCGGTGATTCATTACACCATCTTCAGGCCTTAACTGACACTGAAGGGGTGATGAAGTTTGATTTGTGGGGCGCTCAACTGCGAGGTCATCAGCGCCCGTACGAAGTCCCAATTTTTTTCACACACTGCGCAACGCTACGCGCTGTTCACATCCAACTGCCCAACACTACAGTAGCGAATTCCAACAATGCAAACCAGCCGCAGACTGCACACAGCACAGTCAGTGATTTTCATATAGAGCGCTACCTGAACAGCCTACTTACACCATCAGTGACCAAGATCTATGTAGCGGTTTCCGTAGATTGCTGTTGCTTCTGCAACTATCAACTACCAACTATCAATTACCAACTGACTTGCAGACACAGCATCGCTGTTTCAGCAGTCTACAGAAACCAGTTCATAGATGTTGGCCACTAATGGGATCGTGTGTACGATTGGAGTTCACCTCCTCAGCGTCAGTTAAGGTCTGAAGATGGTGTACTGAGTCACCGAAACTGGTAGCTATATAATAAATAACATCGAAAGGATGGCAGCAGGTGTTCCATTTTATTACATATGTGAACGGCCGAAGTCTGTCAAATCTTCAATCAGAAGGATGAGTATATAAAACTTGAAAGAGGTTGGGGGTTCCTCATTTCAGTCACTCATTGCTGGCCGCCTGGATATGTTTCTATACGGTTTCTCACTTCCGACTAGGTGAATACCGGGTGGTACCCACATCCCACCCCTATTACACGATTCACAAACTTTTCGAAAACGTTCGTAAAATTCCTGAAAGGATAACACTGGACGCAAACAGATGGGGTACACAAATTCCGTCCTGGGGAATGGGAGGGATGGAGGGTGGTGACAGAAAAGGCGTACGGCCACGTTCTATCAGTAACACCGCCAAAGCCATAACATATCCACCACGTGAAGACACGGGATAAGGCCAGGAAACAGAAGAAAATCGGTCTGCATTGTCCATAAATGAACAGCAAGCGGGATAGTATTGGTGTGCATATTGTCATTCAATTTTATTATGGGGCGCACTCGTTCCTCCTAATGCCTAATTATTCCACCTATATATGTATTGAAGAGCAGTGGAGAGAGGATGCAACCTTTGGCGTACTCTTTGATTAATTGTAATTTCTCCCCTTAATTTATGCCCTTGATTTAAAACAATTTTTGTTTTTGCAAACGTATCTTGGATAAGTTCAGTCAAGTGTTTCGGATATCCATTCTTTTTTCATTATACTCCGTAACTACTTCCTATCCACCATATCAAAAGCTTTTACGTCTTCAAAGAAGGCTATTAGGTTATTAATTTAAATTCTCTTCTACTCTACAATATCCGTTTTAAACTAAATATATTGTTTATGCAAGATCTCACTTTTCTGAATCCACACTGTTCTTCCAGTAAAAGAGAGTGTGCTATAGTCTTAACCCTGTCGTTTACTATTTTGGCACGTATTTTATGCCCAACATTTAGCAGACTTACTCTTAGGTAGTTAGTCCACGAAATTCTGTTATCATTCTTGAAAGCCGACATTACTTTAGCTTTTATCCATTCTTCGAATATGGTTTCCCTTACCTAAGAACGGTAATTACTTGTAAGTACCTAAAATTAAGACTCATCCCGTCACATTTGAGTAGCCCCAAATTAATTTTATATAATCCGGGGCTTTTCCTGTTTTTAGAGAATTTCTGTGTGTGCAGAGTTCCCCTGTTTGTGTTGGATCAACAAATCAAGCAGTCCGCCTCTAAATTACTTCGATGTCTTCCTTTAATCCGAGCTGGTACGGATCGCAAACACTACAGCAGAACTCAAGAATAGGTCGCCCCAGCGTCCTATACGCGGTCTCCTTTACAGATGAACCACTCTTTTCCAAAATTCTCCTAACAAAGCGAAATCGACCATTCGCCTTCCCTACCACAGTTCCCACATGCTCGTTCCATTTCAAATCACTTTGCAACGTTGCTCCCTGATATTTAAACGACTTGACTGTGTCAAGCAGGACATTAACAATACTGTATCCGAGCATTACGAGTTTGATCTTGCTACTCATCCGCATTAACGTATATTTTTCCACATTTAGTGCTAACTGGGGTTCGTCATACCAAATGGAAATTTTGTCTAAGTCGTCTTGTATCTTCCCACAGTCACTCAACTTCGCCACCTTAGCGTACACCACGGCATCATCAGCAAACAACAGCAGATTCCTGCCTATCCTGTCAGCCAAATGTTTTATGTATACAGAGAACAACAGCGGTCCTGTTACACTTCCCTGAGGCACTCCTGGCGATACCCTTGTCTCTGATGGACATTCGGCGTCGAGAACAACAAACTGGCTTCTAGTATTTAAGAAGTCTTCGAGCTACCGTCACATCTGTGAACTTATCCCTTATGCTTGTACCTTTGTTTAGCAGCCTGCAATGGGGCACCGTGTCAAATGCTTTCCGGAAATCTAGAAATGTGCAGTCTGCCTATTGCCCTTCATCCACAGTTCTCAGAATATCATGTGAGAAAAGGGCAAGCTGAGTTTAGCATGAGCGATGCTTCCTAGAACTGATTCGTACACATAAGCATCTCAGTCTCAAGAATGTTTATTATATTGCAACTGGGAATGTGGTCAAACATTCTGCAGCAAACAGAAGTTAGGGATTGTTCTTGTTGTGGTCTTGAGTCCAGAGGCTGGTTTGATGCAGCTCTCCATGCTACTCTATCCTCTGCAAGCTTCTTCATCTCCCAGTACCTACTGCAACCTACATCCTTCTGAATCTGCTTAGTGTATTCATCTCTTGGTCTCCCTCTACGATTTTTACCCTCCACACTGCCCTCCAACACTAAATTGGTGATCCCTTGATGCCTCAGTGTATGTCCTACCAACCGATCCCTTCTTATAGTCAAGGTGTGCCACATATTTCTCTTCTCCCTAATTCTATTCAATACCTCCCCACTAGTTACGTGATCTACCCATTTAATCTGCAGCATTCTTCTGTAGCACCGCATTTCGAAAGCTTCTATTCTCTTCCTCTCCAAACTATTTATCGTCCACGTTTCACTTCCATACATGGCCACACTCCATACAAATACTTTCAGAAATGGCTTCCTGACACTTAAATTTATACTCGATGCTAACAAGACACTGATACTACTATACTCGATGTTAACAAATTTCTCTTCTTCAGAAACGCTTTCCTTGCCATTACCAGTCTACACTTTATATCCTCTGTACTTCGACGATCATCAGTTATTTTGCTCCCCAAATAGCAAAACTCCTTTACTACTTTAAGTGTCTCATTTCCTAATCTAATATCCTCAGCATCACCCGATTTAATTCGACTACGTTCCATTATCCTCGTTTTGCTTTGTTGATGTTCATCTTATATCCTCCTTTCAAGACACTGTCCATTCCGTTCAACTGCTCTTCCAGGTCCTGTGCTGGCCCTGACAGAATTACAATGTCATCGGCGAACCTTAAAGTTTTTATTTCTTATCCATAGATTTTAATTCCTACTCCGAACTTTTCTTTTGTTTCCTTTACTGCTTGCTCAATATACAGATTGAATAACATCGGGGATAAGCTACAACCCTGTCTCACTCCCTTCCCAACCGCTGCTTCACTTTCATGCCCTTCGACTCTTTATAACTGCCATCTTGTTTCTGTACAAATTGTAAATAGCCTTTCGCTCCCTGTATTTTACCCCTGCCACCTTCAGAACTTGAAAGAGAGTATTCCAGTCAACATTGTCAAAAACTTTCTCTAAGTCTACAAATGCTAGAAACGTAGGTTTGCCTTTCCATAATTTATTTTCTAAGGTAAGTCGTAGGGTCAGTATTGCCTCACGTGTTCCAACATTTCTATGGAATCCAAACTGATCTTCCCCGAGGTCGGCTTCTACCTGTTTTTCCATTCGTCTGTAAAGAATTCGTGTTAGTATTTTGCACCTGTGGCTTATTAAATTGATAGTTCCGTAATTTTCTCATCTGTCAACAGCTGCTTCCTTTGGGAGTGGAATTATTATATTCTTCTTGAAGTCTGACGGTATTTCGCCTATCTCATACATCTTGATCATCAGATGGTAGAGTTTTGTCAGGGCTGGCTCTCCCAAGGCTATCAGTAGTTCTAATGGAATGTTGTCTACTCCCGGGCCTTGTTCCGACTTAGGTCTTTCAGTGCTCTGTCAAACTCTTCACGCAGTATCATATCTCCCATTTCATCTTCATCTACATCATCTTCCATTTCCATAATATTGTCCTCAAGTACATCACCCTCGTACAGACCCTCCATATACTCCTTCCACCTTTCTGCTTTCCCTTCTTTGCTTAGAACTGGGTTTCCATCTGAGCTCTTGATATTCATGAAAGTGGCTCTCTTTTCTCCAAAAGTCTCTTTAATTTTCCTGTAGGCAGTATCTATCTTACCGCTAGTGAGATATGTCTCTACATCCTCACATTTGTCCTCTAGCCATCCCTGCTCCGCCATTTTGCACTTCCTGTCGATCTCATTTTTGAGACGTTTGTATTCCTTTTTGCCTGCTTCATTTACTGCGTTTTTATATTTTCTCCTTTCATCAATTAAATTCAATATTTCTTCTGTTACCCAAGGATTTCTACTAGGCCTCGTCTTTTTACCTACTTGATCCTCTGCTGCCTTCACTACTTCATCCCTCAAAGCTACACATTCTTCTTCTACTGTATTTCTTTCCCCAATTCCTGTCAATTGTTCCCTAATGCTCTCCCTGAAACTCTCTACAACATCTGGTTCTGTCAGTTTATCCAGATCCCATCTCCTTAAGGTTAGGGATATTGGTCTATAATTTAGCGGGTCCGTTCTTTTACCATTCTTATATACTGGAGTCAGTTGAGCTTTTTTTACAGTCGCTTAGTACTTTGTGCTCGGCGAGAGATTCACGACAAATCCAAGCTAGGTAAGGGGCCAATGCCGTAGAGTACTCTCTGTAAAATCGAACTGGGATTCCGACCGTACCTGGTGATTTACTTGCTTTCAAATCTTTCAGTTGTTTCTCTACGCCAGACATGCTTATTACTGTGTCGTCCACAAGGGAGTCTGTCCGGTTGTCAAATGACGGCATGTTTGTACGATTCTCCTGTGTGAACGATTTCTTGAACGTGAAATTTAAAACTTCAGCTTTTGTTGTCTTCAACTTCCACACCAGACTGGTCAACAAGGAACTGAATGGAAGCCTTAGACTCGCTCAGAGATTTTAGATACGACTAGAATTTTCTCGGGTTCTCTGCCAGATCTTTTGCTAAGTTGTGGCGGTGGTAGATGTTGTGTGCTTCGTCGCATAGATCTTTTTACAGACGCGCGAACTTCTACTAACTTTCGCTTGTCGGGCCGTATGACGGGTGACAGACAGGTTGGTATGCCATGGCTGTCCGGAGCGCCCCCAGACAAGTCTTAGCTAGTCGTCGGGGCTCAGTTCGAAGCGGGATTAATCGCTGTATTGACCAGCGAAGACGTGTCTGTGATGTCAACTTGGCTGTCGCGGCCATACGGCCCGACAACCAGGAATGACGATCTGGCGTGGCATTCCTTTTCGTGGTAGGACCCCTTTGGTTGTCATCCTCGGCACCATTACTGCAAAGCGGTATGTCGACCTTATTTTGCTCCCCATATTGTTGCCCTTCGTGGCAAACAATCCTGAACTTACATTTCAGTAAGATAATGCCCTCCTGAACACAGTGAGAGTTCCTACTGCTTGTCTTCGTGCTTTTCAAACCCTACCTTGGCCAGCAAGGTCACCTGATCTCTCCCCAGTCGTGAAAGTTTGGAGAACTAAGGATAGGGTCCTCCAACCAGCTCTCGATTTTGATGATCTAAAGCGGCGATTGGACAGAATTTGGCACTATATCCCTCAGGAGGACATTCGGCAACTCTACAACGCCCAGCAGAAAAACTGCTTGCATAAGTGCCAATGATGCACCAACGTGTTATTGATCTGGTCAATTTGTGAATAAATCATGCAATTTTTCTGAAACAGTAAACATTTTATTGTGTGTACATGAAGAGCACATCCACCGGGGCTGTCCCATTTGGACAATTACACATATCAAGAAAAGTTTTGCCTCACCCTAGTTCCCAAAACTCCTGAAGATAGACGTTGACTGTGGATATTATCATAGACACAGTCCCTCTGACTGTTCAGAGATGTCACTGAACCTGTGCCGGCCGGTGTAGCCGAGCGGTTCTAGGCGCTCCAGTTTGGAACCGCGCGACCGCTATCGTCGCAGGTTCGAATCCTGCCCCGGGCATCGATGTTTGTGGTGTCCTTAGGTTAGTTAGGTTTAAGTAGTTCTAAGTTCTAGGGGACTGATGACCTTAGATATTAAGTCCTATAATGCTCAGAGCCATTTGTACCATTTTGAACTAGACCTGTCCGGAGATGTAAAAAACCATGCATGAGCAGCGCTTATTAGACGGAGGGGGTCCTACAGTCGATCATTTCCAGTCATTCCACCAGGAAAGAGATACACAGCTCGTGTTGTCTGTAGTTCAACAGTGCCTAGACGGTCAATGCCTCTGTTCGATCGCGTCCGCATTGTTACTTTGTGCCAGGAAGGGCTCTCAACAAGGGAAGTGTCCAGGCGTCCCGGAGTGAACCAAAGCGAAGTTGTTCGGCCGTGTTGGAGATACAGAGAGACAGGAACTGTCGATGACATGTCTCGCTCAGGCCGCCCAAGGGCTGCTACTGCAGTGGATGACCGCTACCTACGGATTATGGCTCAGAGGGACCCTGACAGCAACGCCACCATGTGGAGTAATGCTTTTCGCGCAGCCACAGGACGTCGTCTTACGACTCAAACTGTGTGCAATAGGCTGCATGGCGCGCAACTTCACTCCCGACGTCCATGCCGAGGTCCATCGTTGCAACCGCGACACCATGCAGCGCGGTACAGATGGGCCCAACAACATGCCGAATGTACTGATCAGGATTGGCATCACGTTCTCTTCTCTGATGAGCGTCGCATATGCTTTCAACCAGAAAATCGTCGGAGACAGGTTTGGAGGCAACACGGTCAGACTGAACGCCTTAGACACACTGTCCAGCGAGTGCAGCAAGGTGGAGGTTCCTTGCTGTTTTGGGGTGGCATTATGTGGGGCCGACGTATGCCGCTAGTGGTCATGGAAGGCGCTGTAACGGCTGTAAGTTACGTGAATGCCATCCTCTGACCGGTAGTGCAACCATATCGGCAGCATATTGGCGAGGTAGTCGTATCTGTTCTTTCGGACATGTCCGAAAGAACAGATACCATCTTCATATAGTTAAGGCTAACAGGTCATTGACCTTCTTCTTCTGTATTGCCCGAACTCTTACGGGACTCGGTAAGATTGTCTGTCGCGAGTAATGAGTGTAATGGGCAGGGGCACTACGAATGTAGTGTGTGGACATTAAGTTGGGAATGTGGGTCTCACGGGGAACGTGCAAGGGATAAGTCCCTGCAGTCGCACTATCCTCTGCGCCCTCGGTGGCTCAGATGGATGCCGGCACGGTAGCTCAACGTGTTCGGTCAGAGGGATAGCTGCCGTCTGTAATAAAAAACCTGAGTTAACGGCTCAACACTGAACTTGAACGGGTGTCATTGGACATCCACACCGAACAAATGCAACGAACAAAATCGAACAAAATGGGAACAATAAAAAAATAGATGGATAGAGCGTCTGCCATGCAAGCAGGAGATCCCGGGTTCGAGTCCCGGTCGGGGCACACATTTTCAACTGTCCCCGTTGATGTACATCAACGCCTGTCAACAGCGTAGGGCCTTGATTTAATTATCATTTCAACTTTCATTGTGTACTATCCTGCCAGGGTAACTTTCATTGTGTACGTCCCTGCTAGGTTCTCAATCAATCATTTTTATACAGCCCACAAACTGGTTCACTTTCTCTGTGGATGACCATGCCAGAATCATTTTCAAGCGGTAAGATTACCACATGCCCTTCCATGACCGCATCCAATCACATCTACTGGCTGAGAATGACATGGTGGTTGGTCGGAACTGCCGGGTCTTTCTAGGCCTATTCGAAGATTTTCAAAGGATATCAAGATCCATTGATGGTACTCATATTGTCAGTGGAAGTGAGGAAGAATTGGACGACCTGTTGAATGGAATGAACTGTCTAATGAGATTAGATTGGATTGAAAGTAAATAAAGGAGAAAGTAATAAAGAGTAGTACAAATTAGAGTAACGATAAATGTAACATCAAAATTGAGGACCACGAAGTAGGCGAAGTGAAGGAATTTTGCTAACCTGGAAGCAAAATAGCAGATGAGGGACGATGCAAGGAAGGCATAAAAAGCAGATTAGCACAGACAAAAGGGCATTCCTGACTAAAAGAAATCTAATAGTATCAAACATAGGCCTTAGTGTGAGGAAGACATTTCTGAGAATGTACGTTTTGAGCAAAGCAGTGTATGATAGTGAAACATGGACTGTGGGAAAACGGGAACATAAGAAAAACGAAACGGTTGGGAGATGTAGTGCTGCAGATGAACGTTGAAAATTTGGTGGACATGTAAGGTAAGGAATGAGGAGGTTCTCCGCAGAATCGCCGAGGAAAGGAATGTATGGAAACCGCTGACAAGAAGAAGCAGGATAACAGGACATCTGTTGAGATATCGGGTAATAACTTCCATGGTGCTAGAGGGAGCTGTAGAGGGTAAAAACTGTAGAGGAAGAGAGAGACTGGAATACATACGTAAGGTTCAAGTGCTACTCTGATATGAAAAGGTCCGCAGAGTACAAAAATTCATGGTGGGTAGCATCAAATTGGTAAGCAGGCTGATGGATAAAAAAATTCTACCTGATTCCCCGCGAAATCTATTGTGTGATTTCTAACTGTGGAGTGCGTATTTCATACATTCTTACTGACATATTCCCACTGGCGAACAAAATTATGTCGGCAAGTGGAAACTTAAGTTTCGATCCTCTGAGAAGTTGAGGTCACTGTAGACTCCGCAAGTGAATGTTGCAACATATGGCGGTGATTCACCAAGAGTTTCGTTACACCATGTCAGGTCCAGGGAAACTCCACGTGCGTCACACGTAGTGTGTCAGGCGTTGTTTAACGAGCACAGTAGAAGCTATAGCTATGTGTTGAGCTCCGAGACAGAGAGCGTCGTTGACTGACAGCATACCCACGTCACTGTCCCTCTCAGCGGAGGTTCCTGCCAGTGGAATATTCTGATCGTCGTAACGTTCATTAAAATTATAGCCTTGATGCCATTCTTTCATTCTCATAACTAAGACACGTAAAACGGAAAATAAAAGTTCTTTATTGTTGAGCTGTTATTCTTATTTCGAAAAACCGCTAGAGACACATAATTCTTCATCGCTCTGTGTGGAGTTATACAAGCAACTGTAGGTTCTTTGGGTTACTGTATTCTACAAAATGCGACTCTCTTGTGTTAAACATCATCTCTGTGCTGCTTATCAGCAGGAAATAGCCCTAGACAGCCAGTAGTACATCGTGTCGTAAACCAGTGAAAATCATTCACAGAGTTGACAGAAATTCTAAACTCGTACAACTGGAACGAGTAACGCTAGGCATCTGCACACTCTAGGATGGATGCTGGTTCCAGGATGCATCATGCACTTCATAGCGGGCAGTGTGCAATGAAAGTAATCTATCCGAATTCTTAGCTGCTGCTTCTGATGAGAAAGAGAGGATGTATCATAATCACTAGCGCAGACTGACACAGATGCAGTAGCGATTCACCACCGACATTAGTATGAAATATTGTCCTAGACTAGGGCCGGCCATGACGTGTCAATACTTCCGGGGGGACGAGTGTGCGGGAGGCGTGTGAGTCAAGACTCAGTCTCTCGCTTTGCTCGTTCCTTTCCAGAACTACTAGGACCAGCACGACATTTCATTTACACTACTGGAAATTAAAATTGCTACAACAAGAAGAAATGCAGATGATACACGGGTATTCATTGGACAAATATATTATAGTAGAACTGACATGTGATTACATTTTCACGCAATTTGGGTGCGTAGATCCTGAGAAATCAGTACCCAGAAACCACCTCTGGCCGTAATAACGGCCTTGATACGCCTGGGCATCGAGTCAAACAGAGCTTGGATGGCGTGTACATGTACAGCTGCCCATGCAGCTTCAACACGATACCACAGTTCATCAAGAGTAGTGGCTGGCGTATTGTGCAGAGCCAGTTGCTCGGCCACCATTGACCAGACGTTTTCAGTTAGTGAGAGATCTTGAGAATGTGCTGGCCAGAGCAGCAGTCGAACATTTTCTGTATCCAGGAAGGCCCGTACAGAACCTGCAACATGCGGTCGTTTATTATCCTGCTGAAATGTAGGGTTTCGCAGGGATCGAATGAAGGGTAGAGCCACGGGTCGTAACACATCTGAAATGTAACGTCCACTGTTCAAAGTGCCGTCAATGCGAACATGAGGTGACCGAGACGTGTAACCAATGGCACCCCATACCATCACGCCGGTGATACGCCAGTATGGCGATGACGAATACACGCATCCTATGTGCGTTCACCGCGATGTCGCTAAACACGGAAGCGACCATCATGATGCCGTAAACAGAACTTAGATTCATCCGAAAAAATGACGTTTTGCCATTCGTGCTCCCAGGTTCGTCGTTGAGTACACCATCGCAGGCGCTCCTGTCTGTGATGCAGCGTCAAGGGTAACCGCAGCAATGGTCTCCGAGCTGACAGTCCATGCTGCTGCAAACGTCGTCGAACTGTTCGTGCAGATGGTTGTTGTCTTGAAAACGACCCCATCTGTTGATCTGTTGACTCAGGGTTCGAGACGTGACTGCACGATCCGTTACAGCCATGCGGATAAGATGCCTGTCATCTCGACTGCTAGTGATACGAGGCCGTTGGGATCCAGCACTGTGTTTCGTATTACCCTCCTGAACCCAACGATTCCATATTCTGCTAAGAGTCATTGGAACCCGACCAACGCGAGCAGCAATTTCACGATACGATAAACCGCAATCGCGATAGGCTACAATCCGACCTTATCAAAGTCGGAAACGTGATGGTACGCATTTCTCCTCCCTACACGAGGCATCACAACAACGTTTCACCAGGCAACCCCGGTCAGCTGCTGTTTTTTTTATGAGAAATCGGTTGGGAACTTTCCTCATGTCAGCACGTTGTAGGTGTCGCCACCGGCGCCGACCTTGTGTGAATGCTCTGAAACGCTAATCATTTGCATCTCACAGCATCTTCTTCCTGTCGGTTAAATTTCGCATCTGTAGCACGTCATCTTCGTGTGTAGCAATTTTAATGGACAGTAGTGTAGTAATGCGGTGATGCATATGTTGCTAGCTACAACTGTGTTCAGTTCGTTAGAATAGTGAAATCAGCATTGTTCCCCTCCACTATTTGCTCCTGGCATGAAGAACTTTCACAGGTCCAGTGGCTGTTTGCACAAAAACAGGCAACCTAGCGATCAGTCACCACAGCTCTTTAAAAATGAATGGTAATGGCGGAAGAGAAAGATAACAATTCTCAATATGTACTATGCGATATACAGAAGTATAATCGACGGGTTCCAGAAATTTGCTATGAAACGATATTACAATATCATGGAGAAAGAATGATTGGATTTTGGTGACAATCTCCACTGTGCTCCCTGCTGAACTCCGAACTGAAGAGTACAGATCTCATTTTATCTCTCAAACCTCCGGTTTTATTTCTGACCATTCTGGACGCCCACAACCACACAGACTCCGGCGAATGTCACGCACTCCGCTGCTGAGTGAAAGATTCATTTTGAGCTTATCTAAGAAGTTTACATTTCAGATTCATTTGTAAGGGAGAGTGCTGTACCTTGGAACACTTTCCTGACTTTCGCATCTAGTCAGCCCTGTAATAGAACTTTAATACATTCTTGTACTACATTTTTAAATGATAGCATTCACTTCATGTGTACTGTCCGCCCCGATAGCTGAGTGGTCAGCGTGAAGGACTGCCGTCCTACGAGCCTGGGTTCGGTTCCCGGCTGGGTCGGGGATTTTCTCCGCTCAGGGACTGGGTGTTGCGTTGTCTTCATCACCATTTCATCCCCATCCGGCGCGCAGGTCGCCCAATGTGGCGTCGAATGTAATAAGAGCTGCACCAAGGCGCACGGACCTGCCTGGAAGGGGCCTCCCGGCCAATGACGCCAAACGCTCATTTCCATTACTTCATGTGTACTGCAGTCTTTTTCCGAAATTACAAAAATTACTGCGGAAAACAAAGATTTGTTCCAGATGTGAAAGCGTTTCCAAGTTATAACATGCTCACGTATCTAATGATAGACATTCTATTTAGATTTAAAAGTGCTGCAATCGAGAAAATCTTATCAGTACTATGTTTAATAGTCTAGGTATTACATTATTTTCTACTACACATCAACAATCAGTAAGAGAAATCAGATTAAGAAGGAGTATTATCAAAAACCAGTTAAAAGTTAAAAACATTTTGAAACAGAAGCTATTGGCACCTAACACAAATTTCCATTTTCAAGACATGGAAAATTGTTAAGACATTGAAAAACTCCGTTCTTTTGCATATATCACGTGTTCCGTGGTAGAAGAACGCCTGTTCAAGATACAAGACGGTGCAAGACCAATAGTGTATGGCTTAACCATGCAGATGCTATGTATAGTTTTAAAAGCATACGGAATTCTACTCATTGCGAAACTCTCTAATGAGCAATTAACAATATCCTCCAAATAGCTTTAATATACACTCCTGGAAATGGAAAAAAGAACACATTGACACCGGTGTGTCAGACCCACCATACTTGCTCCGGACACTGCGAGAGGGCTGTACAAGCAATGATCACACGCACGGCACAGCGGACACACCAGGAACCGCGGTGTTGACCGTCGAATGGCGCTAGCTGCGCAGCATTTGTGCACCGCCGCCGTCAGTGTCAGCCAGTTTGCCGTGGCATACGGAGCTCCATCGCAGTCTTTAACACTGGTAGCATGCCGCGACAGCGTGGACGTGAACCGTATGTGCAGTTGACGGACTTTGAGCGAGGGCGTATAGTGGGCATGCGAGAGGCCGGATGGACGTACCGCCGAATTGCTCAACACGTGGGGCGTGAGGTCTCCACAGTACATCGATGTTGTCGCCAGTGGTCGGCGGAAGGTGCACGTGCCCGTCGACCTGGGACCGGACTGCAGCGACGCACGGATGCACGCCAAGACCGTAGGATCCTACGCAGTGCCGTAGGAGACCGCACCGCCACTTCCCAGCAAATTAGGGACACTGTTGCTCCTGGGGTGTCGGCGAGGACCATTCGCAACCGTCTCCATGAAGCTGGGCTACGGTCCCGCACACCGTTAGGCCGTCTTCCGCTCACGCCCCAACATCGTGCAGCCCGCCTCCAGTGGTGTCGCGACAGGCGTGAATGGAGGGACGAATGTAGACGTGTCGTCTTCAGCGATGTGAGTCGCTTCTGCCTTGGTGCCAATGATGGTCGTATGCGTGTTTGGCGCCGTGCAGGTGAGCGCCACAATCAGGACTGCATACGACCGAGGCACACAGGGCCAACACCCGGCATCATGGTGTGGGGAGCGATCTCCTACACTGGCCGTACACCACTGGTGATCGTCGAGGGGACACTGAATAGTGCACGGTACATCCAAACCGTCATCGAACCCATCGTTCTACCATTCCTAGACCAGCAAGGGAACTTGCTGTTCCAACAGGACAACGCACGTCCGCATGTATCCCGTGCCACCCAACGTGCTCTAGAAGGTGTAAGTCAACTACCCTGGCCAGCAAGATCTCCGGATCTGTCCACCATTGAGCATGTTTGGGACTGGATGAAGCGTCGTCTCACGCGGTCTGCACGTCCAGCACGAACGCTGGTCCAACTGAGGCGCCAGGTGGAAATGGCATGGCAAGCCGTTCCACAAGACTACATCCAGCATCTCTACGATCGTCTCCATGGGAGAATAGCAGCCTGCATTGCTGCGAAAGGTGGATATACACTGTACTAGTGCCGACATTGTGCATGCTCTGTTGCCTGTGTCTATGTGCCTGTGGTTCTGTCAGTGTGATCATGTGATGTATCTGACCCCAGGAATGTGTCAATAAAGTTTCCCCTTCCTGGGACAATGAATTCACGGTGTTCTTATTTCAATTTCCAGGAGTGTATTATACAGCACCTAAATATGTAGAACTCGTAATATTTTCAAACGCTGCACAAAACACAATCTCATGACTCAAAACAACAAAAACAATAGAAAAAGCCGGAAACTGCTTATGGCAGTTTCTAGTGTGTGTTCCCTTCATGTGATTTTACGAGGTGCATTCAAGTTCTAAGGCCTCCAATTTTCTTTCTCCAGACTGGAAAGAGATAGAAACATGCGCATTGTTTTAAAATGAGGCCGCGTTCATTGTCAATACGTCCCAGAGATGGCAGCACCATACGGCAGATGGAATTTTACCGCCAGCGGTGAGAATGAGAACTGTTTTGAATACTTAAAATGGCGACGTTTTCCTTACTTGAACAGCTTGCAATCATTCGTTTTCTGAATATGCGTGGTGTAAAACCAATTGAAATTCATCGACAGTTGAAGGAGACATGTGGTGATGGAGTTATGGATGTGTCGAAAGTGCGTTCGTGGGTGCGACAGTTTTATGAAAGCAGAACATCGTGTGACAACAAACTGAAACAACCTCGGGCTCGCACAAGCTGGTCTAACGACATGATTGAGAAAGTGGAGAGAATTGTTTTGGGGGATCGCGAATGACTGTTGAACAGATCGCCTCCAGAGTTGGCATTTCTGTGGGTTCTGTGCACACAGTCCTGCATGACGACCTGAAAATGCGAAAAGTGTCATCCAGGTGGGTGCCACGAATGCTGACGGACGACCACATGGCTGCCCGTGTGGCATGTTGCCAAGCAATGTTGACGCACAATGACAGCATGAATGGGACTTTCTTTTCGTCGGTTGTGACAATGGATGAGACATGGATGCCATTTTTCAATCCAGAAACAAAGCGCCAGGCAGCTCAATGGAAGCACACGAATTCACCGCCACCAAAAAAATTTCGGGTAACCGCCAGTGCTGAAAAAATGATGGTGTCCATGTTCTGGGACAGCGAGGGCGTAATCCTTACCCATTGCGTTCCAAAGGGCACTACGGTAACAGGTGCATCCTACGAAAATGTTTTGAAGAATAAATTCCTTTCTGCACTGCAACAAAAAGGTCCGGGAAGGGCTTCGCGTGTGCTGTTTCACCAAGACAACGCACCCGCACATCGAGCTAACGTTACGCAACAGTTTCTTCGTGATAACAACTTTGAAGTGATTCCTCATGCTCCCTACTCACCTGGCCTGGCTCCTAGTGACTGTTGGCTTTTTCCAACAATGAAAGACACTCTCCGTGGCCGCACATTCACCAGCCGTGCTGCTATTGCCTCAGCGATTTTCCAGTGGTCAAAACAGACTCGTAAAGAAGCCTTCGCCGCTGCCATGGAATCATGGCGTCAGCGTTGTGAAAAATGTGTACGTCTGCAGGGCGATTACGTCGAGACGTAACGCCAGTTTCATCGATTTCGGGTGAGTAGTTAATTAGAAAAAAAACCGGAGGCCTTAGAACTTGAATGCACCTCGTAAAATCAGTCACTAGAATGAAGTACAAACCAGGAAACATCATGTGTTCCTAGGTATACTATCCTCCAGGTACAACACTCTCCCTTACAAAGAAGGACAATAATCCATACTAATGCCAATGGGAACTCATAAACCACACAATCGCATTTATTTCACAAGCGGCTTGTTTGTGGAACAATGTTTATTATGTAAAGGTCTGACTATATTTGCCACACGTTCTTGTTTTTATTCCCCAGCAGAACGTGATTTTGAAGCGATGCATTAAAAATGTTGTTTTAAAGATTGAGTAAAGGTTGCAAGTGGGGGATAATCTTGTCATTAATTGTTCTGTAAAATCAGTTACATGTTGAGTTTACCAGTCGCCACGCAATTTTAAAACCCGTCGGACTGAGAACCTGGACGGAGGATGAGTGAGAGGTAGAGGCGAGAAAACAGTACGCCTGGCAGTGTGGAGTCTATAGATGCTGTTGCCGAGTTAAAAGAAGACTTGAATTAAACTTTGTAAATGGCTGTCTTTGTTTTGCGTTCTTCCTCGTCTGATGCAAATCTTTTATTGTGCGAGACCAGAATAATAGAACTTGGTATTGCTTGAAATTCTTTAAAATATCGGTGTTACAAGGCGCAATGACAGTAAATGTCATTTCAGAATATATGCCGGATATTCATGTACAGCAATTCATTGTTTTTCCGCTACATTTCAGAGGGCAGAGTGACACTGTGAGAGATTACAGGGCACACTCACTTCTGATTCGGTGTTATGCCGCTTCATTTTCTTCGGGAATATGATCTTTATTACAATTTTGACTTCATACATCTTGATGAAGTGGTGGGCAGTAGTTAATGCTGTTACTTGCGTGCTCTAGGGAAGGAATAATGGTAAGCTTTACCTGCGTTCAAAGGAATAGGGTGCCAATTTAAACGACTGCAGTAAAAGAGCACGGAAATGGTGGGCCGAGGGACGCGCGTTTTTTCTCCAGAACCTGGGTTGAAACATTTATGGACGCCCGAGTTCCGCAGTCTCATTGTGCAGACACGTTGGTTGGTGCCGGTCGGGAGGTAGCTGCATCCAGGTAGACTGACTAGCACTGAGAGGTCGCTGCTGCAATGGCCAGCGCATTGTAGACTGGCCATAAAGCAGAGGATGGGCCTTTGTTAGGCAGGAAGCCGACAAAACAACTGTGAGCGATCTGCGAATTTCTGTGGGACAGGACCACTGGCGCCCTGACATCCAGACTCTGTTACAAAACATATTTGTGAAAGCATGAGGCTTTTAGCGAGTTTATGGCCGTTTTTTGGAAACTTTGAAGTCGACGCAACAGGGGAGATAACAAGATTTTTGATGGAGGGGTGTGGTTCCATCCTGGTCATGTTGTTAGCAAAAGACATGGCGTAAACGTGTGGGAAAGAGGCCGCGACGCTGAATCTTTTTTTCCTTTTCTCCCAGTTAACTTTAAAGTCTCTGATTGGTCAAATCGGTGTATGCAGAGCAAAGGGTACTCTCCCAGCTTCGAATGCCACACTCCAGCTCGTGACTGGCTTTTGTTAAAGTGGGGGAAGTATAAGATGTAAATGTGCTTTGCTACCGAGCTGAGGAGGAAGCTGACAGAAAGAGAAGAAATCTCTCTTGTACTGGCACTTCGCTAGTAAAGAACTGCAAGTCTCTACCTAAACGGTGAGACTTGTGTCCTTTGCTAGTGTGCCACTTAGAGCCTGTACCAGTCACCGTCTGAACCATCAGAGGTACTGCTTCTCGCATCATGCACACAACGAGTGATGTGTGGATGTACTTATTTGTCTTAGTTGGCTGTCTAAACATCTGACATATTCCATCACACATAGTCATGGCACGGAGTCAAATTGGTTTGGCAGACCAACAAACTCGTCCACCTGAACTTCAGTCGCTGAACGCATCGTAGTGTGCCGCCCTGACCAGCAGGAGGGTAAAGTATTCGCTGCTACGGCGTAGGGATCCAATATATCTTTCTCAGCACCCTGTTCTTTCGAACAATATTTTTGTTTTTGGAATGGCAGAATATAGATTCTTGATGGTGGCATAGTTTTTGTGCCATAACCCGGATTCACGTGTATGAAGTCAGATAAAGCGATTAGTGTTCAGGTTAGTGTCGTGTGTCGATCCCCAACTCAGCACTTTGTCCACCATAGACGCCATGTTAGTGAAAGCGTTTGTCAAATAAAAATGTTTGTGTGACGTTTCTTTAGTAATTTTTCTTGTCTTCTGGTATTAAGGATGAACAAATCTATTGTAATTTAGATCACAACTTCTCCCTGATTAACAGTACCTTCCCATTTTACTATTAAAGTCTAGGTATGAAACGTAAGTAGAAGGTTTTCAACTGCGGTAATTCATTTTAATTAATTACAGTGCAGCGCAGTTTACTTTTATTTAGTGATTACCAATCGAATTGGGGAGAGATATTTATTCCTTGATTGTGGTATATTATTCCTTGGATCTGTACCTCTCTTGGAGTGTTGGAACTTTATTGACACAGGGAGTTGGACCAAACACTCTGTCAGATCGCAAAGTTTATGGAAACATAATGCCTATTTTACTGGACTAGTGATAATATTAGGGGAGTTTAATGTTAGGTCCCTGTAACTGTCTATTTACCCAGGTTAAATTAGCAGAACTGATATTATAAGGGACTAGCGCTCGGTAACAAAAAATTGAAATTTTCTGTTAAACACTGTTGTTCAGGCATAAACAGGAGTTCCGCCCAGCTGGAACATTTTTGCTTCCATGCGGCCCAGTCACATTTATGTAACGACCTGTCAAAAGCCTGAATAACCACCTTTTGTAGTGCGAGACGTGCAGGAAGAGATGTACCGATAGGGATGAGGAGCCACGCTGATGCCAGTGCTGTGATCAGCTGAGCTACATTTCACGGCTGAGGATCCATGGTGTCCCACACATTCTCGAGTGCGTTTAAATCCTGGCGGTTTGGTGCCCAGGAGAAGTACGGTAAAGTAATTCAGGTGCTTTTCCAACAACACAAGTACACTGTGCGCTGTGTGTATTGTCCTGCTGGTAGATGCCGTCGTGACGAGGAAAAACAAACTGCTTGTAGGGGTGGATATGGTCTCAAAGGATAGACGCATACTTGTGCTGATCTATTGTGCCTACCAGAATGATGGGATCACGCAGGAAATGACATGTAAACATTAACTGGACCCTCTCGACGATTGTTGCAGGGCTGTACACGCCAAAGGCCATCTGTCCAATAGATGATTTGTGCTGTCGCAAGCTGGCGTCAACTTCCGGGCGACATAGAGATTGCGAGAAGATCGATAATAGACACCAGAGTAAGCAAGCCTATCAGGAGAGCTGCGAAAGACAAACTCGCAAGAAACGCGCCGCCTGCACCCTCTCGACCGCCAGTATTTAGATCGCCGCCGCGGACCAGAGGCCCAGTCAGTCAGGCATCCAGTGAGTCAGTGAGTAAAGTCAACAGTCGCAGACCAGAGGGAGTCGCAGGCGCAGTTAGCTCGGCCTCTAGCTCAGAATCAGGCAGCACATAGCACATAGCAGGACTTGTACTTCACCAGCAGTGAGGCTAAAGTGGACTATTACGGAAGAGCTAGTACCACAGCACCTGTTCTGGTTAATGAAGAACTCTGTTAATATATGCTTTTAATTGCGTTATAGAAAGAGAATACCAGCCACCAACAACATCCTCTCCTTGCTTCCCGTGGTACAGCTCCAAAGGGACAACGAGACGACACAAAATGATTAATCTGAAAAAGCCACATTTCGCCACTCAGTGGACGTTCAGTTGCGATATCGGCGTGCACATTCCAGCCTTCGTCGCCGACAAAGAGAAATGCGCATGGGTGCATGAACCAAGCGCCTCCTGCGGCTGTCCATACGCAGCAACGTTCGCTGAATGGTCGTCGAGCAGACATCTGGTAGCCCCTTGGTTCACCTGAGCGGTCAGTAGTTCAACAAATGCATGGCTATTCGCCTGTACACATCTCCACAGCCGTCGTTCAGCCCTGGTCATCTGTTGCCTCGACACCGGTTTTGGATAGCACCATTTTGCCACACGCCGTATACAAGGTGCGACAATAAAGTAATGAGACTGATGTGAAAAAAATGTTCCTTACCGTTTTAGTCAAGTTTAGTGTTGTCTCCATTAAAGCAGTTCCCTTTCGATTGCACACACTTTTTCCAGCGCTTCTGCCATTGACGATAACATTTCTGGAACTCATCTTGTGTAATATCCTCCAAGAGCCTCGTCACAGCTTTTTGGACATCTTGTGTTGTTTGAAAATGGTGTCCCTTGACCGCCGTTTTGACTCTTGGAAATATAAAAAAGTCTAGCGATATCTGGTGAATAAGGGGGCTGTGGTATTACTGAAATTTGTTTTGAGGTTAACTGACAGAGCAGTGTGAGATGGCGCATTATCGTGATGCAGAATCCAATTATCAGCAATGTTGGCACCGACACAAAGAACTCTTTTACGAAGTCTTCCTGAAATTTCTTTGTAGTAATATTGGTTAACTGTTTGTCGAGGAGGCATCCACTCTTTATGAACAATTCCCTTGGAATCAAAGAAGCACACAAGCATGCATTTCACTTTTGAGTATGACGCGCAAGCTTTTTTTGGTCCGGGTGAACCCTCTGAGCACCATTACGAACTTTGGCGTTTTGTCTCTGTACAGAAAAAACCAACTTTCATCACCAGTGATAACACGGCTCAACAATTCTGGATTGATTTCCGTTTGCTCTAACAGATCGGCTGCCACATTTTTTTCATGTTTGTCGCTGTTGTGGTGTGAGATTTTTGGGGACCATTTTTGCACAGATCTTTCTCATACCAAGGTCTTCAATTATTATTAGATGAACCATTTCTCAATTGATGTTCAGTTCTTCTGCAATCATTTTCACGGATAATCTTTGGTCAGATCATACAAGTTCACGCACCCTGGGCAAGTTGACATCCGTCCGTGAAGTTGATGGTCGTCCACTGCGGTCTTCATCTTCAGCATTCGTTCTGCCTTCACTAAACATTTTGTGCCAATGAATCTCCAAAAGCCTTCTGAAGCTTACTGTAAGTTGTTGTTTCGTATCCACCCAATTTAACACAAAAAGAAATGGCATACCGTTGCGCATTATTATGCGGTTCCATTTCCGTGTTTAGAGACACAAGCACATTTTAACTTATTACAGCACAACTCATGACTGAGCAGTTCCATCGATGTGCTGCTTGGACTAGAAGCAGAAGGTCAAAGATATTGTGCCTCCACAAGTCTGCAGGGTTGCCACATCTTGCAAAGAAAATCAGTCTCATTACTTTATTGTCGCACCTCGTTCTTTAACCACGGTCACATGGAAACAATTTATAAACTTAGCCATTTAGGAAATGCTGCAAGCATTGGCACAAAAGCCATTCGTAATACCGGTTTGGACGTCAGATAAATCCGTCAGTTTCCGCGTTACGGAAACGACTGTTCTGTTTCCCGTGTCCCCACGACGCGATTTAAGCGGAATGTTCGGAAACTCCCTTAAATACTTTAGGACCTGTAGAGGAGAGTGAGCAGATAATGTTTTGAACTTTTAGAAGTAATTGATTAGGTGTGACCGAGTGCATCACTTGTTTTACATTTCCATTCATTAATAGCCAAAGAAATTGATCATGTCCTTATTGAAGGGTTTTCTGGAACGTGATGTCGAACAATCTCTCCAAATTTGGGTGTGCGACGTCCTCTTGGAGCACCGCAGTCACGCTTGCTGACAGTGAAGGTAACCTTTCTCGAAGCCGTTGCGTAATTGCGGCGAAAAGGGTATGCGATGGAGTCGGACGTTGTGGAGAACGATCTTGATAAAGACAGCGAATAGCATCTCCATTACCGTGAGCTTCGCCATTAAGAAGGATTATGTCGGTGTATTCTGCAAACGTGTACTCATCCATGTTGTGTGGCGTCGATAGTTACGATGCCACAACGTAGGTGCACGCTCTCGTAAGTTGGCACTACGAGAGAAGACTAACTACGCCGAACACAGAGCCCTCTGGCCGACGCTGTGGAGCTGGATTTCTGCCCATTTCATCAAGAGCAGACGGCCTGCAAATATCGCTTCTACTACCGAGTGGGCTAGCTTGCTATTGAGACCTTGTGTTAACCTGGACTACTGCTTCACACCTACGTTATCATCCTAGCCAAAGTTATCTATGCCTTTGACATTTATTTGCGTTTTTGACAATAGTAAAAACTGTTGAAGTTACATCCAGTACCGAAGTGCTTTACCTCTCCTACTCCCACTCGCTTCCTTCACTCTCGGCCTATATTACAGAAGCAGTTCACAGGAGCAGACCCACATGCTGCCTAACCTGGCGGGATACAAAATGTTGCTCCAACACTCACAGACACGTGAATGAGGTGAGAGAGGTAGGATAGATGTCAAGTAACATCAGTCGATCTGACGTACCCACTCTCCACCATACTGCACTGTTGCATACCTACCTAGCAAACCTGACTTCAAATGTATGTTTCCGGACGAGGGCTTCTATTTGGAATATAATGTACTCAGTCCCCTCTACAAGTCCAAGAACTTTGTAAGGGGAATTTTAGAGCACCCTGTATATCGTGTGCTGCTAGTGCTGCTACCTAACGTTTGTGAGTGGTTCTTGCACGCTGACCTCGAACACAGGCGGTGGTCACATTAATGTGACTGGACCGTGTAGTATCGTTCATTTTCACCTGTGTTGATTTTTGCTGTTAATTTATTATAGGCCCTATAGAATTATTGTTAAAAATTGTGGCGGAAGTCTTAGCGGCAGCTTTATTTCTCCAATCTGATTTAACTGACGGGTGTGTGATAGTGTGGAACCGTAGAGAGGCAGCGGCGTATGACTTTGGGCCCCATGTTTGGAGGGCAATATGAGAACACTCGGCGCGGAAGAGGAGTGATGGCCTCTGGCGCTTGTTCGCTCTGATGAGCCAGCCATTAGCACGCAGATGATGCTCAGCGCCACTTCTAATGAAGTTGTAATCGATCGACACGTCTGGGTGACGGGGTGGAGGTAAGTCATGTGGTGCATCATAGGACTTCACACTGAACTAACAGTAAGTATTTCACGGTTGCCATAATGGCCATTCATGGGAAAATCGAGACAGTGATATGAATGGGAAACGCACTTACAACATCCGCCCAGAGATTTCTCAATGGTGTTTTAAGTTCTCCAATGTACATTTCGAAGCACAACCTCATCATCAGGGCCCTAGTTGTTATCGAAGGACATTCATTGCTGTTCCAACAAGCTAGGAACTCGTATCTGAGGATTTTGCTGATTTCTGTTGTTATAACATCGCTGTGAAGTGCACTACTGGCCATTAAAATTGCTACACACGAAGATGACGTGCTACAGACGCGAAATTTAACCGACAGGAAAAAGATGCTGTGATATGCAAATGATTACGTTTTCAGAGCATCCACACAAGGTTGGCGCCGGTGGCGACACCTACAACGTACTGACATGAGGAAAGTTTCCAACCGATTTCTCATACACAAACAGCAGTTGACCGGCGTTACTAGCTGAAACGTTATTGTGATGCCTTGTGTAAGGAGAAGAAATGCGTAACATCACGTTTCCGACTTTGATAAGGTCGGATTGTAGCCTATCGCGATTGCGGTTTATCGTATCGTGAAATTGCTGCTCGCGCTGGTCGGGTTCCAATGACTGTTAGCAGAATATGGAATCGGTGGCTTTAGGAGGCTTTCGGTAATACGGAACGCCGTGCTGGATCCCAACGGCATCTTATCCGCATGGCTGTAATTGATCGTGCAGCCACGTCTCGACGCCTGAGTCAACAGATGGGGACTTTTGCAAGACAACAACCATCTGCACGAACAGTTCGACGACGTTTGCAGCAGCATGGACTATCAGCTCGGAGACCACGGCTGCGGTTACCCTTGACGCTGCATCACAGACAGGAGCGCCAGCGATGGTGTACTCAACGACGAACCTGGGTGCACGAATGGCAAAACGTCATTTTTTCGGATGAATCCAGGTTCTGTTTACAGCATAATGATGGTCGCATTCGTGTTTGGCGACATCGCGGTGAACGCACATCGGAAGCGTGTATTCGCCATCGCTATACTGGCGAGTCACCCGGCGTGATGGTATGGGGTGCCATTGGTTACACGTCTCGGTCACCTCTTGTTCGCATTGACGGCACTTTGAACAGTGGACGTTACATTTCAGATGTGTTACGACCAGTGGCTCTGCCCTGCGTTCGATCCTCGCGAAACCCTACATTTCAGCAGGATAATAGACGACCGTATGTTGCAGGTCCTGTACGGGTCTTTCTGGATGCAGAAAATGTTCGACTGCTGCCCTGGCTAGCACATTCTCTAGATCTCTCACCAATTGAAAACGTCTGGTGAATGGTGACCGAGCAACCGGCTCGTCACAATACGCCAGTCACTACTCTTGATGAACTGTGGTGTCGTGTTGAAGCTGCATGGGCAGCTGAACCTGTACACGCCATCGAAGCTCCTTTTGACTCAATGCTAGGCGTATCAAGGCCGTTATTACTGCCAGATGTGGTTGTTCTGGGCACTGATTTCTCAGGATCTATGCACACAAATTGCGTGAAAATGTAATCACATGTCAGTTCTAGTTTAATATATTTGTCCAATGAATACCGGTTTCTCACCTGCATTTCTTCTAGGTGTAGCAATTTTAATGGCCAGTAGTGTAACTTCTACAAGTTCAACACAGTGTTATGTACTGAGGAGATAAAAATCATGGGATAGCGATATACACGTGTACAGATTACGGTAGTATCACTTATACAAGGTATAAAGTGGGAGTGCGTTGACGGGGCTGTCATTTGTACTCAGGTGAGTCATGTGAAAATGTTTCAATCATGGTTACGACGGCACGACTGGAATTAACGGACTTTGAACGCGGAATGGTAGTTGGAACTAGATGCATGGGACATTCCATTTCGAAAAACGTTAGGGAATTCAATATTCGAGTATCGACAGTGTCAAGAGTGTGCCAAGAATACCAAATTTTAACCACTAAGTCTGACCACGGGCAACGCAGTGGCCGACAGCCTTCTCTTAAGGAACGGGAAGAGTGGCGTTTCCGTAGCCTTGTCAGTGCTAACAGACAAGCAGCACAGGATCAAATAACAGCAGAAATCAATGTAGGACGTACGACGAACTTATCGGTTATGGTAGTGCGGCGAAATGTGGCGTTGGTGGGCTATGGCAGCAGACGACGGAAGCGAGTGTCTTTGCTAACAGCACGACATCGCCTGCAGCGCCTCTTCTGGGCTCGTGACTGTATCGGGTGGATCCTAGACCACTAAAAAACCGTGGGCTGGTCATGTTAGTCCCAATTTCAGTTGGTAAGAGCTGATGGTAGGGATCGAGTGTGGTGCAGATCCCACGTAGCCATGGGACCAGTTTGTCAACAAGACACTGTGCAAGCTGATGGAGGCTCCATAATAGTGTGGGCTGTGTTTAGATGGAATGGAGAGGGCCTTATGGTTCAGCTGAACCAATCAGTGACTGGATATGGTTATGTTCGGATACTTGGAGACCGTTTCCAGCCATTCATGGACTTTATGTTCCCAAACATGTCACTGGACCAAAGTGCTCACGATTGGTTTCAAGAACATTTGGGGCAATTAGAGCTAATTATTTGGCCACCCCGATCGTCCGACACAAGCTCCTGCACCGGCAACACTTCCGCAATTATGGACGGTTCAGTATCTCTGCAGGAGACTCCCAACGATTTGTTGAGTCCATGCCATGTCGAGTTGCTGCACTACGTCAGGTAAAAGGAAGTCCGACACGATATTAGGAGACATACGTGTTATACTATATTAACATAACAGTATAAACAAGGTGTATAAGTCACTACAATGTGACCTTATATACAAGAAAAATCAGCAAAATAATACAATCAAAAATGGTTCAAATGGCTCTGAGCACTATGGGACTTAACATATGAGGTCATCAGTCCCCTAGAACTTAGAACTACTTAAAGCTAACTAACCTAAGGACATCACACACATCCGTGCCCGAGGCACGATTCGAACCTGCGACTGAAGCGGTCGCGCGGTTCCAGACTGAAGCGCCTAGAACCGCTCGGCCACAGCGGCCAGCCGAAAATACTACAGGGTGTCCGAAAAGTCTTTCCTTGATTACATAAATTGATAACTCAGGCTAGAAGTGAGATACAAATATGAAACTTGTGTCGAATTGTTTACAACTATCAAAGTGTTTTTTCTATTTTAGGTTCGCAGTACGTAAGTAGTGGATGAGGTGCAGTGCCCAAGCAGCCATGTTAACCAATCAGTAGAAGGCACAGTGTGTCCTGTGGTACCTTGAGACACGATCACCAACCACAGTGCAGAGACACTTCCAGACAACATTTGGAAGGAATCCACCTGACGTCAAGAGCATTAAAGCCTGGTATGAGAAGTTCAAGAACACAGGATCGGTTGCTGACCTTCCGAGGTCTGGTCGACCAAGAACCTCAGCAGACAGGGTGAAAGCTGTAAGGCAGTCTTTTCTGCGAAGTCCGAAGAAATCGGTGCGCAGGGCCTCACGTGAATTACAGACGCCAAAAAGCTCTCTCCATGACATTTTAAACAAACGTTTATTGTTTCGTGCATACAAAGTGCAAATCGTTCAGGCGTTGTTGCCCAAAGACAGTACACGTCGATATGACTATGCGGTCGAAATGCTATCACGTGGCCGGCTGGTGAGACTGTGCGGTTCTAGGCGCTTCAGTCTGGAACCGCGTAACCACTACGGTCGCAGGTTCGAATCCTGCCTCGGGCATGGATGTGTGTGATGTCCTTGGGTTAGTTAGGTTTAAGTAGTTCTAAGTTCTAGGGAACTGATGACCTCAGATGTTAAGTCCCATAGTGCTCAGAGCCATTTGAACCATTTTTTTGCTATCACGTATTGAGGATGATGATGGTTATCTCAGACGAATTGTCTTTTCTGACGAAGCGACCTTTTTTGTCAGTGGAGTAGTGAATCGCCATAATGTGCGCATTTGGGGTTCACAACCCCCTGGCGAGATCATGGAGTACACCAGAGGCAGTCCAAAGGTGAATGTTTTGTGCGCGCTATTGCACGATCGAATTATCGGGCCATTCTTCTTAGCTGAGGGTACCGTCACATCTGCAGTGTATCTGGACATGTTGCCACTGTATGCCGTTCCTCAGCTGCTTCAGTATTACCCCGATGTCTTGTTTCAACAAACGGTGCACCGCGTCATTGGGGTTTGGACGTCCGTGCTTATCTCGATATGACCTTTCCTAGGCGATGGATAGGTCGTGATGGGCCAACGGTTTGGCCTCCACGCTCTCCTGACATAACCCCATTAGACTTGTTTTTATGGGGTTATGTCAAGGACGAGGTCTACAGAACACGTGTACCAGATCTTGAAACCCTGCGGCAACGGATAACCACAGTCGTCGAATCGATCCCTCCAGTGATGTTGGCTAATGTGTGGACGGAAATTGAATATCGCCTAGATGTGCTACGTGCTATCATGGGTGCTCATGTGGAAGTTTAGTGATGTGTGAAAAAAAACTTTGATAGTTTGTAAACGATTAGACACCAGTTTCATATTTGTATCTTACTTTTAGCCTGAGTTATCAATTTATGTAATCAGGGAAAGACTTTTCGGACACCCTGTACAATATGCTCTGACGTTGCAATGCAAGTCCTTCTATAGCAACTGTGGCCCTTATGATAAAGCTGTGCTTCCAAATGTTCACCTTAAAACGCTACTGGGAAGACTTTACCCGGATCTTGTTATTACTTTTTCCACAAAAGTAAGCATTTAAACTTATTTGCATGCTTTTTCTGTTGTTAGCATGTACCTGTGACGAAACTTCCTCAATTACTCAATATCAGTAGCCCCTACACTCCTGATTCTTTACAGATTCGAACTCTTATGTATAAAGCAAAGAAATAATAAATTAAAACGTCATGAATAACGAATATTTAACATGTCATAAATCACGGTAGGCAACCGGAGCTAGCGGGCTGTATCTGGCGCACGAGTGGTTTCAGTCCAGCCCGCGGAAGATATTCATGGTAGAGAGAGGGGCCCGCTGCAGAATTTTGCAACGGACGTTTTTAAGATAGCTATTATGTAACGTCGTAAGTAAAGAAACAATGTTCATGATCGACGACAGGATGAGCACAACGTGAATTTACTCTCAAAAACGCGTGATTTGAGGCATAATTTGTCGGGAAAGGTGTGCCATTATCATTGATGCGTTACTGGACAATAACATGCTGGAAGCTATAGATTTGACTACATACGCAAGGAGCGCTTCGCGTCACTAATAAGGTGGCCCCTGAGCTTAAGTACATATTTGTATCAAGCCAGCGGGTCGTTAAATGTTGCACATGCCTGCCATAAATTGTTTTGCTTTCATTGTTTTGTGAGGCTATAAGCACGGAAAAGCTTGTAAAAGGTGTGACATTATGTTTAAAGTTTGTTGAAAGTCGGTAAGCGCTTTCATTATGAAACGCTGGCTGAATATAAACTGTGTAGCCCGCACTCCGTTTGAAGCGGATGCTACATTTACACGAATCTAAATCTTTATGATGTCATACCTGTTGAACTAAGTGTCGTGCAGCAATATAATGATGCGTGTACATGTTGTGGTATATGTTGATAATGTCTGCGAAATGTGTAAGAATAGGCCGAGCGGTTCTAGGCGCTTGAGTCTGAACAAAGCGGCTGCTGCGGTCGCAGGTTCGAATCCTGCCTCGGGCAGGGATGTGTGTGATGTCCTTAGGTTAGTTAGGTTTAAGTAGTTCTAAGTCTAGGGGACTGATGACCTCAGATGTTAAGTCCCATAGTGCTTAGAGCCATTTGAACCATTTTGTGTTAAGAACAGAGTTACTAGAAAGAAGTAATACATTAAAAGGTCATCCTCGATGCTGAAGTTTTACTGCATGAACATCGAAAACGTAGTAAGCGATAACCCTTTTTTCCTATCATTATTTTGTGACCTGCTGTCGGCCATAAAAAGTTTGTTTAAGGTCTTAAATATTGTGTAAAGTTTGTTGGAAGCTGCAAAGTGCTCTCATGAATGTACGTCAGTTCCTCTACACAGTCCATAGCAGCTTCTAAATGATTAAACCATTTCAAAAACCACTGTAGACTGTCACTTTTAATGTGCAAAGTTCCATTATTGCAGCATGTACATTGACTCTACGAAAAAAGAAAACAACGCACCACGAAAGAATTATGCGAATGGGATGAAAATCAATAGATGTGATATACACGCACAGAGGATTACAGTTCTAGAAAAAAATAGATGATTTATTCAAGAGAAGAGTGAGAAAACACTAAGCAAGTCAGTAACACGTTGATCCAATTCTGGCCTTTATACAAAAATTTATTCTGCTTGGCATTGATTGATAGAATTGTTGGACGTCATGCTGAGGGACATCGAGGCAAATTCTGTCCAACTGGCTTGTTAGAGCGTCATGATACCGAGCTGCCTGAAGGGTCCAACCCATAATGGTCCAAACGTTCACAACTGTGGAGAGATCATGCGACCTTGCTGGCCAGTGTAGGATTTTGGATGCAAGTACACAAGCAGCACAAACTCTCGCCGCGTGTGGCCGGACATCATCTTGTTGATATGTAACCCAGGATGGCTTGTCATGAAGAGCAACAAAACAGGGCACTGAATAACGTTAACGAACCGCTGTGCAGCAAGGGTGACACGGACGATAACCAAAGGAGTCCTGCTAGGAAAATAAATGGCACCCCAGACCATCACTCCTGGTTGTCGGGCCGTGTGATGGGCGACAGTCAGGTTGGTATCCAACCGCTGTGCAGGGCGTCTCCAGAATCTTGTTTGGTCTGAAATCACATTGACTGGAGTAGAACTGTCTTCAGTGATGAGTTACGCTTCGAACTGGGCCCCAATGAGCAGCGAAGATGTGTCTGGAACGCCTCCCGACAGGGGTGTATACCAACCTGACCATCATCCACCACACGGCCATTACTCTTCACAGCAGGACCCCATTGGTTGTCATCTGGGGCATCCTTACAGCACAGCGGTACGTCGACGATATTCTACGCCCCGTTTTTTGCCCTACATGGAGGCTATCCTGTGCTTACACTTCAACAAGATAATGCCCGCTCCCAAGCGGCAAGAGATTCTACTGCATGTCTTCGTGCTTGCCAAACGCTACCTTTGCCAGCAAAGTCGTCTGTTCTCTCACCAATTGAGAACGTTTGGAGCACTATGGGCTGGGTTCTCCAATCATCTCGGGATTTTTACTATCTAACGCGCCAAGTGGACAGTATTTGGCACCGTATCACTCAAGAGGACTTCGAACAGTTCCATCAATCAATGGCAAGCCGAATAACTGCTCGCATAAGGGCCAGAGGTAGACCACCGCATCATTGACATGCTATGTTTGTGAACCTCTTTCTCTCGAATAAACTATCCAGTTTTTCTGTTATCGTAATCCTTTCTTTGTCTGTACAGGTACATCACATCTATCCATTTGCGTCGCATTCGGACGAATCCATATTACTGGCCAGTATGGGCTCGAGATTACGCAACCATAAAGCAGTTTTTACTCGATTCTCACAGTTACCAGTACTCTAAGGATATATGTATGTACTTATAAGTGAGATCTTTGTAACAACTTTTCTGGATACAAGGTACTTATAAATGATGGAAAAGTCGAAATTTTTATGACTTTATTGAATTCTATAGTCTCTCCTGATTACATTGATAAATACGTTATAGGGCCTCACATGAAAAATGACCTTTATATACCTAAATTAAAAGTTGCAGTCATGTATGCCACCACGTCCCCTGCCTCCTTTATTTCTGTTATAGAAATTAATGAGTTCAATGTTTATGGTGATACCTTGGTAACAAAACTGGAGTGTTGTGGACATGTGCAAAAGAGGCTGGGTGCTAGATTGATGAAGCTACGAAGAGAAATGAAAGGGAAGTTGCTGTCTGATGGAAAATCTCTGTCTGGCCGAGGCAGATTGACAGAAACTGAAATAGACCTTCTTCAGAGTTGTTATGGACTGGCCATTAGGCGAACTGAACCTCTGAATGATGTTACAGTAATGAGAAAAGCTGTATGGACCACCTACTTTCATTAGTCGTCCACAGATGACCATCCTGTTCACGGACTTTGCCCTAAAGGAGCAGATTCTTGGTGTGGTTACCAAAAAGCAAAAGAAAGTAGTCAAATATACCATCATAAGCAGTCTCTTTCTGAGCCTGTTATGAATGACATGAAACCAATTTTTAGAGACCTGAGTGACCGTGTTTTGCTTAGTACATGTCTTCATGGGGACACTCAGAATACAGATGAAAGTTTGAACCATTGCATATGGGAAAGATTACCCAAGAACGTTTTTGTAGGACTGAGTACATTAAAAGTTGGTGTACTAGATGCAGTGATATGTTTCAGTGATGGAGTGATAGGAAGGTTGGAAGTACTGAGAAATTTAGACATAAAATATGGCTCTAATATTAAAGATTAATTGCTTGCGTGTGACAGACAACGGGCGCGTGAACATTTTTATTAGGAAAAAATTATAAAAATTGAAATGTAAGATGTGATATTTTTTGTCCTTTTAATATACAGAATAGGTGGAATTAAATAAGTATAGTACCTCAGCCATCATGTCACGCATATCTGGTAAAAATTTGGTCTCCTTCAAATGCATAACGTTGGATTAAATGGTATCACAATATGAGGAAGCACTTCGGAAAAAATTGAATCAATTTCTTTGTAATTTTTTAATAACCCATAGTAGGTTCAAAAATATTCAGAATACTTCAAATTTGTTTAGAAAGTGTGCTGCATTACCTGATATCGCCAAAAAAATCTGTAAAACATATACATTATAAACAGTGCCTGAAAGAAATAGGTGTTGATTTTTACATAATATTGAGCAGGAAATTACCCCGTATCCTTTCAAAAATGACGTGCTTTCTTCAATAATAGAACAAATATTTACAAGTTACTTTAAAGAAATTACACACGGTCTTATTTACACAAATTATGAACGATAATTAAACATAATTGAGAACAAAGGCATGCATAGGTTAATTAACAAATTTCTGTGAAATAATTGTAATCTTCCTAGTGTAAAGTACGTCAAAATATTAACCTTATACATAAGAGTTTTGCAACAACTGTTCGAAAGTAACGTGATTCTAAAATACCGAAAAACCTTTCCAATTAGTTTTATGACAAGTACATGCATTCATAGGAACAAGGACGTACACGGCATAATATACTACTAAAGAATCATCCATATAGTAAGTTATAATGCGCCTAGTATATTTACAGATATGGCTTGTTCGTAGTGAAAATCAGAAGCGCCACACGGGGTCCCGGGTTCGATTCCCGGTCGGGTTGGAGATTTTCTCTGCCCAGGGACTGGGTGTTTGTGTAGTCCTCATAACTCCGTCATCATTATTCGTGACAGTGGTTAGATTGGACTGTGAAAATAATTGGACGGGCGTTGATGACCGCGCAGTTGAGCGCCCCACAAATCAAACATCATCATCACTATCGTCACAAGCTACACTAATGTAACCAACGTATAATGCTTCCGTTTTAGGTACTTGAAAACTGACTAAGACCGAAACTCTAAAATTATACATAAAATAAAGAGAATGGCAGCTGAAGGTGTCACGAAATCATTCAAAAAATGATGTAGGTGTTGCAGTGCGGCGCGGTCTCTCATAAGGCACTCGTGTGAAGAGCTGCTTATTTGTTAGTTTCTCGCTGTCGTCCTTAGACTTTGGTTGTGATGCAGTACAGCACCATTATGAAAGTGGGAGTATTTTACGAAGAGCGGTAGCAGTGAAATACAATGCTCCTTTTGCTTTAACAGATTAAAAACGGGAAGGGGCACAACGATCACCGACGTATTACAAGGAGGAAACATCCACGAGGTTCCTCGGAAGAGAAGCTAAATTTAAGCGATATACCGGGTGATCAAAAACTAAGTATAAATTTGAAAACTGAGTAAATCACGGAATAATGTAGATAGAGAGGTACAAATTGACACACATGCTCGGAATGACATGGGGTTTTATTAGAACCAACAAAATACGGAAGTTCAAAACATGTCCGACAGATGGCGCTTCATCTGATCAGAATAGCAGTAATTAGCATAACAAAGTAAGACAAAGCAAAGATGATGTTCTTTACAGGAAATGCACAATATGTCCACCATCATTCCTCAACAATAGCTGTAGTGGAGGAATAATGTTGTGAACAGCACTGTAAAGCATGTCCGGGGTTATGGTGAGGCATTGGCGTCGGATGTTGTCTTTCAGCATCCCTAGAGATGTCGATCGATCTCGATAGACTTGCGACTTCAGGTAACCACAAAGCCAATAATCGCACGGACTGAGGTCTGGGGACCTGGGAGGCCAAGCATGACGAAAGTGGCGGCTGAGCACACGATCATCACCAAACGACGCGCGCAAGAGATCTTTCACGCGTCTAGCAATATGGGGTGGAGCCCCATCCTGCATAAACATCGTACGTTCCAGCAGGTGTTTATCAGCCAGGCTGGGGATGATGCGATTCTGTAACGTATCGGCGTACCTGTCACCCGTCACGGTAGCAGTTACAAAACCAGAATCACGCATTTCCTCGAAGAAAAAAGGCCCGATAACGGTAGATGTGGTAAATCCAACCCATACCGTGACTTTCTCGTCGTGCAATGGAGTTTCCACGACAGTTCTAGGATTTTCGGTAGCTCAAATTCTGCAGTTGTGGGCGTTGACAGACCCTCGGAGCGTGAAATGAGCTTCGTCGGTCCACGACACGTTACTCAACCAATCGTCATCTTCCGCCATCTTTTGAAACGCCCACACCGCAAATGCCCTCCGCTTCACGCTTCACTAAATCGCCAGGTAACAGTTCATGATGCCGATGGATTTTGTACGGATAGCATCGGGGGGTACGCCTAAGTGCCAACCAAACAGTAGTGTATGGAATGCCGGTGCGACGTGCAACTGCACGAGCGCTGACTTCCCCGTGCATAGTCGAACCCGCTACAGTCTCCATTTCTTCCTGAACTGTCTCAGCAGCATTTCGCCTTGTGCTCGGTCGAGGTCTATCGTCTAAAGAACCCGTGGCTTCGAACTTCGAAATCATTCTCGCCACGGCTGCATTTGTCAGCGGACCTTTACCCGTTAGAATCCCCTTCCTATGGCGATAGGATCGTAACGCTGAACTAGTACATTCCCCATTCTGATAATACAGCTTCAATAAAAGCGCCTTTTCAGGTAACGTCAACATGCTGCGACTGATGGCGCATCTGATTCTCTCTTTCATTACAGCTCCTTTTATACACCTGCGCCTCTGGACGGAGTTTTTAGTTTAATTCTGAACAAAAAGTTCATGGTAGATGGGGCGCTCTACGTATGTACATAGTTTATAACGATTGAAAAAGCAATAAAGAATGGTAGGCAGCTGGGGGTGGTATGAAACAAGCGTGTAGTCTTCTGCTGGGAATGCCTGCCGGGTAGATACTTTGCACTACAAGCAACTAAAAGTCGGAGGTACGTCTGGCACACGGCTGAAATCAGAAAGCGGTCACGTGACTTCCCTCGCTTGCTGCTTTTGAGCCGCCATATTGGATTCATTATATTTTGATTGTTTCCGTATTGTAACTTGCGTATTATGACAGTAAGCCGCTTTAAGGCAAAGGCACAATGGAATACGTATCAGTTTAGGTGCGATTTATTATAATTAAACGTCAGTTAATGACACATCGTCTGGAAAACGATCATTTTTAAAGCAAAATATTATGTGCGATTACTGTGGTCGGGTTATTAGAGCCATGATGTAGAGTAGGAGAATGCAGTTTCGAAGCTACATGTATGCTAATGTTTTCACCTTCACGGCTCTAACACATTCTGGGAGTTTCTTATTCATGTAACAGGAGCATGTTCTGCAATATTCGATGTTATTTATATAGAAGAGCGTGCGCTCTTAGTAATGGACTCCTTCCATTTTGTGATTTCACTCTGATTAAAAGACGACAGACGAAATTGTTGCCAGTGAAACAGTTGACAATGACATTATTTTATATTACTACTTGTCACAAATGTTTGAACCTTTTATTCCGAATATATCATGATTTCCGAGGGTGTGGTTTGGCAGGAATCTAAAGAGCGCAGCTTAAATTGGGAACCCAGGAACCTTAAACTGTTACGAATGAATCGAGCAGCAATCGCATATACTCGTGTAGTCTTGCTTATCACAAATATGTAGCTGTGATTGAATGCTTAACGACGCTTTCGTAAATTTGTCGGTGAAGACAAAGGTCGCGCCACACGAGCGATGGACGTCACGTGACCGCTTTCCGATTTCAACCGACTGCCAGAAGTACTTCCGATCTTGTCACTCGTCTTTGCACTAGAGGATTCCGCCCCCCTCCCCCCTCCCCCGGCCTTACCCCCTCTTCCCCTCTCCCCTACAGCTACACATAATTATGAAAGGACAAGGGCGTCGTCGAGAGGCAAGTCTGTATGTGGCAGAGGTGTGGAGCTTATAGGACGGCCGACGTGCCTCTGCTCACACGACTCTGCTTCCCAGAAGTTTGGAGGTTGCACCACGGGCGCACATCTACGGCACGGCACGGAGCAGTGTCCCGGCGCAGACTGATGTATGAGTCGGCTCCGCCCAGCTGAGCCCGAATCTCCAAGCGACTGTCCCTCCCGCTTTCTTTGAAGGCCTCAGTTCTCCGAGAAGGGGCCCTGGGGCGTGACGGAACCTCGCCGCGTTCGCTGCCATCCGCTAGACTCGACTGTCATCTGTCTACCGCTTCTCGGCGGCGGAAGTATAACTCATCCCGCGTAGCGTGGCGTGCTTCCTTGAATTTACCGAAGCAGGCAATAAGTTATACACGTAGAGCCCTGAAGTCCTTTGAGGGCCCGTTCACAATAGCACACGCACATTTTTTGGTTTTCGGCGTGGCAAATGTCGACTGGAATATACTCTTGGTATTCTGAAGCTGATAGGTGTAGTACTCAGGGAGCGAAAGGTTATCTACAGCATGTAAGAGAACCAGAGAGCAGTTACAAGACTTGGAGGACATGAAGGGGAAGCAGAGGTCGAGAAGGGGGCGAGACAAATATGTAGCTTATCGTTGATGTTATCCAGTCTAGTGAGCAAGTAACGAAGAAAACCGACGAGAATTTTAGCAAGGGCATTAAAGCTCAGAGAGAGAAAATAAAAAGTTTGAAGTCTGCCGATGACATTGTAGTTCTGTCATAGAAGGCAAAGGACTTGGAACATCGGTTGAAGGAAGTGGATTTTTTATTCAGTAGAGGATGTAAGAAGAAAATCAACAATAGTAAAGCAAGGGTAGTGGAATTAAATCTGGCGTTACTGAAAGATTTAGCTTAGGAAAAGAGATACTAAAAGCAGTAGAAGAGTTTTGTTACTTCAGCAACAAAATAATTGACGATGAACTGAGTAAATATGTAAAGTGCAGTCTGGCAGTAGCAACAGTTCTGAAAAAAAATTGTTATCAGCGGATATACATTTATACGTTGGAAATCGTTCCTGAACTATTTATCTGAAGTGTAGTCTTGTACTGAGGTCAAACGTGGACGGTAAACAGTTCAGACGAAGAGAGAATACAAGATTTTGAAATGTGGTGCAACAGAAGAATGTGCAGTTTAGGTTAAGGGATAATGAATCAAATAGCGAAGAAAATGAATTTGTCACACAATTGAACTAAAAGAAGGATCAGTTGAAGACACATCCTGAGATATCAAAGAATAGTTAAACTGATTATGAAGGGAAGTGTGGAGGTAAACATTTTAGAGGCAGAGCAGGGCTTGACTACAGTAAGCATAAGCAGTTATGCACAGATGGAGAGGCTTTTTTTTTTGTTAATTTATTGGCTTTCGGGAAGCGCCCATTCAGCCGTCTCAATAGTGGAATGTCAATGATGACGATACGAACGTAAGGTCAACACAACACCCAGTCCCTGAGCGGAGAAAAAAGTCCGACCCAACCGAGAATCGAATACGGCAAACCGCCGCACTGATTGCGCGTCTACTTAGATGGAGAAATGCTGAATGGTTCTGAACTGGACAGACTACCATGGAGAACAGCAGAAGACCAATGTTACGACTGGAAACGAGAACAACAAACACGTACCAAATATTCTATTTTGTCAGTACATGGACATTTTCAGATTAACATGGTTGCTATTTTAGACATATTCTTAACGCAAAAGACTCACAACATAATTTTATATTAATTTGTTTAGAATAACCACAGTTACCAAACTCGACTGAGGCAGTTAATCTTCGGAGACCTGGCATGATTTCTCGTTAAGCTCTCATTCTAACGTTATACTATCTTTCCAGTGTTGTGTATAGTAGCATAAACTTTAAAGGGAAGAAATGCGTAAAAGGGCAGACTGCAGTGAAATATGTAATTATGATTATGATGTTACTACCTGCCTTCCGCATGGAACACGCCTATCTCACCACTGACTACTTGTGTTAGACACATACGGTTGCTGTCAACAAGTATGGGCCTGAAGATGATGTTGAACAACATCGAAACTAGTTGCCAATAAAACCAACACCTTAATACAGCTGGAGGAATTTCGTCATTTTTAACATACATTATATGTAGGGGGTGCAATCCTAGTACAGCCGATAGAAACACATGGAAATAGATAGCACCACACCTAGCTTTCGTAACCACAGCTTCATTCCTAAAAGAGGATTTGGTTCAGGTGCTTAGATGGTAGTGATGACAATTATCTCAGATTCAAAGCCAAGAGCCCCCTTTGTATGAGGAGTAAGGCAGAAGGAAAATAGTCACATAGAGTAGGTCACAGTTAGTATATTTGTAAGCACTAAGCCGGCTTCAGTACTCGATAGGAGGACTAGAGATAAATTAAGGTTCGTTAGAAAGTGAACTAGAGGAGAAGCAGGCACATAGAAAATTAAAATATACAAAGTATAAGAAATAGACAGAAGAATATTAAAAATTGGACAAGAAAAGGTTTAATAAATAGAGAAGAAAGAAGAAAAGAGCATGCGCACCGATAGGAGTGAAGGGTAAATGCATGAAAACAAGGCATATTAAAAAAAAAAAAGCCCACTGCTAAGGAACAATAGCGGAAGAATGGAGGGGAGACCATCAAGGTCACGTTACCAGTAAGTAGCTCGCACTCTAACTAAATTCACTTAGGAATTATCTGACTTCCATAGATCTTCGTCTTTGCATGGGCTGCTCCAACAGATATACGATATTTCAATACGAAGTAACATTCACCTATGTGTTTTAATAGTTACTTTTTAGCAGCGCGTTATTTCGTCTTGGAAATAAGACTTTCATTTTTTACACTAATTGTTTGTAATATTTCCGTGGAGCGCTTTAGAGACGGCAGGTATGGAGGCAGGTTAAAGAGCTTGTATATACTTCAGACATCCAATGACCATAAATATATTTTCTTCACTGCAACTATCACAGTATTTCCATTTTTCCACCATAATGGCAAGAACTCTCTAGATGCAGTACATTGAGGTGACAAATGTCATGGAAAACTTTGTGTTCTGCCTTACGGCAGGTCTTGTCATTGGGGAAGCCTCGTCAGAGAGGTCCACTGCATGAGCGTCGAGGACAGTGATTCCATTTGTGGTTTCCCATTGCCTTCCACTGATGATGATGAAATGATGATGAGAACAGCACAACACCCAGTCCCTGACCGGAGAAAATCTCCGACCCAGCCAGGAATCGAACCCGGGCCCCTTGGCGTGACAGACTGCTGCGCCGACCACTCAGCTATCGGGGAGGACAATGTCCTGGGATACCTACCAATATCGTGTTGGATTTCCTTTTGCTCGGCATAGTGCAGCAACTCGACGTGGCATGGACTCAACAAATCGTCGGAAGTCTGCAGAAATTCCGAGCCATGTTGCCTCAACAGCCATCCATAACTGCGACAGTGTTGTCGATACAGGATTTTGTGCACGAACTGACCTCTCGGTTATGCCCCATAAATGTTCGATGGGATTCATGTCGGGCGATCTCGGTGGCTAAGTAATTACCTCGAATTGTCCCGAATGCTCTTCAAACCAGTCGCGAACAATTGTGGCGCCTGTGCCATGGCCCACTGTCATCATTGTTTGGGAACATGAAGCCCATGAACGGCTGAAAATGGGCTCCAAGTAGCAGAACATAATCATTTCCAGTGAATGATCGGTTCAGTTGGACCAGAGGACCAAGTCCATTCCGTGTAAACACAGCCTACACCCATATGGAGCCACCAGCAGCTTGCACAGCGCCTTACTGACAACTTGGCTTCGTGGTGTCTGCGGCACACTCGAAATCTACCATCAGCTCTTATTAAATGAAATCGCAACTCATCTGACCAGGCCTCAGTTTTCCAGTCTTATAGGGTCCAACCGCTATTGTCACGAGCCCAGGAGAGGCGCTACATGTATTTCGTGCTGTTAGCAAAGGCACTCGCGTCAGTCGTCTGCTGCCAGATTTCACCTCACTGTGCTAACGGATACATTCGTCGTACGTCCCACATTGATATCTGCGGTTATTTCACGCCATGTTTCTTGTCTGTCAGCACTAACAACTCAACGCAAAAGCCGCGGCTCTCGGTCGTTAAGTGAATGCCATCGACGACTGCGGTGTTCGTGGTGAGAGGTAATGCCTGAATATGTCATTCTCGGCACACACTCTTACCGCTGTAGATCTCGAAATATTGAACACCCAAACGATTTCCGAAATGGAATGTGCCGTGCGTCTAACTCCGACTGCTATTCCGCGTTCAAAGTCTGTTAATTCACATCGTGCGGTCATAATCGCGTCGGAAACCTTTTCACATGACTCGCCGAGTACAAACGACAGCTCCGTCAGTGGACTGCCCTTTATTCTTTGTGTACGCGATACTACCGCCCTCTGTATATGTGCATATCGCTATCCCATTACTTATATCACGTCAGTCTGTTACTCGGCAACAGAGGCGATGCCCTCCAGCCACGTCCGCCGGCCGCAGTTCGTCTCCTTTCCACGAAGGTCGTAGGATATGGCTTTGGGAACCGGCGACTGTTCCTCTCGAGCTGCCGGAACCAGCGACCACACTTGGCGCCGGCCGCAAGATATTTCCATTTCGTCATCTGCTTCTGGTACTCACTGTGTGTCTTTCAAACACGCAACATCCACAAGCACGCCTTCCCCAGTAAGTTCAAGGACCGCAACTAGCGTAGTCCATTTCCTTGTATTTGAAGTGGAGGGATTACAGTCGTGAGAGGACAGCGTTTATATATTTCAGATTGAATTGTGGAGTCTTAAAAGCTGCATGTTAGATGCTAAATAGTCTGTTGGTGATCACGCGGGGATATTTGGTCTGGGGGTGGGGTAAGATAGTACCTAAACTTTGAGCAGGTGCGTGGGGAGAAGCTGCGGTATTTTCATAGAAGGTTATGGCTTTTTGTTGGATGTTGTGTGATATTTTCCGAGGTTGCAGTCTACTGAATATGTAAGACTTTGGAAGGAAACGAGGAACATCTATTGCTATGCGGAAAATCGATTTTGGAGCTCAAGCACGTACAGTGCAAGCTGTTACTGATTTGTTTGACTGATGGGGCTGCAAAGTGCTATACCACCTACTGCACTCCCCTGACTTAAGCCCTCGTAAGTTCAACTTGATTTCTAAACTAAAGGAAACACTTCACGGCATTCGCTTCAGAACTGCTACAAATTCGTCGGGCAATAGACTGCTCCGCTCGAATTGTCAACACAACTGGCACTGCTAAGAGTATCCTAAGATATCCACATCGCTGGCAACGGGCTATACGCAGTGCTGGTGACTCCTTTGAAGGTCAGCAAAACTTTGAAACACGTACCTATTTTGTACGAACTGTAAATAAATAGTTGGCACTATTAAAGTTCCAACCCTCGTATATTAATTTATTTATGGCAAGAGACGTTCCGGTTTTTCACTTTTCTTCAGACGCCGTAATACATTTATATGTTCATCAGTACTACGTGTTCGTCAACTGCATTTCGAAGGCTGCAGCTGCAAAATGACACTTGCTTTAGTCAACAGTCGACAAAGCTGAAGAAGATACGAATGTATTGCGATAACTGAAGATGAGTTAAAACTCGAGACGCGTGTTAGAAATTATTATACACAAAAAAGTGGCTGGTTACTCCACAGTTATGAAACTCAACTATCATTATTATGGAAAGAAGTGAACTGGACTTTTATGGACACTGTTATAAAGGTTGGAGCATTTTAACGTAGGTCATAGTATCATCTCGTATCATCTTCAATAGTGTTCTGCCAATGCCTCGTCGTAGTTGCTGTAGTCTACAATGTGGAACTTCTGTCTTACTGGTAAAATATCGGTTAACAAAAGAATGTCCCTAAAGAAGTTTACTGCAATGAGGTCGGTTGTTGGGAAAGTTGTTAGCGGTGAGGACACGAAGCGATTAGATGAAACGTATTGTGATATACCTGTTGTACAGCACCTGCTGTAAGCTGGAAGATTTATCGTGACAATGTATACGTATTTATATCCATAGGGAAAAGTGAGTGATCTTTAGCCAACCGGCTATCACAATGGTAGCTGCCAGATGGATATCAGTTACAAAACCGCCCATACGGTCGCAGGCCGGTAACCAGTCGCATGTTCTGATAACAAACGTGTAACTTCTATGTTCACAATGTGAACATGAGAGTCCGCCGCTCGTAGTCTCGCGGTAGCGTTCTCGCTTCCCGAGCACGGGGTCCCGGGTTCGATTCCCGGCGGGGTCATGGATTTTCACCTGCCTCGAGATGACTGGGTGTTTGTGTTGTCCTCATCATTTCATCATCATCCAGGAAAGGGGTGAAATTGGACTGAGCAAAGGTTGGGAAATTGTACGGGCGCTGATAACCACGCAGTTGAGCGCCCCACAAACTAAAACATCATCATCAATGTGAACATGAGTCCTATGTTCGAAAGCTAGCTAATGGAACAAGCGGATATTGTAAAAAATATGGTTTGTCGCAGTTTTTTCTGTTTTTATTGAACAGCGATGTATCTCAGTTTGCTGCATAAAGTACTTTATCCAAAAATTATTTTTTTAGGTTTTATACTGCACTTAACAGTATTGTCGAGGCCCCGTTTTACAAAGATGTGCCACTGTGCCAACTGCGAAATGGTTTCCTAGTACGGCCAAAGAGAAAATGCCATGGAAAACTGTGAATTTTTGGAGTTATGACATGCAGGAACTTAGCGATTATCAAATTCTGAAATATTTTTAGAGGCTAAATTCTTCAGTTATTATTTTCTGGCAAAATATTTTTAATCTTCGCCAATTTTTAGAGAGTTAAAAAGCAGTAGTCGCGCATTCTCATTCCCTACGTTGTATATACTAGTAGTAGTGTCCTAGTATGATTGCTTTAAAATCAGCGAAATAACTTGGATATACGTATAATCTGATATAAGTGACTGAAACTTTTATATGTAAATCTCATCTGCTGATATATTGCGTCTTCAGTCCAAATACTGGTTTGATGGAGCTCTCCATGCGACTCTATCCTGTACAATCCTCACCATCTCCGAATGACTATTGCAACCTTCTGAATCGGCTTACTATATTCATCTCTTGGTCTCCCTCTACAATTTTTACCCTTCACACTTCACTCCAAGATCCCTTGATGTCTCATCATGTGTCCTAACAATTGACCCAATCTTTTAGTCAAGTTAAATCACAAATGTCTTTTCTTCCCAATTCTACGTAGTACGTCCTCGTTACTCACATGATCTACCAACCTAATCTTCAGCATTCTTCTGTAGCACCACACTTCAAAAAGTTTCTATTCTCTGCTTGTCTAAACTGTTTATCGTCCATGTTTCACTTTCATACGTGGCTACAATCCATACTAATACTTTCAGAAAAGGCTCCCTGACACTTAAACCTATTCGATGTTAACAAATTGCTCTTCTTCAGGAACGCTCTTCTTGCCATTGTCAGTCTAGATTTTATATCCTCTCTACTTCGGCCATCATCAGTTATTTTTCTGTCCAAATAGCAAAACTCATCTACTACTTTAAGGCGTCTCGTTTCCCATCTAATTCCCTCAGCATCACCTGATTTAATTCGACTACATTCCATTATCCCTGTTTTGTTTTTGTTGATGATCATCTTATACTCTCCTTTCAAGACAATCTCCATTCCATTCTACTGTTCTTCCAGCTCCTTTACTGTCTCTGACAGAATTATATTCCCGTCTACAAACCTCAAAGTTTTTTTTTCTTCTTCATGAACTTTAATTCCTATCCCAAATTTCTCTTCTCAGTGGGCAGACTGAATAACATAGGGCATAGGCTACAACCTCGCCTCACTACTTTCTCTGCCATTGCTTCCCTCTCATGTCCCTCGACTCTTATAGCTGCCGTCTAGTTTCTATACAAGTTATAAATAGTCTTTCGCTCGCAGTATTTTATCCCTGTTACCTTCAGAATTTCAAAGAGATTATTCCAGTCAATTTTATCAAAAGCTTTGCCTAAGTATACAAATCCTATAAACGTTCGTTTGCCTTTCATTAACCTATCTTATAAGATAAGTCGAAGGGTGAGCATTGTCTCTCGTGTTCCTACGAGTTCATATCTCCGGAATCCAAACTGATCTTCTCCGAGGTCAGCTTCTATCAGATTTTTCCATTCTTCAGTAAAGAATTCGTGTTAGTATGTTGCAGCCATGACGTATTAAATTAATAGTTGAATAATTTTCATACTTGTCAGAGCTGCTTTCTTTGGAACTGGAAATATTACATTCTTTTTGAGTCTGAGAGTATTTCACCTGTTTCATACTTCTTGCTCACCAGATGGAAGAATTTTGTTATGGCACTTTCTGCCAAGGCTATTAGTAGTTCTGACGGAATGTCGTGTACTCCCGAGGCCTTGCTTCGACTTATGTCTTTCAGTGCTCTGTCAAATTCTTCTCGCAGTACCAATCTCCCATATCATCTCCGTCTATGTCCTCTTCCACTTGCGGTGGCGCGGTTCTTTCCATCCCTTTATGACGGACCTGCACCTACCTGTGAACATTGTCTCAGCACATCATCAGTAGGAAAGCCGAGTGAAATCTACTGTACTTCGACGTGAACCAGGCTGCAATTAAAGTCACTAATCTACGTTTCGGGAGAAAGTTTTCATATGAAATGAAAGGTTGGAAATTTTGTCTTCAATTAATATATTCTGAAACTTAGGTGAACAAGTATCACTGCCAAGCCCGTGCAAGTCTTAACACAGTCACTCGCAATCCCTTTCACTCACGTTAGCAAGTTTATGGTATTGCATTTCCCGAAAACGTAATAGCTACAAAAATACCGATTGTAATAAATGAAAAGCACCAGTTTGCTTTTGTTCTACAATATTATTTTTATTGCTAACCGGTTTTCGGCTTACAAGGCCATCTTCAGGCATTCTTTGTTCTACCAAGAACCGACGGAAGATTCTGTTAATACCGATTGTTTTTGATTGAGAATGCTCGCCAAATAGTCTGTCGGAACCAAATGCAGTCACAGTTTTTAGCCGCCGACCTGCTCAATACGCCACGCGGAATATGTGTCTTTTCTCGTCACAAAATTCACTTAAAAATTCCGAAATTTCTACATACCCATCGGAATTATTATGCTGTCACTTTACAGCACTTTTGATGTATGAAACAGTGCTAGATCCGGCAACTTGTCGTGTCCATCGGAACTACTACTACACACGTCCGAACTGTCTCATGGCTAGGCTCCGAGTCCCCTAGAATACTCTAAGTCTTTTCTACCAACAGAAAAAGGCGCGCGAAGAATATTACTTTACCATTGGTCAGTTTACTCAACAGCCAATAGCAAAACAACATCCTCCCGCGTCAGTCCGCGCTTTTCATCCATAACCAATCGCAAAATAGTAAACCTAACGACTGCACATTTTACCGACGTAATTATCTAATATGCTGAACTTTTGCTTATGCATAAAGTTATTTGCTATTGTTATTTATTCCTGAATTGACTTTCCCTTTACCATAAACTTACTTTACAAATCTATTCTACTAAAATCCCCTTTGTTCATGTCCATACTTCTTTGAAATGTTCCCACACTAAATCCTACTACATAACTCGTTAAACAATTATCTTCATATTAACATTAATCCACACTCACGCATCATTCATACTGCTAAAACACATTTATGACATTTTACATACACAAAAAGACATAATAATACTTTATGAAAATACTAGAACAGTTAATGAAAAACATTCTATTACTTTAGTGCACTCTAGTGGGCACAATCGAAACTAAAATCACAGTCCCCCTATCCAATATTGTCCTCTATCGGCTAATACATAAACTACGTGCGCGTCCAGTCTCGCTTCGCCATCTGTCACTCTCCAGCTCTGAGACACGTCTCCCACTTAACAGCCTCCAAGGCAGGATCGGTATATGGCGCTACGCCTCACACTTCTGTAATATTGCCTGCAACTTCATCTCCTTTGTATAGAACTTCTATATACTCCTTCCACCTTTCAGGTTTCCCTTCTTTGCTTAGTACTGGTTTTCCAATTGAGCACTTGATATTCATGCAGCTGCATCTTTTTTCTCCAAAAGCCTCTTTTAATTTTTCTGTAGGCGGTATCTATGCCTCCCCTAGTGAAGTCAACTTCTGAAACATTACATTTGTTCTCTAACCATTTCCGTTCAGCTGCTTTGCACTTCCTGTCAGTCTCATGTTTTAAGCGTATGTATTCCCTTTCTCCTGTTTCAGCTACTGCATTTTTATATTTTCTCCTTTCAATAGTCAAATTTAATATTTCCTGCGTTATCCAACGGTTTCTACTAGGCCTTCTCTTTTTACATTTTTGATTCTTTGCCGCCTTTACTAAAGCTACCCACTCGCCTCCTATTTTATTCCTTTCCCCTGTTCTAGTCAACCGTTACCTAATGCTCCCTCTAAAACACTCAACAACCTCTGGTTCCTTCAACTTATCCAGGTCTCACTTCCTTAACTTCATACCCTGCTGTAATTTATTCAGTTTAATCTACACTTCATAACCAGTAAATTGTGGTCGGCGCCCACGTCTGCCTCTGCAAATGTCTCACAATTTAAAATTTGGTTCCGAAATATCTGTTCTTTCATTCCTTTCACCCAGTCCATATTCGCCTACTACTTTTCCTTCTCTTCCTTTTCCTACTATCGAATTCCAGTGCCCCATCATAATCAAATTCCCGTCTCCCTTAACTATCTGAATAGTTTCATCTATAATGTATATTTCTTCAGTATCTTCATCATCCGCAGAGATAATTTGCACATAAACTTGTACTACTGTGGTAGGCGTGGGCTTCGTGTCTATCTTGGCTACGACAATTCGTTCACTATGCTGTTCATAGTGGCTTACAAGCATTCTTATTTTCTTATTGATTATTAAACCCACCCTTGAATTATCCCAATCTGACTTTGTATTTATAACCCCGTGTTCACCTGACCGAAAGTCCTGTTCCTCCTTCCATCGAACTTCACCGATTCCGACTATGTCTAACTTCAACTTATTCATTTCTCTTTTTAAATGTTCTAACTTACCTGCCAGATTAAGGGATCTAATATTCCACGCTCCGATCCGTAGAACACCAGTTTTGTTTCTCCTGATAACGATATCCTCCGTAGAAGTCCCCGCCCGGAGATCCGAATAGGGCACTATTTTACCTCTGGAATATTTTACCCAAGAGGACGCCATCATCATTTAACCATACAGTAAAGCTGCATGCCCTCGGGAAAAATTACGGCAGTAGCAGTTCGCAGTACCAGCACAGCAAGGCCGTTTTGGTTAGTGTTACAAGGCCAGATCAGTCAATCATCCAGACTGTTGCCCCTCCAATTACTAAAAAGACTGCTGCCCCTCTTCAGGAACCACACGTTTGTCTGGCCTCTCAATGCACCTACGGTACGGCTACCTGTATTGCTGAGGCACGCAAGCCTCCCAACCGACGACAAGGTCCATGGTTCAGGGGGGGGGGGGGGTGGGGGGTAAGCTTCTCGTAATGTGTGTGCCTTAAGCTGATTGATTCGCCAGCCACATAAATTAGCCCACCAGTATCAACTCGTTACTCCACTGAGTCTCGACACTCGTCAACACAAGGAATCTTCCCAGTATTTATCCATAATTAGATCTTTGTGGTACTTACTTATGAAATGATTTTTCTTCTTTTGATGCACAGCATGAACCTGAATTTCTTCCATCATTATATAATTTATTTGTAAGGAACTATACTGGGTATAGCTGTTGGGCTTGTTTCAAGTGGTAGCCTAACTCAAGAAGTTTTTTATGGATGAATTTCCACATGTGCTACGTTTCTTCCCTGTAGTACGTATAGGCGACAATTTTTCTCCGTGTCTTTGCCAACATTCCTTCCATCACCATCTCTATAGCACCTAGTATTCGTGCTGTAAGATTTGAGCAAGAGAAACTGTTGAACTGAACGCTTTATCCTTGACGCAACTCCACAAAAAAGTCTTCACCACAGTGCTCGAAGGTATGGCTGTTTCTCTGGAAACACGACTCATTTATTTCCACTGACTGCGATGAAATGCCATATGCAGAGCATCAATAGTGACGTCATTCTTTGGAGGTCTACTGCCAGTTGCTTTGTTACCAACACTGCCGGTACCTTTAAACTTTTCATCTCATCCTTTCGTGCTCTTCACATTTGGCGGATATCCTCCATAGGTACTTCGGATCAGTTGCTTAATTGCAATATGCGCTATCTTCTGCTCAGTTGTAGAAGCCTTTGTGATAACAACACTCCTAATTTACGCTACCTGTAACAAGAGAGAGAAAAGAAATCAGATGCTGTCACATGACGTGTAGAAGTATACACATAAGAACGTCGTGAGTTAAGCTAGCATCACGAGTTAAAGAACCATTTACAAAAAACCGCATAGACATGTGGAAGCGTATCCATAAAAACATCCATGAGTTAATCTAACATCTGCAACAAACCACATAGCTGCATATAGCGTGCCGGCCGTTGTGGCCGAGTGGTTCTAGGCGCTTCAGTCTGGAACCGCGTGACCGCTAAGGTCGCAGGTTCGAATCCTGCCTTGGGCATGGATGTGTGTGATGTCCTTAGGTTAGTTAGGTTTAAGTAGTTGTAAGTTCTAGGGGGCGATGACCTCAGATGTTAAGTCACATAGTGCTCAGAGCCATTTGAATCATTTTTGCATATAGCGTAGTTCCTTTAAAGTGAGTTTTTGCAATCAGGGAAAGACTTTATGCTGACCCTGTATTTCTGTTTGCATCATTAGCAATCACGCTTATTCACTGGTTCAGTTACTAATAAATAAACTTTCATAAACGAGTACGTGCAGTACCTGCAAAGACTTGTGCTCTTCTCTGCTCGGTAAAGAATAATCTAGTTTTGCGAAAGCCTGGAGCCTACAGAATACCACGTCACTGTGAGAAAGCCTCCATTGGTCAGACCATGCGCACAGTACGTAAAAGGTGCGTTCAACATGGTCGCCACACTCTCCTTTCGCAGCCCAATAAATCAACCATAGCGGACTACTATATCTGCATAGGACATTCCATGGATTATTCTACCACGGAAATCTTTGCCCCGACGAGAACCACCTCGGATTCAGTAAGGAACCTTTGAAAATACATTTGGTGGAAGATTTTATCAACCATTATGGTGGCTTTCAACTGAATAAGGGTGGGACCCAGTAAGTTCTTTAATCTATTCAGAAAAAAAACATTTGACGCCTAATGACACGGCTAGAGACACTGGAATTTTAACTCTATGGGCCCGAAATTCGACATAGGACGTGCATGCAATATCACGCATGCGCCTGCGCGCCTTAGACGCAGCAATGTTCGAAGAGAAAGCTGAACTCGGGGAGGGGGGGGGGGGGGGGGCGCACGCAGCAGTAATTTATGCGCGTATGCGTCCGCGCCAATGTTTGATGTAGACATAGCGACGTCATCCGGCATCAATCCGAAAACGTCATGGGATAGTCATTACTGAAGAACTTCAAGAATCAGAAGGGTAATATTACAGTTTGGGCCTTAGCGTAAGAAGTAAACAGACGGTGTTATACGAAGGTCACGTAACAAAGCGCAGTGCACTATGCCCATTCCACAGATATTCCTACTCTACTATACTAATAAGGAACTCTGCCTTAAGTGGGCCGAACTGCAGCTGTATAAAAGTGTCGGACAAATATCCTTGTACTTCGATTATTTAACAACAACAACATAGAGGACACGTGTTATAAGAACGCAAAAGGAAATACACTACTGGCCATTAAAACTGCTAGACCAACTGAAATGCAGATGATAAACGGGTATTCATTGGACAAATATATTATACTAGAACTGATATGTGATTACATTTTCACGCAATTTGGGTGCATACATCCTGAGAAATCAGTACCCAGAACAACCACCTCTGGCAGTAATAACGGCCTTGATACGCCTGGGCATTGAGTCAAACAGAGCTTGGATGGTGTGTACAGGTACAGCTGCCCATGCAGCTTCAACACGTTACCACAGTTCATCAAGAGTAGTGACTGGCGTATTGTGACGAGCCAGTTGCTCGGCCGCGATTGACCAGACTTTTTCAGTTGGTGAGAGATCTGGAGAATGTGCTGGCCAGGGCAGCAGTCGAACATCTTCTGTATCCAGAAAGGCCCGTACAGGACCTGCAACATGCGGTCGCGCATTATCCTGCTCAGATGTAGGGTTTCGCAGGGATCGAATGAAGGTTAGAGCCATGGGTCGTAACACATCTGAAATGTAACGTCCACTGTTCAAAGTGCCGTCAATGCAAACAAGACGTGACCGAGACGTGTAACCAATGGCACCCCATACCATCACGCCGGGTGATATGCCAGTATGGCGATACGAATACACTCTCCCAATGTGCGTTCACCGCGACGTCGCCAGACACGGATGCGACCATCATGATCCTGTAAACAGAACATGGATTCATCCGAAAAAATGACGTTTTACCATTCGTGCACCCAGGTTCGTCATTGAGTACACAATCGCAGGCGCTCCTGTCTGTGATTCAGCGTCAAGGGTAACCGCAGCCATGGTCTCCGAGCTGATAGTCCATGCTGCTGCAAACGTCGTCGAACTGTTCGTGCAGGTGGTTGTTGTTTTGCAAACGTCCCCATCTGTTGACTCAGGGATCGAGACGTGGCTGCACGATCCGTTGCAGGCATGCGGATAAGATGCCTGTCATCTCGACTGCTAGTGATACGAGGCCGTTGGGATCCAGCACGGCGTTCCGTATTACCCTCCTGACCCACCGATTCCGTATTCTGCTAAGAGTCATTGGATCTCGACCAACGCGAGCAGCAATGTCGCGATACGATGAACCGCAATCGCGATAGGCTACAATCCGACCTTTATCAAAGTCGGAAACGTGTTGGTACGCATTTCTCCTCCTTACACGAGGCATCACAACAACGTTTCACCAGGAACGCCAGTCAAATGGTTCAAATGGCTCTGAGCACTATGGGACTTAACTTCTAAGGTCATCAGTCCCCTAGAACTTAGAACTACTTAAACCTAACTAACCTAAGGACATCACACACATCCATGCTCGAGGCAGGATTCGAACCTGCGACCGTAGCGGTCGCGCGGTTCCAGACTGTAGTGCCTAGAACCGGTCGGCCACTCCGGCCGGCCGCAACGCCGGTCAACTGCTGTTTGTGTATGAGAAATCGGTTGGAAACTTTCCTCATGTCAGCACGTTGTAGGTGTCGCCACCGGTGCCAACCTTGGGTGAATGCGCTGGAAAGCTAATCATGTGCATCTCAGAGCCTCTTCTTCCTGTCGGTTAAATTTCGCGTCTGTAGCACGTGATCTTCGTGGTGTAGCAATTTTAATGACCAGTAGTGTATTTCCGACCCTGCGCTTTCAGGAATTTATTACAATGGAGGTTCCAGACGTATGGAGAAGAACTGCTGCTCAAATAGCTGCTGCAGATGTAGTACAATGCGCCAGAGCCATACGCCGAAACGATGATCTTTCCCTCTCGGTAGTGGTAAGTGGCCGTCCAGAGCTGCTCTTCTTGTGACAGTACTTTCTCGTGATCACCGCTGCCAGCAATCATGTACAGTGATTACATTCCTGACAAGTCTTCCCACAGTATCGGAGAATCTCGTTGCCCCATTACACGATCTCGTACAAACTCAGTGAGGTGTTCACAATGGCGTCTTTGTTGCCGTAAAGGCGTTCTTGGCTAATCAGCTCATCACGTCGTCTCAAAGGTAACTAACGCCCACGACCGTTACAGCGTGTTACTTAACATATTTACCTTATTTGCTTGAAGACTTCTGCTTTCATGTTCTCTTAATTCCTACATTAATATAATACCTGGTGCCTTCACAAAGCACACCATAAAAACTGCCTACTCCATCTCCTTTCGCTCACGGCCAGCAACCTACTACTGTCCGCCAAGCGCTCTCTTACTCCGACAGGCCAGAAGCAGTATCTTTGGCTCTGCCATCGTGCACAGTCAGCGATCCGCTTTATAAAACCTATCAGACACATACACCGTTTATAGTATACTAGTTTCATTTTAGTTTACGTTAATATTATTACCGTATTCGGGTGCCACATACAAGTGTGCCCCAGTAGACTCCTTTCAAAGTCTTCAAGATGATAATGGTCGAGCACCACATATTATTCTTACAGCACATTTTTGACCAAAGAAGAGAAGATGTTATTCCATAAGACATTAGTGAATGAAAATACGCGAAATATATCAAGTCACTGATTATGCTCTCCCCAGGGTTTGATATTGGAAACATTACTGTTGTCTTCTGACCATTCGCGACTGTTATATATTTTGTGACCTAACGTCATTTTTTCTTTTTCTCTTCCTTGGTTCAAACATTGTATTCTTTCTCTCTGCATTGTACCTGTACCTATAACTTGTTCATTTAGCATGGCAGCAACTGTGTGCTCCACTACCCGACATTTCCCTACTCACAGTCTTCAAACAAGTAGAAATACTACTCGTAGCCAGCACACGAGACCGGCTACGTCATTGCCCCACCGTTAAAAGTGGAGGCAAAGCGAACCCGAGCGTTTCTTCATTGACTGGGCTACGTGCGCGGGCGGGAGCAAGCGTGTCCTCCAAGAGCGCAAGTACGCAAATATTTGCGCAGAGCAGCGGCGGTGACGCAAATTGGAGGCAGTTAGCGCCGTGGACAGCTGCTCCGCGAGGAAACCTCACGTCGAGGCTCGTTCGGTGGAGTACCTGTACTCGGTTCGCCCCCCCCCCCCCCCAAACCATCCCACCTACTCAGCTTTTTTCCAAAGTCGTCCACCTTTTGAGTGATTTAACGCCTTCTTCCAACGCACCCCATCTTGCTCTAATTTTGTCAACTCTACAAACCTACCACATGGACTATCACTGTTAAACTTATTTCTAGATCATATGTTTCTTTTCTTCGTAGGTTAAGAGGAAGAGGAGGAAGAGATTAGTGTTTAATGGCCCGTCAACAATGAGATCATTAGAGACTGGGCACAAGTCCCGATTAGGGAAGGATGGGGAATAAGTAGTGCCCTTTCAAAGGAAGCATCCCAGCATTTGCCTGAAGTGATTTAGGGAAATTGCGGGAAACCTGACACTGTAATTGTGTCAGAGACAGCAAAGGGCCTGGAAGAGCAGCTGAACGGAATGGACAGTGTCTTGAAAGGAGGATATAAGATGAACATCAACAAAAGGAAAACGAGGATAATGGAATGTAGTCAAATTAAATCGGGTGATGCTGCGGGAATTAGATTTGGAAATGAGACGCTTAAAGTAGTAAATGAGTTTTGCTATTTGATGAGCAAAATAACTGGTGATGGTCAAAGTAGAGAGGATATAAAATGTAGACTGGCAATGGCAAGGAAAGTGTTTCTGAAGAAGGGAAATTTGTTAACATCGAGTATAGATTTAAGTATCAGGAAGTCGTTTCTGGAAGTATTTGTATGGAGTGTGGCCACGTATGGAAGTGAAATATGGACGATAAATAGTGTAGACAAGAAGAGAATAGAAGTTTTCGAAATGTGGTGCTGTAGAAGAAAGTTGAAGATTAGATGGGTAGATCACATAACTAATAAGGAGGTATTGAATAGAATTGGAGAGAAGAGAAATTTGTGGCTCAACTTGGCTAGAAGAAGTGATCGGTTGGTAGGGCATATTCTGAGGCATCAAGGGATCACCCGTTTAGTATTGGAGGGCAGCGTGGAGGGTAAAAATCGTAGAGGGAGACCAAGAGATGAATACACTAAACTGATTCAGAAGGATGTAGGCTGCAGTAGGTACTGGGAGATGAAGAAGCTTGCACAGGATAGAGTAGCATGGGGAGCTGCATCAAAAACCCTAAATCAGGATGGCTGGATGCGGGTTTGAACTGTTGTCCTCGCGAATCGAGTTCAGCGCGCTAACCACTGCACCATCTTGCTCGTCTCTTTGTGGATTCCTACAAAGTGTACAAATTTTCCACCGTTTCCACCACTCACTTTTCTTTTCTTTTCATTACTTATTACTGGCTTGCCATTTGAGCTCATAATGATTATACGACTGCTTCTTTTGTTTTTCTCCAGAGGATTCTTGAGTTTTCTTATAAGCAGCAGGTATACTTCAATAGCTTTCCATTTCTCTTCTAGCCATTCCTGTTTTCCGACTTCGACTTCCTGTGAATATTGTATTTTACGCGTCAGTATCCCAGTTTGCCTGTTTCATTTGCTGATAAAATAATCACGTGTTATAACTGGTGCGTAGTGCCTCGTCCCAGACACTTCCTCTAGGAAAAAAATCTTTCGTTTCTTGGGTCATCAGTCTTCTGACAGGATTTATGCGGGTCTGCACAACTTCATATCTTGTGGTAATCCCTTCATCCCACGGTAGCAATTACACTCAATGTCATAAATTATATTTTGGACATTTTCCCATATCGATATTCCCCTACAGTTTTACCCTCTACAGCTACCTCTAGTTACGTGGATGTTCTTCCCTGACTTCCTAACATATATCTTGTCATCCTGTCTTTTCTTCTTGTCAAAGCTCCTCCTATGCACTGCCGGAAAAAGCACACCCTTTCAGAGGTTTCAAATTGACTTACGATTTATTGTTGCAGCTGTGCATATGAAGTACATGAAGTGATTACATCTGCAGATCAATAGTACAAGCGATTCTGAAATGATTATATTTATAGATCAATAGCACCAGCAGTTCTGTGGTACCAGGTATCGACCCATGCTAAAACACACATATCAGTACATGGTGTAACCTTCACGGGCGGCAATGCAGGCGCTAACTCTGACATCCAGTCGATCGTACAGTTGACGAATACTATCCTGGGATATGTTACGCCACGCCTGCTCCCCCTGTTCATATAGTTCTGTAAGAGCTGTTGGTTGACGTGTTGCACGAGTCACTTTTCGTTCCATCTTATTCCAGACATGCTCCATTGGAGACAAGTCTGCAGATCGTGCTGGCAAGGAAAGTTGCTGCACGTCTTGCAGAACACGTTGCGTTTCACGGGTAGTGTATGGACGAGCATAATCCTGTTGGAACAACATATCACCTCCCTGTAGAAAGAATAGCAAAAGAACAAGACTAACAGCATTCTACACATACCGAGCACTGGTCAGCGTCTCCTCTAGAAACAGTCAAAGGTGAGAGAGAGCTGTAGCTTATCGCATAATATCTGGGGTGGGGTTAGTGTGTCTAGGATGAATACAGTCAACGAGACTGCAAACAAGTAGAAATACTACTCGCAGCCAGCACACGAGACCTGCCATCACTTGCGTGCAGGCAGAATCTACTTTCATCACTGAAGACCGATGTACGCCATTCCACCTTTCAAGCAGTCCTCTGAAGGCACCAGTCGAGCCGTGCACATCGATACTGTGGCGTGATTGGAAGATGAGCTAGAGGTGTGCGTGCCCATAGTCCCACTGGTAATAACAGGTTTGCAACAGTTTGTGTTGACTGCAAAGATCACTCATCTGTGCTGTGGCAGATGTACGACCTGCCACTCACTGCTGCCTGAAACGCCCGCTAAACCCACAGGGCAGAATAGGTGATTAGGATTGTGGAAAGGGCCGAATAAGGTGGCGGTCTGTTTCACTTCAAAATTATAATTTATTGTAATATAGTGACACATTTAAACCAAAACGGCACATAGCCGAACCTTTACAACTACGAGTTTCAAAATCCAATTCTTTCATGGCTGAAGGCCTACAAACAAGAAATCTTAAAAATCAACAAGATAAATTTCAAGTGACTGAAGACATGCAATTAAAATTTCAAATAAAATAATATATATATATATATATATATATACACTCCTGGAAATGGAAAAGAGAACACATTGACACCGGTGTGTCAGACCCACCATACTTGCTCCGGACACTGCGAGAGGGCTGTACAAGCAATGATCACATGCACGGCACAGCGGACACACCAGGAACCGCGGTGATGGCCGTCGAATGGCGCTAGCTGCGCAGCATTTGTGCACCGCCGCCGTCAGTGTCAGCCAGTTTGCCGTGGCATACGGAGCTCCATGGCAGTCTTTAACACTGGTAGCATGCCGCGACAGCGTGGACGTGAACCGTATGTGCAGTTGACGGACTTTGAGCGAGGGCGTATAGTGGGCATGCCGGAGGCCGGGTGGACGTACCGCCGAATTGCTCAACACGTGGGGCGTGAGGTCTCCACAGTACATCGATGTTGTCGCCAGTGGTCGGCGGAAGGTGCACGTGCCCGTCGACCTGGGACCGGACCGCAGCGACGCACGGATGCACGCCAAGACCGTAGGATCCTACGCAGTGCCGTAGGGGACCGCACCGCCACTTCCCAGCAAATTAGGGACACTGTTGCTCCTGGGGTATCGGCGAGGACCATTCGCAACCGTCTCCATGAAGCTGGGCTACGGTCCCGCACACCGTTAGGCCGTCTTCCGCTCACGCCCCAACATCGTGCAGCCCGCCTCCAGTGGTGTCGCGACAGGCGTGAATGGAGGGACGAATGGAGACGTGTCGTCTTCAGCGATGAGAGTCGCTTCTGCCTTGGTGCCAATGATGGTCGTATGCGTGTTTGGCGCCGTGCAGGTGAGCGCCACAATCAGGACTGCATACGACCGAGGCACACAGGGCCAACACCCGGCATCATGGTGTGGGGAGCGATCTCCTACACTGGCCGTACACCACTGGTGATCGTCGAGGGGACGCTGAATAGTGCACGGTACATCCAAACCGTCATCGAACCCATCGTTCTACCTTTCCTAGACCGGCAAGGGAACTTGCTGTTCCAACAGGACAATGCACGTCCGCATGTATCCCGTGCCACCCAACGTGCTCTAGAAGGTGTAAGTCAACTACCCTGGCCAGCAAGATCTCCGGATCTGTCCCCCATTGAGCATGTTTGGGACTGGATGAAGCGTCGTCTCACGCGGTCTGCACGTCCAGCACGAACGCTGGTCCAACTGAGGCGCCAGGTGGAAATGGCATGGCAAGCCGTTCCACAGGACTACATCCAGCATCTCTACGATCGTCTCAATGGGAGAATAGCAGCCTGCATTGCTGCGAAAGGTGGATATACACTGTACTAGTGCCGACATTGTGCATGCTCTGTTGCCTGTGTCTATGTGCCTGTGGTTCTGTCAGTGTGATCATGTGATGTATCTGACCCCAGGAATGTGTCAATAAAGTTTCCCCTTCCTGGGACAATGAATTCACGGTGTTCTCATTTCAATTTCCAGGAGTGTATATATATATATATTTGCCTCAAGGCAAAAGTGGATGGAACAAACATAAACAAGGTGTGATACAAATAGCTAAAGGTCACAATTAAATTTCAAAATTTTAAAATATATTACCATAACCTTTTAAGGCAGAAGGGCGCAATGCTTTTGATTAAGGGGATATTTTAAGAATAAGGCTTTAAGCGGCTGAAGGCCCACAGTTGATTTTCCAAAAATTCAAAAATACCTTAAGCCTTTAAGTTTTAAGTGGCTGAAAGCACACTACATGAAAAGGCAACGCAACGACAAGAACTAAATTTAAGAATAAGGTTTTAAGCGGCTGAAGGCCCACAATTGATCTCCCAAAAATTCAAAATACCTTAAACCTTTAAGTTTTAAGTGGCTGACAGCGCACTAAATGAAAAGATAGCACAACAACTGTAAATTTCAGCAAAATATCCACTTGCCAGAATTCAGACTTACTTATACGGCCTGAAGGCCCTTGATTTATATAAAACACAATAACTTTTTTTCTTTTAAAGCATTGGCTTTAATAGATTACCAACAGACCATTAAACACCCATGAAAAGGACAGTATAGACAACGGCACTCAGACGCCTCCAGCGGGGTGGGGGGTGCCCTCGAAACATTAACGTTCACTTAGATGAGACAGGTGGTGGATCCAACTACACTTGATCACTTGATCCGTCGGTAACCCAACCAAGACACAGTCATGGACCGGTCGATCAAACGACTTGCTAGCCACCAATCAGTACATGAACTCAAGGACCAAACTGTTACGGACGTGTTTATCCACAATGAAATATGTATTAAGCTGTCAAAACTACACACTGTGTTGGACAGCGACAACAAATGAGGAAAGGACACTGCCTGAAATTACGTTAGTGGCCAGGGCAGGTAACAGGAACACTAACAGCCACAAGGCAGAAAATTCCGCTGGTACACTTGATTTGAAATAAGGTAATATAGTTAACTCCACCAAAAAAGAAGACTGCCTGAATTTACGTCAGTGGCCAGGGCAAATAACCAGAACACTAACGACCACAAGGCAGAAAATTCCGCTGGTGCACTTGAATTGTAGTGAACCAATATAGTGAATTCCACCGCACGGCGGCTCGTTTTTTACCACTACAAACACTCAGTGTTGCTCACAGCAAAGCTCCCCAACAACGAACCGCCGAAACGAACGACACAACATGAACGAACGTGGCTTGGGTACTTAAGACACCACTCAACTTTGACGTCCTGAGTCGGAGAGCAACGTAGCTCGTAGCGATTGGACAGCACTACACACGCTCCGACACTACTCAGGGACAGTGGACCCAGCCGACTGTGCTGCACGGAGATATCCTCCCTGGTCCGCACCAACAGACCGACCACCCTCAGAATGCCGATAACATCTAAAATAGTCGTCAGTGGAAATAACGCCAACTACACACACAGCCTGACAAACACTAGCATGAAGACCTGAACGATACCCAACAGTAACAAAGCCGACTCATGAACGATCGGAGAACCAAAACGCGTCGTCCGGTAGGACGACCGACCGACGATCCACCAAGACCGTGGCCCGGCTCAAGTGATGTGTGGCGGCAATGGTCGGGCGAGCCATGTCAACGCAGATCTCACTGCTCCAACCCGACTGCACTAGTGCAACTCCCCGACTGGCAGGTCCGGACTGCGCTCCAGACACGTTCCAGTTGACTGGCAGACCGAACTCGCTTTTTTTTTTCTTTATTGTATTTCAATTCCCTATCGGGGCGGGCTGGCAGCAGCATATGCGCTGCTCTTCAGCCGAAAGACATAGAACAAACAATAGAAGACAATTAAAAATAACAAAGGAGAGAATATGGCGAACATAGATATAAAAAAAGGGGGAACATCATGGAAGGCAATAGACAAAAAACGGGGTGACCGTAAAATGGAGATAAAAAACTGTGAAAACTGTTTAAAAGTAGCACACACAAAAAGTCACACACTGCGACAATTAAAAGAACGCAAGGCACAGTATGACTGGAGCATAAAAGGTATCGACAGATGGCGTAGCACATAACAAACACTGACGGCGAACCTCAAGGCAGTACACAATTAAAATCACACCTCTTGACGCACAGGAGAAACAGCACTAAACACAACACTGATGTGGCACGCTGACGATGATCAAAACAGAGGATCGGCCAGGCGCAAGGAGATGAGGGAGACTGGAAGAACCCGAACACGCGACCCGAACTAGCTTATGACAGACAAACATCGGGAAGTAACAGCAGTCGAGCAAAGATATTACGATAGGGGATAAATTGATACGTGCTGCTAGCGCCGCTCATGGTCAGGCAAAGCAGCAACTCAGTGACAGCAGAAATTTAAATTAACGTAGTGAGGTGGAAGTACGTTAAAAACAGGGTGTAAAATACATGATGGCGGGAACACGAACCACGCACAGCTCACTACCCTTACCATACGACGATCTTGGTGGGCATCCGTGTTGCGTTGACGTCCACAACCTCGTCTAAGAGTGTAATAATGCTGACATAACCACTGGTACCAGCTTCGTTGCACAACTGAGGCAGCACATCCAACTTGTGTGCCAATTTTCCGGAATGACCATCGTGCCACTCGGAAGGCCACAATTTGACGTCTTTCGGACTAGCTCACTGAGCTGTAGGAACCACAAGTGCGTCTCTGTGGCATGCTTGCTGTTCGCTTCACACGTTTGCACCATACTGAGCCACCTGGTTCAAATGGCTCTGAGCACTATGGGACGTAACTTCTAAGGTCAGCAGTCCCCTAGAACTTAGAACTATTTAAACCTAACTGACCTAAGAACATCACACACATCCATGCCCGAGGCAGGATTCGAACCTGCGACCGTAGCGGTCTCGCGGTTCCAGACTTTAGCGCCTAGAACCGCTCGGGCACCCTGGCCGGCAGCCATTATCAGTACATGTACTCTCTCCCAGGTGGCATATGCCGTCACCGGATCAACATCGAAGTCGTCCTCTAGGTATAATATAGTTCTTTTCCGGAAGTGTATTTCTATCCTCGCCGACTCTGTGGAGAACGTCCTATTTTCTTATCAGTTCATCTAATTTTCAGCGTAATGAACGCTTCAGTTCGCTTCTCACATCTTCCCCCTCAGCACATGATTCACTTCCACATAATATTTTGCTACAAACGTAAAGTCTCAGAAATTTATTTTTCTCACACTAAGGCGTAAGTTTGATATTAGTAGACTTCTTTTGGCCAGGAATGTCTGCTTTCTGTGTTGTCCTTGCATCGTTGTCACGTGTTGTTTCGCTTCCAGGGTAGCAGAATTCATTAACTTTGTCTACTTCGTGATATTCAGTACTGATGTTAAGTTTAGACCTAATGTTATTTCAGCTATTCCTCACTACTTTCTTCTTTTTCCGGTTACTCTCACTCCACATTGTGTCCTTACTAGAATGTTCATTTCATTTAACAGGTCCTGTGATTCTTTGTCACTTTGCCTGAGGATAACGATGTCATAAGCGAATATCATTGATAGTCTTTCATCCTGAATTATAATCCCCCTTCTGCATCTACATCTACATTTATACTCCGCAAGCCACCCAACGGTCTGCGGCGGAGGGCACTTTACGTGCCACTGTCATTACCTCCGCTTCCTGTTCCAGTCGCGTATGGTTCCCGGGAAGAACGACTGCCGGAAAGCCTCCGTGCGCTCTCGAATCTCTCTAATTTTACATTCGTGATCTCCTCGGGAGGTATAAGTAGGGGAAAGCAATATATTCGATACCTCATCCAGAAACGCACCCTCTCGAAACCTGGACAGCCAGCTACACCGCGATGCAGAGCGCCTCTCTTGCAGAGTCTGCCACTTGAGTTTGTTAAACATCTCCGTAACGCTATCACGCTTACCAAATAACCCTATGACGAAAACACGCCGCTCTTCTTTGGATCTTCTCTATCTCCTCTGTCAACCCGACCTGGTACGGATCCAACACTGATGAGCAATACTCAAGTATAGGTCGAACGAGTGTTTTGTAAGCCACCTCCTTTGTTGATGGACTACATTTTCTAAGGACTCCCCCAATGAATCTCAACCTGGCACCCGCCATACCAACAATTAATTTTATATGATCATTCCACTTCAAATTGTTCCGCACGCATACTCCCAGATATTTTACAGAGGTAACTGCTACCGGTGTTTGTTCCGCTATCGTATAATCATACAATAAAGGGTTCTTCTTTCTATGTATTCGCAATACATTACATTTGTCTGTGTTAAGGGTCAGTTGCCACTCCCTGCACCAAGTGCCTATACGCTGCAGATCTTCCTGCATTTCGCTGCAATTTTCTAATGCTGCAACTTCTCTGTATACTACAGCATCATCCGCGAAAAGCCGCATGGAACTTCCGACACTATCTGAACGTATCTTTTACTTCCGCCATTGCTTCTTCGATGTGCAGATTGAACAGTATTGGGGGAAGACTGCATGTCTGTCTTACACCCATTTTAATCCAAGCACTTCCTTCTTTGTCTTCCATCCATCTGTTTAGTTAAATTAAGAGCAAGTACTGAAATTCTTAGACACGCTAAATGCGTGAACCAGGCATGGTAACTGGAATGAGATCGAGTCTGAGCGACTTTTTACTGTTTCTGTGTTTCAATGAAATTTATTATTTACTTTGTAATTCTTTATTTTGTTTTTTAATGCTTTCTTCGGGCTTATTTTACTTCTGATCTGTGCAGTGACTGAAATACTTCCACACCTGAAACCCTCTGTGCAATTTAGATAAGGTTTTCGAGTTCCGATGGATCGCAAAACGTCATTACGCGTGTAAACTTGAAACCTTTACTTGCACAGAAAATTGTACTGCGCTGAACGTGACTTCCAGTTTTCTATAATTGTTTGTCATTTTCGAGAAACGTAGTATTTTCGCTAGTTTACTCTTCGAGAGTCGCATAAAATTTTGTGAAATGACATTTGTAAATTATAGTATTTTTGTTAAACTGTTGTTTGGGGAGGGACCGGAGAGAGTGAGTAAGATTTCCTTGGCATCCTCGTTAGATATTCACCTGACACGACAAATGGTAGAGTTAGCCATATCAAGAATGAACGCAGTATCGTCAACCATTGTACTGATCGTCTGTGTGACATCTGAGTGCAGGATGGGCAAGATCACAGTATTTGATCGCGACCAGGTCGTGGGGACCAAACTCACGAATGTACGGGACACTCTATTCGGAACATCCAACTGCCCAGGGAGGGAAAGAATCTACCGCCTCACACTTGTACCTGCGCTTATTGTGGACACAGAGGTTATCACAGGGGCAGGAACAACGTCGGTTAAAGCTTGAAGCGTTTAGTAAGGTCGCCCTGACTGCTCAGTCAGTACACAGTAGCTCCCGCTCATGAAATGGTGATGAACACGATGAAAACACTCAGTACGATGAGTCATTCTTGCCAAGGGGACACCGATCTAGCCGGCCGCAGTGGTCTAGCGGTTCTGGCGCTGCAGTCCGGAACCGCGGGACTGCTACGGTCGCAGGTTCGAATCCTGCCTCGGGGATGGGTGTGTGTGATGTCCTTAGGTTAGTTAGGTTTAAGTAGTTCTAAGTTCTAGGGGACTTATGACCTAAGATGTTGAGTCCCATAGTCCTCAGAGCCATTTGAACCATTTTTTTTGGTCACCGATCTACATCTCTACTCCAAATGCTTGCTTACGGTGAACTTTGTATACTACTGTCACTTCCTCCTATTCTGTTCCAGACGCTAATGGTCCAGGTGGAGAACAGTCGTTGGTAAGCCACCGCATAACCTTCATGGTACTTTCGCGAGATGGTACATAGGTGGCACCAATGTGTTGGATGACCCTTCTAGGAGCGTACGCTCCCGGAATTTTAGCAGTAAAAAAACACACCGTGATGCACAAAGCCTCTCTTGTAGCGTCTGACAGCTGAGTCGGCTGAGCATCTCCGACATGCGTTGAGCTTACTAAATGATAAAACGCGCTGGTCTCCTTTGGATCTTCTCTGTTTCCTCTATAAATCCTATCTGGTACAGATCCCAGATTGACAAGCAATATTCAAGTGTTAGTAGGAGTTTTGCTAGGCACCTCCTTCGTGAGTGGGCTACTCAACTTGAGGATTCTGACATAGGCTCTCAGTTTGGCATGTGCCTTACCTGCCATTAATCTTATTAGTCGTTCCACTTCAGATCGCTCATCATGTACACTCCCAAATATTTAATCGACGTGATTGCTTCCAATGATAATGCTACAATCATACAATAAACTGCCTATTAATGTTCAATATATTACATTTGCTAGTGGTTAGGTTAGACTGCTAACCCTTGTACCAGGCATACAGTGGAGGTATTTTCGTGAGTGACATTTTCACATGGCATTGGATGGGCTCACTGACACATCTGACACCAACTCTCATCGGTAAACTATAAAGGATACTACTTTCCGATCGTGTGCATCCGTTTGTTGGTCGATAGCATCCCGCAGGGACCTGTACAACCATCTACATCTACATCTACGTGATTACTCTGCTATTCACAATAAAATGCCTGGCAGAGGGTTCAATGAACCACCTTCATGCTGTCTCTCTACCGTTCCACTCTCGAACGGTACGCGATAAAAACGAGCACTTACTTTTTTCTGTGCGAGCCATGATTTTTCTTATTTTATCGTGATTATATTTCTCCCTATGTAGAAGGGTGCCATAAGAATGTTTCGCAATCGGAGGAGAAAACTGGTGATTGAAATTTCATGAGAAGATCCCGTCGCAACGAAAACCGCCTTTGTTATAATGATTGCCACTCCAATTCACGTATCATGTCTGTGACACTATCTCCCCTATTTCGCGATGATACAAAACAAGCTGCCCTTCTTTGTACTTTTTCGATGTCATCTTTCAGTCCCACCTGATGCGGATCCCACACCGCACAGCAGTACTCCAGAATAGGGCGGACAAGCGTAGTGTAAGCAGTCTCTTTGGCAGACCTGTTGCGGCTTCTAAGTGTTCTGCCAATGAATCGCAGTGTTTGGTTTGCTCTACCCACAATGTTATCTATGTGATCGTTCCAATTTTGGTTATTTGTAATTGTAATCCCTAAGTATTTAGTTGAATTTACAGCCCTTAGACACGTGTGACTTATCGCGTAATCGACAGTTAGCTGATTTCATTTGGTATTCATGTGAATAACTTCGCACTTTTCTTTATTCAGGGTCAATTGCCACTTTTCGCACCATACGGGTATCTTATCTAAATCATTTTGCAAGTCGATTTGCTCATCTGATGACTTTACAAGACGGTAAATGACAGCGTCATCTGCAAACAATCTAAGACGGCTACTCAGATTGTCTCCTATGTCGTTAATATAGATCAGGAACAATAGAGGGCCTATAACACTTCCTTGCGGAACGCCGGATATTAGTTCTGTTTTACTCGATGACTTTCCGTCTATTACTACGAACTGTGACCTTTCTGACAGGAAATCACGAATCCAGTCGCACAACTGAGGCGATACGCCGTAGGCACGCAGTTTGATTAGAACACCCTTGTGAGGAACGGTGTGGAAAGCCTTCTGGAAATCTAAAAATATGGAATCAATTTGACATCCCCTGTCGATAGCACTTATTACTTCATGAGTATAAGGAGCTAGTTGTATTTCACATGAACGATATTTTCTGAATCCGTGCGGCCTATATGTCAATATGTCAATAAACCAGTAAGACAATGCATCGTTCTGTGGCTCCCCAATTGTCGAACTATGCGAGAATGGTTCGACTAACACTCCAATGACATAAGGATGCTTGTATCGCCCCATCAATGGTAAGTCCCGCCCCCCCCCCTCTCCCGCCTCCCGCCCCACTATCACAGACCACACTAACGCCTGCCGGCCGCGGTGGCCGAGTGGTTCTAGGCGCTTCGGTCTGGAACCGCGCGGCTGCGACGGTCGCAGGTTCGAATCCTGCCTCGGGCATGGATGTGTGTGATATCCTTAGGTTAGTTAGGTTTAGGTAGTTCTAAGTTCTAGGGGACTGATGACCTCAGTTGTTAAGTCCCATAGTGCTCAGAGCCATTTGAACCATTTGAACACTAATGCCGCCTAGGGCACCTTACCTCAACCCTATTGCGTATATGGTGAATGCATTTGCTCGAGACTCACACATGCGGTTGCGAGGTGCCAGGGCTAGCAGTGTATTTAACACTAAATTCTTCTAGAATCTACATATGTAAATAATGCTCTAGGCCCCCCCTATTCTAACTCCGACTTTTGCTGTTACACAAAAGAAACGCGAATTGACTGTAATCGGCCCTGCAAGTGGAGTAGAAAAGAGTCTGGCACCTGCAATAATTTCATTTGATAAATAAGTTAAATAAAGGAAAGTTTTATTAACGTAGTGAGAAATGATAGGGTTGCTCTACCGATTAACAGAATGAAAGTTCTGTCCAAAATAACAATATGATTTATTATAACTCAAAATGATAAACAAAAACACATGAAACATTTACAATACATCAAATTGGCTCAAATTGGATACTCAAATAAATGCTGTGAAGGTGACGTTGTCCCTAAACTAGATTGTGACATTTATGACCAAGTGGTATGTGGAGCCAATTCCTTGCAACTCAAATCTTAAGAGAGACACACAGCCAACCCAGCATTAATTGCTGCTACATTAGTGAGAACTCAGACAATGAACACCCAAGTTAGAAAAGACAAACAGGCGCGCACTGCTGAGCTCGGATTATCACCTAGCAAAATTGCCTGCTTTGCTGGTACTGTGGACGTATATTACCAAGCTGTCTTCTTAACTGCACGGACACGATCTGGCATACCGGAGGCGATGGCTGGTTGCTTCGACGTCCCGTCGTGGTGATGATAATGTCGCGAGTATAGCCTGAAACAAATTATCCTGGCCTGGTTGTTCCAGACTAAAGACTTCCTAACAATACAAATGCACCTCTGAGGGAGACGAAGAAGGCTCACCACACAATCACTGACGGTACAGTGATTGATTTTAACAAGCGGAGTCACACAGTAACTCCGATACAGTCAACTTTAGCCAAAACTGCTCAAGACAGACAACATAGGCCTCTTGTACGCAGAATGCTCAATTGCCAACTGTACTCGGAAAGTTACGTTGAAGTCGAAACTTCAGCAACTATGTCAAACAGTTACAATTAAATAAAAGTATATTAGACGCCAACAGAAGGCAGGCTGACCACAGCAGCGAGAGCTCAGTCTTGTAACCTACTCCGACCGAAAGGCAAGAGCCGACACCCCACCAGAGCACCCGTACAAACCGAACACAGAACATTCCCGCCCCCACGACAGTGGCCGTGGTTAACTGTTCCAATCAGCAACTCGAAAACCGGCGGAAAATTCCACTCTATTGCCGGAGCACTACCATTCCACCAATGGAGATTCTTGGCGCCAATTTCTGCGCTGATTTTGCTACGTCACGGAGCTATGCCCTGAGCAAGCCAATCACAGTTACGATTTTGCAGAAAGCGCGGGAATTTGCCCGCCACAACTGCCTGGGTACACAAGTCATTCCCACACCTCGCTGGTAGCCTGGCAGAAAGTGTTTTCGCTGAGTTTCTGCGAAGTAACGGAACCTCTAGCCCAGCCGCTACTTCAGGCCCCTGCGAGCGTGTCTCCGCCGCTATTCTACAATGTCGGCGTCTGGAAAGCATTCACTCGACTCCCTCATACCCGTCGGCTTACCCTTTCAAGATCAGCAGAGCCCGCCTGTCACCGGACCACCCGGGTGACGAGAGACACTGCGTGGGAAGTCCACGTGTGAAGGAATAGCAACTTTTCACCGCATGCAATTAGAGAGGAAAATCGTAAGATAGAAATATGAGAGGGGGCTCATGCTACCTCTCACGGTCCCATATCTACATTTACATCTACAGTCTGTAAGTCATTTACAGTGGGATGGGGAGGGTATTTTAGGTAATGATATCTTCCACCACCTTTTTTTCCCGTTCCGTTCACGAATGGAGCATGGGAAGAATAATAGTCGATAAAGTTCCGTACGGGCCCTAAATTCTCTGATTTTATCGTTGTTATCAGAGACGTATATGGGAGGAAGATGCTTGAGTATTGTTTTAGTCTGAGACCCTTACCAAGTAGGATAAATAGAAGAATTATAAACGAACCGATTTCAGTCACTGTGTGACGATCTTCGATGCAAATATTAAAGACTTGAAGACTCATGTATAAAAAAGCGCATATTAAAACTTCAGCATAGAGTCAATACAGAAGAATATAGCAGTTAACGAAGAAATTTAGAAGTGAGCATGCCGCTTACAGTCACTTGCAGCCAATCTCTTCTGTGTTGACGCTATGCTGAAGTTACAATATGTGCTTTTATCACACGAGTCTTCAAGACTTTAATATTTGCATTTTTTGTTTGTTTTTATTTTATTTTTTATGGACATAACATCGTTACGACAATACACGAACATAAAAATGTAATTGTGAATAGCTGATCAATATTTCACATAGTCAAAATCCTTTAAGAACAGAAATAAGTACAACTGAAATGTGTGACAAGTTATTCACAGAGAGCTTTTAGTAACAATTCTAAAAAAAATCAGTATGAGTTTTGAAATGTAAACGAAAATTGAAATAAGTGTATCATGTAAGAAACTAAGAGAAAATCGAAAACTCTAATGAGAAAACAGAAACAAAAGGGATACTTCTAGCGAAAGTATTCACTGTAAGTGAAGCGTCCTCTGATATCCGTACAATAACGCAACCGATAAAGTGTTGGCAAAATGTTCACTGTACTGTGTTTGATGACATTCCCACAGGTAGGCCATGTACTGCACGCCGTCACTGAGTTGTAACCCAAAAATGACGTAGGTAGTGTGTCCCAGTAGCCAGGTCACGGCGTTGCACTTCGTTTCTGCGTGCAGTTTATGGTCAGGAAGGATAATCAGGGTGTATACGGCCCGGGACATCCGGGAGATCCGGGAAAAACCCGGGAATTTTTTCATCCGGGACAAATCCGGGAAAAACCCGGGAATTTTTTAGAATTCCGGGATTTTTCATTGTTTTAGATTTCAGTTAAAGTTTTATAGGTTTGACGTGTAAGATCTGATACGCTGACAAAGAACTTTAGTCCACTAATGCTGAATAATACTCCAGCAATGAAACATAAATCAGAGAGTAACACCAAAATAAAAGTTTAGTTGCATAGAAAATGGGTAATTTACACAATGCACAGACCAGTTTACCGACACCGAAAAGTGTCAAAGGCTTTAGGTCGAAGATTATGCAGTGCGTCCGTAATAACTAACGTGCATTCGATGTGCGTGACGTCTCAATTGTTTACATTCCTAACAGATCACCAGAAAATATTACGAATAGTGGCTTGAGATGCGTTACTTTCAAAGTAAATTTCCACGCAAGATGATTTATGTTACGTGTGAGAATGTGCAGTGAATTTCTTAAATCACAGGGCGTCATAACTCTCATTCAAAACGTTAACAGTTTGAGGATCAGCCATTTGAGAAATGTCGGGCCCAGAAGATAAGTCATTTATGTCAGTATTTAAAATTCTACCGGCACATTTGTATTTGATATGACTTAACGTGTAACACACGCTAAAAAAAGACGGAGCTTCAAGTTAGTTTTCATATTTAATGTTGTTCTTTCATAGATAAAAAATTATGCAGTCGATGGCAAAAAGTGTAATTGACCTTCAAAAAAATGTGCATAATGTGTTACTGACCAATGTCAGAAGTATCTTCATGCCAGAACACTTCGACTTTTCTACGCAACTGATAATCATTTTGGGACGATTTTAATTGCCAAATTAGAGCCTGTTAGTAGGCCTACGGACTTCCTATCATTGTAGGACTAATAACAGTGGATGCCAATAGACGATGCAATTCTCGCTCGGACATACACATCTGCTTACGAGTTAACCGGTGTAGAAACGCACTTTGCTGAATTGAGCGAGCTCGGCTTATCTTCGTAACGTACGCGCCGCGGCCTGTCTTTCTCGTAGGCCTCGTGCTCTAACTGCCGTCATTTGCTAGCGAGATCACGTGACATGAGCTATGACTGGATGACAAAAGTGCATCGCTCCACGCAATCTCTATTTTATAGTTTCGGAAGCTTCCGTGCTGTAATTTGTGGAATTTGTGTATATACTTTCGCAATACGAAAATAAACTCTGTGTATATTGTCCCGCATCAAACAACTTCCCAAACGCATTGTTTTTCCTGGATTTCGTTTCCTAGAGTGCTGGGACGTCCTCCGCCGATATAAGGCCTTTACGATTCAAAGGACTGATAGGTTTTACAGCTCCGAGGGAATGTATACTGATACTTAACACGGAAGTATTTTCACCCGCTTTATACGTAATTTCATCCGGGAGAAATTGTGTTTTTAACCGGGAAATCCGGGAAAAATCCGGGAATATTTTTTTCTTGTCCACGTAGACACCCTGATAATCCACATTGGTGTCACACTGGAAGGTGCAGTCTGGTTGATAAGCCCCACCATCAATCGACACAACTCCTATACTCCCCACACGTAGCGGCACTCTATACGGTGGTCTCCTGTGTCGGCAGCTCCACACTGGCTGCACTCGTTCGTCTGGCTGAGGTGAATGTCTGGTAGACACTGCTTAGTTGGAAAGGTGTCATTGAACTGATGTCCGACGGCAGGAATGGGTTGTTAATATTAGCCCATACCTGCTTCCAGACGACGTTTGGCATCCGTATTTCCAGTTTGTGCGCTGGTGGACAGCCTAGGAGAGCTTCATAGATCCGTCGAACCGACATACTCCGATCTGTAGCCGCCCCCAAGACATTACTGCGTGCGAGATAAAATTCCCTGATGTAGGACATCTTGAAGGGGATGCCCACTACTGAAACTGGGGCGCATTGTGACTGAGGCCGGTATCGATCCAATATGGCTGCCGTTGTCCCGTTCGGATGGTCGATCTGCAGCGTCGCTGTTCGGTGGATGAGGAGTGCCGTGCACTTCAGACGGAAGTCGATCAATCCCAGTCCCCCGAGTGAACGATCGATGACGCAGGTGCTGGCAAGCACTTTGAAGATGGAGTGTCGCCATAGCATCCAGTAAACGGCTTTCATAATCGAATTTCCCAGAAGTCTCGGGGCAGTCAGCAGCTGGGTGACATACCACGCCTTGGCGAGGATCGTAGTGTTAATGACAGACACCGCCTGGCGAAGGTTAAGACGTCGGTTGGCGTGGCAACGGCACAGCCCCTTGATGGTGTTGAGGAGTCGTCTCCACGTGAGTGTCTACATTTTCAGAGGGCAAGCACACACCTGCAGTCCCAGCAACTTGTGCTCCTGGACAGTCTTGTACTACCGGCGTTCGTCATCAGGAAGGTGCAGTCCGAGTGGAAGCAGGACAGTTTTACGTTGGTTAATCGCAGCTCCAGATGCACGTTCATAGATGTTCAACGCTTGGCGTGTGGATTTGAAACGCCCCCTTTCAACAATTATACAAGACTATGCTTAAACTGACACACAATATTTTTAGCGCAACGCAATCTGACTTTCAATAATCCCTACAAAACAATGGCCCGACTAACATTAACCTATACCTTTCACAAATCACTTACCTCCCAAAATCTTCGTTAGTCGAACTACTGCAATACAGCGAGCGCCACTTCAAAACTCCGCCATCTCTCTCCTCACATCCACCACTGCTGGCGGCTCACCTCCAACTGCGCAACGCTATGCGCTGTTCACATCCAGCTGCCGCTGCCCAACACTACAATGGCAGACAACAATGCAAACTAGCCACAGACTGCACACAGCACAGCCAGTGATTTTCATACAGAACGCTACGTAACGTTGCCAATAAGAAAACATAAACATCTTACTTACATAGTCGCCATATGAAACGTCCCCTTTCAACAATTATACAAGACTATGCTTAAACTGACACACAATATTTTTAGCGCAACGCAATCTGACTTTCAATAATCCCTACAAAACAATGGCCCTGACTAACATTAACCTATACCTTTCACAAATCACTTACCTCCCAAAATCTTCGTTACTCGAACTACTGCAATACAGCGAGCGCCACTACTGCCAGCTAAATAAAAGATTCAAACTACGGAAGGCACTAACTACTGATAGGCATAGTTAGCAAATGAAAGATTTTAATAGAGAACAAACAATGTATTTACCTTAATATTCAAAATTACATCCAGTCTTACAAATTTCAAAACTCCACCATCTCTCTCCCCACATCCACCACTGCTGGCGGCTCACCTCCAACTGCGCAACGCTATGCGCTGTTCACATCCAGCTGCCGCTGCCCAACACTACAATGGCAGACAACAATGCAAACTAGCCACAGACTGCACACAGCACAGCCAGTGATTTTCATACAGAGCGCTACGTAACGTTGCCAATAAGAAAACATAAACAGCCTACTTACAGATTCTATGTCTCTCGTGTCGGCCAGAAAGACGCCGACGTCGTCCGCGTAGGCGACGCAGCGGAGAGTGATGTTTTGGAGAGGCACTCCACTGACTGCATTTCCTAAGGCCCTCAGTAGCGGGTCAATAGCCAGCACAAAGAAGAACACCGATAACGGGCGAGCTACGTATCGGGATTTGTCGTGTAACTAGGGCCTCCCGTCGGGTAGACCGTTCGCTTGGTGCAAGTCTTTCGATTTGACGCCACTTCGGCGACATGCGCGTCGATGGGGATGAAATGATGATGATTAGGACGACACAACACCCAGTCCCTGAGTGGAGAAAATCTCCGACCCAGCCGGGAATCGAACCCGGGCCCTTAGGATTGACATGCTGTCGCGCTGACCACTGAGCTACCGGGGGCAGAGACGTATCGGGAGAGAAGGTGTACAGCATCCATTTACTGCCACCACAGAGTTGGCACCTGTGAGTGCATTGAATATGGTCTCACAGTGACTGAAAGGGATTTGGTAGAATAAATGGTGTCAAACCTCTTAAAACCGATGCTACCACCTTTCTTGTTTACAATACTTATATTGGGGTCGTTGAGCACATGATTCACAATAGAATGGAACTTCAATTAATAGAAGGAATGGAAAAGATCCAACCAAGAGCGGCGCTTTTGTCACGGGATCGTTTACTCTGCACAAGAGCGTTGAGGAGATGTTCAGCAACCCCCAGTGACCGACGCTACAAAAGACGCATTGTGTCTCTGTCTGTGGACAGTTTTACTGTTGAAATTTATATGGCATACATTCCAAGGAGTGTCGGGTAACGAGCCGAGGGTCAGTCAAAAAGTAATGCATCCTACATTTTTCCTCCTTAAATACAGTTTGTTAAGTGAAGATCTGGAATTTAGTGCTGTTGCGCAAAGCTTCTTCCCCAATCCACTGCAATAGTAACTTTTTGCGTCAATAGATGCTTGCAGTGCAGTGACTTGCAAAACGGGCGGCGTCGATGTTCCGTATAAGACCGCTTTCTGTGCTAGAATTCCTGAATGTAGAAGGTGAAACGCCCATTCAAATTCATGAAAGACTGAAAAATGTGTATGGTAATGGATATTAGCATTGTTAGACGATGGGTTCGTCACTATAACAAAGCTAAGGGAGAAACATGGACGGCAGACAAAATTCAGAGTGGCAGATCGATGTCTACAGTGACTCCACACTACTTTCAGTCAGTCGATGACATCGTTCATAGTGACTGCAGTTGATTTGTGCCGCGTTGCCTCCCGCAGTAAAGGCAGCGTGATGACTATTATTCAACGTTTGGGGATACACAAAGGTTTCTGCAACTTCGGAAGCAGGATAATGTGTTTTACCACACTGGAACATATGCGTTCGTTAAAAGATGGACCAAAACTGTGGAAATGGACAGAGATTGTATTGAAAAGCCACAAATTAATCGTCAATGTTGTGGTTTTCAGCCCACGTAGTTGTATTTGAAATTATTGACAAAAAATGGAGGCCTTACTTTCTGGCTGAACCTCGTAACATGTTAGCCGACTCTTCGTGGAACGAATGCCCTCGAAATTTCAACAGTAAGATTCACCGTGATGCACAACGCCTCTCTCGTAGCGTAGGCCTCTAGAATTTGTTGAGCATTGTAAAAACATTGCTTTCCTCGAAAGTCGATAATTTTTTTTTCTTTTGTGCATTACCTTGTCATAGTACGTATGTATAATTTATTTCAACTATTCTTTATTTGTTAATACGTCACAACCTTTCTTCATTCATTTTGCTACTGTTTTATATTTTGTATTGTACGAATATGAATGTTCTGGTTCTATATGCTTTGTAAATCTTTGGTTAGGCTCGGATAAGTATTGTGTCAGAGAGAGAGTGAACGACTATCGATAGAGAGCGTGCGGGTTGTTGTGGTACGTGGCAGGTTCGCGGGTGAAAAACGTTGCAAATTTCGGCGTGAAAGACGGTGATACGCGGAGGAACAATTAATTACAGTGCGTCCGCTGTGTTAATAGGAGATTGTGCATTATTAAGTGAACAGTAAAACCTGAAAAGTATATCGAGTGTTTGCGGTGACGATTTTACAAACTGTGTGAACTTGTGACAATTAGCCATGAAACAGACACCATTGTCGTGTGGAGACACTAACCGTTAGAATTGCGTGAAAGTAGACCAAACCAAAATGTTAAGTAAAAGAACAGTGCTGTGATTTGATCAAGAAACATTTATTATATCGTCCAAACTGTCTTAAAGACGACGACGTAATTGAACTGATGTTTAACGGACTGTTATAGTAATAAACACATGTGAATGTTTTCCTGTGGCAACACGGTGAAAGAACTGTGCGAAGTATTGGCATTAACCGGCTATATATCGTAAATACTAAAGACATTGCATAATTCCCACCTACCCGCAACGCGTGATTGATAAACTTTTAATAATACAACGTCGCGCGCGTAACGACAACGCACACACTGCAACTATTACGAGGGTTGTTTTTTAAGTAAGGGCCTTTCGCGCGTATAGTCTCGTAGTTCGTGCGGACGCCGCAACAAGCCACAGCGCCACTTGCCGGCATTCTTCCCGTTCACACTGATGCAAGTTGCTGCTCTGTAGCTGACGTGTGCGCATCGCTGTGCTAGTTTATAATGTTGACGATTATTGAATCGCCCGCCCCGTGTGAGATACGGTCAGTGATACGTTTTTTGACCGCGAGAAGCCTATCAGCTGCAGAAATTCATCGTCAGTTAACAGAAGCTTATGGCTTGAATGCAATGAGTGAAGGTAAAGTGCGTCAATGGGTTAGAAAGTTTAAAAATGGCCGTCAAAACGTCCATGACGAAGAACGCTCAGGCCGGCCCTCTGTGATCACTGATGATTTGGTGACTGCAGTCGAAACAAAGATTTGTGAGGACAGAAGATTCACAATTTCCACTCTTTCTTTGGAATTTCCACAAGTTTCAAGATCGGTTTTGTACAAAATTGTGTCTGAAAACCTAAACTTTAAGGAACTGTGTTCTCGGTGGGTACCCAGACTCCTCACAGAGGACCACAAAGGGAAGAGATTTGCCACTGCATTGGACTTTTTGATTCGTTACGAGGAAGAAGGGGATGACATGTTGAGTCAAATTGTCACTGGAGATGAAACATGGGTATCCCATATCACTCCCGAAAGCAAGCGACAATCGATGGAATGGCGACACACAACCTCACCCGTCAAGGTCAAAGGCAAACAGACGCTGTCAAAGCGCAAGATTATGGCAACTGTGTTCTGGGACCGGCGCGGTGTTTTGCTAGTGGACTTTATGCCACGAGGAACGACAATCAACGCAGATGCCTACTGTGCAACTCTAAAGAAGCTCCGCAGAGCAATTCAAAACAAAAGGCGCGGCTTGCTGACAAAAGGAGTTTTGCTCCTGCACGATAACGCTAGGCCTCACACCTCTCAAAAGACTCGGGATTTGATTGATTCTTTTGGCTGGGAAGTTTTGGACCATGCACCATACAGCCCCGACCTTGCTCCTAGCGATTTTCACCTTTTCCCGTACCTGAAACACCATCTTGGCGGGCAGCGCTTCAATGACGACGATGAAGTGAAAGAGGCCGTGAACTCTTGGCTGTCGGAGCAGGCGGCCGAATTCTTTGAAGAGGGAATTAAAAACTTAGTTGTACGGTATGACAAGTGCTTAAATAAACAAGGCAACTATGTAGAAAAATAGGTAAAAGTGTGTAGAATCAGAAAATAAAAGTTTTTTTACAAAAGTATTTGTATCTTTTTTTTTAAATAAAAACGGCCCTTACTTAAAAAACAACCCTCGTATTATCACGCCAGAGCTGCCAGCTGATTCGACTACAATGGAGACGTGGACCACCGCCGTAACTGGAATATTAATGAAACAGGAGGATCCATCATTATCTTCACGCCACGAACCAGGATTCACTTCACACATCGTCCGCGCCGACCACCGCTGACGTACGCCTGCAGCAACAGATAAGACATTAAAAGAAAATTATTACGCTCTCTCTCATTTCAAAATTAAAGACAATTTCGGTTAAATTAACTATTTTAAAAATACTGTTACAATATCTCAATTTTGTTTAGTCCCAATAAATATTCTTTCCATTATTTCGTCTTGTGGACAGTGTTGAAAACCGCCAAATTAAAGTTCAATTAATAATTTTCTTTCAAAATTCTTCTCAGACACTTTTCTGCTCATTATAGTTTTATTTTAATGTTTGTTTGTAACTTCTTTTGGAGGGAGTACATAGTTTGTTTTCTTGTGTAGTAAAATTAGCTACTATAAAATTACTTATATCACCAGCTGATGCTGTCCACCATTACTGCTTGAAAAGTGCACCTGGCACCTGGCTGTCAGCTTCAAAACAAAATTACGTATTTCGTTGTCATCTGGCAGATGTGCGATGTCTATGTAGGCCCCTACAATAATTTGTTTTTACTTTTGCAGGTTTACTGGAATTATATTGACTTTGATTGTTCATTTGGCCCCGTTAAAGTGATTTATCGCATCTATATAATAATTGTACTGAATTACCTAATTTATTTTTTTATTACGTAAATATTGGCATACCATATTTAGATTAAAACTGACGTCTTATTGGTCTCACATAAGATTCCGCACGTTCTGACAAAGACTATGCCAAATTTTTTTTCTCGTCCAATACTAACAGGAGTAACCAGATTCCTTGTATAGGTCATGTTTTATTATTTAAAAAGGTTTTTTTTATATAGAAGTAGAGAACCAATTTCTTTACAGCATCTCTGTAAACGCGCCGCTCTTCTTTGGATCTTCTGTGTGTTGCTGTGGTCTTCATTCCGAAGACTGGTTTGATGCAGCTCTCCTTGCTACTCTATCCTGTACAAGCCTCTTTATCTCCTAGTAACTATTGCAACCGACATCCTTCTGAATCTGTTTAGCATATTCATCTCTTGGTTCCCCGCTACGATTTTTATCCCACACTCTTCCCTCCAGTACTAAATTGATGATCCCTTGATGTCCCAGGATGTGTCTTACCAACCGATTCCTTCTTTTAGTCAGGTTTTACGACCTATTTTCTTTTCTCCGCAATTCTATTCAGTACCTCCTCATTAGTTACGTGACCTACACGCCTAATCTTTAACACTATTCTGTAGCGCCACATTTCAAAAGCTTCTATTCTCTTTTTGTCTAAACTGTTTATCGTCCATGTTTCACTCCCATATAACACTTAAATCTACACTCGATGTTAACAAATTTCTCTTCTTTAGAACCGTCTTTCTTCTCTAAATCCTCTATTAATCCTACTGGGTAAGGATCCCAGACTGAATATCCTTAAGATTCTCACAGCGAAAGTCTCTGGCATATGCTTTTCCTACTATACGTTTTCTATAGACGTTTTCTATGGACATTTCGCTTTAGATCGCTCCGGATGGGTACTCCTAGGTAATCTTCGCTAGTTACTCTTTTTAGTGAATTGTCGCCAATAATGTAAGAGAACCGTAATAATAATAATGACCGAGTGCAATCTTTCAAATGCATGATACTCCGGCTACTCGCGTGTCCACAGCAAGAGTAGTGAAGGTTAGTTAAAGGCAGACATTTTCGTGGTCTGGATGGGATTCGGCCAGGTGGCGTCTCGCTTTTCCAGGCACGCTCTTTAGCTCCAGAACAGAAGTGCATCACTTCACCCGTTTATGCGCAATACGTAACTTTTATTTAAGTGAACAGTCGACTGCCTGTCCCTGCACGAATCGTTGGTTCTCTGCAGGTGTTCCTGCATTTCGATAGTTGGTGTTGCAGGGTGTTGCACTCGAAAGAAGCCCCACAAACAAACATTTCCGGGCGAGGGTAAGTTCTTCATCGTCCAAGTGGTTCGCAAATTCCCAAAAATTTCGATGTAAACTGCACTTGTCACAGCAGTCTCGAAAAAAATTGGTCCGATGATGCGACACTGCGCACAGAACACGCCAATCCTTTGTGACTCCATCGGTTGCTTGATCAGTACATGTGGATTTTCATTACATCTCAAACGTGTATCCTGAGAGTTTATACAGCCAGAGAGGTGGAACCACGCCTCATCGCTGAAGCATTTGTACTGCAATATTCCTGTCCTCCGAGCAATAAATTGCTGAAAGCAACGGCAAAATGTAATACGTTTGTCTTTGCCATTGACATTCAGTTCCTGAACAACGGAAAACCTGTGTGGATACATGCCTGCTTTCTTCGCAGCTCTGTGACATGTGCTCCGTGACATTCCACATTTCTGAGGTAAACGTCGAATAGGCTTTGCAGGAGAGGCCAACAATCGTTGTTTCACGTCAGTTACTTCTTCTTCCGATAATGACGGCCGTCCGCCACCGTGAAGATCGAATACCATTCGACTGTTCTCCATCTTGTTCACTAACTTTCGTATGCAGCATTCATTTAGACTGTATATGCTGGTCCCGGCTGCAAAATCCTAACACGAATTCTTTAGAGATGAATGGAAAAACTGGTAGAAGCCGACCTCGGGGAAGATCAGATTGGATTCTGTAGAAATATTGGAACACGTGAGGCAATACTGACCCTTCGACTTATCTTAGAAAATAGATTAAGGAAAGGCAAACCTACGTTTCTAGCATTTGTAGGCTTAGAGAAAGCTTTTGACAATGTTGACTGGAATACTCTCTTTCAAACTCTGAAGGTGGCAGGGGTAAAATACAGGGAGCGAAAGGCTATTTACGATTTGTACAGAAACCAGATGGCACTTATAAGAGTCGAGGGGCATGAAAGGGAGGCAGTGGTTGGGAAGGGAGTGAGACAGGGTTGTAGGAAATGAGACGCTTAAAGTAGTAAATGAGTTTTGCTACTTGGGGAGCAAAATAACTCATGATGTTGGAAGTAGAGATGATATAAAATGTAGACTGGCAATGGCAAGGAAAGCGTTTCTGAAGAAGAGAAATTTGTTAACATCGAGTATAGATTTAAATGTCAGGAAGTCTTTTCTGAAAGTATTTGTATGAAGTGTAGCCATATATGGCAGTGAAACGTGGACGATAAATAGCTTGGACAAGAAGAGAATAGAAGCTTTCGAAATGTGGTGCTACAGAAGAATGCTGAAGATTAGATGGGTAGATCACATAACTAATGAGGAGGTATTGAACAGAATTGGGGAAAAGAGAAATTTGTGGCACAACTTGACTAGAAGAAGGGATCGGTTGGTAGGATATATTCTGAGGCATCAAGGGATCACCACTTTAGTATTGGAGGGCAGCGTGGAGGGTAAAAATCTTAGAGGGAGACCAAGAGATGAATACACTAAACAGATTCAGAAGGATGTAGGTTGCAGTAGGTACTGAGAGATGAAGAAGCTTGCACAGGATAGAGTAGCATGGAGAGCTGCATCAAACCAGTCTCTGGACTGAAGACCACAACAACAACATGCTCGTCACCAAACCATTCAACAAACATTCGCTGATATGTCTTACTGGACACAGTAATCCAATATTGTTTCACAAGAAACGCGCTCTCTTCGATCATTGTCACTAGCCACTGACCACTAACCTCAGCACACAGCGACGCGCGGAAACGCGCTCTTGCGTCACACGGTTTTGCAGGTGCAATTTGCCACGTCAAATGTCACAAAATACCCGATGCAATATCCGTGAAATTACTACACGTGTTTGTGGGGCCTCTTTCGAGTGGGACACTCTGACAACGGCATCGTCCGCAAATATCCTCACAGAGCGTCGAAAGTTATCCATTAGATCATTTATACAAATTGGTAGCGGCTCTGTAACACTCCCGAAATTACCTTTACATTTGTCGGATTTGCTCCGTTAAGAACGATGTGTTGAGTTCTCTCTGCAAGGAAGTTCCTTGCACAATCACGGTCCGATAATCGGTAAACTCGTATCGTGCTCACTAAACAACAGTGCAGTGCAGTTTCAGATGCCTTCCGTAAGTCTATTGCATCAATCTGAGCACCTTTGTTTACGGCTCTCTGGGTCTGGCGGACGACAAAGCGAGCTGAGTTTCGCAAGATCTCTTTTTGCGGAACTACGTTGATTTTTATAGAGCATATTTTCGTTTATAGAGAGTCGTAATAGTGAGTATAAAACATGTTCAATAATTCGACGATTGAGGCCACCTATATAAGCATATAATTACGAGCGTCTTTCCAACGACCACTGTCGCAACCCCTGTGATTTTTGTCACCTTATGACTGATCATGCATCACATGAAATTTATTCGCAGTTGCCAATATCAACCACCTCCAGCTGTACAATGGAATGACGAAACTCAGAATGCGTTCCTGACCGGGAGTCTAAGTCGAATTTCTCGCTTTACGGAAGAGGTCGCCTTGACCGCTTTGGCTACGCGAGCATAACTCATAAGCCGACCGAAACTTCCATATGTCGTAGTCCATGTGTCGTACCAGTACTCGCAAATCCACTGATGTTATTCCCGTACAGGAGAGATATTTTATTTGTAAGTCGCATTCCCGGTATCGACGGATAAATACGAAACTGCAGTGCCTGTGTTGTGAAGAAGTACGGTGTAGTGTTCTTCTGAAACGCATGCATGTTCCGAACAACCGGGCTATCGATACAGCATTAAGGAATAGCTCAGTAGACAGTACAGATGAAGATGAATGGACATCTCTAAAAAATGGCTGCATGAAAATGTGAAGAAATCGAAAAAGAAATATAATCGGAAGGACTGACTCAGAATATAGGAAAGTCAAAACAGCCTTCGGTGACATTAAAAGCAAGGGTGGTAACATTAATAGTGCAACGGAAATTCCAGTGTTAAATGCAGAGGAGGGAGCGGACAGGTGAAAAGAGTACACTGAAGACCTCTATGAGTGGAACGATTTGTCTGATGTAATAGGAATCAGAATTTAAGAGAGCTTTGGAGGACTTCAGATCAAATTAGGCAGTAGTGTTAGATAACATTCCATCAGAATTTCTAAATTCATTGGGGGAAGTGGCAACAAAACGACTATTCACGTTGGTGTGCACAGTGTATGAGCCTGGCGATGTAGCATCTGACTTTCGGAAAAATATCATCCACACAATTCCGAAGACTGCAGAAGCTAACAAGTGCAAGGATTATCGCAGAGTCAGCTAAATCGCTCTTGCTTCCAAGCTGTTGATAAGAATAATATACAGAAGAATGGAAAAGAAAATTGAGGTGTGGTAGATGACGATCCGTTTGGTTTTAAGAAAGGTAAAGGCATCAGAGAGGCAATTCAGACGTTGCAATTGATAAAGGAAACAAGACGAAAGAAAAGTCAAGACACATTCATAGCATTTGGTCGACAATGTAAAAAGGTGCAAGATGTCGAAATTCTGAGAAAAATGTGGGTAAGCTTTAGGGAGAGACAGGTAACATACAATACGTACAAGAGTCAAGAGGTAATATTAAGAGTAGATGACCACCAACGAAGTGCTCGCATTAGAAAGGGTGAAAGACGTAGATGTAGTCTTTCGCCCCTACTGTTCAATCTGTTCATTGAAGGAGCAATAATGGGAACAAAAGAAAGGTTCTGGAGTGGAACTAATATTTAAGGTGAAAGAATATCAATGGTACGATTCACTGATGACATTGCTATCCTTAGTGAAAGTGAAGAAGTATTACAAGATCTGCTGAATGGCGTGGACAATCTAATGAGTACAGAACCTGGACTGAGAGTAAGTCGAAGAAAGTCGAAACTAAAGAGAAGTAGCAGAAATGAGAGCAGCGAGATACTTAATATCAGGATTGATGGTGACGAAGTAGATGAAGTTAAGGAATTCTGCTACCTAGGCAACAAAATAACCTATGACAGATGGAGCAAGGAGAATATCAAAAGCAGATTAGCACTGGCAAAAAGGGCATTCCTGTCCAAGAGAAGTCTGCTCGTATCAAGCATAGGCTTTAAATTGAGAAAGAAATTTCTGAAAATCTACACTCCTGGAAATTGAAATAAGAACACCGTGAATTCATTATCCCAGGAAGGGGAAACTTTATTGACACATTCCTGGGGTCAGATACATCACATGATCACACTAACAGAACCACAGGCACATAGACACAGGCAACAGAGCATGCACAATGTCGGCACTAGGACAGTGTATATCCACCTTTCGCAGCAATGCAGGCTGCTATTCTCCCATGGAGACGATCGTAGAATGCTGGATGTAGTCCTGTGGAACGGCTTGCCATGCCATTTCCACCTGGCGCCTCAGTTGGACCAGCGTTCGTGCTGGACGTGCAGACCGCGTGAGACGACGCTTCATCCAGTCCCAAACATGCTCAATAGGGGACAGATCCGGAGATCTTGCTGGCCAGGGTAGTTGACTTACACCTTTTAGAGCACGTTGGGTGGCACGCGATACATGCGGACGTGCATTGTCCTGTTGGAACAGCAAGTTCCCTTGCCGGTCTAGGAATGGTAGAACGATGGGTTCGATGACGGTTTGGATGTACCGTGCACTATTCAGTGTCCCCTCGACGATCACCAGTGGTGTACGGCCAGTGTAGGAGATCGCTCCCCACACCATGATGCCTGGTGTTGGCCCTGTGTGCCTCGGTCGTATGCAGTCCTGATTGTGGCGCTCACCTGCACGGCGCCAAACACGCATACGACCATCATTGGCACCAAGGCAGAAGCGACTCTCATCGCTGAAGACGACACGTCTCCATTCGTCCCTCCATTCACGCCTGTCGCGACACCACTGGAGGCGGGCTGCACGATGTTGGGGCGTGAGCGGAAGACGGCCTAACGGTGTGCGGGACCGTAGCCCAGCTTCATGGAGACGGTTGCGAATGGTCCTCGCCGATACCCCAGGAGCAACAGTGTCCCTAATTTGCTGGGAAGTGGCGGTGCGGTCCCCTACGGCACTGCGTAGGATCCTACGGTCTTGGCGTGCATCCGTGCGTCGCTGCGGTCCGGTCCCAGGTCGACGGGCACGTGCACCTTCCGCCGACCACTGGCGACAACATCGATGTACTGTGGAGACCTCACGCCCCACGTGTTGAGCAATTCGGCGGTACGTCCACCCGGCCTCCCGCATGCCCACTATACGCCCTCGCTCAAAGTCCGTCAACTGCACATACGGTTCACGTCCACGCTGTCGCGGCATGCTACCAGTGTTAAAGACTGCGATGGAGCTCCGTATGCCACGGCAAACTGGCTGACACTGACGGCGGCGGTGAACAAATGCTGCGCAGCTAGCGCCATTCGACGGCCAACACCGCGGTTCCTGGTGTGTCCGCTGTGCCGTGCGTGTGATCATTGCTTGTACAGCCCTCTCGCAGTGTCCGGAGCAAGTATGGTGGGTCTGACACACCGGTGTCAATGTGTTCTTTTTTCCATTTCCAGGAGTGTACATTTGGAGCACAGCGTTGTATGGTAGTGAAACATGCACTGTGGGAAAACTGAAACAGAAGAGAATTGAAGCATTTGAGGTGTGGTGATACAGACGAGTGTTAAAAATTAGGTGGACTTAGATGAGGAATAATGAGGGTCTGCGCAGAATCGGAAAACATTGACAAGGAGAAGGGACAGGATGATAGGACATCTGTTACGGGATCAGGGAGTAACTATCATATTGCTAGAGGGAGTTGTAGAGAGTAAAAACTGCAGAGGAAGACAGAGATTCGGATGCATCCAGGAAATAATTAAGTATACAGATTGCAAAACAAATGTTCAAATGTGTGTGAAACCTTATGGGACTTAACTGCTAAGGTCATCAGTCCCTAAGCTTACACACTACTTAACCTAAATTATCCTAGGGACAAACACACACACCCATGCCCGAGGGAGGACTCGAACCTCCGCCGGGACCAGCCGCACAGTCCATGACTGCAGCGCCTAAGACCGCTCGGCTAATCTCGCGCGGCTGCAGATTGCAAGTGCTACTCTGAGATGAAGAGGTTGGCACAGGAGAGGAAATAATGGCGGGGCGCATCAAATCATTCAGGAGGCTGATGACTCAAAAAAATTCCCTGTACGAGAATTCGAGGTCTGTTCAAAAAATTCCTGGAATTTTCAGTCGTGGTTACGCCTCTTGCTGGATCGCGCGAAGCCCCGTCTGCGAATTTTCTTTTATTTCGTCTATCGTTGCAAATTTTCGTTCTTTCAACGTGGTTGTCAACTTTGGAAATAAAAAACAGTCCGTAGGGCCCAGGTCTGTAGAGTAGAGAGGATGAGGAACCACAGTGATTTGGTTTTTTGTGCATTAGTCACGCCCCAATTTCTCGACATATTTCAGGCCGTTTCCTTCTCACATTTTTTCGCAGGCGTCGCAACACGTCCCGATAGTACCATCAATTAATAGTGTGTCGCTATGGCAGGAATTCATGATGAACTAATCCTTCATAGTTAAAGAAAGCTATCAACATGGATTTGACGTTGGACCTCACGTGACGACCTTTTTATGGTCTTGGAGAATCTTTCCCGAACCATTGTTACCGTTGAACGTCTAAGCATCATAACAGTAGATCCACGTCTCATCAACAGTTATGATTCTCTTAAGGAACACATCACTCAAATTTGCGCGATCCAAAAACTCTTCGCAGATTGCGAGGTGAAGGTCTCTCTGATCTGGACTCATGAACCGTGGGACGAACTTGCCGGCAACACAATGCATTCCAAGATTTGAGTGAGTGTAAGCCGGAGCAGCAGCTGTACTCACTTGTAATTCTGGAATTGCTATCAACGAATCTGCAGTTACGATTAATTATCAGAAATCATCCCATCTCAACCCAAATATTTCATAGTAGCTACAGCCATCACGAGTAAGTTTAAACTAGTAAGCTCGGCTAATGTGCTGACCACCAGCTGTAGCGAATCTCTGGGTATCCACCGACGCAACACTGCATTCCACGGCGACCCACCTGCGCCCAGGACATCTACGTTTCTGCAGCAAAATGTGTGTGAGCTTCGGCACGCCTTCGTAGTAAGATTCTATATTTTATCTGAGCATCAGTCGGGATCTGTCTCAAATCCACGTCTATCCTTCAAGTTATACTTCATTTCATAACAGATGGTTTATTTTTTTATTCATGTTTGTCAATCTTGTTCATCATTTAAGACGACCTGCCACAACGTCCATTCTTTTGCCAACCTCTTCATCTCACAGTAGCGCTTACAACCAAAGTCCTAAACTATTTATTGCATGTATTACTATATCTTTTTTTGTCGGAGTCATTACCCTCTACAACTCCCTATACTACCAAGTAAGCTAGTCCCTGACGTCTTAGCACATGTCCAGCCATACTGCCTCTTCATCTAGTTAATGTTTTTCATTTCTTATAAGACCCCTTAGTTTTTCTTCTAGAGGGCAACATTTCAAATGCTTCAGTTCTCTTGTTTTCCCGTTTCCCCACAGTCGACTCAATACCATAAAATGCTGTGCTCCAAACGTACATTCTCAGACACATCTTCATCAATTAATAATTGAAACCAGGAGATTTCTCTTCGCCAGGAACGCCCTCTTAGCTTGTGCTAGTCTGCATTTTATGTCCTATTTGCTTCGACCGTCCTGGGTTATTTTCCTTGCAAGGTAGCAGAATTCCTTAACTTCGTTTACTTCGAGGTCAACAGTTATTTTGTTAAATTTCTTGCTGTTCTGATTTCTGCTGCTTCTCCTTACTTTTGTCTTTATCCGGTTTTCTCTCAGCCCATATTTAGTACTCGTTAGACTGTTCATTCAGTCCAACAGATCCTGCAATTGTTCTTCGCATTCACTGAGAAAAGCAATGTCATCAACGGATCTTAGCATTGATATCCTTTCACCTTGAATTTTAATCCTGCTCTTGAACCTTTCTTTTATTCCCATAATTGCTTCTTTGGTGTATAGACTCAACAGCAGTGGCGAAAGACTATACCCCTTACACGCTTTTTAGTCCGAGAACTTCGTTCTTAGTCATCCAGTCTTACTGTACCCTTTTGGTTCTTGTGCATATTGCATAGTACCCATCTTTCCCTATAGTTTACTCCTATTTTTAGATTCTTACACCATTTTACATTCTCGAACGCTTTTTCTAGGTCGACGAATCCTATGAACGTGTCTTGATTTTTCTTCAGTCGTGCTTCCATTGTCAAGCAAAACGTCAGAAAACTGCCTCTCTGGTGTCCTTATCTTTCCCAAGGCCAAACTGATCGCCATGTAAAAGATCGTCAATTTTCTTTTTGATTTTTCTGCATATTATTCTTGTCAACAACTTGGAAGCATGAGCTGTTAAGCTGGTTGTGAGATAGTTCTGTCACTTACGTGCCCTCACTATCTTTGGAAGTACGTGGATGGTATTTTTCCGGAAGTGTGATGGTACGTTACCAGTCTCATAGATTCTACACACCATCTTGAATAGTATTTTGGTTGCCACGTCCTACAGTGATTTTAGAAATTCCAATGGAATGTTATCTATCTCTTCTGCCTCATTTAATCTCATGTCTTCCAGAGCTCTTTTAATTTATGACTCTAACACTGGATCACCTATGTCTCTATGTTGCCTCTAATTTCTTCTTCTCTCAAGTCATCAGACAAATCGTCCATTTCATACAGGCCTTCAGTGCACTTTTTCCACCTACCCGTTCTCTCTTTTGCGTTTAACCGTGAAATTCCCATTGGATTCTAAATGTTACTAGCTTTCTTTTAGATTTCAAAATGGTTCAAATGGCTCTAAGCACTATGGGACTTAACATCTGAGGTCATCAGTCCCCTAGACATAGACCTACTTAAATCTGACTAACCTAAGGACATCACACACATCCATGCCCGAGGTAGGATTCGAACCTACGACAGTAGCAGCCTCGTAGTTCCGGACTGAAGCGCCTAGAACCGCTCGGCCATCGCGGCCGGCCATTTTGATTTCACTGAAGATTGTTATGACTTTTCTATATGTTGAGTCAGTCGTCTACTTCTTCTTCTTCTTCTTCAGTAGCTCTACAGCCCTTGGTGAGCCTTGGCTTCTTCAACAATCTTCCTCCACACTTCTCGGTTATTTGCTGCTCTTTTCCACCCCCGGACTCCAATATTGCTGATATCCATTATTACCTCATCGATCCATCTTCTTCTAGGTCTCCCTTTTGGCCTAACTGAATGGATCATACCTTTCATCATTTTCTTTGGAATTCTATCCTCTGCCATTCTCTCCAAGTGTCCTAGCCATCGTATTCGCTGTGATTTCACAAATTTTACTATGTCCCTGCCTTGTATTAACTCTTGTAATTCGGCATTGTAGCGTATTCTCCAGCCTTCTTCCTCCCTTATTGGCCCAAAGATTTTGCGTAGTATTTTCCGCTCAATGCTTCTTAGAGCATTTTTATCGTGTTCTGTCAACGTCCATACCTCTGAGCCGTATGTGATAACTGGGCGGACTAGGGAATTAGATATTAGCAGTTTAGTTTTTCTTGTAACAAGGCTATTTTTGAAGAGCTGCATATTTGCAAAGTAAGCTCTGTTTCCTGCTTGTATTCTTTCCCTTATAGCCTTTCCAATACTGTTATCATTTGTTATTAGGGCTCCCAAGTAGTTAAAAGAGGACACTCCATTGAAGCATTTCCCATTGATGTTTAGGTTTTTAGGGGTTCTTCTGGCCTCAGATTGTGACATTACCATATATTTTGTTTTGTTTTCATTTACTATGAGGCCAATTTTTAAGGCTTCTGTTTCCATTGCCCGGTATGTTTCTAGGAGTGTATTGGTATTTTTCCTACTATAGCAATGTCATCAGCGTATGCACATATCTGGCTAGTTTTCATAAATATGGTGCCTCTTTTGTTGATTTTATTTACTGCACTATGCAGGGCTATGTTGAATAGGACAGTGGAGAGACTATCCCCTTGCTTCACACCTTTATTAAAGTCAAAGCTATCACTTGTTCTGCTAAGGACCTTTACTTTTGCTCTTGTCTCTGTCATTGTCATTCTGATTAGTCTTATTAATTTAGCACATATACCAACTTCTTTCAGTACTCTATATAGTTCTTGCCGATTTATGCTGTCAAAGGCTTGTTTGAAATCGATGAATAAGAAATGCAGATCTATATCGTATTCATAGAACTTTTCCATCATTTGCCTTATCACAAATATTTGATCAGTTGTTCCTCTGCCTGGTCGAAAGCCACACTGATATTCCCCTAGTATGCCTTCTGCACACTTCTGTATCCTTTCGTTTAATATACTTGTGAAGATCTTATAAGCTGTACTTAGGAGTGTTACACCTCTATAGTTTTCACATGCTGTTCTGTCCCCTTTCTTATAAATGGGGACTATTATTCCAATTTTCCAATTATCTGGCATAGTTTCTGTTTCCCATATATCTGATATTAATGTGTGCAGTTCCTTTATTACAGCCTCACCACCAGTTTTTATTAATTCAGCAATTATGCTGTCTTCCCCAGGGGCTCGATTGTTTTTTGTGCACAGCCTGGGAGACCTCTTGTAGTGTTGGCTTTCTAGCCTCATTGGTTTCATTGTCTACTTCCAGCTCCACTCTTCCCTCCTGTGCAGCTGTCTCTTCATCTTCTAGGCTGGTGCTTAGTGTATCTTTGAAATACTCTGCCCATCTTCCCACTATCTGTTCTTCCTCCCTTATCATTTTCCCATCTTTACTGGAACAGGCCGTTATTTTTGGTTGGAATCTATTCTTCATTTTACCTATGGCATGATAGAACTTTCTTATTTCAATCTGTTCCTTTAGTTCTTCTAGTTCTTGAAATTTCTTCTTATTCCACTCTCTTTTCTTTCTCTTGCACAGTCTGTTAGCTCTTCTCCTTAATTCTCTATATTGTTCCACATTATTTCTGGTTTCTCTCTGTAGCACTTTTGTTCTTGCCCTGTTCTTTTCCTCTATTGCTGACCTGCAATCTTCATCAAACCACTCCTGGGTTCTTCTGTTCCTTCTTATGCCTATTATTTCCGCTGCAGCATCCTTAATGGCTTTTTCAAACCTGTTCCACCTTTCATCTACTCCTACTGTGCTCTCTTCATTGCTCAGCTTTCTGCTTAGTGTTACTTGGTATTTTTTTACTTCATCAGGGATGTTCAGTTTGTCTGTATTCCATTTCATCATCTTTCCCATTCTGTTGCCCTTTGTTAGTGACAGTTTCTCTCTCAAGACTGATTTTATCAAAAAGTGGTCTGAATCACAGTTTGGTCCTCTGCAGCTCCGTACATCCGTAACTGACGTGGAGTGGCGTGCAATCACTAAAATATGGTCAATCTGATTGACTACTCCATTGGCTGCAGACTTCCAAGTACCCAGATGGATCCTTTTATGTGGAAAGCAGGTACTTTTAATAATCATATTATTCCTTGCTGCGAATTGGCATAGTAAGTCTCCATTCTCATTGTTTTCTTCATGTAGTGAATATTTTCCAGAAACTCCATACGGATGTTCATTCCTCCCTATTTTTGCATTAAAATCTCCTATTACTAGCATCAGGTCATATTTAGGTACTGCACAGCATACTTTTTCCAAGTCTTCATAGAATTGTTCTTTAATTATATCCTCTTTTTCCTCTGTTGGTGCATGTGCATTAACTATTGATATATTCCTAAATTTACCTTTTAGTCTGAGTCTGCACATCCTTTCATTTATAGGTTCAAATTCTAGAAGGCTTTACCTAATTTCCCTAGTTATTATAAACCCTGTTCCAAGTTGGCCAGTCGTCTACTTAGCGGTTCCCAATTTTGATCCAACATTGTGTTGAGTTGAGCTGTTTGGGGAAGGAGACCAGACAGCGAGGTCATCGGTCTTATCGGATTAGGGAAGGACGGGGCATGAAGTCGGCCGTGCCCTTTCAAAGGAACTATCCCGGCATTTGCCTGGAGCGATTTAGGGAAGTTACGGAAATTGATGCCACGGTTGTCGTCAATCTCACTGATGCAATTCCTTGTTACTTTCGTCTTTCTCTGTTTTACTCTCAATCCTTTATCTATGGATACATTCTGTGCATATCCTATTCGATTGTCCACTTAATTCTTTACGTCCATCTGTAGCATTTCATCTCCATTATTTCCAGTGTATCCTTCTAAGAGATTCCAATAACACGTTTCTTCCATACGGTGACGTACTCCAAGCAACAGTTTTAGAAAATTGTTTCCTCAGTTTACACGAATATTTGAAACCAACCTTTTTTCCGTTTTTGATGAAAGATGTCCTCTCAGACACACATCTATTTCTAATGCCTACCTTGCTACATGCATTTTGTATTATATTGTGTCGTAACTCTTTACCTACAGTTGTCTTGCCCACAGTTTCGATATTTAGTGAGTCTGGTTTCCTCTTCGTCTATATGAGTGAAGTTCAGATCTCTGTTCTAGTACCACGGCTGATAATTTGTGGTTTTAGTAAATCATTTAAACAAAATTCCGGTTCTGTTACGTTCAAAAGGAAATGCCCTCCATACTGTTTGTGCAGTCAAGGCTCGTGGCCCATCTGTAATGAGCATCTACTCAATTTCTATCTCGTTGTCGACAGTCAGAGAGCACTTACTCCGACCCGACGAAAGTGAGAAAGGTGTAGGGACTCATTTACAAATTGACGTGCTCGTCAGCTAACTACCATCTGTTCAAGTCGTTAGGTATGGCCTAATTTGGCTCTAAAACGTTCTAGACTACGAAACCAGTTTGTGGCGGTCCTGTCCGAGACATTGGACGCACAGATGATGTCACAATGACTTCACTCCCACTGATGTCTTGCCGACACGACGGGGAACTCCTCTCCCGTCACGCATGTTTCAAAGACAACAACCGGTTGCGTTGAGGCTGTTTTACAGTTCTCATTGTGTCAGTAGTTATGGCTTTTTTGCCATTTTATGATAGCCTTGCGTTTCTCTGGTGTGCTGACTTCTACGAAGTGATTGTGTTCAGACGCCGGTAGGTTTGCAGCCAAGCTGTTCCTTCTGGGGTAACAAAAGGTTAGAGCTAACGCGATGGGTAATCAGAAGACGCTTGAAATGATTCGTGAATGCCGGCTCGAATTAATGTGTTAGTCACACTCAGTAAAAATACGAGAACATAAGAAAATTCCTTTATTGTTGCATTATTAGTGCATTTTTATTTTGCGTTCCATTTCCTTAATTTTTTTGTGTTTCTACAATTGACATACTCGATTACAGCATTCGTTTACGACCGCAAGACCTCCATTGTTGGAGTGAGACCTGTACTGGTGACTAGTGTCTCCTAGTGGAGTTTCAAAAATGGTTCAAATGGCTCTAAGCACTATGGGACTTAACATCTGAGGTCATCAGTCCCCTAGATTTAGAACTACTTAAACCTAACTAACCTAAGGACATCACACACATCCATGTCCGAGGCAGGATTCGAACCTGCGACCGTAGTAACAGTGCGGTTCCGGACTGAAGCGCCTAGAACCGCCCGGCCACAGCGGCCGGGCCTAGTGGAAATGGCTTATGTGCCTATATCGTTCTTTGGAATCTCCTAACCCCGGATAGTAGTCCGACTGGTCACTTTGCTCAGTACTGTCCAGTTTGTGCGACCATGGCGATAGCTGCGCTATCTCACTCGAGGACAACATGCACTGAATGAGATAAACCTTCGCCACTGTTCAAGGCTGGCTATACAGCGTTATCTTATCAGGAATAACGTATTCTTTCAGACTAGAGGACACCGTCTATTCTATGTCACTAGAGGAATGTTCTAGTTCTGATATACAGCAACTCCTCCCCCACAATCTATACATATATACTGAAAGATTTACGTTTGAAGTAACGTAACTGACAGTAGTCTGGAACACATCTCTCAGAATGGGAATGGCATGCGTACGTGTATTTTATCTCGTCGCTTATGCACTTTGCGCTGCACTGAACTTTTCTGATAGAGAGAATACCTTAAACCAAACTAAAACTGCATGAATTCACGTAACACGAAAACTGAATCTGATGCAACACTATTGATTTCAAATTGTCCCTGTTAATAAAACAGCAAAATCAGAGGTGTGAAAAGCGTCACGTGTTTGAGTCATCACTGTGAAGAAGACGCAGATGCCACACACTCGTGTGGAAGACTGTTTTCAGTACCTGACAAGAGTTTTAATAAAGAAAGTCGACATCGAGGTCACTGGAGACGAAACACAAACTCGAGCGGGTACAAGAATGAGGAAGGAAATCGGCCGTGTCCTTTCAAAGCAAACATCCTGGCATTTGTCTAAAGCGATTTAGGGAATTCACGGAAAATCCAAACCCGGATGGCCAGACACGGATTTGAATCGCCGTCCTCCCGAACGCAATTCCAGTCTGCTAATCACTGCGTTACCTCTGGTGGTGGCAGAGTGCAAAGGGGCCTCATAGTGGGTCCCTAACTGGCCGGTCGGTCGAATCCTGCAATATCCAGCTTTGTGAGGCATTGCTGTGTGACAGTGATCCAGTGTTAGGCTCGATGGGAAAGTGAGAGCAGGCGTACTCGTCTTCAAGGTTCCGGTCAATCGCGATTGACCACCATAAGGGAGTACCGCAGTATTGTGCGCATAGTCCATCGTGATCCATTGACATCTGCGCCTGCTATCCGAGAACAACATATTCGCTGTTACGCAGCATCATTGGTCGGAGACTAGTAAGAGCCAATGTAGGGATTTACCGTCCCATACGTAGGCCGCCGGTAACATCACAGTACTAACAGCCCCGTTGGAGTAGTTCATCGACTGGGAAGCATGGACTGCTGACGAATGGCGTCGCACTGCTTTTAGCGATGTATGACAGTCCCACACTACCTTGGATGACCATTTTCGATTAGTGTGGCGGTGACTTCAGGAGAGGTCCGATTATTCCAATGTTTCAGAGAAACTCTGTTATGTTATTCCTGCCGGCCGGAGTGGCCATGCGGTTCTAGACGCTACAGTCTGGAACGGCGAGACCGCTGCGGTCGCAGGTTCGAATCCTGCCTAGGACATGGATGTGTGTGATGTCCTTAGGTTAGTTAGGTTTCAGTAGTTCTAAGTTCTAGGCGACTGATGACCTCTGAAGTTGAGTCCCATAGTGCTCAGGGCCATTTGAACCATTTTTTTGTTACTCCTGACGTCATGGTATGGTGAGTCATTACTTGGTTGGTGGTGACTGAGGAAGCTCTGACGTCACAACAATACGTGACGGACATCATGCGTTCCCATGTATTACCTCTCATGCGAAAGGCAGTGTCATCCAGATGATGTACGTGCTTCTACACTACTGGCCATAAAAATTGCTACACCAAGAAGAAATGCAGATGACAAACGGGTATTCATTGGAGAAATGTACTAGAACTGACATGTGATTACATTTTCACGCAGTTTGGGTGCATAGATCCTGAGAAATCAGTACCCATAATAACCACCTCTGGCCGTAATAACGGCCTTGGTACGCCTGGGCATTGAGTCAAACAGAGCTTGGATGGCATGTACAGGTACAGCTGCCCATGCAGCTTCAACACGATACCACAGTTCATCAAGAGTAGTGACTGGCGTATTGTGACGAGCCAGATGCTCGGCCACCATTGACCAGACGTTTTCAGTTCGTGAAAGATCTGGAGAATGTGCTAGACAGGGCAACAGTAGAACATTTTCTGTGTCCAGTAAGACCCGTATAGGACCTTCAACATGCGGTCGTGCATTATCCTGCTGAAATGTAGTGTTTTGCAGGGATCGAATGAAGGGTAGAGCCACGGGTCGTAGCACATCTGAAATGTAACGCCCACTGTTAAAAGTGCCGTCAATGCGAAAAAGAGGTGACCGAGACGTGTAATCAATGGCACCCCATACAATCACGCCAGGTGATACGCCAGTTTGGCGATGACGAATACACGCTTCCAATGTGCGTTCACTGCGATATCGCCAAACACGGATGCGACCATCACGATGCTGTAAACAGAACCTGGATTCATCCGAAAATATGTTTTGCCAGTCGTGCACCCAGGTTCGTCGTTCAGTACACCATCGCAGGCGCTCCTCTCTGTGATGCAGCGTCAAGGGTAACCGCAGTCATGATCTCCGAGCTGATAGTCGATGCTGCTGCAAACGTCTCCATCTGTTGACTCAGGGATCGAGACGTGGCTGCACGATCCGTTACAGCCATGCGGATAAGATGCCTGTCATCTCGACTGTTAGTGATACGAGGCCGTTGGGATCCAGCACGGCGTTCCGTATTAGCCTCCTGAACCCACCGATTCCATATTCTGCTAACAGTCATTGGATCTCGACCAACGCGAGCAGTAATGTCGACATACGATAAACCGCAATCGCGATAGGCTACAATCCGACCTTTATCAAAGTCGGAAACGTGTTGGTACGCATTTCTCCTCCTTACATGAGGCATCACAACAACGTTTCACCAGGCAACGCTGGTAACTGCTGTTTGTGTATGAGAAATCGGATGGAAACTTTCCTCATGTCAGTACGTTGTAGGCGTCGCCACCGGCATCAACCTTGTGTGAATGCTCTGAAAAGCTAAGCATTTGCATATCACAGCATCTTCTTCCTGTGGGTTGAATTTCGCGTCTGTAGCATGTCATCTTCGTGGTGTAGCAATTTTAATGGCCAGTAGTGTATAAACTGTCTGTGTGATGTTGAAGTACTTCCATGGGCAGCAAGATCCCCAAACCACTTCTCTACAGAACGGGTGTTGGACGAGCTGAGACGCCAAGTCCGTCCGAATGGCAATACCCAGGATATCAAGGACCAGCCACGACAGGAGGTGGGCCAGCTTGCCCCAGGAGAGGATGCAACGGCTTTAAGACGTCCTGTCCAGCTGAATCAGCCGATCCATCCAGGCCAGAATAGCTGCAGCTTTATACTAAGAAAGGTGGATAAAGGATACGTGGTATCATGTAACATTCCACCAGTGTGGACGGTATTTGCTTCGTGATACATTACACGTTTTAAAATGGACTGTTTATCAATTGCGGAAAAGGTCGATATCGTGTTGAAGTATGGCTATTGTGATCAAAATGCCCAACGGGCGTGTGCTATGTATGCTGCTCGGTATCCTGGACGACATCATCCAAGTGTCCGGACCGTTCGCCGGATAGATACGTTATTTAAGGAAACAGGAAGTGTTCAGCCACATGTGAAACGTCAACCACGACCTGCAACAAATGGTGATGCCCAAGTAGGTGTTTTAGCTTTTGTCGCGGCTAATCCGCACATCAGTAGCAGACAAATTGCGCGAGAAACGGGAATCTCAAAAACGCCGGTGTTGAAAATACTACATCAACATTGACTGCACCCGTACCAAATTTCTATGCACCAGGAACTGTATGGTGACGACTTTGAACGTCGTGTACAGTTCTACCACTGGGCACAAGAGAAATTACGGAACGACGACAGATTTTTTGCACGCGTTCTATTTAGCGACGAAGCGTCATTCACCAACAGCGGTAACGTAAACCGGCATAATATGCACTATTGGGCAACGGAAAATCCACGATGGCTGCGACAAGTGGAACATCAGGGACCTTGGAGGGTTAATGTATGGTGCGGCATTATGGGAGGAAGGATAATTGGCTCCCATTTTATCGATAGCAATCTAAATGGTGCAATGTATGCTGATTTCCTACGTAATGTTCTACCAATGTTACTGTAAGATGTTTCACTGAATTACTGAATGGCGATGTACTTCCAACATGATGGATGTCCGGCACTTAGCTCGCGTGTGGTTGAAGCGGTATTGAATAGCATGTTTCATGACTGGTGGATTGATCGTCGAAGCACTATACCATGGCCCGCACGTTCACCGGATCTGACGTCTAAGGATTTCTTTCTGTGGGGGGATAGTTGCAGGACATTTGCTATCGTGAACCACCGACAACGCCTATCAAGTTGCGTCAGCGCATTGTCACTGATGTGCGAACATTACGGAAGGCGAACTACTCGCTGTAGAGAGGAATGTCGTTACACGTATTGGCAAATGCATTGAGATTGACGGACATAATTTCGAGCATTTATTGCATTAATGTTGTATTTACAGGTAATCACGCTGTAACAGCATGCGTTCTCAGAAATGAGAAGTTCACAAAGGTACATGTATCACATTGGAACAACCGAAATAAATGTTCAAATTTACTTAAGTTCTGTATTTTAATTTAAAAAACCTACCTGTTACTAACTGCTCGTCTAAAATTGTGAGCCATATGTTTGTAACTATTACAGCGCCATCTATCACAAAGCGAAAAAAGTGGTCCAACTAAAACATTCATATTTCTTTACGTACTACACGAATATGTAATAAAAAATGGGATTTCCTATTTAAAAAAACGCAGTTGATATGCGTTTGACCTATGGCAGCGGCATCTAGCGGGCCAACTATAGCGCCATCTGGTTTCTCCCTTCAAGCTAGACAAGTTTCGTTCTTTGTAGTTTTTTCGTTTGATGCTTATTTCGTGAGCTATTTGGCCCTGTCACGATGAATGGACCACCCTGTATATAGGAGCGCGTAGTATTTGAATTCGACCTCCCGCGTCGCTATCCTCCAGCGTCACCACACAACCACGACACGGCGACTGTTAACATTCCTCAATAATACACATATTAAATTTGGACCCTTCGCTGTTTCTTATGTTTCTTCTTTCCTCCACAGTTCAGTACAGCTTCTTCCGGTTTTCATGCTTGTTCTGTGTTCAGATTTTGACGGACTATCCAATGGGCCAACTTACCACTAAATCTGAGGGGGTGCGATGGGGAGTTTCACTTGTGAGTAGTGAGTTTTTTTTATTTTGGAAGTTTTCGTCGATACTTATAATTTTTTTAAAAAAAGGACGCCCAATCAACATATGTAGATGGGCCTGCAACCCAGAACAACAAGCGACTATAAGATAAGTATACCCACGATAGATGTGTATTTGTAAATCTGCGTTACTAGTGAGTGATCGTATTAATGCAATTAAAAAATAAAGTATAGGTAGATCTCACGCATGTGTTGTATGTTTGCAAATAAGTGATAAATCAAGGGAAAACATCTGAACTTATAATTCAGCTTTTCCGATGGAAATGTCTAGACTGCAGCAACGTAGTTGAGTAATCCAGAATGAGATTTTCACTCTGCAGCGGAGTGTGCGCTCATATGAAACTTCCTGGCAGATTAAAACTGTGTGCCCGACCGAGACTCGAACTCGCGAACTTTGCCTTTCGCGGGCAACTGCTCTACCATCTGAGCTACCAAAGCACGACTCACGCCCGGTACTCACAGTTTGGAAGGTAGGAGACGAGATACTGGCAGAAGTAAAGCTGTGAGTACCGGGCGGGAGTCGTGCTTCGGTAGGTCAGATGGCAGAGCACTTGCCCGCGAAAGGCAAAGGTCCCGAGTTCGAGTCTCAGTCGGGCACACAATTTTAATCTGCTGGGAAGTTTCATAGTTGAGTAATATTCGACATGTTCCAGCTGTGAGCAAACCACATGTGTACTTTCCTGCAGAGGTATGCCTACTGTAGTAGGAAAATGGAAATGTTCGTGTAGAATCATTTCAGTAAGATTGGGATTCTGTTGTCCTCGACAGATGAAGTTATGGGATTTTTTGCACGCAAGTTGTGTGAAGCTGGGTAAAAGTAGCCATAATACACGACTTTATTAAACCCGCCTTTGTTGCACAGTGACGCTGTGATTGCCTCACGTGCTGTAGCATATATCCATAGTTGGGAGACCGCATGCGTTGAATGTCGGCAGCGCGGACCAATGCCTTTGATTATGGCTGATACTATTTGAATGAAAGTATTTTACGAGTGTAATTGTTTTGTTAATGGACTGAAGAACGGCGCGCTAATATATTTATTTTTTTGTGGGCGGGGGGGGGGGGGGAGGGGGCGGGGAGGAATTTCTGCAGAACAGATGCATAATTCCATTTTCAAGTGCACACCATCGGGTTTTAATCTTGGCTAATGCGGAAACCGTGTGTCAAGTAAATCACACCTTTCTACGTTTCAGTTATACGAGAGAAAGGACAAAGAAGACAAATAACTCGAATATATTAGTCTCTTTGGGAGGTAGTTTCGTCTTGTGGAACATTCGTAGTCACTTGTGAAACGAAATATTACTCCTCAGAAACATCACTTTATCAAATGTGTTTACAGATAATTATATCAACTGTTATCTGTCACCACAGGTCGTAGAAAGGTACAGATGATATGCTCGCACCTTGATCGTTTGAATTCGAATCACTTGTGATGATACCTTTATCAAAATTTTGCAATCGACAAGCAATTAAACGACATTTTAAATTTCACAATTAAACGAAACATTAAATGGCAGTCATCATTTTGACTGTATCACTTATGGGTATTAGGGAGACTTTATAGCAATTACACTGAAAAATTATTTAATTTTATGTTTCACAAAAAATTTATCTGTCTATTCTGTAGTGTCACGTCAGTGAATGCAAATATGATACTTAATTGCCGGCCGCAGTGGCCGAGCGGTTCTAGGCGCTACAGTCTGGAACCGCGCGACCGCTACGGTCGCAGGTTCGAATCCTGCCTCGGGCATGAATGTGTGTGATATCCTTAGGTTAGTTAGGTTTAAGTAGTTCTAACTTCTAGGGGACTGCTGACCTCAACAGTTAAGTCCCATAGTGCTCAGAGCCATTTGAACCATTTTGAACCATACTTTATTAGAACATTTTGATATACTTAAAGGCAAATATCAGACTTAACACTTTTTTCCTATAGTTTATGAGAACAGTGCGCACCCAGTATTGCAGCTAAGACATGTAGTCAATATACACTTAGTTAATATGGAACTCTGGAATTAATATCACAAAATAATAGGCATCCTTACGGAACACAAAAAGTTATTGAATGAGCATTGAGTTCGTTTACAATGTACTACCAGAGTAAGTAAGTGAATTGCCAATGAACGATCACAGGCCCATGACAGCCCATCTAGAGCTTCTTAATTATTAGCTACTATAAATCGTCCATTTCTCTCCTGTACGTAGAAACCGCTCTTTATTTTGGAACTGTCCACTTGTTCGTACACTAGAGGAAACACAGTCAAATAATCAGTACTTGAGGTGTCTTAAGGGGGGTGGGACGTCTTAAATTTAAAAAAAAGTTCGATTTTGCAAAAATATGCATATTTTGTAGCGCACATCTTCCTGAATAGTTTGTGAGATTATAAGGCACATTATTTGATCTTACGTGTACCAAGATGCAGCGCCGCGCCCCTTTGCACAGCATTCTTATGTTATACATAAGTGTATTTCGCTCTGTAGAATTCGAATGTTTATATTTGCGCCAGATATTGTCATACATGAGGCAAAGTACTATTGATATCGATACTTTCTCTGCTGCTATCGACGTGCATTGTTTTGATCGCTGATTTTGTTTGTTCTGTGTTTTGAAAGGATTGCAATGTGGCGTTGCGAATTTTAAAACGATTTATATTATGGCTTGGCAATAAGAAAGAATACAGGGGACTTGAAAAAGATGAAGAAAGCAGTTTGGGCCATATACTTCCACAAAATGTCCACAGACAATAACCCTATCCACAACATGTGCCCAAAAGGAAGTGAATTATGGTGTGGCTACCAAAGGTCAATTGTTGGTGGTGAAGAATATCATCACAGGAATTCTCTACCAACTGCTGTAATGGAAGCCGTCAAACATATATTCAGTGACTTTACAAATGAAAAATTTTTGGAGGAATGTTTTCATAGCGGTACCCAAAACCCAAATGAAAGTTTTAACCAATGTGTGTGGGAAAGATTGCCAAAAACCATTTTTGTCGGAAAAAATGGACTTGATATTGATGTTTATGATGCAGTTTCATGTTTTAAGGATAGTGCGCAAAGCAGGAAATATGTTTTAAAGAAAATGGGGATTAAGTCCGGCGTGAACTGCATCAAAGCTTTGTATGCGATAGACAGAGAGCGTGAAGTGAAGGCAGAAAAATCATTTTTGAAGGTGATAAAATCAAGATCAGTGCATCATAGGAATGTGAAAAGGAAGAAAACTGATTTAGAAAATGAAAAAGAACCTTCTTATGTGATAGATATCCTACTATTTTAAAACTTGGTATGCTTATTAAACGCAAGCATCTTAATGCAAAAATCTCGAATTTTCCAAATCTGTTAAAAACTATGGTAAAACTTGAGATAATTAACTATAAAATTTGAGTTTTTTCTAAACATGAAGTTTAAAATGTAACAGCTTATTCATTTTTTCATAAATTAAATAAATTCTAGAGTTTCATACACCTGTAAGCATGGTTTGTATGCTGTGCTAAATTGATCGAAGAATCTCTATTACTCATTAAGAAAAGTGTACCTATAGCAATAATTTCAGCCAATAGTAAGTGAAATAATGATGAAATTTCATATCTAAAAATAATTTATTTTGTTATGTTTATTCATTGGACAAATATATTATACTAGAACTGCCTTGTGATTACATCTCCACGCAATTTGGGTGCATAGATCCTGAGGAATCAGTACCCAGAACAACCACCTCTGGCCGTAATAACGACCTTGATACGCCTGGGCATTGAGTCCAACAGTGCTTGGATGTTACGGTATATTGATAATTTTTACTTATGGACTGTCTGACAGCAACTATTCAGTTGCTGACAGACGGTCCATAAATAAAAATTATCAATATACCGTAATATTACACGCAACTCAGGAAGACAGGACTACAAAAGTTGAAGAGCTTGGATGGCGTGTACAGGTACAGCTGCACATGCAGCTTCAACACGATACCACAGTTCATCAAGAGTAGTGACTCGCGTATTGTGACGAGCCAGTTGCTCGGCCACCATTGACCAGACATTTTCAATTGGCGAGAGATCTGGAGAATGTGCTGGCCAGGGCATCAGTCGAACATTTTCTGTATCCAGAAAGGCCTGTACAGGACCTGCAACATGCGGCCGTGCATTATCATTCTGAAATGTAGGGTTTCGCAGGGATCGAATGAAGGATAGAGCCACGAGTCGTAACACATCTGAAATGTAACGTCCACTGTTCAAAGTGCCGTCAATGTGAACAAGAGGTGACCGAGACGTGTAACCAATGGCACCCCATACCATCACGCCGGGTGATACGCCAGTATGGCGATGACGAATACACGCTTCCAATGTGCGTTCACTGCGATATCGCCAAACACGGATGCGACTACCATGATGCTGTAAACAGAACCAGGATTCATCCGAAAAAATGACGTTTTGCCATTCGTGCACCCAGGTTCGTCGTTGAGTACACCATCACAGGCGCTCCTGTCTGTGATGCAGCGTCAAGGGTAACCACAGCCATGGTCTCCGAGATGATAGTCCATATGGTTGCAAACGTCGTCGAACTGTTCGTGCAGATTGTTGTTGTCTTGCAAACGTCCCCATCTGCTGTCTCAGGGATCGAGACGTGGCTGCACGATCCGTTACAGCCATGCGGATAAGATGCCTGTCATCTCGACTGTTAGTGATACGAGACCGTTGGGATCCAGCACGGCGTTTCATATTAGCCTCCTGAACCCACCGATTCCATATTCTGCTAACATTCATTGGTTCTCGACCAACGGGAGCAGCAATGTCTCGATACGATAAACCGCAATCGCGATAGGCTACAATCCGACCTTTTTTAAAGTCTGAAACGTGATGGTACGCATTTCTCCTCCTTACACGAGGCATCACAACAACGTTTCACCAGGCAACGCCGGTTAACTGCTGTTTGTGTATGAGAAATCGCTTGGAAACTTTCCTCATGTCAGCACGTTGTAGGAGTCGCCACCGGCGCCAACCTTGTGTGAATGCTCTGAAAAGCTAATCATTTGCATATCACAGCATCTTCTTCCTGTCGGTTAAATTTCGCGTTTGTAGCACGTCATCTTCGTGGTGTATCAATTTTAATGGCCAGTAGTGTAGCATTCTCAGTGTCGACGATCTTCCAATGATGATTTCAAAAGCCACCAGGGCCTGACACACCAAAAGATCATATAACACGCGAAGGTATAATGAAGGTGATGCAGTATAGCGAAAAATCTGACTGCTTTTTGATGTATGTTCTAGTATTAAGTATATTGTGCCGTCGCACTTGTGACATACCTTTCCGAGGAAAACCTTAACTCATGCGCTGAATAGTTTACGCACGATCTAAATATTTCTCTCAATTTGTTGTCTGCCATTCAGGAAAGACATGTTACACCACCTCGACATTAAAGGTGGACTAATGGAATTGCGGAAACTTGACGCGGTAAGGAAAGTATGCAGGGTACTCAGAACAATGTGAAAGCTTGTAAGGGTGTTGCGGGACAGATTCTGCTGAGAAATAACTGTTAAGAAAAACTTTCAATACATTGCGCCGCTTCCGAGTTAATGTGATCGGAAGTTAGCCAATCAGACCGTTGCATGGACAAATTCAAACGGCCCACCAGAGCGGTGTCGCTAGACATGTTATTCGTTTGGTTTCCTAAAACTGAACAAGAGAGCAATACAAAAGTTGGCCTTGGGACGGCAGTAAGGATCAAATCCGAGCCAAAGCTAAGAGGTCTCGTACGCTATCATCTACGCTGTGAGAAAGCTGACAATATCTGGCGGGCCACTTGAATTTGCGCGCGCAGCGGCCTGATTGGCTAACTACAATGCCAGTTATCTCGGAAACTGTGCAACTATCGAATATTTTTCGTAACACTTATTTCTCGCCACTGTTTACCCTGCAACACTCTTACAAGCTAATCAGACTGTTTGTGACCACCCTGTATAACCGGAGCAGTCATTCCAGTGACGATACGTACCACAAATGGGGAAAGCGACTTTGACAATGGGCAGATTGTTATGACTCGGTGCCTGGGAACAAGCATCCCGGAAACGATGACACTGGTCGGATCTTCAAGTGATACGGTCGTGAGAATCTGTAGAAAGTGGCTGAAGAACGATGAAATCTGGAGTAGTCGACAAGATGTTACACGTCCTCGCCACATGACGGAACATGGTTGTCGGAGGCTTGTCCACTCTGCAAAGCAGCATAGGCGGCGTCACGTGCCAGATCTGACGTCAGAATACAGTGTACCGCCCGCCACGTATGCGGGCCGATGGGTGCAGTGTTGTGATTTGGGGACTTTCATGTAGGCTTCCACGGGACGAGTGGTAGTAATACCGGGTGACCAAAAAGTCAGTATAAATTTGAAAACTGAGTAAATCACGGAATAATGTAGATAGAGAGGTACAAATTGACACACATGCTTAGAATGACATGGGGTTTTATTAGAACCAAAGAAATACAAACGTTCAAAAAATGTCAGAGAGATGGCGCTTCATCTGATCAGAATAGCAATAATTAGCATAACAAAGCTAGACAAAGCAAATATGATGTTCTTTACAGGAAATGATCAATATGTCCACCATCATTCCTCAACAATAGCTGTAGTCGATGAATAATGTTGTGAACAATACTGTAAAGCATGTCCGGAATTATGGTGAGGCATTGGCGTCGGATGTTGTCTTTCAGCGTCATTAGAGATGTCAGTCGATCACGATACACTTGCGACTTCAGGTAACCCCAAAGCCAATAATCGCACGGACTGAGGTCTTGGGACCAGGGAGGCCAAGCATGACGAAAGTGACGGCTCAGCACACGGTCGTCACCAAACGACGCGCGCAAGAGATCTTTCACTCGTCTAGCAATATGGGGTTGTTTTAATAAAACCCCATGTCATTCCAAGCACGTGTGTCAATTTTTACCTCTCTATCTACATTATTCCGTGGTTTATTAAGTTTTCAAATTTATACTGACTTTTTGATCACGCGGTACACGCACTTGATGTCTTCCCCAACGGCGATGGCATTTTCCAGTAGGTTGACTATCCGTGTCACGAGGTCGGAATTCTGATGTACTTATTCGAGAAGGATGATAGTGAATAGACGTTGATGTCTTGGCCGCCAAAGTCGCTGGTCTCAACCTGATGCAGTTCATCAGGGACACTATTGGCGCCATGTTTATGCCCTAAAACTACCGGCCCGTAATTTATGGGACCTAAGAGTCCTGCGCGTAGACACCCGGTGCCAGATACCTCAGAAAGCCTATCAAGGAATTTTTGAATCCCTGCAACACAGCTGTATTGCGTACTGAAGCGGACCAACTAGCTGAAGCAGGTGGTCATAATGTCTTGGCTCATCAATGTAATTTTAATGTTTCTGTTGTCTGTGACCCTCGCATTTTTCCACGTTTTAGGAGGAGTGATATAGGGCAGATACTGTCTATGTTGTGCTGTACTGGCTTGCAATCATCAATAGACGATATTTCCTTGTGAATGCTACCACCGTCAAAGAATAATCTGAAAATACTGTTGACCCCTTCTGATAAGTGTCAATGGGCTACGCCCCATCTGTTTTACGTTTCGGTTGGATATTCCCTTTCCAGTATAATACGCCGTGTCCGGTTTGTCGGGACAAATATTTATGAGTTACTCCATGGGACCGTACACTGATCATAATTGTCAGTGGGCTACAGTGGCCAACGCCTTTCGTAAATCTACTAATACATCTGCATCTACTACTTTCAGGATATCGTGTGTGAAAAGGAACAACTGGTTTTTACCGGGAATTTCTATTTATCCATGAATGTCAAAATGTTCGAGACTAGAATATGTTCTCGCATCCTGCCGAAGTCGATCGTTGGTGATATGTCGTTTTACCCTTGTTATGAACAGCAGTAATTAGCGCACTTTTCCAGTTAGGCGGGTTTGTTCACCGCGCGAGAGATTCTCAATAAATACATCTACATCTACGTGATTACTCTGCTATTCACAATAAAGTGTCTGGAAGAGGGTTCAATGAACCACCTTCAAGCTGTCTCTCTACCGTTCCACCCTCGAACGGCACGCGGGAAAAACGAACACTTAAATTTTATTGTGCGAGCCCCGATTTCTCTTATTTTATCGTGATGATCATTTCTTCCTATGTAGGTGGGTGCCAACAGAATGTTTTCGCAATCGGAGGAGAAAACTGATGATTGAAATTTCATGAGAAGATCCCATCGCAACGAAAAACTCCTTTGTTTTAATGATTGCCTCTTCAATTCAAGTATCATGTCTGTGGCACTATATCCCCTATTTCGCGATAATACAAAACGAGCTGCCCTTCTTTGTACTTTTTCGATGTCATCCGTCAGTCCCACCTGATGCGGATCCCACACCGCACAGCAGCACTCCAGAATAGGGCGGACAAGCGTAGTCTAAGCAGTCTCTTCGTTAGACCTGTTGCACCCTCTAAGTGTTCTGCCAATGAATCGCAGTGTTTGGTTTGCTCTACCCACAATATTATCTCTGTGATCGTTGCAATTTAGGTTATTTATAATTGTAATCCCTAAGTATTTAGTTGAATTTACAGCCTTCAGATTTGTGTGACTTATCGCGTAATCGAAATTCAGCTGATTTCTTTTAGTACTCATGTGAATAACTGCACACTTTTCCTTATTCAGGGTCAATTGCCACTTTTCGCACCATACAGATATCTTATCTAAATCATTTTGCAAGACGTCTTGACCATCTGATGACTTTACAAGCTGGTAAATGACAGCGTGATCTGCAAACAATCTAAGACGGCTACTCAGATTGTCTCCTATGTCGTTAGTATAGATCAGGAACAAAAGAGGGCCTATAGCACTTCCTTGGGGAACTCCGGATATTACTTCTGTTTTACTAGATGACTTTCCGTCTGTTTCTACGAACTGTGATCTTTCTGACAGGAAATCACGAATCCAGTCGCACAACTGAGGCGATACTCCGTAGGCACGCAGTTTGGTTAGAAGACGCTTGTGAGGAACGGTGTCGAAAGCCTTCTGGTAATCTAAAAACATGGAATCAATTTGACATCCCCTGCCGACAGCACTTATTACCTCATGAGTATAAAGAGCTAGTTGTGTTTCACAAGAACGATATTTTCTGAAACCGTGCTATGTGTCAATCGTTTTCTTCGAGGTACTTCATAATGTTCAAATACAGTATATGTTCCAAAACCCTACTGCAAATTGACGTTAGTGATACAGGCCTGTAATTCAGCGGATTACTCCTATTTCCATTTTTGGGTATTGGTGTGACTTGAGCAATTTTCCAGTTGGTTGGTTGGTTGGTTGGTTTGGGGAAGGAGACCAGACAGCGAGGTCATCGGTCTCATGGGATTAGGGAAGGACGGGGAAGGAAGTCGGCCGTGCCCTTTGAAAGGAACCATCCCGGCATTTGCCTGGAGCGATTTAGGGAAATCACGGAAAACCTAAATCAGGATGGCCGGACGCGGGATTGAACAGTCGTCCTCCCGAATGCGAGTCCACTGTCTAACCACTGCGCCACCTCGCTCGGTTCCAGTCTTTAGGTACGGATCTTTCTGTGTGCCAGTGGTTGTATATAACTGCTAAATATGGAGCAACGTTATCAGCATACTCTGAGAGGAACCTGACTGGTATACAATCTGGACCGGGGGCCTTGCCTTTATTGAGTGATTTGTGTGCATGAGTCGGTAAGGGGTAAATCCACAGCGCATGTAAAATACAAAATCTAATAGGAATGCCATCGTTCTTCCGACGGGTTTGGTGCAACGAGCCACAAATACCTCTCCAGTGCCAAACTCTTCGTCTCAGAAGAGCGCTTGCATCTACGCCCTCAATAATTTGTTGGACGTGTGGAAATGAGCGTACGGCATTGTGGGCCGAGAGTCCCCCATTCGGGGAAGTTCGGCCGCCGAGGGCAAGTACGTATTGCATTCGACGCCACATTGGGCGACTTGCGCGTCGGAGATGAAATGATGATGAGGAGAACAAAACACCCAGTCCCTGCCCCAGCCGGGAATCGAAGCCGGGCCCCTTGGCGTGGCATTTCGCCTCGCTGACCAATCAGCCAACGGGGGCGGACATGTTGTTGGATGTATTCCAATGTCTGCCTTCCTCTACAGTGTTTACCCTCTACACCTGCCTCTGTTATCATGGAATTTATGCCTTGCCAGCTTAATACATGTCCTATTGTCCTGCCTCTTTTTCATGTCAGAGTTATCCACATGTTCCTTTCCTATAGGTCATTACGTAATTCCATACAATGCTGTGCTCTAATTCTACATTCTCAGAAATTTTTTCTTCCGTTGAGGACGAGGTTTGATGCTAATAGTCTTCTTTTGGCCAAGAATGCCCACTTTGTTGGTACTAGTGCTATTGATGGCTTCCTTGCTTCGACTGTGACATGCATTACTTTGCTTTCAAGGTGGCAGAATTCCTTCACTTCGCTACTTCGTGATCCCCAATCCCGATGTTACGTTTATCACTAATCTCAGTTCTGCTACTCCTCTTGAGACTGTACATACCAGTCAACAGGTTTTGCATTACTTCCTCACTTTTAATGGGAATAGCAATATCTTCCAAGAATCTTATCACTTACCTTCTTTTACTCATAATTTTAATCCCACTCTTCAACCTTGCTCTTATTCCCTTCATTGCTTATTCGAGGTATAAATTGAACATTAGGGATGATAGATTACCCCCTTTCTTCTACCGTTGCTAAATAGAACACTTCATTCTTGGTCTTTTGTTCTTTTTTCTGCTTTTGGTTATTGTACTCCTCATCTTTCATTACAGCATTCATCTATTTTCCTCAGGATTTCGAACATCTTGCACCATTATACAGTGTCTAACGCTTTTTCTAGGTCGACAATTCTGCGAATGTCTCTTAATTTTTCTTTAGTCTTGCTCCTATTATCAAACGCTCAACGTCAAAACTGCCTCTCCGGTGCTTTACCTTTCCTGAAACCAAACGTCTCGTCATCTAATAGATCCTCAATTTTTCATTGGAAACAACGGCCTTGTGCGCTTCGAGCAGTTTCAGTTTCTTTCACTTCCCGGAGAACTTACTTCAGTAAAAAATCTCTTAATGAGTGCCTGCGGCTGTCCAGCGCCGGTACGACAGTATGTTTTTAATAAGTGATTTAATTTCATTTTCAAGCGCAGAAATTTATACACTCCTGGAAATTGAAATAAGAACACCGTGAATTCATTGTCCCAGGAAGGGGAAACTTTATTGACACATTCCTGGGGTCAGATACATCACATGATCACACTGACAGAACCACAGGCACATAGACACAGGCAACAGAGCATGCACAATGTCGGCACTAGAACAGTGTATATCCACCTTTCGCAGCAATGCAGGCTGCTATTCTCCCATGGAGACGATCGTAGAGATGCTGGATGTAGTCCTGTGGAACGGCTTGCCATGCCATTTCCACCTGGCGCCTCAGTTGGACCAGCGTTCGTGCTGGACGTGCAGACCGCGTGAGACGACGCTTCATCCAGTCCCAAACATGCTCAATGGGGGACAGATCCGGAGATCTTGCTGGCCAGGGTAGTTGACTTACACCTTCTAGAGCACGTTGGGTGGCACGGGATACATGCGGACGTGCATTGTCCTGTTGGAACAGCAAGTTCCCTTGCCGGTCTAGGAATGGTAGAACGATGGGTTCGATGACGGTTTGGATGTACCATGCACTATTCAGTGTCCCCTCGACGATCACCAGTGGTGTACGGCCAGTGTAGGAGATCGCTCCCCACACCATGATGCTGGGTGTTGGCCCTGTGTGCCTCGGTCGTATGCAGTCCTGATTGTGGCGCTCACCTGCACGGCGCCAAACACGCATACGACCATCATTGGCACCAAGGCAGAAGCGACTCTCATCGCTGAAGACGACACGTCTCCATTCGTCCCTCCATTCACGCCTGTCGCGACACCACTGGAGGCGGGCTGCACGATGTTGGGGCGTGAGCGGAAGACTGTCTAACGGTGTGCGGGACCGTAGCCCAACTTCATGGAGACGGTTGCGAATGGTCCTCGCCGATACCCCAGGAGCAACAGTGTCCCTAATTTGCTGGGAAGTGGCGGTGCGGTCCCCTACGGCACTGCGTAGGATCCTACGGTCTTGGCGTGCATCCGTGCGTCGCTGCGGTCCGGTCCCAGGTCGACGGGCACGTGCACCTTCCGCCGACCACTGGCGACAACATCGATGTACTGTGGAGACCTCACGCCCCACGTGTTGAGCAATTCGGCGGTACGTCCACCCGGCCTCCCGCATGCCCACTATACGCCCTCGCTCAAAGACCGTCAACTGCACATACGGTTCACGTCCACGCTGTCGCGGCATGCTACCAGTGTTAAAGACTGCGATGGAGCTCCGTATGCCACGGCAAACTGGCTGACACTGACGGCGGCGGTGCACAAATGCTGCGCAGCTAGCGCCATTCGACAGCCAACACCGCGGTTCCTGGTGTGTCCGCTGTGCCGTGCGTGTGATCATTGCTTGTACAGGCCTCTCGCAGTGTCCGGAGCAAGTATGGTGGGTCTGACACACCGGTGTCAATGTGTTCTTTTTTCCATTTCCAGGAGTGTATTTCACGTCTCTGTTCGCTTTCTTGTGTTGCGACGCCCGACTGGTCAATGTGAGATCGATGTTAGCAGAGATTACTAAAATCTCGTCAGTATTCCGTGACACGTTTGCTGAGGCGTAAGTCACGTTTTACTTACATCGGCGGTATTAGCCTGGATATGACGCCGCAGTGCGTGCCGAGGTTCCGCCGCCGGCGCTTTCGTGTACTTTCCATCCTATCTCACTCAGTGTAGGGGGCGGGAGAAAGGTTGTATGCGCCTCGGCATGTGTCCCAGTTTCTCTTGCACAAGCACAAGTAATGCAGTCTTTGCCTGAAAGCTATCTCTGCCTTAACGAAGAACTATTTTTAAAAAAATCACCGTAGTCTGTCATTTCTATTATGCGAGATGCCTTTATTTCAACATGTATATTTACGAGCGGCTTTCAATAAGTAATGTACCACATTTTTTTCTCGGTCAGTTTTGTCTGAAAAAGTGCAGAATTTGTTGCGGGACATCAAGGAATATTCCCGCTTCAGCCCCTATACTTATACGTAGTCTTCAAAATGGCATCTATACTACTGGCCATTAAAATCGCTATACCACGAAGATGACGTCCTACATGCGCGAAATTTAACCGACAGGAAGAAGATGCTGTGATATGCAAATGATTAGCTTTTCAGAGCATTCACACAAGGTTGGCGCCGGTGGCGACACCTACAATGTGCTGACACGAGGAAAGTTTCCAACCGATTTCTCATACACAAACAGCAGTTGACCGACGTTGCCTGGTGAAACGTTGTTGTGATGCCTCCTGTAAGGAGGAGAAATGCGTACCATCACGTTTCCGATTTTGATATAGGTCGGATTGTAGACTATAGCGATTGCGGGTTATCGTATCGCGACATTGCTGCTCGCGTTGTCGAGATCCAATGAATGTTAGCAGAATATGGAATCGGTGGGTTCAGGAGGCTAATATGGAACGCCATGCTGGATCCTAACGGCCTCGTATCACTAGCAGTCGAGATGATAGACATCTTATCCGCATGGCTGTAACGGATCGTGCAGCCACGTCTCGATTCCTGAGTCAGCAGATGGGGACGTTTGAAAGACAACAACAATCTGCACGAACAGTTCGACGACGTTTGAAACCATATGGACTATCATCTCAGAGACCATGGCTGCGGTTACCCTTGACGCTGCATCACAGACAGGAGCGCCTACGATGGTGTACTCAACGACGAACTTGGGTGCACGAATGGCAAAACGTCATTTTTTCGGATGAATCCAGGTTCTGTTTACAGCATGATGATGGTCGCGTCCGTGTTTGGCGACATCGCGGTGAAGGCACATTGGAAGCGTGTATTCGTATCGCCATACTGGCGTATCACCCGGCGTGATAGTATGGGGTGCCATTGGTTACACGCCCCGATCACCTCTTGTTCGCATTGACGGCACTTTGAACAGTGGACGTTACATTTCAGATGTGTTACGACCCGTGGCTCTACCCTTCATTCGATCCCTGCGAAACCCTACATCTCAGCAGGATAATGCACTACCGCATGTTGCAGGTGCTGTACAGGCCTTTCTGGATACACAAAATGTTCGACTGCTGCCCTGGCCAGCACATTCTCCAGATCTCTTACCAATTGAAAATGTATGGTCAATGGTGGCCGAGCAACTGGCTCGTCACAATACGCGAGTCACTACTCTTGATGAACTGTGGTATCGTGTTGAAGCTGCATGGGCAGCTGTACCTGTACACGCCAAGCGTATCAAGGCCGTTATTACGGGCAGAGGTGGTTGTTGTGGGTACTGATTTCTCAGGATCTATGCACCCAAATTGCGTGAAAATGTAATCACATGTTAGTTCTAGTAAAATATATTTGTCCAATGAATACCCGTTTATCATCTGCATTTCTTCTTGGTGTAGCAATTTTCGTGGCCAGTAGTGTACAAAGTAGCTGTGTTCCAAGAAGAGTGCTGTCATTATCTTTTAGTGGAAAACAGGAGCATTGCTGTTATTCATAAGCACTTACAAAATGTGTATGGAGACCTGGCAGTGAACGAAAGCACTGTGCGTCGTTCAGCGAGGCGTCTGTCATCAACGCAAGGTAGCGCAAACCTGACCGATCTCCCGCGTACCGGTCGGCCACACACAGCTGTGACTCCTGCAATGTTGGAACGTGCGGACAGTCTCATTCGAGGTGATCGAAGGGTCTCAAGCAAACACCTTGCTGCACAACTGGACGTCTGTCTTGGTAGTGCTGACGCACCGTAGAGGAGCTCACAAAACTTCGCTGACTGTTCTTTCTCATCCAACCAATAGCCCAGATCTGGCTCCTCCGACTTCCATTTGTTTGGTCCAATGAAGGATGCAACCCTCGGGAAGCAGTACGTGGATGATATGAAGGTTATTGATACAGCAAGTCGTTGGCTCCAACGTTGACCAGTAGCGTGGTACCGTGCGGGCGTACTGGCCCTCCATGTAACGTGCGTAACGCTGTTACATCCATCGAAGATTACGTTGAAAAATACGTTTTTGTAGCCAAAATAGTGGGGAATAATATAATGTATTGGAATCCTGAACAACCTGTTTTCAGAAAAGAAAGTGTGTTGCATTACTTATTGAACGCCTCTCATATCACATTGCTGGCCGGTTTCGGCCTATGACCGCAATTAAAATACCAGGTCTGTTCAAAAAATTCCGGAACATTTGTAATTTTGTGCCAATAGCGTTTAATGTGTAACTGCCAGAAGTTTCGTTGTTGTATGTCTGTCCGTTATTGTTCAGTGCTGTGATGAGTAGAACGTTGTGTCGCGCAGTTTGACAAATTCGAGATGGCAGAGTCAGAGGAGCAACGCCTCTGCATTAAATTTTGAGTGAAACTCAAGAAAATCCTTACAGAGACACACCTAATGATGCAGGAAGCCTACGGTGATGAGTGCTTAAGCCATACTCGGTGCTACGAATGGTTTCACGGTTTAAAAGTGGCCGGACGGAAATTAAAGGTGACCGTCGTTCAGGACGCCCTTCGATGTCTACCGACGACGCTCATGTCAGGAACATCAACGAAATTATGCGCGCCAGTCGAAGAGTGACTTGTCCGCGAGATTGCAGAAGAATGTAACATTTCAATTGGATCATGTCATAAAATCCTGACGCAGCATCTTGGAATGCATTATGTTGCCGCCGAGTTCGTCCCATGCCTCATGAGCCAAGACCAGAAACACCTACGCCTCGAAATCCGTGAAGAGCTTTTGGATTGTGCGAATGAGATGTTCCTTAAGAGAATCATAAGTGCTGATGAGACATGAGGCTACGATTGTGATGTTGAGACCAAGGGGTCCCATCTTCAGTATGGGTCGGGATAGGTTCTCCAAGATCAAGAAAACCTCGTCAGGTCAGGACAAATGTCAAAGCCATACTGATAGTTTCCTTTGACTTTCAAGGATTAGATCATCACGAATTCGTGCGGCAGGGACAAACTGTTAATCCATGGTAGTATTATGACGTGTTGCGACGCCTGCGAGAAGATGTGAGAAGGAAACGGCCTGAAATGTGGCGAGACATTTCATGGCTCTTCCATCACGACAAACTACACGCAGATTCATCACTGTTGGTGCAGAACTACGGCACAACAAACGAAATCACTGTGGTCCTTCATCCTCCATACTCTCCAGATATGGTCCATGCGGACTTTTTTTTGTTTCCAAAGTTGAAAACCTCGTTGAAAGAACGAATATTTGCAACGATGAACGAGATAAAAGTAAATGTGCACACTGCGCTTCGTGCGTCCCAACAACAGGCGTGCCAAGATTGCTTTCGGAAGTGGAAACGGCGTTGGGAGTGGTGTGTCAATTCTGGAAGAGAGTATTTCGAAGGAGAGCATGCACAAGAAGTAAAAGATAAGCGTAGAAAAATTTTGTGAACAAAGTACCGGAATATTTTGAACAGACCTCGTACAAACACAGCAACAACTAAGACTCGTAGCATACATCATTATCCTCTGCATAATACAATTGTTGTTATTATTATTATTGGTGTTTTGCCCTTAAAGAGCGCATTTGGACTAAACTACATGGCCAGTTCGTTTTGCTGCCTTCCTTGCTGCCCAAACTTCCCTCATTCGCTCTCTGTGTTTCTGTTTCCGGTTCATGCTTCTTGTCGGCTTTGTGTCTTCGGCCTCATCTTGATTGCCTTTTTGGTTGCCCATATTTCTTTCATCTTCCGGCTGTGATCTTGCTTGCGTTCTTCGGTCCATTTTACGCCTGTTCGTTTGTCACATTGTATCTCATGTAGTTTACTTTTCTTAATGATGTTTCTGAATTTTATTCTGTCGTTTAATGTGTCTGCTGTTATGTTGAGTTGGTTCAGGTCGTTTTTTACCTCTGCCACCCATTTGTTGTTTCTAGTGGTTACCCAGTCAAAGATCTGTTTGGTTAGCCTGTGTGATGGCATTCTGTATAGGTGTCCATAGAATTGTAGTCCGCGTTTTCTAATCTTTTCTGTGATTGTCTCCGTATGTTTGCATAGTTCCTCTGTAGGTTTCTTGATCCATATTCCATTGTTGTTAGTTGCGCCAAATATTTTCCTAAGTATTTTCCGTTCTACTTTTTCCAGTTGTCTGATACGCGTATGCCCTAGGATTAGTGTGGTCTCTGCTGCATATAGTGCCTCGGGGAGCACCACCGTGTCGTAGTGGCGTAATTTGGCTTTTTGTGAGATAGACTTCTTGTTGTAATGATTCCACACTACTTTGTATGCCTTGTCCAGTTTAGTTTATCTTTCTTCGTTTGAGTCTCTGTTATGTCCACTCATTTGTAGTGTTTCACCGAGGTATTTGAAGTTTGCCATTTTGTAAATCGTGCCATACTTTGTGTTCAGAGATGAGAGTTTCTTTGTGCTCATAAACTGAGTGTTTTCGTAAGAGATCTGTAGTCCAGTTTTGGAAGCGATTTCGTGCAGTTTTTCAATAGCGTCTTTTTTTTTTCTTTTATACCTTTCTTGACAATCGCCAAATCGTCTGCAAAAGCCAGGCATTTAATCTGTAGGTTTTCTAAGGTTATCCCCTGCTGTGATGTTCCCCATTCTTTTATTACCTTATCTAACACCAGACTGAAAAGGAGAGGTGAGAAGCCATCGCCTTGTCGGACACCTGTGCGAATTTCAAAGGGCTCTGATAGATCCCCACAGAACTTTACTTTGGAGGTCGTGTTGGTTTAAGTTTGCTCTATGATAGCCCGTGTTTACTTTGTATTCTGCTAGAATTTTGAAGAGAGTTTTCCGGTCGATAGAGTCATACGTCTTTTTGAAGTCGACAAAGGTAATGATCAGGTTCTGTTTGTGTTGTAAAATCATTTTCAGGTTCCAAATTTGTTCCGCACAAGACCGCCCTTTACGGAAGCCTGCTTGGTATTCCCCAATCAAGTGGTCGGCCTGGCATTCTAGTCTGTTTAGTAAAGCTTCAGAGAGGATCTTGTATGTGACCGGTAGTAGGGATATTCCTCTGTAGTTGTTTGGGTCAGTCTTGTCACCTTTTTTGTGTAGTGGGTGTATCAGGGCAGTTTTCCAGTCGTCAGGAATTTTCATGGTCTTCCAGATACCTTCCAAGATCCTGTGGATGTCTTTAGTGAGTTCTGGGTCTTGTTACTTCCAGATTTCCGCGATGATGCCGTCTTTTCCTGGTGCTCTACGATTCTTGAGTGACTTGATTATTTCTTTAACTTCTTCTAGAGTTGGAGGTTCACTATCTGGATTGTACGTGCTCGTTTCTGTCATCATTTCTCCCATAGGGGGGTCCGTGTTGAGCAGTTTTTCAAAGTACTTTGCCAGAATGTCACAATTGTTTTTGATATTGGTTTCTAGGGTTCCATCCGGTCTTCTGAAGCACAAGTTGGGCGGTTGATATCCAGTCATATTTTCTCTGAACGTTCTGTAGAAGTTTCTTGTATTGTTCTTCATGAAGTCCGATTCGATCTCCGTCAGTCGCCGTTTATCATACTGTCATTTTTCACTGCGAATGATTTTGCTTGATTGCTTCTGTGTTTTCAGGAAGTTCATCCAATTCTCTTGGGATTTATGGCTATTAAATTTTTTCCATGCACTGATTCGTTGGTCAATAGCGTGGTCACATGTGTGGTTCCACCAACGGTGTTTCCTTGTGCGTGGTGCTTGTGCTAGTTTCATGGCCTCTCGGATTCTTCCTGAAAGTTGTGTCCAGTCTGTCGTTTCCTTCATTTTAATTTTGTCTGATATTTGTGTCTGGTTTAAAGTAAGGTATTCTGGATCTGGTCTAACAATTTTGTTCTTCTGGAGCTTTTTCTTGGGCAAAAGACGAATCCTGATCTGTAGTAGGTGGTGGTCTGAGCCGAAGTAGCCTTTACGTGTGTCTATGTTCAAAATTTCTTTTTGTGAGTCTTTCTGGACTATTACGTGGTCGATTTGTAGTTCTTGCTTTCCGCTGGTGAATTTCCATGTGGTAAGTTTCCGTGTTGGTTTCTCGAATTTTGTTGACATAATGGCGAGGTCGTGGCTTTTGCAAAAGTCTATCAGGTCTTTTCCGTTTTTGTTTGTGTCCTTATGTGGAGTATGTTTTCCTGTGGTATGTCTGTATATCTTTTCTTTTCCGAGTTTAGCGTTGAAGTCTCCCAGTATTATTTTGACTCTATGTGCAGGAATTTTTCAGATAATTTCTTCCATTGTCGTCCAGAAGTCATCAGTTTCGTCCGGGTTTTTCCTGTTGTAGTCATTAGTCGATGCATGTGCGTTGATTATTGTGTAGGATTTGTTGGCTGATTTCACTGTGATGGTGCTGATTCTTTCGTTTGGTGACGAAAAGTCGATTATGCTGTCCGTGATGGACCTGTGTACTGCAAATTGTGTGCCAAAAAGCCTTAGGTTTTTCAGTTGTCTCGATGGTTTTCCCTTGTATATTCTGAAATTCTCCGTGTTGAAATGGACTTCGTCTGTGAATCGTGTTTCTTGCAGTGCACATACACTCCTGGAAATGGAAAAAAGAACACAATGACACCGGTGTGTCAGACCCACCATACTTGCTCCGGACACTGCGAGAGGGCTGTACAAGCAATGATCACTCGCACGGCACAGCGGACACACCAGGAACCGCGGTGTTGGCCGTCGAATGGCGCTAGCTGCGCAGCATTTGTGCACCGCCGCCGTCAGTGTCAGCCAGTTTGCCGTGGCATACGGAGCTCCATCGCAGTCTTTAACACTGGTAGCATGCCGCGACAGCGTGGACGTGAACCGTATGTGCAGTTGACGGACTGTGAGCGAGGGCGTATAGTGGGCATGCGGGAGGCCGGGTGGACGTACCGCCGAATTGCTCAACACGTGGGGCGTGAGGTCTCCACAGTACATCGATGTTGTCGCCAGTGGTCGGCGGAAGGTGCACGTGCCCGTCGACCTGGGACCGGACCGCAGCGACGCACGGATGCACGCCAAGACCGTAGGATCCTACGCAGTGCCGTAGGGGACCGCACCGCCACTTCCCAGCAAATTAGGGACACTGTTGCTCCTGGGGTATCGGCGAGGACCATTCGCAACCGTCTCCATGAAGCTGGGCTACGGTCCCGCACACCGTTAGGCCGTCTTCCGCTCACGCCCCAACATCGTGCAGCCCGCCTCCAGTGGTGTCGCGACAGGCGTGAATGGAGGGACGAATGGAGACGTGTCGTCTTCAGCGATGAGAGTCGCTTCTGCCTTGGTGCCAATGATGGTCGTATGCGTGTTTGGCGCCGTGCAGGTGAGCGCCACAATCAGGACTGCATACGACCGAGGCACACAGGGCCAACACCCAGCATCATGGTGTGGGGAGCGATCTCCTACACTGGCCGTACACCACTGGTGATCGTCGAGGGGACACTGAATAGTGCACGGTACATCCAAACCGTCATCGAACCCATCGTTCTACCATTCCTAGACCGGCAAGGGAACTTGCTGTTCCAACAGGACAATGCACGTCCGCATGTATCCCGTGCCACCCAACGTGCTCTAGAAGGTGTAAGTCAACTACCCTGGCCAGCAAGATCTCCGGATCTGTCCCCCATTGAGCATGTTTGGGACTGGATGAAGCGTCGTCTCACGCGGTCTGCACGTCCAGCACGAACGCCGGTCCAACTGAGGCGCCAGGTGGAAATGGCATGCCCAACCGTTCCACAGGACTACATCCAGCATCTCTACGATCGTCTCCATGGGAGAATAGCAGCCTGCATTGCTGCGAAAGGTGGATATACACTGTACTAATGCCGACATTGTGCATGCTCAGTTGCCTGTGTCTATGTGCCTGTGGTTCTGTCAGTGTGATCATGTGATGTATCTGACCCCAGGAATGTGTCAATAAAGTTTCCCCTTCCTGGGACAATGAATTCACGGTGTTCTTATTTCAATTTCCAGGAGTGTATTTTGATTTGAAATTTTTCGAGAGTGTCTGTCAGTTGTTTCATCTTTCCTGTCTCCATCGGTGCGTTCACGTTGAGTGTGCCGATGTAGTGTTTGCTTTTGGTCTTGAGGGACTTTGAGAAGCTCCGATTCTTCTCATGATGTCCGTGAGCCCCCGGAATCCGATGCCACGACGATCCTAGTCTATTGACTGGGGCCCGGGATAATGAGATTTTTCTCGTTGTACCATGATGATGTTTAGTAGTAGGGTGTATGGCATACTGCGGAGTACAACCTGACTTCCCAGATCAGGAGGTCGGTTGAGGCCGCCACTGACATGTGGAGCAGACGCCTTTTGTAGCCGCCCACTGTGGGAACAGACGCTACTAGTAGTTTTGGTCCGCCCCGAGTATTTCATTTCCTCTCTACCACCTATATCTACGAGGCATTCCCCTATCCGCCACCTGGGGAGGCGCTCGGTTGCGGGTCTATATTATATACATTGCATTGGTGATGCAATAAAACTGTTTCCTGCTACATAAGAAAAGACACTTGTTCGCACCCGCACACGTTGAAAGTGAACACATGTGATCCTGCGCATTACAACTTGCTTCCGAGACACTGATCAGTTACCCAGAGCTCTCGTCCTGAACAAGTTCGATAAAAAAGGAAGTTTACATTCTGCACTGTGGCACTGATATCTTTATTTTCGCTTGAAGTTTCCATGTGATTAAATAAGCTTATACACCAAAGCATACGCTGAACATACACTGATAAGCCACTACATTGTGACCATCTGCTTCACAGTGGGCTGACCCACGTTTGGAAAGCAGTACAGCAGGAATTCGACAAGCCCTTGGCAGCTTGCCGGAGGTATGTGCCGGCCAGAGTGGCCGAGCGGTTAAAGGCGCTACAGTCTGGAACCGCACGACCGCTACGGTCGCAGGTTCGAATCCTGCCTCGGGCATGGATGTGTGTGATGTCCTTAGGTTAGTTAGGTTTAAGTAGTTCTAAGTTCTAGGGGACTTATGACCACAGCAGTTGAGTCCCATAGTGCTCAGAGCCATTTTTGAGGTATGTGGCTCCATGTGTCTATCAACAGGTTACGTCATTTCCGTAAAATACGGACCGATGGGTTGTGGTTACAGAGCTGGCACCCGACAGCTCCCACACACTTCCCATCGGGTTCAGAGCAGGCAAATTAGCTGGTCAATACATCAACGTGCGTTCACTATCATGCGCTTCAAACCACTGTAGCACGATTGTGACCTTGGAACACGGACTGTTAGCCAGCTGGATGATGCCGTCGCGGTCGGGGAAGATATCAAGCATGAAGGGATTCAAGTGGTTTACAATAATGTTCACGTAGTCCATAGCTGTCATGATGGCTTCATTTATTACCGCAGGTCCCAAGTGAATCTCCTGCATAGCACAGTACTGCCTGCACCGGCCTGTGTCGGTGGCAGGTGTCATTCTGAGCACATTCCGCTGGTGACAGCGAAACCGACCAACAGCCTTGCCGCAGTGGTAGCACCGGTTACCGTCCGATCACCGAAGTTAAGCGCTGTCGGGCTGTATAGCACTGGGATGGGTGGCCATTCGGTCTGCCGAGCGCTGTTGGCAAGCAGGGTGCACTCAGTCGTTGTGAGGCAAAGTGAGGAGCTACTTGACTGAGAAGTAGCGGCTCCAGTCACGTAAACCAAACGAACTGGATGGGATTCCAATTCGGTTTTACAGAGAGTACTCTACTGCATTGGCTCCTTACTTAGCTTGCATTTATCGCGAATCTCTTGCTCAACGTAAAGTCCCGAGCGACTGGAAAAAAGCGCAGGTGACGCCTGTATATAAGAAGGGTAGAAGGACGGATCCTCAAAATTAGAGACCAATATCCTTAACATCGGTTTGTTGCAGGATTTCGAACATATTCTCAGTTCGAATATAACGAATTTCCTTGAGACAGAGAAGTTGCTGTCCATGCCTCAGCATGGCTTTAGAAAGCATCGCTCCTGTGAAACGCAACTCGCCCTTTTTTCACATAATATCTTGCGAACCATGGATGAAGAGTATCAGACGGATGCCATATTCCTTGACTTCCGGAAAGCGTTTGACTCGGTGCCCCACTGCAGACTCCTAACTAAGGTACGAGCATATGGGATTGCTTCCCAAATATGTGAGTGGCTCGAAGACTTCTTAAGTAATAGAACCCAGTACGTTGTCCTCGATGGTGAGTGTTCACCGGAGGTGAGGGTATCGTCTGGAGTGCCCCAGGGAAGTGTGGTAGGTCCGCTGTTGTTTTCTATCTACATAAATGATCTTTTGGATAGGATGGATAACAATGTGCAGCTGTTTGCTGATGATGCTGTGGTGTACGGGAAGGTGTCGTCGTTGAGTGACTGTAGGAGGATACAAGATGACTTGGACAGGATTTGTGATTGGTGTAAAGAATGGCAGCTAAGATAAATGTAAATTAATGCAGATGAATAGGAAAAAGAATACCGTAATGTTTGAATACTCCATTAGTAGTGTAGCGCTTGACACAGTCACGTCGATTAAATATTTGGGCGTAACATTGCAGAGCGATATGAAGTGGGACAAGCATGTAATGGCAGTTGTGGGGAAGGCGGATAGTCGTCTTCGGTTCATTGGTAGAATTTTGGGAAGATGTGGTTCATCTGTAAAGGGAACGCTTATAAAACACTAATACGACCTATTCTTGAGTACTGCTCGAGCGTTTGGGATCGCTATTAGGTCGGATTGAGGGAGGATCTAGAAGCAATTCAGAGGCGGGCTGCTAGATTTGTTACTGGTAGGTTTGATCATCACGCGAGTGTTACGGAAATGCTTCAGGAACTCGGGTGGGAGTCTCTAGAGGAAAGGAAGCGTTCTTTTCGTGAATCGGTACTGAGGAAATTTAGAGAACCAGCATTTGAGGCTGACTGCAATACAATTTTACTGCCGCCAACTTATATTTCGCAGAAAGACCATAAAGATAAGATAAGAGAGATTAGGGCTCGTACAGAGGCATATAGGCAATCATTTTTCCCTCGCTCTGTTTGGTAGTGGAACAGGGAGAGAAGATGCTAGTTGTGGTACGAGGTACCCTCCGCCACGCACCGTATGGTGGATTGCGGAGTATGTATGTAGATATGTAATCTGACATATGGCCGGAATAGCGGATTGCTGAGCACATGCTCCTCCATATCCGCATCCAATGACGCCTGTGGGGTGGGGATGACACAGCGGTCGGTCGTTACCGTTACCGTTGGGCGTTCATAGCCTGTTCAGGCGGAGTTTAGTTTTTTTTAGACAGCGAAACCGAGCACCAAGATACGTACCTCGTCCGATTAACATTGATCCACGATCCGATCTCGATGATCCCATGTCCACAGAAATGGTAACTGACCATGTCGTAAGGTCTGTTTGGGAAGATGTAGATATCGTCCGCCACAGAACCCCAAGTTCAACAAAGTGTACTGAACGGTGGCTTAGAAACACTTGTGCCTGCATCCGTGTTGTACTCTATCGTCGTATGGGGCACAGACCGCCGCCTACATTGCTTTATAGTACAGGCCAACCTTCGGCATCAACGTTCTGTAATGAGACGTGAATGTTCAACACCTTGGCGCCTGCACATGGTTTCACCGCCCTTCAACCACTTTCCAAAGATACGACAGCAGCACGCCAGCAGCCCACGAGATGCTAGTTTGCAGCTGCGTGACCATAACAATCTGGCCTTTGTCAAAGTCGCTTCTGTCAGTGGATTTCACCATCGGCAGCCCGTATCGAACGACTTTCCATTGGCCTCTCCTCCGCTTGTATCTTTGCCTACATCTGTTCCTTAGCATTTTACGAGCCTACAGCTCCACCGGCAGTGTTCTGTTTCACGGTGAGCAGTGGCTGTAACGTTTGGTTCATCTGCGTCCACAGTAGTGTTTTAAGAACGCCCGCGTGTCAGCAAGCACAGTTCTATTTGCATACGTTTGTTTTGCGTTGTTGGCCTAGAAGGGGGCTGACAGGTAGAAATACGGCTTCTGGAACCTTCCCCGACTAAATCCGGCTAGACTGACGCCAGAAGACGAGACGTGCACAGACTGCAATAAACACTGTCGCCAGTATGTCGCGTTAAATTCTTGAGCCTTTCTAATGGAAGAAAAAGCGTAAGGAAATCCAATTAAAGTCTACTCTAATGATGTACTGAAAGTAATTTGTAATAAGCAATTAATAATACATTTTAATTAGTGGAAGTAACGGGTTCACAACTCATCTCTACGCAACATTGTTTCTTAGTCAAGGTACTTAAATATAATATTGAACCGATTGTTATTATATATGTGTTAACGTGGTACATTATTATAGTCTGTTATCGGTTGGTATGTGTTCTGTGTACTTTTACTGAAATTTCTTCCAGTCATCAATAATGTGCTGGCCCTGATGATTGCACATCGAGCGTCAATGAAACAGAGGGCGTTGCAAGAAGACTCGTCGGATTTCATACAATTTTTTCTACAGGAATTAATAAAAATCCTTTGGGTAATACTTAATTTCCATACATGACTAAACAAAGCTAGTTTCAGAAGAATGTATATTCTCGGATCATACAGAACGCTGACTTTTATCTCCATCATTTGTACTATCCTTTCACTGCTCCTGCTTCTCCCTGATATAATGTATTTCCTTCCAGGTATTTAAATGTTTCAACCTTTCGCATGGCGCCTTCTTGTGTTTTACAGTCTCCAGCGCTATTCGATGTCCTTTTCTTGAAGTAGGCAATCCTTAGTTCTACCCTTCCGGCTATCTTGATTAGAGTATCGCCGGCCGGTGTGGCCGTGCGGTTCTAGGCGCTTCAGTCTGGAACCGCGTGACCGCTACTGTCGCAGGTTCGAATCCTGCCTCGGGCATGGATGTGTGTGATGTCCATAGGTTAGTTAGGTTTAAGTAGTTCTAAGTTCTAGGCGACTGATGACCACAGATGTTAAGTCCCATTGTGCTCAGACCCATTTGATTACAGTATCGAGTTCTTGCTTTTTCTTCGGTGTCACTGTATGGCATCTACAATCAATAGGCCGTACACTTACAAAATGTTATCCTTCGTGGTCCAAACGTGTGGTTGTGGTATTCCCACTTCCTCGTTTATTGCTCTGCATTGTTTGATTAGCGATATGTTGAACAAAAATGGTGACATTCCGTATTTCCTCATCTTTGACAGCTGCCTTGATATCAGGCTCTGCCGACAGTATTCCTCTGAACCTTTGCCTTACGTTAGTGTCTGTCAGAATCTCCGTGTGGTAATGTGGTACCATTCAGTTAATCTTTGGTGGCTGTGGACTCCGCTGCAACGAAAATATTGCAATGCCATCCTCACATGGGACGAGAAACCGTTTTCGGACGAGCAACTGGTCGAGTTTTGTGACGTCACAGCGTGAAATTTCACATTCCGCAGTATTTAGTAACGTGAAAGGCTGAATAGGGCTAGCCAGATTTTTACTGCATTGAGAGAAACGTGACCAGTGAGATGAAAGATCGTCTTCTGTGTCACAAGATCAATCATACTGGATTTCGTCATTGTCAGTTGAAGCCCATATTTGGTAGGGTATATGCTGTTTCGAAGCACTAACGTACTGAGGATCTTTCGAAAATGGGTCTTTACTGGTATGATTTGTTGTGACAAAATTGTTGGAAATATTAGATTACTGGTTAAAAAACCTCTTTATTAGATTGTTTTCGTATTATAGCGCTTCGGCACATCCAAGGCTCCGGCACATTGTAGATTTACCTGTAGGTAGTTAGGTGTTGGATGTTCACATGCTGATATATTCACATACTTTCTTATTCACCTTCGTCTTTTCTAAAAGATTCTAGGTCTGTGTTATTAATTTAATAGAAGTGCTCTAATATTCGATGTTATCTAAATATAAAAGAGCTCTTTCTCGGGAATGGGTTTGTTCGATTTTGTGAACATGCCAACATGGGCCAACGAACTGCAAGATTGCTTTCTATATCACTGCCTGATCTGAACGCAATTCAGTATTTATTTAATCATCCACACACACACACACACACACACACACACACACACACACACACAGAAAATGTAACAATAACATTGCAGTAAATAAATGAATGTTTTGGCTTTATCTACGAGAGAGTGCACACAGCTTGCAATAAAAAGTTTTACACTTTCTTGTCTGTAATCTTGTACTTTGCATTTTATAAAAATCCTGATATAGAACAGAGGCAGTTATTTACTAGGTCTAACCTTAGAAAGCACTCCGTCTTCAGGCCACAAGTGGCCCATCGGGACCATCCGACCGCCGTGTCATCCTCATTGAGGATGTGGATAGGAGGGGCGTGTGGTCAGCACACCACTCTCCCGGTCGTTATGATGGTTTTCTTTCACCAGAGCCGCTACTATTCGGTCGAGTAGCTCCTCAATTGGCATCACGAGGCTGAGTGCACCCCGAAAAATTTGCAACAGCGCATGCCGGCTTGGATGGTCACCCATCCAAGTGCCTGCCACGCCCAACAGCGCTTAACTTCGGTGATCTCACGGGAACCGGTGTATCCACTGCGGCAAAGCCGTTGCCCTCTAACCTTAGGGTTTTATTAAAAAGTGAGAATGATGAAATTATTTTTATCTATGTGGAAAACTATTATTAATTTGTATCACACAGTTTGTAATGGAACTTTTATAAGCAGATGATTTCACTAAATGGACATGGATATTTCTTTTCTGCCTTAGAACACACTGTTGGATATTGAAGTTTTTACTTATGTACTAGTTGTCCTTCACCGCGTGCTGCTGTGGCTCAAGTCTGGTTTATGAAATAGGAAGGAAAGGAAAGCGCACGTTTCTAATATGTTTCTTCTCCTCGCCTCCCCCCCCCCCTCAATGGTCCCCATCCATCTCCTCCTCCCTCCCCTTCTTTGTCCATTTCTTCCTCCTTGCCCCTCTCTCTGTCCATCACCTCCTCTCCCCACTCTATGTCCATTTTCTCCTCCTCCTTTCTCTCCAACTCCTCCTGTCTTACCATCTCCTCCTGCCCCCTCTATCTCTCCCTCTCTAAGCCCATTACCTCCACGTTCTCCCTTTCTCTGTCCATCTTCTCCTCCCCCTCTCTCTCCCCCTCGCTCTGTCCATCACCTCCCGTCCCCTTTCTGTGTCCATCTGCTCCTACCCTACTCTGTCTCCCTTCCTGCCCTCTGTTTCTGACCATATCCTCATTCCCACTTTCTAAGTCCATTCCCTCCCACCTGTCGGACGATCTCTCACCCCCCCCCCCCATCTACCACTCTCTCTGCCTTTGAGCCTTGTTTACTGTTTTTGTAAATTCAGGTCTGTATTACTATTCTAATCATAAGCCGATAAGCCATAAACACAACTTCACTGTTTTATATATATGTATGTGTGTGTGTGTGCACCCAAACTTTTATTACAGTTACGTGAAAAATTTGAAGTAAATCGGTTGAGTACTTTTTGAAATTTTTGGTTACAATGTTGCTCTTTATACACTACTGACCATTAAAATTGCTACACCAAGAATAAATACAGATGATAAACCGGTATTCATTGGACAAATATATTATACTAGAACTGACATGTGATTACATTTTCATGCAATTTGGGTGCATAGATCCTGAGAAATCAATACCTATAACAACCACCTCAGGCCGTAATAACGGCCTTGATACGTCTGGGCATTGAGTCAGAGCTTGGATGGCGTGTACAGGTACAGCTGCCCATGCAGCTTCAACACGATACCACAGTTCATCAAGAGTAGTGACTGGCGTATTGTGACGAGCCAGTTGCTCGGCCACCATTGACCAGACTTTTTCAGTTGATAAGAGATCAGGAGAATGTGCTGGCCAGGGCAGCAGTCGAATATTTTCTGTGTCCAGAAAGGCCTGTACAGAATCTGCAACATGCGGTCGTTCATTATCCTGCTGAAATTAGGGTTTCGCAGGGATCGAATGAAGGGTAGAGCCACGGGTCGTAACACATCTGAAATGTAACGTCCACTGTTCAAAGTGCCTTCAGTGCGAACAAGAGGTGACTGAGACGTGTAACCAATGGCACCCCATACCATCACGCCGGGTGATACGCCAGTATGGCGATGACGAATACATGCTTCCAATGTGCGTTCACCGCGATGTCGCCAAACACGGATGCGACTATCATGATGCCGTAAACAAAACCTAGATTCATCCGAAAAAATGACGTTTTGCCATTCGTGCACCCAGGTTAGTCGTTGAGTACACCATCACAGGCGCTCCTGTAACCGCAGCCATGGTCTCCGAGCTGATAGTCCCTGCTGCTGCAAACGTCGCCGAACTGTTCGTGCAGATGGTTGTTGTCTTGCAAACGTCCCCATCTGTTGACTCAGGAATCGAGACGTGGCTGCACGATCCGTTACAGCCACGAGGGTAAGATGCCTGTCATCTCGACTGCTAGTGATACGAGGCCGTTGGGATCCAGCACGGCTTTCCGTATTACCCTCCTGAACCCACCGATTCCATATTCTGCTAACAGTCATTGGATCTTGACCAACGCGACCAGCAATGTCGCGATACGATAAATCGCAAATGCGATAGGCTATAATCTGACCTTTATCAAAGTCGTAAACGTGATGGTACGCATTTCTCCTCCTTACTCGAGGCATCACAACTACGTTTCACCAGGCAACGCTGGTCAACTGCTGTTTGTGTATGAGAAATCGGTTGGAAACTTTCCTGACGTCAGCACGTTGTAAGTGTCGCCACCGGCGCCAACCTTGTCTGAATGCTCTGAAAAGCTAATCATTTGCATATTACAGGATCTTCTTCCTGTCGATAAAATTTCGCGTCTGTAGCACGTCATCTTCGTGGTGTAGCAATTTTAATGGCCAGTAGTGTATATTACATATACATTGATATATTATCTGTTTTGAAATATATAGTCCATTTCCGTCCGAATGTTTATTAGAGTATTGTGTAAAAATTTGAAGTAAATAGGTCTACTGCTTTTCGAAAAAAAAGTTCTGATGTGTGTGAAATCTTATGGGACTTAACTGCGAAGGTCATCAGTCCCTAAGCTTACAAACTATTTAACCTAAATTATCCTAAGGACAAACACACACACCCATGCCGGAGGGAGGACTCGAACCTCCGCCGGGATCAGCCGCACAGTTGCTTTTCGAGATTTTTGAAAATAACTTTTCCCCTTTATATATTAAGTATTTATTTATACGTTGCATACGTTAAAATATGGGTATATAAAAACACGGGGATATTCGAATGAAACCATGTGTCACAATTTTGAACCAATCGGTGAAGAAATATGGGAGATTTGAGATTTTGAACAAATGACCGTTTTTATTTGCATTTTAATAGAGACAACGTAGGAATTTTACGCCGTTCCATTATGTGTGATCAGCGAGCAGATACAGCAGACATCTGCGCTGAGGTCGCAAATCGTGACTTGATGTTCAATTGGTGTGATGGACAAGCTCGTTTCTAAGCTTACACCAACCACGATGTAAAGCACGTGTGGCGTACTTAACGATGCGAAACATTTCCCGTATGAGGACGACATCAGGGTTAGCTGCACCGCATCGATAGCATCTTGATCGCGTGGGAGCACATTGGGGTAGGCTTAGATTCATGAAGGACTATGGCTGTTCGTTTTATATTTGCAGTTGCTTGGCCTCGTGCCAGACTTGCACCACAGCAGTTTGCGACGAACGGTGTGGGAGAGCGACAGAGAGATTGAGAGGGGGGTAGTTTGGGTCGGCGGGTGGGAGGGAGGTGGGGGGGGGGGGCGCCAGTAGGCGGCGTGGGCGTGCAGACGCGGAACTGCCGCACTGGGTCACGCAGCCGCCGCCGCCGCGGCTGGGTCAACGCCTGGTGCGGCGCGGGCGGCTGCGAAACGCGGTGCTGCCCGCACCACTGGAGCGGGGGAAAGCGCCACGCTCTACTGGAAACTACCTGCCACGCTCACATCATCCGAGTCTCTCTCTTTCGCTAGATGCGAAGCGAACAAGTGGACAACTCCTTTCACAGGCACTGTTTGTAAACCTCCTCTGCAGGGTGGCGCACGAAAAACTGGCCCCGAGTACACGTTGTTCGCCTATTATCCACGAATTCCCTCCATGAGCAGATAAAACATGAAAAATAAAAACATAACAAATAAGCTAACGCAAAGGTCTATATTTACTGAAAGGAGGTCGGTCGGTCGGCCGAGCGGTTCTAGGCGCTTCGGTCGCAGGTTCGAATCCTGCCTCGGGCATGGATGTGTGTGATGTCCTCAGATGTTAAGTCCCATAGTGCTCAGAGCCATTTGAACCATTTTTTTGAACTGAATGGATCTTGTCTTTTGCATTACATTAGCTGCTGGAAATGACCCTTTCCTTCGATGCACTTTTCGCGCTTCCTGACATGTTCTTGTGCACTTCGCGCAGCTCTGCCGCATCAGTTCTCAGAATTTCATTACGAATATTGTCCTTCAATTCGTCTAACTGTGGTATCGGTAGCTATGACGCCACGGCGTAGGTAAACAAGTTCTTAGGCTGGCACTACGACACCGCGATAGCGCCCTCTAGCCGGCGCTTTGCAGCTCTACGAGCGCCGCTCCGCATTCAGCCCATTTGATTCCGAGTAGACGACCAAGCAACATTGTTTCTAGTCCATAGTGGGCGAGCCACTACAGATTTTGCCTTTGTAACTTCTAGCCGATGTTAGATCTGACTGATGTATAGCTTCGCACCTACGTGCTCATCTCAGCCAAAGTTATGCATTCATATTCTTCCTGTAGTAAAGGTCATTTCAATTCAAACGAAGCGTTTCACCTTTTCCTGCTCCTACTCACTTCCTACATTCGGCCTACCCTTCAGTTTACAGGAGCAGACCCACGCGCCGCCTACCATGCGGGATACAAAATTAACGTTATTGGTTTATTTCTGTACACTTTTCCCTTTAGACTGCCGAATAGATGAAAGTCACAGTTGATTAGGTCAGACGAACTTGGCGGCTACTGTCCTTTGGTGACAGTTCTATCTTCTGTGAATCTTCCATGAATTCGTCAGATTGATTCGCGTGAATTGTGACAGGTCATTCCATCCTATTGAAACACAGCCTACGTACGTAAATTGGGGCGGGGGAAGTGGAGGGGGGAGGGGGAGTGGTTAACTGTGTTTAAAAATCCTCAAAGACTGGCATATACACAATCCGACTTGCTCACACGGCACACCAGCCACTGATTTTTTCACCGTGGACATGTTGTACATCCACATTTACATCTACATCTACACAGATACTCCGCACCATACGGTGCGTGGCAGTGTTTACCCTGTACCGCTACTAGCCATTTCTTTTCCTGTTCCACTAGCAAATAGAGCGAGGGAGAAACGACTGTCTATGTGCCTCCGCATGAGCCCGAATTTCTCGTGTCTTATCTTCGTGGACCTTACGCGCATGGTATTACGCGCGAAACACACACATCAAAAAATATTTTGCATCACCTCGGTTCCGAGAGTTGCTGAACCTGTAAAGAAAACTGGAATAGAAATCAACATAAACATCATTTCCGCCATTTTTATTGCTCATGGAAACCACTCATTGTATATTGCACCACCATACAGCGAGAACTTCAGAGGTGGTGGTCCAGACTGCTGCATTCACCGGTACTTCTAATACCGAGCAGCACGTCCTCTTGCATTGATGAATGCCTACATTCGTCGTGGCATACAAACCACAAGTTCATCAAGGCACTGTTGGTCCAGATTGTCCCACTCCTCGACGGCGATTCGGCGTAGACCTCTCAGAGTGGTTGGTGGGTCACGTCGTCCATAAACAGCCCTTTACAATCTATCCGAGGCATGTTCGATAGGGTTCATGTCTGAAGAACATACTGGCCACTGTGGTCGACTGATGTCGTTATCCTGAAGGAAGTCATTCACAAGATGTGCACGACGGGGGCGCGGATTGTCGTCCATGAAGACGAATGTCTCGCCAATATGCTGCCGATATGGTTGCAGTATCGGTTGGAGGTTGGCATTCACCTCTCGTACAGCCGTTACGGCGCCTTCCATGACCACCAGCGGCGTACGTCGCCCCCCATAATGCCACCCCAAAACAGCAGGGAACCTCCACCTTGCTGCACTCGTTGGACAGTGTGTCTAAGGCGTTTAGCCGGACCGGGTTGCCTCCAAACACGTCTCCGACGATTGTCTGGTTGAAGGCATATGCAACACGCATCGGTGAAAAGAACGTGATGCCAATCCTGAGAGGTCCATTTGGCATGTTGTTCGGCCTATATGCACCGCCCTGCACCGTGTCGTGGTTGCAAAGATAGACCTCGCCGAGGACGTAGGGAGTGAAGTTGCGCATCATGCAGCCTATTGCGCCCAGTTTGAGTTGTAACACGACGTCCTGTGGCTGCACAAAAGCATTAATCAACATGGTGGCGTTGCCTTCAGGGTTCCTCCGAGCCATAATCCGTAGGTAGCGGTCATCCACTGCAGTAGTAGCCCTTGCGCGGCCGGAGCGAGGCATGTCATCGACAGTTCCTGTCTCTCTGTATTTCCTCCATGTCCGAACAACATCACCTTGGTTCACTCCGAGACACCTGTACACTTCTCTTGTTGAGAGCCCTTCCTGGCACAATGGGTAACAATGCGGACGCGATCGAACCTCGGTACTGACCGTCTAGCCATGGTTAAACTACAGAAAAAACGAGCTGTGTACCTCCTTCCTGATGGAATGACTGGAACTGATCGGCTGTCGGACCCCCTCAGTCTAATAGGTGCTCCTTACGCATGGTTGTTTACACATTTGGGCGAGTTTAGTGACATCTCTGTACAGTGTTTGTGGTACAGTATCCACAGTCAACGTCTATCTTCAGGGGTTCTGGGAACTGGGGTGGTACAAAACTTTTTTTGATTTGTGTATGTTGGCTGCAGTCGAATCGTTCATCCGTCAGCTGCAAATGCCGGTCCTATAAATTTTCTCAACGTTGTTTCTCGAAAAGAACGTCGCCTTCCCTCCAGGGATTCCCATTTGAGTTCCCAAAGCATCTGCCTAAAATGTGTTGTTCATACCTACTGGTATCAAATCTAACAACCCATCCCTGAATTGCTTCGATGTCTTACTTCAATCCGACCTGGTACGGATCCCGAACACTCTAGCAGTACTCGAGAATAAGCCTCACCAACGTCCTATATGCTGTCTCCTTTACAGGTGAACTACTCTTTCCTAAAATTCTCCCAATAAATCGAAGTCGACCATTCGCCTCCCCTATCACAGTTTTCACATGCTCGTTCCATCTCATAATGCTCTGCAGCGTTACGACCAGATATTTAAACGACATGACTGTGTCAAGCAGGACACTAGTGATACTGTATTAGAATATTACAGGTTTGTTCTTCCTACTAATCTGTATTAACTTACATTTTTCCACATTTAGGGCTAGCTGCAGTTCACCACACCAAACGGAAATTTTATCTAAGTTGTCTTTATCTTCCTACGGTCATTCAACTTCGACACCTTATCTCACACTAAGGCATCATCAGCAAACAACCTCAGATTGCTGCCCTACCCTGTCCTCCAAATATTATATGTATGTAGAGAACAACGGCGGTCTTATAACACTTCCCTGGGGTACTCCTGACGATACCCTTCTCTCTGGTGAACACTCGCCGTCGAGGACAACATACTGCGTTCTAATTCTTAAAAAGACTTCGAGCCACTCACGCATCTGTGAACTTATTCCATATGCTCTTACTTTCGTTAACAGCCTGCAATGGGGCACCGTGTCAAATGACTTCTGGAAATCTGCCTGTTGCCCTTCATCCTCATTAATTGTATGGGGATCATTTGTTGACCAGTGTCTGGTGTTGCGGGAGTTCAGATGTCCTGTCAGATGGGACTAGACTTCATCACTCATGAAATACAGTACCGGTTCCAACATTCCACTTGCAGTTGTTTGACATAGCCACGTACAATAATTCATACGTTTTGCGTTATCTTCCTGCTTCAGTCCTTAGACACACATCGTTTTGTAGGGCTTCATCTCAGTACGGTGTAAAACACGTTGACAAGACCTTTGTGAAACGTTCACTTGTTACGACGATTTACGTATCGACTTCTTTGGACCCTGGATCATTCGTAGCCGAATATTCGCTATCACAGCAGGTGTACAAACACATGGGGCTCGATTCTTTTTTGTATTTGCAGCTGATGCTGTAGTACGCCACTGTGTCACCAAAGCCTGTATACTGCTCGTTTCCGGTATGGAAATGCTAGGAAACTTCATTGCAAAAATGTCCCGCGTTTCCTTAAACGAACCGGTGGACACGTACGCCTCCACTATTAAGATTCGTTCTTCAAGAGGATACATCTCGCTGAGATTTTTGCTTCACACACCTTAACCAAGTCCGAAAGGCTTTCAAACTGACAATACAAAATGTACTCGCAGCACCTTCGAAATAATAATGATAATAGGCGGGCGACGATGAGCAATCTCGTACTCGAGGCCGGTTTTTCGTGCGCCGCTACATCTACTTCGTAGTCCGCAAGGTACCTAACGGTGTGTGATGGAGGGTACTTCTGGTACCCTGTTCCACTCGCGATTGGCGCGTGGGTAGAATCATCGTCACCAAGCTTCTGTGTTGGCTCTAAATTCTTGAATTTTCTCGTCCTGGTCTTTTCGTGATATTTATGGGAGAGGAAATATGTTGTCCGGCTCTTCACGGGAAGCATGTCATGAAATTTTAATAATAAGCCTCTTGCTGATGCACAACGCTTGGGGCCTTTCCTAGTTTCTCTCACACGTGTGGAGGTCTTAGCAGTCGTTTCGCCCTGTGCTTGCAAAATATAAAATACAGTCACACCTTCATGCAGGAGAGCAAATTACGAGTCCAGTGGCCGCAATCACTTGCGCGCCTAGTTAATGAGTTCGAAGACTTAATATGTAAACTTCCTCTATAAAATCAATTTTGCTCCGTATCCCAAACGCGCCGATGTGTTGCTGAAGCACAAGACCATCGGGTGGTAAGGTGAAGATAATTTTAACAAATTAAATGGTTCAAATGGCTCTGAGCACTATGGGACTTAACATCTGAGGTCATCAGTCCCCTAGAACTTAGAACTACTTAAACCTGACTAATCTAAGGACATCACACACATCCATGCTCGAGACAGGATTCGAACCTGCGACCGTAGCGGTCGCACGACTCCAGACTGAAGCGCCTAGAATCGCTCGGCCACTGCGGCCGGCTAATTTTAACACCCACCAAAAAAGGTCCCAAGACGAAGTGTATCGTTGAAAGAAAAGAGCTGTTTAGATGTAGTTGACTTTGCGGCTACGCTGGCGCAGAGGAAGGCCTTTTTTCTCGGTGTGTCGGAATGAGCCACTTCAGAAAAGCCAGCCTAAGAGCCGGAAAGTTGCCTCTGCTCTGCATAATAAGCATCAGGAGAGGTCACCGCAGTCTTCACTGTAAGGTTGGCTACAGGAACGAGTTTTTACCGATGGAGACACACCAGCTAGACAATAAAACTTACGGAGCCCAGTTTTCCAGCCCACTCCGTCGCAGGTTCTCGTCGATGCCGTATGGTTTCAGATCGCTCTTTAATATTGGCGTGAAGATCTGGCATTGTCCATTATTTCTGTCTCCGCTCTGCAAAGCTTGTCTCTCATTTCATTTGTGTTTATGTTTCAATATGGACTCTTGTCTCTCTCTTACTAGTTAGTGGCCTTCCCCCCAGCCCCCTGTTCTACAACATTTTATGGCTTAAACATCTACTGTTCCTTGATGTTGCCACAGACAAGGATACAGGTAGGCTCTTTTTTGCAGGCGGATGAAGCCAGTAGTACGTAATACTAACACTGATGGTAAAAAAAGGAGGAACATGTACTATTAAGTTCAACATAAATGAAAAGGTGACATGATTGGGATGAATATTAAATAATAAAATGCTGTATTCATGAAACGTTTTAAAAATGGCGATAAAAACATGGACAGGAAGTAAGCTCAGTTTATAACACTTGAGAAACACTTGACAACGAAAACAACCGAGAAAACACTGCAAAAACAGTGAACATGACAGAAAAGACACTGACCGCTAAAACCGGAGCCACGTGTACTTTCACTATAACTGGAAAAGGATCTGCCCTAGGACAGTGGATTGTACTGGAAAAGAAAGGGCGGGGTATGGAGGGAGACAGAAGAGTGGTGGTGGTGAGGATGGCGACCTGAGAAGAGGTGGTGACAAAGACAGAAGTGTCTGTGGGGGTCAAGCAGAGAGGGTCAACTGGTACTGGGAACTGTAGACTGGAGAGCAAAAGTGGTGGGGGTGGCAGGGAAGCGGAATAAGATGAGGTGTGGTAGGAGGGGGGAGGAGGACGATGGATTCCTGGGGTGGGGGTGGATAAGGTAGGCTGGATTTAGAGTTGGCAGGATGGGTATATGTTACGGTGGAGTTCACAGTCTGGGAGAGGGAAATGGTTGAAATTTCTTTGGCAGAAAATATAGAGGGTGCACAGGTGAAGGGTTGGTGAGATGTGTAAGTAGAGGCACGGCAGCACACTAGGACTGGAAAGGAGAGTGGACAAAATCTGATTGTTGGAATCGAGTTTACAGGTGGTGTAGGTTATTCAGAGCTGTCCACCGTGAGTGATGAGATGGGAGAATTTGATGGGTTGCTAAAGGGACCTCGTGAAGGAAGGTAAGCGGATGCAGAAAGTGAGGTGGAGAGCATGGTGTTTGAGAATCTGGAGAGACTTATAGAGCTCAGCAGGGGCGGAGATCCATGCAGCGTTTGCATAGCAGAAGATGGGGCAGATCAGGGATGTGTATATGTGAAGGACAGTGGAGGTCGAAGTCCCCATGTTCGGTCAGGTAGTACGAGTAGTTTTAGTCTATTTTGTACATTCTGTTGGATAGTCAGTGGTGAGGTTTCCATGTTAGGTGTCGGTCGAAAGTTAGTACAGGGTATTTTAGTGAGTTAGGTAGCCGGATGGGACAGTCATAAGTGGTGAGGTACGAAGTCATGGAGACGGAAGATGCAAGTGCGTCTTATAATTATCGCCTGGGTTTTTAAGGGATTAATCTGATGGAGCCATTTGTTGTACCAGGGGGTAAACTGATTGAGATGGATTTGGAGGCTTCCTTGGAATACAGGAAACCACAGATGCTACTGCAAAACAGAGACACCTAGTGGTACGCAGAGGTAATTCTGCGAATGTAGTGCATTGCAGCAGTCCCTCAAAGGGTTCAAAGCAACAATCGGCTGAGAGATTGAGCAGCGTGATTATACAGGACTATGACATGTGGTTTTTTTTTGTATTGATCGCTTTGATGAGATCATTGACAATGAAAGTAAGTGTATCCAACGAAAGTTACTGTAAAGTACTACTGCTCTTATGAGTGGTTTCGAAACGAAACTACTGCAGCAGTATCTACTTTTGATATAAATTTATTAAATTTGAACCCCATTTTCGCTTGTTATTTACAACTACACTTAGTTTTAGGTATTATGAGTTCAAGGAACATTAGAGATGTGGAACTGCGTTTAAGAGAAACGCGAAACTGCTTTCAAATATATATCATAAAATGTTGGGTGGTTTAAAACCATATGTACCAGTGGTTCAAGGTGAAATCACAACTTTAAAACAACTGATTGTATCCTTTTTGACAATTTCTTCTTGTATTCGTTGCTTCCTATGATAATAAAGGGTTAATTGGTGGAAAGTTTAAAACTTATATTGCAAAGTGAAACCACATTCTTAAAATAATTGATTATTTGCTTTTTCAGAATTTCTTCTTGCATTCGTTGCTTACTACAGGTCCAATTTGTCAAAAATTTGTAATTAATTCTTTTATATTGTAGGTGCTCATAGCGTTAATACCCGTGTATATAGGATGATCAGGAGCAGTCTGAAAAGATTGTAAGGGTGTTCACGGTAGGTTCTGCTGAGAAATACTTATTAAAAAAAGAGCGATAGGTTACGCCATTTACGAGTTAATTATTATTGAAGTTAGTCAATCAGGCCGTTGCGCTCGCAAATTCAAGCGGTTCGCCATAAACAATTAGTGTCAGTTGTTCTCACTGCGTAAGTAATAACACACGCGACTACTCACCTCTGACACGGGTTTGATCCTTACTACCCTCCCATGCTCATGTCCAAATCTTGTGTCGCTGTCTTTTTCGGTTTTAGGAAACGAAACTAAGTACGCGTTTGGCGACACCGTCTCTGGCGGGCAATTTGAATTTGCACTCGCATCGGATTGGCTAACTTCAATGGTAATTAACTCGGAAACGGTGCAACATATCTAATATTTTTTAACAATTATTCCTCAACACAACTTATCTGAAACACCGTTACAAGCTTTTTAGACCTCTCTGTATGTACTGGGCGTATCTCCTTTCATCTTTCGGCAGATATTCGACATTTCATTTTTGCAGTTGTAAATGGAGTCAGTCCAAACAAATACTTTTCATTGCGGTTCATTCGTAGGCCAGTGTCAACAGAAAGCGTCGTTTTTTCCCCCATTAATAACAAAATGATTTATATAGCGGAATTTTATGTGCTCATTCGATAGAGCGGTTCCGAGTCAAACCAGCGCGATATTTATTTTATTAATGTGTATTATCAGGAACAGTAGAACACGAAGACTAGCCTGTAATCCGGCAGCGACCGAGTAGCGCTGCTGCATGCAACAGTAGACACCCCGGGCCAGGGTGGTATGTGAGTCACTGCTGGAATAGTTGTTATCTTTCCTGTTTTACTGTCCCTATCAATACACATCGATAAAACTAATTTCGCACTAGTGTAATTTGCGACTGCTCAACTGAACAAGCACGTAAAATTATGCTTTAAAATTTTTTTGTTTGTCGTTGGGAACAAACCGATCTTTCCGTTGACATTAGGTGTTGCTTGAAAAATGTGACAGGCAGTATTTGTTTGGACTGACTCCAGCTACTCATTACAAAATCGAAACTGCAGATAGCTGCCGAAACACCAGAGAAACTGCATCTGCCGTCTCTTAGGAAAGACACAGTACAGATACTAACTTGGGAAACATTTTCACTAATACATCAAAACTGAACGTTTACCTTGGCGCCAGATGTAAAGGCGTGTGTGCACTACCAAGTAACTGCCGCAAGTACCTTCTACAAGAACAAAAACTTGTGCAAGTTCACTTCTGCAAGTCGCTTGAGTAAGTTAATTTCAGGAATCTTCCGCAAACACTTGCTGAAGCATTTCCAGCAGAGTGGCGTCATGAGATAGGCAACTGGAAGTTTGCAGTGTCGTACTTAACAATCGGTAAACTCATTTCCCTCTTCCTTCGCTGACAGAGGCTAATTATGTACCGTTAGGGGTTCCAATGATACATTTGTTTCGCTCCATCTGTCATTGCCTTTGCACCAGTCTGTTTGTTTGGTTTTAGGTGGTATTCACCATCTACATTTTGCTTATGCATCCACGTATGGTGCATTTTTTAAATTTACTTATTACGTAAGCTTATACACCTTGTTGCACTGAGTAGTGAGAAACAAGTCTGAAAAGCTGGTAGATGGATTGTAGGGTACGTTGTACTGAGAAATAACTCTTGAGAAGAAAATTCAATAAGTTGCGCCATTTCCGAGTTAATTAGCATTGAAGTCATCCAATTAGGCCATTGTGAGCACAAATCCAAGTGGCCTGCTAGAGATGGAATCGCTAAATGTGTCCTTCGTTTGGGTTCCCAAAATCGAAGAAGAGAACGATACAAAATTGGACATGGGATGGCAGTAAGGTTCGAACCTGAGCCAAAGGCTGTGCGCTACTGTCCGTTGTCATCTTCGCAATGAGAACAACTTGTAAGACAGTAAGATGTTGCCACCATAACTCATCTCCTCACATATCCAAAGAACAGATACCATGAATTCATATAACTGATTCATCTAGATGGGCAATGAATCCAGTAGCGAATGTGAAGGAAATGGACAGGGGTTGCAGATAGGCGGCACTCGGTGGGAATGTGGGTCCGCCGTGAGTCCGCGCAGATGCGCTGAATACTGTGTTCTGGGTGGCCAGTCATTAACGCACCTGCCAATAAGCAGCAGATCCCGGTTTCGACTCCCAGTCGGGTACATATTTACACTCGTTACCACTGCATTAATCCCTTTCCTTTTCTTTCTGCCCCATCCATCTTCAATTTACGTATAAAACTAACAATAATTGTATCTCTCGGTCCTCTTGAATTTGTGCACGCAACGGCCTGATTGGCTAACTTCAATGACAATTAAATGGAAAACGCCGAAACCCCGCAACAACTTTGCAAGCTTTTCAGACCCTTTGTGACTACCCTGTATATGCAGGTATAAACGCTCAAAACAAAAATGAAAAGAAATATTGTTGTCTGAGTCTCTCATTTAGATTCTACGATGTGATGAACATATTTATATTGTTACATTTACAGAAACAACCATTCGAAACAGAATCAAATCAAATATTGATGCATGAGACATTGAGGTAGATTCCTATGACATGATATATACTTATATTGTTCGTACTTTAGAGGACAGTGTAAGTAGGCTGTTTGGGTTTTTTATACTGGTAACGCCACGTAGCGCTCCGATGAAAATCACTGGCTGTGCTGTGTGCAGTCTGTGGCTAGTTTGCATTGTTGTCTGCCATTGTAGTGTTGGACAGCTGGATGTTAATAGCGTGTAGCGTTGCGCAGTTGGAGGTGAGCCGCCAGCAGTGGTGGATGTGGGGAGAGAAATGGCGGAATTTTGAAATTTGTAAGACTGGATGTCATGAACTGCTATATACATTATGACTTTTGAACACTATTGAGGTAAATACATTGTTTGTTCTCTATCAAAATCTTTCATTTGCTAACTATGCCTATTAGTAGTTAGTGCCTTCAGTAGTTTGAATCTTTTATTTAGCTGGCAGTAGTGGCACTCGCTGTATTGCAGTAGTTCGAGTAACGAAGATTTTGGTGAGGTAAGTGATTTGTGAAAGGTATAGGTTAATGTCAGTCAGGGCCATTCTTTTGTAGGGATTTTTGAAAGTCAGATTGCGTTGCGCTAAAAATATTGTGTGTCAGTTTAAACACAGTCATGTATAATTGTTCTAAGGGGACGTTAAACAGTAATGGATGTAGATAATAAAACCTTCGGGTGATTCCACTTGCGGTATAATAAGGTTTACTTTGTTAGGTATTTAGCGCATGGTAATATGACGCGATTTAAATCGGCTTCTTCTTCACTGTCACGACTGTACGTTCAGGAATCTATAACTTTAATTTTATAGAGAAGGTTAGGAAGGTTGGAGTAACAATAATGTCTCAACCGCATCCGTATTACGGACGTCCGATTCACTCACACTGATTCCGTCACACCACGGTTTCCCCGCCGGTTCCGACCAAATACGGGTATAAACATTGACAATTTGGAGCGGTTTAAACGCAAGTTCAGTAGGTAATTGTACAGGATGCAAGAAACTTTACTAAAAAATATTCACACCACCAAGGAATTATCCGCAAGGGATTACAATTTCAGAGAAGCTGGATGATTTATTCAAGAGAAAGAGCTTCACAAATTGAGCTAGTAATTTCCCTTATGCAAGCAGTTATTCAGCTTATCATTTATTGATAGAATTGTTGGATGTCATCCTGAGGGATATGGTGTCAAATACTGTTCAATTGCCGTGTTAGATAGACAAAATCCCGAGGTGGTTGGAGGGCCCTGCCCATACAGCTCCAAACGTTCTGAATTGGGGAGAGACCCGGTGACACTGCTTGCGAAAACAGGATTTGGCAAGCAGGAAGACAAGCAGTAGAAACTTTTGCCGTTTGCGGACAGGCATTATCTTACTGAAATGTAAGTCCACGGTGGCTTGCCTTGGAGGACAACAAAACAAGGTGGAGAATATCGTTGACTTACCGCTGCATCGCAGACCATCAATCCGGGGCGGCTGTCCGTGTCGTGGGTGACAGGTTGGTATCCCACCGCTGACCGGGCGTCTCCAGACAAGCATTTGGCCTGGAATCTCACTGACTGGAGTAGAATTGTCTACAGTGAAGAGTCCGCTTCCAAGTGATCCCCGATGACAAGCGAAGACGTCTGGGGTGCCATTCCTTTTCATAGCAGGATCCCTTTGGTTGTCATCCGCGGCACCATTGTAATGTTGAAGCATTAAGTTGTTCTGAAAGCGGTGCTGATATTCAAGACAATAAAAGCGGGTTAAAAGCTGTGAGCTATCTGAGGAAGTTAACCTTGCATTACTGACAAGGGAACCTCCCCATCGAACCCCCCTCAGATTTAGTTATAAGTTGGCACAGTGGCTAAGCCTTGAAAAACTGAACACAGATCAATCGATTGCATTGCTGACAAGGGAACCTCCCCATCGCACCCCCCTCACATTTAGTTATAAGCTGGCACAGTGGATAGGCCTTGAAAAACTGAACACAGGTCAATCGAGAAAACAGGAAGAAGTTGTGTGGAACTATGAAAAAAATAAGCAAAATATACAAACTGAGTAGTCCATGAGAAAGATAGGCAACATCAAGGACACTGTGAGCTCCGGAGCGCCGTGGTCCCGTGGTTAGCGTGAGCAGCTGCGGAACGAAAGGTCCCTGGTTCAAGTCTTCCCTCGAATGAGAAGATTAGTTTCTTTATTTTCGCAAAGTTATGATCTGCCCGTTCGTTCATTCACGTCTCTGTTCACTGTTCACTGTTTAGTGTCTGTGTTTTGCAACCGCACCGCAAAACCGTGCGATTAGTGGACGAAAGGACGTGCCTCTCCAACGGGAACCGAAAACATTTGATCGCGAGGTCATAGGCCAACCGATTCCTCCACAGGAAAACACGTCTGATATATTCTATACGACACTGGTGATGGCATGTGCGTCACATAACAGGAATACGTTGTCGACCCACCTAACTTGTACACTTGGCGAATGGGTAAAAAGATTCTTCTACCTTGCCCGATTTAGGTTTCTTCTGGATGTGATAATCACTTCCAAAAAAGTGGTGAAAACATAAGAGTGTGTCATATAAACTGCAACAAATGATTGCAACAGTTTCACAGTCGCACAGTTTTCCCTGTGCTCTGTCAAAACATGTTTTTAACGTTTTTATAGAACGTCCCCATACTAAGGCGCAGTTACCTCCCATCGGACGGACAGACGGACAGATAATAATTGTCTGAAAAAAAAAATTAAACTTTTTACTCGAGGGAAAACTTGAACCAAGGACCTCTCGTTCCGCAACTGCTCACGCTAACCACAGGACCACGGCGCTCCGGAGCTCATACTGTCCTTGATGTTGCCTATCTTACGAATGGACTACTCAGTTTGTATATTTTGCTTATTTTTTCATAGTTCCACACAACTTCTTTCTGTTTTCTCGATTGATCTGTGTTCAGTTTCTCAAGTCCTATCCACTGTGCCAACTTATAACTAAGTCTGAGGGGGGTGCGGTGGGGAGGTTCCCTTGTGAGCAACTGTTTCACCAGGTATCCAGTCTAGCTTACCAAATTCCCAACCAGATTAACATTAATTATAATCTTTTAATAGTCATCTTACGACAACCGGTGATATATATATATATATATATATATATATATATATATATATATATATATATATATAAAGAGAATTTACATAAAAAGAAATAAATCAGTTTATATTTGGACATTTATTTTAACACTGATCATTGTTCCGTTTAAATTTCAGCATATTAAACTTGATTCATAATTAGACTGGTGCCTTATTTAGGACTGTGAAAATGTGAGTCTGTAATCTTACGGAACACATCAAATATGGAGCCAAGATTGGGAGACTGCATACAACACTGCATTCATAAAATAACACACGAAGAACATTGAAACATATGCAAGAGGAAATTAACTACAACCAACCGATTCAATTTTCACCCAAAGAGGTTACGTTCGTAGCGCAATCCTGTCCGTCATGAAATTACCTCACACTGGTATACTAAATTCATACTAACTCCCTGTGAAATCTTCCCGAAAAGAATAGCTGAGGGTTACTTTGAGGATTACACTACATGCTTTCACGTGGTCAACTTAGTTTACACAAGGAGTGTAACTCCACAATAATTTTGATAATTAAAATAAATTACATCGAAACGCAATTTACAAAAGAAAAACCTCGAACTGGTTAATATCGTCTTGCTATTAACCCGACGGGTCAAACAATTGTATAAGCAAGTGGTACTGGTCTCACAAAGTACACCCCACGTGGGTTGAACATAAAGAAAAGTTGCTATATTGAAAAATAATGTCAAGATGAAACGTTATAATCTCACCCACATTCGCATTTAAGATTGATGATCTTAGAGCTACGGATCATCAACACGTGGTTCCACTTTACTCACAAAGTAGTGACAAAGCAACTACTGGAAGATATTCTGAACTTCACACTCGAATTATACTGCGTTGAAATTTACCTCTTTGCTTTTAGAAAGCGTAGCTACCTGTTCCGACGTTGGTCCTACTGTTGTCTAGCAGACAGGCTTGTCTGCTACCATCAAACACGCAACTAGAAATGTATTTGCTCATTCATCCTTTCACACAGAAGGGAAGGGGGTGACAGTATCTTATCATATACACTATATAAAAGAAAGAGCTTGTAGGTTCTATATGAGACTGTGTGACATGAATTACATATAAACTGTGTTTTAAAGTGTAGTAGTGTGACAGATCGTTCTTGTTTATGTGTAAAAGTAACACGTTCCACTGCTCAGTCTCCTCCCAGATAGAGTCAGAAACACCACAGTAAATTTAGAAGTGGAATTTATGCCGTAAATGACAACAGATATAAGAAATTAACATGAAAGGAATCTAACGGAGACCTTTCACCATTTACACTACAGCGGTACGTCGATGATATTGTACGCGGGCTTACATTTCACGAAGATAATGTCCTCCCGCACACGGCGAGAGTTTCTATTGCTGGTCACTGGATCTCTCTCCAATTGAATACGTTTGGAGCATTACGGGCGGGGCCTTCCAACCATCTCGCGATTCTGACGATAGGGATAGTGCTATTCTATAACTAATTTCCGTCTACGACAGCGAGAAACTACCATTTATACCAGATAGGGCAAGTCTTGCTCACTGCGTTTACACACGTACCGTTAAATAGGCCACACCGCATGGTAAAAGGTACAGAATGGTCTCGTCAGTGCTGCATCAATCCTTATAACAAGCGCTTGAAGCTCGTTTCTGTCGGCATTATCATTAAAAAGTACTGATCGCTTTCCCCACTTTCTATAATAACGAAATATGTCAAAGGAAGGGAAAGTTTAGGAATCTAAATAATTGTTTTTTTTTAGAAAAGGTTCATTTAAAAACTAAAAATTGTAGCACTGCTGGTATGGCTAATTGATACTTTTTACCCGGTTATTAGTAACCGACTCCAAACAAATACCGAAAAATACCGGTTACTCAGAACTAAAATACCCGGTATCAGTTTTAATCGAACGGTTTCTCCCATCCTTAACCGTATGTACAGACCACATCATTTCTCAGCGTTAAGCAGCACGGTGAATCGACACACTCAAAGTTGACGTTTGAACGCACGGTCCGTGTGAAGACGGCTACGAGACATGGGAATCTCGCGTTGTACCATTGGCCTCCAAGGCCACCTCAACTCACTGTATGTGACCTCTTTTTTTGGTTGGGATTATGAAAGAAAACGACATGCAGCTCCCTTCCAACAACTTTGGGTGGACTGCCATGCCTTATTACAACAGCAGAGCTATGCATCTCAAAGAGGGTTCATTCATCATTAGTTAAAGATATACGAAAACTTCTACCTCAAATATAATTGCAAAAAGCACCTCAACGTAAGATATAACGTTGTAGAATCGGACGACTGTTTTGAAAATAAGAACTTCGTAGTTTTGTGCGTATAATGCTTCAGTACCAACTGCACACTGAAGAGCGAAAGAAATTAGTACGCCTGACTAATATCGTGTAGGGCCCTCAGGAGCATGCAGAAGTACCGCAACACGGCGTGGCATGGAGTCGACTAATGTCTGAAGTACAGGGTGCATTCAAGTTCTAAGGCCTCCGATTTTTTTTCTAATTAACTACTCACCCCAAATCGATGAAACTGGCGTTACTTCTCGACGTAATACCCCTGCAGACGTACACATTTTTCACAACGCTGACGCCATGATTCCATGGCAGCGGCGAAGGCTTCTTTAGGAGTCTGTTTTGACCACTGGAAAATCGCTGAGGCAATAGCAGCACGGCTGGTGAATGTGCGGCCATGGGGAGTGTCTTTCATTGTTGGAAAAAGCCAAAAGTCGCTAGGAGCCAGGTCAGGTGAGTAGGGAGCATGAGGAGTCACTTCAAAGTTGTTATCACGAAGAAACTGTTGCGTAACGTTAGCTCGATGTGTGGGTGCGTTGTCTTGGTGAAACAGCACACGCGCAGCCCTTCCCGGACGTTTTTGTTGCAGTGCAGGAAGGAATTTGTTCTTCAAAACATTTTCGTAGGATGCACCTGTTACCGTAGTGCCCTTTGGAACGCAATGGGCAAGGATTACGTCCTCGCTGTCCCAGAACATGGACACCATCATTTTTTCAGCACTGGCGGTTACCAGAAATTTTTTTGGTGGCGGTGAATCTGTGTGCTTCCATTGAGCTGACTGGCGCTTTGTTTCTGGATTGAAAAATGGCATCCACGTCTCATCCATTGTCACAACCGACGAAAAGAAAGTTCCATTTATGCTGTCGTTGCGCGACAACATTGCTTGGCAACATGCCACACGGGCAGCCATGTGGTCGTCCGTCAGCATTCGTGGCACCCACCTGGATGACACTTTTCGCATTTTCAGGTCGTCATGCAGGACTGTGTGCACAGAACCCACAGAAATGCCAACTCTGGAGGCGATCTGTTCAACAGTCATTCGGCGATCCCCCAAAACAATTCTCTCCACTTTCTCGATCATGTCGTCAGACTGGCTTGTGCGAGCCCGAGGTTGTTTCGGTTTGTTGTCACACGATGTTCTGCCTTCATTAAACTGTCGCACCCACGAACGCACTTTCGACACATCCACAACTCCATCACCACATGTCTCCTTCAACTGTCGATGAATTTCAATTGGTTTCACACCATGCAAATTCAGAAAACGAATGATTGCACACTGTTCAAGTAAGGAAAACGTCGCCATTTTAAGTATTTAAAACAGTTCTCATTCTCGCCGCTGGCGGTAAAATTCCATCTGCCATACGGTGCTGCCATCTCTGGGACGTATTGACAATGAACGTGGCCTCATTTTAAAACAATGCGCATGTTTCTATCTCTTTCCAGTCCGGAGAAAAAAAATCGGAGGCCTTAGAACTTGAATGCACCTCGTAGTGCTGGAGGGAATTAACACCATGAATCCTGCAGGACCTTCCATTAATCTGTAAGAGTGCGACCTCTGATCTCTTCTGAACAGTGCGTTGCAAGGCATCCCAGATATGCTCAATAATGTTCACGTCGGAGGAGTTCGGTGGCCAGCGGAAGTGTGTAAATTCTGAAGAGTGTTCCTGGAGCCACTTTGTAGCAACTCTGCACTTGTGAGGTGTCGCATTGTCCTGCTGGAATTGCCCAAGTACGTCGAAATGCACTATGGACATGAATGGATGCAGTTGATCAGACAGGATGCTTACATACGAGTCACCTGTCAAGGGTCGAATCTACACGTATCATGGGTTCCATATCACTCCAACTGCACAAGCCCACATCATTACAGAGCCTTCACCAACTTGAACAGTCGCATGCTGACATGTAAGATCCATGGATTGATGAGGTTTACTCTATACCCGTACATGTCCATGCGCTCGATACAATTTGAAGCGAGACTCGTCCAACCAGGCAACATATTTCCAGTCATCAACAGTCCAATGTCGGTTTTGACGGGCCCAGGAGGGGTATAAAGTTTCTGTCGTGCAATCAGCAAAAGTACACGAGTGGGCCTTCGGCTCAGAAAGCTCATATCGATGATGTTTCGGTGAATGGTTCGCACGCTGACACTTGATGGCCCAGCACTGAAATATGCAGCTGTCTGCGGAAGGGTTACACTTCTGTCACGTTGAACGATTCTCTTCAGTCGTCGTTTGTCCTGTTCTTGCAGGATCTTTCTCCAGCCTCGGCGATGTCGGAGATTTGATGTTTCACCGGATTCCTGATATTCACGGTGTTGTTGTTGTTGTGGTCTTCAGTCCTGAGCCTGGTTTGATGCAGCTCTCCATGCTTCTCTAACCTGTGCAAGCTTCTTCATCTCCCAGCACGTACTGCAGCTTACATCCTTCTGAATCTGCTTAGTGTATTCATCTCTTGGTCTCCTTCTACGATTGTTATCCTCCACGCTGCCCTCCAATACTAAACTGGTGATCCCTTGATGACTCAGAACATGTCCTACCAACCGATTCCTTCTTATAGTCAAGTTGTGCCACAAGCTCCTCTTCTCCCCAATTCTATACAGTACCTCCTCATTAGTTATGTGATCCATCCATCTAATCTTCAGCATTCTTCTGTAGCCCCACATTTCGAAAGCTTCTATTCTCTTCTTGTCCAAACTATTTATCGTCCATGTTTCACTTCCATACATGGCTACACTCCATACAAATACTTTCAGAAACGACTTCCTGACTCTTAAATCTATACTTGATGTTAACAAATTTCTTATCTTCAGAAACGCTTTCCTTGCCATTGCCAGTCTACATTTTATATCCTCTCTACTTCGATCATCATCAGTTATTTTGCTCCCCAAATAGCAAAACTCCTTTACTACTTTAAGTGTCTCATTTCCTAATCTAATTCCCTCAGTATCACCCGACTTAATTCGACTACATTCCATTATCCTCGTTTTGCTTTTGTTGACGTTCATCTTATATCCTCCTTTCAAGACACTGTCCATTCCGTTCAACTGCTCTTCCAAGTCCTTTGCTGTCTCTGACAGAATTACAATGTCATCGGCGAACCTTAAAGTTTTTATTTCTTCTCCATGGATTTTAATACCTACTCCGAATTTTTCTTTTGTTTCTTTTACTGCTTGCTCAATATACAGATTGAACAACATCGGGGAGAGGCTACAACCCTGTCTCACTCCCTTCACGGTACACTCGTGAAATGGTTATAAGGGAAAATCCCCACTTCATTGCTACCTCGGAGATGCTTTGTCCCATCGATTGTGCGCCGACTATAACACCACGTTCAAACTCACTTAAATCTTGATAACCCGCCACTGTAGCAGCAGTAACCGTTCTAACAACTGCGCCAGACACTTGGTGTCTTATATAGGCATTGCCGACTGCAGTGCCATATTCTGCCCGTTTTTTGAATACGTATGTCTATACCATTGTCTTTGGCGCTTCAGTGTATTTCCCAAAGCACACAATTGAGTGGCTCGCGCGCGGGGGAAAAAGTGGTCGTTACGTAGCATAGCGACGGTTGCTGAAAGCTTAGCCTCGTGTCCGCACACGAGGACTCTGGTCAAGGGCAGTTGGCAGGTGGCGGGGAACTGGTCTGCTTGGAGCACTCGGCACGTTGCGGCCCATGTGCTCATCGCTCCGTGCGGCTGGACGCCTTCAGGTCTGCAGGGCAGCAGTCATGTAAAACATGCCATAGAGTGGCGACTGTTAACTCCTGCCACCAAGAGCTACCTCGCGTAGCAGCCGATAGAGTGCTCGCAGCTTCCTATTAATCCCAGATAACTTTACCCTCGTAAAATTTACCATTGTAGGACATTTTGTACTTAATTTGGTATGTAACATGGCATTGGAGATGTAGCAATTGTAATTACCTAATGCGAAACCTATAAAGACTTCCTTTTAACAATTTTGCCGGCCGCTGTGGCCGAGCGGTTCTACATGCTTTAGTCCGGAACCGGGCTGCAGCTACGGTCGCAGGTTCGAATCCTGCCTAGGGCACGGATGTGTGTGATGTCCTTAGGTTAGTTAGGTATAAGTAATTCTAAGTCTAGGGGACTGATGACCTCAGATGTTGAGTCCCATAGTGCTTAGAGCCATTTGAGCCATTTTTAACCATTTTGAAGTAGTTTGATTTAGTAGTCATGTAACTTTCCTTCCCGCCTTTAGTGTTCTAGGGTTAACTACGCTGCTGACCATTACAGTTTCAACGCCGAGAAGAACAGAAAATACAAAAATTTTACTTATTGTGGGTCTACTGGATTACCCAAGAGAGCAAATGCAAAGGACTGTACAAATTATAGAGCATTAGCCCTTCTGTCATACGCATCTAAAATATCAACGTCGACAGTTAAAGTAAGGATTAAAAAGAAAATAGATTGGACCTTGGCTAATGATCAGATTGGCTTCTCATCAGTGAACGGAACAAGGGAAGCAATAATAGAACTACGTTAAACTGTGGAAGGAAGGAAAGAAGTAAACGGAAAAAAAATGTATATATAATATTTATTGACCTAGATGATTGATGGCACGTTATTATTAAAAGCAAATTGATGCTGAAGCTGGCCTGTGCAAAATAACAATTTTATTTAGCCAAAGCACTTCGCGAGTTGTATATTTACGATATATTGCAAGAGCTGACAAGTGTGAGATTTATCGCACAATCATCTTAACAGCTCATGTATCAAAGCTGCTGACAAGAATAATACACAGAAAAATGGAAAACAAAACTGAGGATGTGTTAGATGATGATCAGTTTGGCTTTAGGAAAGGTAAAGGCACCAGAGAGGCAATTCTGACGTTGCGGTTGATAACGGAAGCAAGACTAAAGAAAAATCAAAATACGTTCATAGGATACGTTGACCTAAAGAAAGAGTTCGACAGTAAGAAGTGTGCTAGATGTTAGAAATTATGAGAAAAATATGGGTAAGCTATAGGAAGAGACGGATAATATACAATATGTACAGGAGCCAAGAGACAATAGTAAGAGTGGAAGAATAAGAACGAAGTGCTCGGATTAAAAAGAGTGTAAGACAGAGATGTAGTCTTTCGCTCGTACTGTTTAGTCTGCATATCGTGAAAGCAATAATGGGAATAAAAGAAAGGTCCAGCAGTTTAATTAAAATTCAAAGCGAAAGGATATCAATGATACGCTTCGCAGGTAACATTGCAATCCCGAGTGAAAGTGAATAAAAATTAAATGATCTGCTGAATGGAATGAACAGTCTAATGAGTATAGAATATGGACTGAGAGTAAACCGAAGAAAGACGAAAGAAATGAGAAGTAGCAGAAATGAGAATAGCGAGAACCTTAACATCAGGATTTATGGTCACGAAGTAAATTGAAGTTAAGCAAAGTCACCGGTGACGAACGGAGCAAGGAGGACATCAAAAGCAGGCCTTAATTTTAGGAAGAAATATCTGAGAATGTACGTTTGGAGCACAGCATTTTATGATAGTGAAATATGGACTGTGGGAATACCGCAACAGAAGAGAATCGAAGCATTTGAGATGTGGTGCTATAGAAGAATGTTGAAAATTAGGTGGACTGATAAGGTACGGAATGAGGAGGTTCTGCGCAGAATCGGAGAGGAAAAGAATATGTGGAAAACAGTGACAAGGAGAAGGGACAGGATGACAGGACATCTGTTGAGATATCAGAGAATGACCTCTATCGTACTAGAGGGAGCTGTAGAGGGCAAAAGCTGTAGAGGAAGACAGAGAGTAGAATACATCCAGCAAATAATTGAGGACAAGATTGCAAGTGCTACTCTGGGACGAAGAGGTTGGCAGAAGAGAGGAATTCGTGACGAGCTGCATCAAACCAGGCAGAAGTCTGATGACTCAAAAAAGAGGTATACGTTACTTACTTCCTACTCTGCTTGTTGTCATTCCGATTTTCGCTTTTATAGATGTGGCACGAACACTTTTCCTTTTGTATCATGCACAAAAAGAGTATGGTATCCACTGTGCTGCAGACTTGGTCTTTATTTACAGCCGAAAATTATATCTGTGGCCAAAGGTATATTTTGCCACAGGTTCTGAAAGTACTATTTCTAGTTTAATCTTCTGTATAACTAAAAAGAACTGAAACTGTTTAGCATGAATGTGCCGAGTACCCTGTTTGGTTATTAAATAAGTATATTAGTGACTGTTTAATTAGACTATATGGAATATTATAAAAATGAAAATATATTACAATTTATATAAAAGAATTAATATTACATATTTTACTCAGAGTTGGATGGTATTTACAAACAATAAAGACAGAAAAAAGATTTATGTATGTAAAACTACTATATAAATTTGATGGGCTCACACTGGATTATGTTTTTTCATGGCTGTGCTTAGTGTGTGGTTGTATGAGCAAATTATGGAAATTTCTTAGAAAAATTTTGCTGAGTAGCTTTGTTTGTACATTTAGGAAGAGACATTTGAGGACGCACATTTGTGAGAATAAATTTCAGTTTCATTAAGTAAGTGCCTTTGTTGGTCAGCTGGATTATCTGTAAGTTGTGAGCTATGCCTGTCACTTGAACTTCACCGTCAGCCAAATGGAGGGTTAATGTGGATTTGCTTAAGTTTTCAAACGAAAAGTATCCATTCGTTTCCGAAAACGTATGTTGAAATTTCTTCCTGTTTTTCCAACGTATAATTCCTGATCTCTTCTCAACGCAGTTTACATACGAATCCTGCAAAGAACAAAAAGAAACTTCTGGAGGGTCATGACAAACGCTTTGTCGACCAATCGTGACCGAGGAGTATTCTATGGCCAATGGTCAAGTCAGACAAATATCGCTACCAATCATTCTGCGAAGGCCTGTACGTGTGGTCTGGCATTCTCTAGCTGAGATACGGACGAAAATAAAGACTTCAATGTTCCGTACACGTTTTTGTAGATGAAGAGCAAGTTCCATCAGGGCAGTGATGGAGGAGGAACCTGACCCTGTCCCTTCCAAACGAAACTTCTCGGCATTCGCCTTCTGTATGAACCATTGAACATATTAACTGTAGGCGTACAGATGGAGCTTTGAATGTGAATGTAATTATACAGTGTTTGGCAGCTAATACAGGCCATCCCAAACATATCCAGAGACAGTAAGTGTATCTCTCAGTTACAGTGAACAATATGCGACAAGATGGCGTTTGCATCTAATTATGTTAGCTAATAATTCGCTCTTTGCCAAGGGGACATAAGAAATATAAATGTGAGAAAATTCTTACAGCCAGTATCGTTAATTGCAATCTGTTGGTTGGTTGTGTGCTTATCACTTTGCACTCCTTTATCTCTACCATTAATAAACATCTTCCAAGATTTGAGTGGACGTTACCAAAAGAAAACGATTTCAGATTCCTGACAAAAATCTTGCTGGCACAAACGAGCACTCTATTAAGATTGTCTATATTTGCTCTCTTCTCCCTCAATCCAGATACTGTGGAAGTACATGAATTTCAACTGAGCTGCTTCTACAGAATTAACATGCATAAATTCGGAACGAAAAACAACCACAAAGTTTGCAATATATAACAAATCACAGATCTTACCTCACAGGTAGTAAAAGCTAATGTTTATATCAGACACCTGGCTTGAATAAAATACAAAATTTTATCTCTGTTTGTTAACAAAAATGTAGAAAAACAATTGCGACGTACACTGTAGGATGTGGCGTAATGCCTCAAGGTGACCAGCCTTTATAGGTTTCGTATGTGGTGGATTTTGTGACGTACGCATGTTCTTTTTACCATTTATAGCTGATGAATTACGACAATGACGTTTTTTGATGGAACTATACACTTCTTTTTTGTGGCACTGGAAAGGCTTACGTAGAGGACTGCAACGACATAACAGGTATGGAACTTGACCAGCTACTTACATGATAACAGCGCCCCAAACCACTGTCCCGCCATTAGGAGAAGGGGTTCCGCAAGGCTATGGCCTATTGTACCAAATGTAAGAAAACACATAACTCAGGTACGGTTACCTGTGTGTCTGAAGCCTATTAGTCTGTGCTCTGCCGTTGTAGCCGCTCGTGAAGCAATTTAGACTTTCACGGTGAGCATTACAGTCGAAAAAGTGGATACGGTTTTCGTTTACGGCGAACGTCGCCAAACTGGTTGAAAAAAGTCGATAAACAATGACCGTGATCTATCAGCGTGTGGATCGGGCTTTTCAAGAACTGGTCCCTGTTTTGTTGCTGGGACTCCAAGTAAGCACAAGTCTCTAGAGTTCCTGGCAGATATGCTGCGGCAATTATTGGAAGACCCCCTACTGGTCATAATGTGATGCATGTGGTATCAGTAAGACGGCAGTTTCGGCCATTCCGCACCGATCATTACAGATATTCTTAAAAGTACGTTTGAACACCGCTTTGTCTTGTTCAGGAAACACAAAATTGACTACACGCTCACCAAACGCAACAACTCTGGACTTCTATTTCTGAGAAAAATTAAAACAAAGGAACTCCAAAAAAGTACCGACAACTCCCGAAGAAGCAAAATGCTGAATAACAGGGATCTGCGGTGCGGTGAGCCCAAATGAAATTCGGCGTGCATTATTGTTTGTCCTAAATCGCTTTGTAGCATGTACCAAAACATAAGGCGAACATTCTGAACACTTGGTATGCTAACCATAATAATAAACACGAGAACAATACCTGAGAAGTTCATGTTCTTACGTTTGGAACAGTACGATAGCCAGTTCTCTAAAAGCGGAACAGTGGTTTGAGACGCTGTTACCTAATTATTTTATGACTGACATCTCCGGAGTCTGTTCATAGTGTCACTGAAAAGATGTATACTTGCATTAAAAAGCTGGCCAACTTCGAGTAGGACTTGCACTGTGAGAGGTTCGTACAAACTGAATTATTTATGTAGACAGATAAGGAATCGAGAATCTCGAGGATTTTTGCCCGTTATTGACACAGATAATTAACAGACGAACAGGCAAACAATCGCATAACAATTTTTTTTCATGTGATTTATTGACAAATTAACAATTCTCGGCCGGCCGTGGTGGCCGAGAGGTTCTAGGTGTTTCAGTCTGGAACCGCGCGACCGCTACGGTCGCAGGTTCGAATCCTGCCTCGGGCATGGATGTGTGTGATGTCCTTAGGTTAGTTACGTTTAAGTAGTTCTAAGTTCTAGGGGACTGATGACCCCAGCTGTTAAGTTCCATAGTGCTCAGAGCCATTTGAGCCATTTTTTTGAACAATTCTCGGTTTTCGTTTACTTTTTCTGTAAAACCTTGTTTCTTGCCAAATGTCGTAATTCTAGATCGACGGGTCGTGACTTTTAATGAATTTGCGACTATCAAAATATGTGGCGTAAATGGCTGTATCTTTTGACTGCATTGACTTTAAAGCTTAAATTTTTCGCGCCTCCATGGGACCGTAGACTTTAGTATGTGACACAAATTTCAACTCGACGCCTCTGCCGGTTCCTGAGAAAAAAGATTTTGAGCACACGGACAGATATACAAACTGGCAGACGGACGACAAAGTGAGTCTATAAGGGTTCCTTTTTTACTGGCTGATGTACGGAACTTTAAAAACGAAGTCATATCATAAAGCATCAGCTATAACAGTTAAAAATTATTTGCATACGTCGGAAAATTCTTCAGATTGTCCCCTATAATGAGACTTCTGCATCAACATCTGTTCTCCACAAGTCATCTTACACTGTATGGCGGAGGGTACTTTGTGAATCGCTGTCACCTTCCCGTGTTCCTGTCCCATTCACGAATGGTTCGCGGGAAAAAAACTGTTGCCACTAACCCTCCTTGTGAGATCGAATCTTTCTAATTTTACCTTGGTGATCTTTTCACGAGACATAAGTAGGAGGATTGGTCCTTCTAGGAACTTAAGCTCTCGGAATTTTAACACTAAAGCACACCATGATGAAGAACACCTCTCTTGCATCATCTATCACTGGTGTTGAATGACGCTTTCACGTTTATAATATGAAAATATAGCGAATCACGCTCCTCTTCTTCCGATCTTCTATGTTTCCTATACCAACACTATCTTTTCTATTTCCTACATCAACACTATCTGGTAAGGATCTAGAGTAACGAGCAGTGTTAAAGTGTTGATCGAATGAGAATTTTGTGAACTACCTTTCTTGTGGGCGGTCTACATTTCCTAACAATTCTTCCAGTGAACCTCAGTCTGGATCTGCTATACATGTGATTAGTTTTATGTTGCAGTTCCACTCAAATCGCTCTGTATACGTGTTCCTATTTACACTACTGGCCATTAAAATTGCTACACTAAGAAGAACTGCAGATGATAAAGGGTATTCATTGGACAGATATATTATACTAGAACTGACATGTGATTACAATTTCACGCAACTTGGGTGCATAGATCCCGAGAAATCAGTACCCAGAACAACCACCTCTGGCCGTAATACCGGCCTTGATACGCCTGGATATTGAGTCAAGCAGACCTTGGATGGCGTGTACAGGTACAGCTGCCCATGCAGCTTAAATACGACACCACAGTTTGTCAAGAGTAGTGACTGGCGTATTGTGACGAGCCAGTTGCTCCGCCATTAATCACGAGACGGTTACAATTGGTGAGAATGTGCTGGCCAGGGCAGCAGTCGAGCATTTTCTGTATCCAGAAAGGCCCGTACAGGGCCTGCAACATGAGGTCGTGCATTATCCTGCTGAAATGTAGGGTTTCACAGGGATCGAATGAAGGGTAGAGCCACGGGTCGTAACACATCTGAAATGTAACTTCCACTGTTCAAAGTGCCGTCAATGCGAACAAGAGATGACCGAGACGTGTAACCAATGGCACCCCATACCATCACGCCGGGTGATACGACAGTATGGCGATGACGAATACACGCTTCCAATGTGCGTTCACCGCGATGTCGCCAGACACGGGTGCGACCATCATGATGCTGTAAACAGAACCTGGATTCATCCAAAAATGACGTTTTGCCATTCGTGCACCCAGGCTCGTCGTTGGGTACACCATCACAGGCGCTCCTGTCTGTGATGCGGCGTCAAGGGTAACCGCAGCCATGGTCTCCGAGCTGATAGTCCATGCTGCTGCAAACGTCGTCGAACTGTTCGTGCAGATGGTTGTTGTCTTGCAAACGTTCCCATCTGTTGACTCAGGGATCGAGACGTGGCTGCACGATCCGTTACAGCCATGCGGATAAGATGCCTGTCATCTCGACTGCTAGTGATACGAGGCCGTTGGGATCCAGCACGGCGTTCCGTATTGCCCTCCAGAACCCACCGATTCCATATTCTGCTAACAGTCATTGGATATCGACCAACGCGAGCAGCAATGTCGCGATACGATAAACCGCAATCGCGATAGGCTACAATCCGACCTTTATCAAAGTCGGAAACGTGATGGTATGCATTTCTCCTCCTTACACGAGGCATCACAACATTTCACCAGGCAACGCCGGTCAACAGCTGTGTGTGTATGAGAAATCGGTTGGAAACTTTCCGCATGTCAGCATGTTGTAGGTGTCGCCACCGGCGCCAACCTTGTGTGAATGGTTTGAAAAGCTTGCATATCACAGTATCTTCTTCCTGTCGGTTAAATTTCGCGTCTGTAGCACGTCACCTTCGTGGTGTAGCAATTTTAATGGGCAGTAGCGTATGTTATGAACTACAACTGTTCTACAACTGTACCATCATACATTAATGGTTATTTTGATCTGTGTTCCGTTTGCTAGAAACTCCTCAATTCAATCACACAGCTTCCATTTTGTTCATTAGGCGGCAGTACGGATCTATATCGAATGCCTTCCGGAAGTCAAGGAACGCGGCAGCTATCTGGACGCCGCTATCTATTGCTTTCTGGATATTGCGGACGAACAAAGCGAGCTGGATTTCACACGATTGTTGTTTTCGATACCCGTTTTGAGCATTCCATCCAATTGGCTCGTTAGATCGTCAAAATCCCGAGAAGGTTGGAGAGCTCTGACCAACTGCGACATAGTCGCGTATACAAGCAGTGATCCAATACTGTCAAATGTTTTTTTATTCCAGTCTTTGATCACAATATCAATTCTTTAGACTATGACCGGTTTCAGTCCGTAACGACCAGCCTCAGATCTTTCTTACACCATGTCCTAAAGTGATAAGGCCATAATGGCATCGTCAGAACATATAAATATAATCAGCACAGCATCGTCTACATCTATGTGACGATGCTGCGCTGATTATATTTACATGTTTTGACGATGGCATTACGGCCTTATCACTTTAGGACGTGGTGTAAGAAAGATCTTAGGATGGTCATCACGGACTGAAACCGATCATCATCTAAAGAACTGATATTGTGATCAAAGACTGGAATAAAAAACATTGGTGAGCTCTGCCTATAATACTCCGAACGTTCACAGCTGGGAAGAGATTCGACGACCTTGCTGGCCAAGGTAGGATTTGGCAAGCACAAACAAACGCAGTAAAAACTCTTGCCTTTGCGGGCTGGAATTATCTTGTTGAAATGTATGCCCATGATGGCTTGCCATGAAGAGCCGACGTACCGCTGTGCTGCAAGGGTGCCATGGATGACAACCAGAGGGTCCTACTATGGAAAGAAATGGCACCCCAGACCATCACTCCTGTTTGGCAGTCTTTATCGTGGGCGACAGTCAGGTTGGTATCCACCACTGTCCGTGGCGTCTCCAAACACATCTTTGGCGTGGAATGTCATTGACTGGAGTAGACTTATCTTCAGTGATGAGTCCCGCTTCAGACTGATCCACAATGACCAGCGAAGACAGCAGTGGCATATCAACATGACTGTCACCTACTATACGGCCGAAAACCAGGAGTGATGATGATGATGATGAGCGTTTGGCGTCATTGGCCTGGAGGCCCCTCGCGGGGCAGGTCCGGCCGCCTTGGCGCAGGTCTTATTACATTCGGCGCCACATTGGGCGACCTGCACGCCGGATGGGGATGAAATGATGATGAACACAACACAACACCCAGTCCCTGAGCGGAGAAAATCTCCGACCCAGCCGGGAATCGAACCCGGGCCCGGTGGACGGCAATCCGTCACGCTGACCACTCAGCTACTGGGGCGGACACCAGGAGTGATAATCTGGGGCGTCATTTCATTTCATGGCAGGACCCTTTCAGTTGTCATCTACATCTACATCTACATCCATACTCCGCAAGCCACCTGACGGTGTGTGGTGGAGGGTACCTTGAGTACCTCGATCGTTTCTCCCTTCTATTCCAGTCTCGTATTGTTCGTGGAAAGAAGGATTGTCGGTATGCCTCCGTGTGGGCTCTAATCTCTCTGATTTTATCCTCACGGTCTCTTCGCGAGATATACGTAGGAGGGAGCACCCTTACAGCACTGCGGTACGTCGACGATATTCTACGTCCCGTTTTGTTGCCGTTCAAGGCAAGCATCCTGGGCTTACATTTCAGCAAGATGATGTCCGCTCGCACATAGCGAGAGTTCTTACTGCTTGTATTTGTGCTTGCCAGACCCTTCGTTGGCCAGCAAGGTCGCCGGATCACCCCCCAATTGAGAACGTTTGGAGCGTTATTGGCAGGGTTCCGAGCCATCTCGAAATTTTGACGATCTGACCCGCCAGCCGGTCTTTGTGGCCGAGTGGTTCTAGGCGCTTCAGTCCGGAACCACGCGACCGCTATGATCGCAGATTCGAATCCTGCCTCGGGCATGGATGTGTGTGATGTCCTTAGGTTAGTTAGGTTGAAGTAGCTTCTAAGTCTAGGGGACTAATGACCTCAGATGTTAAGTCCCATAGTGCTTAGAGTCATTTGAACCATTTTGACGCGGCGACTGGACAGGATTTGACGTGATATCTCTCAGGAAGACATCCAACAACTCTGTCAATCAATGCCAAGCCGAATAGCAGCTTGCATAAGGGCCGAGGTAGACCAACACGCTAATGACGTGCTCAGTTTTTGAATTTATTCTCTTGAATAAATCATCAAACTTTTTCTGAAATTTTAATCATTTGTTAGTCTGTACATGTACAACTCATTACTGATTCCGTCTCAATCGGATAATTCCTTCGTCGTTGTTTTTTTCTTCGTATTCTGTCTTATAGTGTATTTTGGATGGTCTGTTTTAGCGTCTCATCCCGTAGCTGGTGTGTCGACTCCGTCCTGTCACCAGGGAGTCACGTGAAATATCCACCACTGTTACTATTTTGTCGGAACTCACCGTGAATTCCTAGGCACATGTACTGAAAGAATACTACTACGTTACTCACCGAGTACTCATGCGCGTACACTGCACTTCAATGCAGTGAAGGTGTTATCCGACACTGTATGGAACTTAAAATTGGTTCAAATGGCTCTGAGCACTATGGGACTTAACTACTGAGGTCATCAGTCCCCTAGAACTTATAACAACTTAAACGTAACTAACCTAAGGGCATCACACACATCCATGCCCGAGGCAGGATTCGAAACTGCGACCGTAGCAGTCGCGCGGTTCCAGACTGTAGCGCCTAGAACCGCTCGACCACCCCGGCTGGTCACTGTATGGAACTCTAGGATCAGACGTCACAATAAAAATATACGTTACACACGTGACAAACACTATGCATAGTTCCCGAGTCATATTAAGAAGTCACTATTTGTTACCGATTGTCATCAGTCAAATTTATCGTGTCAAGATTAATCATTCTCGTTAAATATGTGATCTGCTTCTTGAGAGTTTGCTCATAAGCAGTTAGCCAGACAAATTCAGAGGAAGTCTCAGCCATAACTTTACGATTTTCTTTTTTGTGGCCATTTTAGACACACAAGTTTTAAATTACTCCCATGACATTGATTGCCATTTGCAGCGTATTAACTATAAAATCTAGGGCATATTGTTCTTTATCTCCACGTGAAATGTCCGCAAATCAATAACCTTATGTAGCTATCAATTAGAAACTCGACTGTAAGAGATATCACTTTTTCAGGAAATTAACAACCGATTCAGATTAATTTTACTGCACTAATGGTACTGCTACAGTCGAATTCCTTGCACCTAATTTAAATTACGCCTTTTTTATGATTAAAACTATCAAGCTCCGTTTTGACTATTTTCTTGCCATACGCCAATCGATGAAAGGACGAAGAGTGTTCCCAAATGCAGCATTTTAAGTTTTAACGATCTTCTCAGATTGCATGTGGTCTATGCGCCGGAACGACATTAAATGATAATAATGGTGGCGCACCAAATTATTCTATTTTGTGTCAATTATTGTAAAAATGTGGTACTTGGTACAGATTTCAAAAAAGGAAAAATATATGTCTGGCATTTCTAGTCCCATGCAGCCTGTTTTGGGGGAGGACAGCCTGTTTTGGGACAGGACAAAACGTATACTAAAACATGCGTGAATCGCAGTTCTGTAACATTCGCTGACGCCTGATCTGTGTAGGATGGTGTAACCAGTCACAGGAAGAAGCCAGCGCCGTATCAACAATCGTTCCAAAATGTTAAGATCTCACAGCTTTGCAGCCACAGATTCCGCTCATATGCGTCCACACACAGCCAGAGTGCAATCCCCGGCCATTAGAAAGTTGATCTCTCACATTACACGAATCCTGTTCGTTCTTCAGCCACTACTTTTACCCTGGCTCTTGGTAGTTACTGTTCCGTGCAGTAAAACACGTGATCATACACTGTATAATTACGTTCGTTTCACCAGTGTCTCAACAGTTATTCCCGCACAACGAAGAGTTTCGTTTCACAACTATGCTATCTGTCGTCACTTGTTTCGCCTATATTCAGCCTCGAAAATCAAAATCTTTTGACATCAAATATCCATTACATGATCGTTGTGGAAAAGTGCCGGAATATATGAATATAGACTTATTTCTTGTGAAGGAAATGATTATTTCGCCACTCATTTATGAATGTTGTTCTATTTTGATGAGCATAAAACATTTCGAGGATTCATACTTACTTTATATCTAATCGTCTAATGTAGAAGGTTGATTTTACTCTTCGCTTCATCTTTTCTGCAGACTTTCGTAGTTTGAAGCAGCGAATTTAGGTCTTTTTCACGCTTTGCAGTATATATATGCTATTTAAAACTAAGTGTCTCGTATATGTACAGGAGACAGGTGAGAACCGCAAGGAAAATTCCTACAATTATATGTCCGGAAAGCAATATGAGTTGGGATCTTGGCCATTGTACTTTGGTTTATGCACGACGGGGCACCACTCTATTTTGTACGGGTGGTGCGGTAGTACTTATAGTATACCTTGTCAGTAATTTCCCATGTTCGGCCATATAATACTAATTAATTTACGAGCCGCCGCGCTTCAAAGAAACATTGCATCATTTTAGTATTTCATTGGCTGAGAGCCAAAAAAAAAAAAAAAACACTTTTCACTTGATTCCTAAACATGTTGTTTTACTTCCCTGGGTGGCCTGTGCGAGGCGAGCATCGGAGGACGCGGCACACTGCGTTTCCGGTTGCGGGCTGCACTTCCCTGAATTCTGAGGGGTTCGTACAATAGGCTTAAGCGCCTGGCGGAACGACTGACGTCGGTCGAGTTTCGCCAATTGTATGCAGGGCGAAACGACCTGCGAGACATTTGAGTGTCGCCGCAGTTTATGTGTTTACTGTTCCGGCGCGACCGGAACGAAGATTCGTGGCACCGACTGACTGCATTGTCCTCTTGATTCTCAGAATACATGTGGACTGTGCCCTGCTGGGTGCGACTGTCTGGCGCCGGATGGCCGGTGGTCTAGGCAGGTTGTTTCCGTAGCCGGTCAAACGGCAACTTCAGTGCCCTCAGCTGAATAGCAATGGCGTGATTGGTCAGCTTAAACGGAGACTAGTTGACGTCATAAAGCTCTGCTCGGAATTGGAGGGAACAGTCGCTATTGGCACGAATGATGTTCTGAGACGATGTGGAAGAAATTTGGAATCAGAACTGAATGCTGATTCGCAGTTTTTCGAGCAGAGTAGAGAGTAGAGTAATGTTGGCTTCGCTCTTGCGTTGCGCGGGCAGAAGTTTCGGGATATGATCGCCGGCCCGAGTGGCCGAGCGGTTCTAGCCGCTACAGTCTGGAACCGCGCGGGCGTTACGGTCGCAGGTTCGAATCCTGCCTCGGGCACGGATGTGTGTGATGTCCTTAGGTTAGTTAGGTTTAATTAGTTCTAAGTTCTAGGCGACTGATGACCTCAGAAGTTAAGTCGCATAGTGCTCAGAGCTATTTGAACCATTTAACCAGGATCTGATCTTCCCCGTACTTGGACGGTCTTGCGACTTGGTCGTTCGTTTTCGGAAGAACTTAGAATTCTCGGACAGCCTTCGCGGCCAGGGGTTGACACAGAGTTGTTGCACGGCAGAAGTCGGCGCCTGCATCATCAGGACGCTGCTTACCGACGTTGTGCTGCAGATTTCAGTACTGGTACAGTATTTTGCGGCTCCGGCATTGTAGGACCTTATCAATTTTATACTGAATCCCTCAGCAGCACGCGCGCTCGCTTTGCTATAAGTCCACCTCGCTTGTTTCTCCATGTGATCCCATTTGAGCTCTCACTACTAATTGCGATACTGCTATATAGTCGGGAGATTAATATTCGATTCATTAGGACCTCCAGTCATTATTGCGAGACCTGAATGTGATGGCCCGGATACTCGGCACGAGCTTTCCGGAAGCTGCACCACTTGTCGGATGTTCCAGGAGTGCCGTGGTGAGCGCCTTCAACGTCCAGTGGTAGTAGGTTGGGCGACCACCCTTCGTTAGAGATGTCGGACTTTGCAGGCTGGGCAGACAGGTAAAACAGGACAGCCGGCGTACTGGGCTGAGTACAAGTGTGTCTGAATACTCAGCGCACCGACCATTCCCAACGAAGGGCCTCCGAAGCCGACGACCCACGGATGTGCCAATGCTAACACCACAACATCGGCAACTACGACTGAAACGCACATGTGCTATCGGCGCTGGACGTTGGCGCAGTGACAGAGCGTTGCATGGTCTGAAGAATGGAAGGGGGCGAATCCGCCGTCTTCCAGGGGAACAGCTTCTTGACACCTGTACTGCGTGACGGTGGCAAGCTGTTGGAGGCTTCATTAAGCGCTACGGAACATTCACGTGGGCATCCATGGGTCCAGTGGAGTTCGTGCAAGGCACCAGGACGGCCAAGGAGCATCGTAAACTGGTTGCAGACCACGTACACCCTTCATGACGATCATGTTTCACGACGACAGTGGCATTTTTCGACAAGGTAAAGTGCCATGACACAAGGCCAGGAATCGCTCAAGGAACACAGTGGCGAGTTCCAATTGATGTTCTGCCTCCCCCCCCCCCCCCCACTCCAACTCGGCAGATCAGGATCCGGTCGAACACATCGGGGATTTGATGTAACATGGCGTCATAATTCATCGACCCCTCTCCCCGGAATTTAGGGGAATTAGGTGACTTGTGTCTGCAGATGTGGAGCCAGTTCCCTCCAGCGACCTTCCAACACCTGATTGCTTCCATGCTAACAAGCGTCGCCGCTTCCAGAGGTGGACATACCGGCTATTGTGGAGGTGGTCATAATGTTATGCCTCGTCAGTGTGTACGATGCAAGAAATGAAGCGCCAACGTCTCCCTGTGGAATAACACATAACTAGACGATCATAAAGAATGAGTGGCCAAAAGACAGGGGAAGGATTGTTACATTTGAAGATGAGCCGTTTATGACGCCCAAATGTTGGGCTGGATGGGGCGTACGGCGCAAGTGTAGGGGCGATACCTGAACAGTTGCCGGCCGGGGTGGCCGAGCGGTTCTAGGCGTACAATCTGGAACCGCGTGACCGCTACGGTCGCAGGTTCGAATCCTGCCTCGGGCATGGATGTGTGTGATGTCCTTAGGTTAGTTAGGTTTAAGTAGTTCTAAGTTCTGGGGGACTGATGACCTCAGATATTAAGTCCCATAGTGCTCAGAGCCATTTTGCTACAGTGTGGGTGACAATCTGAGCAGTTCCCTTAGGTTGTTCACAGATGATGCTGTAATTTACCGTCTAGTAAGGTCATCCGAAGACCAGTATCAGTTGCAAAGCGATTTAGAAAAGATTGCTGTATGGTGTGGCAGGTGGCAGTTGACGCTAAATAACGAAAAGTGTGAGGTGATCCACATGAGTTCCAAAAGAAATCCGTTGCAATTCGATTACTCGATAAATAGTACAATTCTCAAGGCTGCCAATTCAACTAAGTACCTGTGTGTAAAAATTACGAACAACTTCAGTTAGAAAGACCACATAGATAATATTGTGGGGAAGGCGAGCCAAAGGTTGCGTTTCATTGGCAGGACACTTAGAAGATGCAACAAGTCCACTAAAGAGACAGCTTACACTACACTCGTTCGTCCTCTGTTAGAATATTGCTGCGCGGTGTGGGATCCTTACCAGGTGGGATTGACGGAGGACATCGAAAGGGTGCAAAAAGGGGCAGCTCGTTTTGTATTATCACGTAATAGGGGAGAGAGTGTGGCAGATATGATACGCGAGTTGGGATGGAAGTAATTAAAGGAAAGACGTTTTTCGTCGCGGCGAGATCTATTTACGAAATTTCAGTCACCAACTTTCTCTTCCGTATGCGAAAATATTTTGTTGAGCCCCACCTACATAGGTAGGAATGATCATCAAAATAAAATAAGATAAATCAGAGCTCGAACAGAAAGGTTTAGGTGTTCGTTTTTCCCGCGCGCTGTTCCGGAGTGGAATGGTAGGGAGATAGTATGATTGTGGTTCGATGAACCCTCTGCCAAGCACTTAAATGTGAATTGCAGGGTAATCAAGTAGATGTAGATGTAGACGGTTTGAGGGGCTTCAGTCTGGAGCCGCGCTGCTGCTACGGTCGCAGGTTCTAATCCTGCCTCGGGCATGGATGTGTGTGATGTCCTTAGGTTAGTTAGGTTTAAGTGGTTCTAAGTTCTAGGGGACTAATGACCTCAGCTGTTCAGTCCCATAGTGCTCAAAGCCATTTGAACCATTTGAACTTCCCGATTTCGAGTCCAGAGTGCTAACCACTGTGACTCTTCCCTCGATTCAAAAGTGTGAAGATTAAGCAGTACGACCATAAGGGTCGATTATCTGACAGGCAGTATGTGGTAGAGAACGAAGCACCGCGTGGGAATAGAGGCACGGTTATGTGTGCAGGCCGTAATCTCTTAAAAATGCATGGTTATTTAGTAAATTTTTTGCATATTTTGATGCGAGGACAGCATTGATATAAGTGGGAAAGTTAGTTGCTACTTATCGTACCACTCATACGAAACGAATATGCGATTTAAATCAACATCGGACATTGAGTCGCACAAAGAAGATGGCAGTCTTCCCACGGTGAGAGATGTTTTGGGTCAGGAAAGAACAACCAAACAAGAGCTAAAATTATGGAAAGCGCATGAGTGGCAAAGAGACTGGTACAATATCACATCAGCTTTCGTGGTATTAGGCAGTTTTCAAACATCATGTTGAGGGTGCTTATGATCCACGTAAACCCATGTAGAGGCGTGATTCAGCGACTGACAAGTCACAGACCATACGCTGAATGTTTATACAGGGTAAAGAAACGTCCGACGAGCACGAGGATGTGCTAAAAGTAATGCCTCCGAATTTTTTACTCTGTTCTCAATATCGGTTGAGGTCCTACATTACTCGGTCGACTTTCCCGCTTCGATGACTCAAGTTGCAACCATCTGCCGCAAGAGGATTCCGAATCGTAGCGTGTAACATGGCGGTGTGTAACGTAACCAAAGACCTTGTAAAAATAACTAGACTCACTTATGGCGCTGCAGTCGCGGGATAATTTGAACCTTCGTCTGGACGCCATTATAGTGGTTGTAGTCTGATGTGTTGTGTAGTATTGTTCTTTATGAGGACCCTGATTCAACGTTGTATATTTGTTGGGGCGTACATACAGTATTTGTTACTCGTAATTCTACTGTCTGTACGTTCCAATCACAAGAAGTACAATGGTGAAGAGTTGTGCAGCGATTAATTGTACAAATAAATTCGAGAAAGGAACGAATATTACATTTCACAGGTATGTGGATATTTTAAGTTGTTTTGTATGTCAGTGCACTTGCTTAATAAATGTTTTTGTAACACGGTATTAGCATAATGTCTGTGCATCTATTTGCAGGTTTCCTTTCTCAAAACCACAGCTGTTACAAAAATGGTTACACGCTGTCAGGAGGCAAGATTTCCGACCGACAGAATACCATTTTATATCCAGAATGAGATTTTCACTCTGCAGCGGAGTGTGCGCTGATATGAAACTTCCTGGCAGATTAAAACTGTGTGCCCGACCGAGACTCGAACTCGGGACCTTTGCCTTTCGCGGGCAAGTGCTCTACCAACTGAGCTACCGAAGCACGACTCACGTCCGGCACTCACAGCTTTACTTCTGCCAGTACCTCGTCTCCTACCTTCCAAACTTTACAGAAGCTCTCCTGCGAAACTTGCAGAACTAGCACTCCTGAAAGAAAGGATATTGCGGAGACATGGCTTAGCCACAGCCTGGGGGATGTTTCCAGAATGAGATTTTCACTCTGCAGCGGAGTGTGCGCTGATATGAAACTTCCTGGCAGATTAAAACTGTGTGCCCGACCGAGACTCGAACTCGGGACCTTTGCCTTTCGCGGGCAAGTGCTCTACCAACTGAGCTACCGAAGCACGACTCACGTCCGGCACTCACAGCTTTACTTCTGCCAGTACCTCGTCTCCTACCTTCCAAACTTTACAGAAGCTCTCCTGCGAAACTTGCAGAACTAGCACTCCTGAAAGAAAGGATATTGCGGAGACATGGCTTAGCCACAGCCTGGGGGATGTTTCCAGAATGAGATTTTCACTCTGCAGCGGAGTGTGCGCTGATATGAAACTTCCTGGCAGATTAAAACTGTGTGCCCGACCGAGACTCGAACTCGGGACCTTTGCCTTTCGCGGGCAAGTGCTCTACCAACTGAGCTACCGAAGCACGACTCACGTCCGGCACTCACAGCTTTACTTCTGCCAGTACCTCGTCTCCTACCTTCCAAACTTTACAGAAGCTCTCCTGCGAAACTTGCAGAACTAGCACTCCTGAAAGAAAGGATATTGCGGAGACATGGCTTAGCCACAGCCTGGGGGATGTTTCCAGAATGAGATTTTCACTCTGCAGCGGAGTGTGCGCTGATATGAAACTTCCTGGCAGATTAAAACTGTGTGCCCGACCGAGACTCGAACTCGGGACCTTTGCCTTTCGCAGGCAAGTGCTCTACCAACTGAGCTACCGAAGCACGACTCACGTCCGGCACTCACAGCTTTACTTCTGCCAGTACCTCGTCTCCTACCTTCCAAACTTTACAGAAGCTCTCCTGCGAAACTTGCAGAACTAGCACTCCTGAAAGAAAGGATATTGCGGAGACATGGCTTAGCCACAGCCTGGGGGATGTTTCCAGAATGAGATTTTCACTCTGCAGCGGAGTGTGCGCTGATATGAAACTTCCTGGCAGATTAAAACTGTGTGCCCGACCGAGACTCGAACTCGGGACCTTTGCCTTTCGCGGGCAAGTGCTCTACCAACTGAGCTACCGAAGCACGACTCACGTCCGGCACTCACAGCTTTACTTCTGCCAGTACCTCGTCTCCTACCTTCCAAACTTTACAGAAGCTCTCCTGCGAAACTTGCAGAACTAGCACTCCTGAAAGAAAGGATATTGCGGAGACATGGCTTAGCCACAGCCTGGGGATGTTTCCAGAATGAGATTTTCACTCTGCAGCGGAGTGTGCGCTGATATGAAACTTCCTGGCAGATTAAAACTGTGTGCCCGACCGAGACTCGAACTCGGGACCTTTGCCTTTCGCGGGCAAGTGCTCTACCAACTGAGCTACCGAAGCACGACTCACGTCCGGCACTCACAGCTTTACTTCTGCCAGTACCTCGTCTCCTACCTTCCAAACTTTACAGAAGCTCTCCTGCGAAACTTGCAGAACTAGCACTCCTGAAAGAAAGGATATTGCGGAGACATGGCTTAGCCACAGCCTGGGGGATGTTTCCAGAATGAGATTTTCACTCTGCAGCGGAGTGTGCGCTGATATGAAACTTCCTGGCAGATTAAAACTGTGTGCCCGACCGAGACTCGAACTCGGGACCTTTGCCTTTCGCGGGCAAGTGCTCTACCAACTGAGCTACCGAAGCACGACTCACGTCCGGCACTCACAGCTTTACTTCTGCCAGTACCTCGTCTCCTACCTTCCAAACTTTACAGAAGCTCTCCTGCGAAACTTGCAGAACTAGCACTCCTGAAAGAAAGGATATTGCGGAGACATGGCTTAGCCACAGCCTGGGGGATGTTTCCAGAATGAGATTTTCACTCTGCAGCGGAGTGTGCGCTGATATGAAACTTCCTGGCAGATTAAAACTGTGTGCCCGACCGAGACTCGAACTCGGGACCTTTGCCTTTCGCGGGCAAGTGCTCTACCAACTGAGCTACCGAAGCACGACTCACGTCCGGCACTCACAGCTTTACTTCTGCCAGTACCTCGTCTCCTACCTTCCAAACTTTACAGAAGCTCTCCTGCGAAACTTGCAGAACTAGCACTCCTGAAAGAAAGGATATTGCGGAGACATGGCTTAGCCACAGCCTGGGGGATGTTTCCAGAATGAGATTTTCACTCTGCAGCGGAGTGTGCGCTGATATGAGACTTCCTGGCAGATTAAAACTGTGTGCCCGACCGAGACTCGAACTCGGGACCTTTGCCTTTCGCGGGCACAGTTTTAATCTGCCAGGAAGTTTCATATCAGCGCACACTCCGCTGCAGAGTGAAAATCTCATTCTGGAAACATCCCCCAGGCTGTGGCTAAGCCATGTCTCCGCAATATCCTTTCTTTCAGGAGTGCTAGTTCTGCAAGTTTCGCAGGAGAGCTTCTGTAAAGTTTGGAAGGTAGGAGACGAGGTACTGGCAGAAGTAAAGCTGTGAGTGCCGGACGTGAGTCGTGCTTCGGTAGCTCAGTTGGTAGAGCACTTGCCCGCGAAAGGCAAAGGTCCCGAGTTCGAGTCTCGGTCGGGCACACAGTTTTAATCTGCCAGGAAGTTTCATATCAGCGCACACTCCGCTGCAGAGTGAAAATCTCATTCTGGAAACATCCCCCAGGCTGTGGCTAAGCCATGTCTCCGCAATATCCTTTCTTTCAGGAGTGCTAGTTCTGCAAGTTTCGCAGGAGAGCTTCTGTAAAGTTTGGAAGGTAGGAGACGAGGTACTGGCAGAAGTAAAGCTGTGAGTGCCGGACGTGAGTCGTGCTTCGGTAGCTCAGTTGGTAGAGCACTTGCCCGCGAAAGGCAAAGGTCCCGAGTTCGAGTCTCGGTCGGGCACACAGTTTTAATCTGCCAGGAAGTTTCATATCAGCGCACACTCCGCTGCAGAGTGAAAATCTCATTCTGGAAACATCCCCCAGGCTGTGGCTAAGCCATGTCTCCGCAATATCCTTTCTTTCAGGAGTGCTAGTTCTGCAAGTTTCGCAGGAGAGCTTCTGTAAAGTTTGGAAGGTAGGAGACGAGGTACTGGCAGAAGTAAAGCTGTGAGTGCCGGACGTGAGTCGTGCTTCGGTAGCTCAGTTGGTAGAGCACTTGCCCGCGAAAGGCAAAGGTCCCGAGTTCGAGTCTCGGTCGGGCACACAGTTTTAATCTGCCAGGAAGTTTCACCATTTTATATGTTCTGATCATTTTGAAGAAAGTTGGCTGATCGGTAGTGTTTTCATGGTCTAGGTTAGGTTGAAACTTGATAATTTGGTCGTGAGTTGCCAAAGCACAATGCCATATATAACGCACTTCTCGTCATAAAATCTAAAGCAAAGTAGAGTCAGAAAATATCTATTAATATAGTGAGCAAATCTTTGAGTATTTTGATGCATTTTGCGTACATCTATCGTAAATGAACTACGAAAAATGCTAGGGGTCCAGTACATAACTTTTAGCAATGGCAGATTCCATGTAGTACGTAAGATAAATTCATAAACAGTGACTAGTTGCTGTTTGTTCATAAATTGAAAAGTATATTGTAGTAACGTATTTAAATGATGCAATATGTTTGTGACCTAACTCAAGGGAAGGCATTTTATAACCAAAAGCGATGTATAAACATTAGAACTCCGCGCGTCAGTTTACCACTCTAATGGCCGCCGCCCAGCTATTCAATTTGTCCGCTCTTCACAGTCGACGACTCGTGCGGTTGTGGGGGCCTGAACGTAACTGTGTCGCTGATTGAGAGGCAGCGTTCTGTAATCGAATTTCTAACGACAGAAAACTTCTTCCACACATGGAGCATCCTCTCCTTAAGCATGATAATAACAGACCACACACGAGTGCTGTGACATGTGCAACAATCCAACGGCTCCAATGCCTTGGGTTCATTGTCACCGATCATCGTCCACACAGTCCCGACTTGCCCGCATCCGAGTTTCCAAAACTTAAAGAACGCCTTCGAGGATTTCACTTTGATAGTGATGAAGCGGTGCAGTCAGAGATAAGGTTGTGGCTCCGTCAACAAAGTCAAACATTCCACAGTGACGGTATCAGTAACCTAGCCTCTCGTTGAGAGAAATGAATTCGACGCCAGGGTGACTATGATGAGAAATAAATATGTAGACACGATGAATAAAGATGTAGAAGTTCGTTTATTTTAAAAACTTTAAGAGTTTTCGTATAAAAAATTCAGAGGCGTTACTTTTCATCACTCCTTCGTATGCGTGCATGTACGACATCCGTGTACCAGACCATATTGCACTAAAATCCCCAGCCTATGGACTCAAATAACTGGCATTGGTACACTAAGTGAAGAAACGGCAGTTGGTGAACGAGGTTGCAAATTATACAGGGTGTAACAAAAATGTACGGCACGAATTGCATGACACATTCCTCACATGTAAACGAAGAAATATGTTATATGAACATGGGTGTGGAAACATTTTGTTTCCATGCTACAGCTCATTTTCTCCGACTCATTAATCATGGAAAACGCAATATCGGCATGTATGGGAAGAATTCAATCCTTATGCAACTGTTGAAGCAATCCATCAACAAAGATTTTCTGCTAATGATTGGGCCGGCATTGTTGGTGACTGTTTGGTAGGGCCTCACTTTCTTCCATACATGCTCCATGGACAAAGTAATCATAATTTTGTAGTGAATGTTCTACCTGATCTGTTAGCAGACGCCGGCCGTTGTGACCGAGCGGTTCTAGGCGCTTCAGTCTGGGAACGCGCTGCTGCTACGGTCGCAGGTTCGACTCCTGCCTCAGGCATGGATGTGTGTGATGTCCTTAGGTTAGTTAAGGACTGAAGACCTCAGATGTTAAGTCCCATAGTGCTCAGAGCCATTTTTTTTTTGGTTAGCAGACGTGCCTTTAGCTGCGTGACAAAACATGTAGTTAATGCACTATTGAGCACCTGCTCATGTTACTCATGTTAGTGTTAATGTCCGTCTGCCCCTACATAAAATATTCGATGACAGATGAATAGATAGAGTTGGACCAATTGGCTGGCCCCCACGCTCTCCAGACCTAAACCCACGGGAATTTTATTTGTGGGGGCATCTGAAAGCTCTTTTGTATGGAATCACAGTACAAGACGTTCAGAGTCTCCATGCCCGGAAGGCTGCGAAACCATAATCAATACTCCAGGGATACACCAGCGCATCTGAAATCCATTACGACGGCGGGTTGGTGCACGTATCAATGCCCGTGGAGGGCATACTGAACATACCCTGTGCGAAAGGGTTGCATGTGGTACGCAGGTGCATTCTGTTTGTATGTGTTTTCCATGATTAATGAGCTGGAGGAGCTGTAACATGGAAACAAGGCGTTTCCAGACCCATGTTTATATAACACAATTTCGGGTCAACAGAAACATCCGATCTCACGCGTCGGCTTTGGCCCGTGACGTAAGGGTGTTGTGGTGTGTGACGTCATTTCAATCTTTATGATCTATATGTTTTGTCGCTACTCGTTATGTCTAATGAATCAATATTGTTTTTTTATTTTATTTTTTATTTGTTTCTTTTTTTCTATCTTTTGATTGACCTACACATTGATCTGTAGCGTAGCCCTGAATACGAGGTTAGGTTGGGAGTTTTTTTTTGGCGGGGGGGGGGGGGGGGGGGGGGGTCAGGGGGGGGGCCTGGCCTTGAGTACCACTTGTTTATTATTATTTTTGTTTGCTATCAATGTTAGCAGATTGTTCTTGTGAAACCTTTGTGTGTGTTCTTTTTCTATGTGTTTTCGTCTTTGTGATACGTATGCAACGTTTCTATATCCGCCATATTGGAATTGTCGTTTCCGCTATATTTGTGACGTCATGGGTCAAAGCCGACGGGTTAGATCGGACGCTTCCGTATTTCCCACAATTTCTTTGTCTACGTCTGAAGAATTTGTCCTGCAATTTGTGCCATACATTTTCGTTGCGCCCTGTATATCTGGGAGGGAACTTCCAAAATATTTAAAAAAAACTACACTCCGCTCGAACAGGCCATGAAGACCCAACAATACCGACCGGCCGCCGTATCATCCTCAGCCCACAGGTGTCACTGGATGCGGACATGAAGGGGCATGTGGTCACCACACCGCTCTCCCGGCCATAGGTCAGTTTACGAGATCGGAGGCGCTACTTATCTAGCTCGTCAGTTTACCTCGCAAGGGCTGAGTGCACCCCGCTTGCCAACAGCACTCGGAAGACCAGATGGTCACTCATCCAAGTGCTAGCCCAGCCCGACAGTGCTTAACTTCGGTGATCTGACGATAGCCTGTGTTGCCACTGCTGCATGGCCGCTGGATTGAAAGCATTTACTTACTTACTGCATTGGCCACACAAACCGCAGTCGGTCTTTGGCTTCACCAATCAGCCTCCTCCAGCGTCCTGAGTCCATGTATTCTTCTTCAGACAGGCCCAGCGTACTCATATCCTCTCTGACCTGATCAGTCCATTGGAGTCGTGGCCTTCCCCGTCGTCTTTTGCCTCTAATATCTTCCTCCACATCCTGCCTGATGATCTGGCCATCTCGAAACATTACGTGTCCATACCACTTCAGTCTTCTTTCTTTGATCACTGCCACGATGTCCATCGACTTGTATAGCTCCCAGTTCTTTCTTTTCCTCCATTCATCTCCATCCTTCACTGGCCCAAAGAGCTGTCTGAGGATGACATTCTCAAATGTCAGTTTTCTTTCCATCTTTTGTGTGATGGTCCAGATCTCTGCTCCATGTAAGGCTACAGGTTGTATTATTGTAGATCTTGGTCTTTGAGGATCTCGATAGAAGCTGGGACTTAGAAAGCTTTCCCAGAGGAAGCCTTGAGCTTTCTGCTTGTATTCGTGCGGTGATTTCCTGGTCTGTCTCATTCCTTTCATTGAGTATAGCCACAAGATATTTAAAGTCTTTTACCCTTTCAAAGTCTTTGTCCTCCACCTTCTGTGGTCTTTCATCATTTTCTCTGCTAACTACGTGGTATTTTGTCTTATATATATTCAACTTCAGGTCTGCTCTCATTGCCTCTACCAATAATGTTCTTGTCATCTGAACCAGGTCTTGAAAGTATTTAGAGAGTAAAATTAACCCAACTAAGATGAACCCAATTATAAGTGATAGCGCTGAAATGAATGTTGTGTGTGAATGGATATCATCGAGGATTCACCGAAATTGGAATTAATTTCTACACAGAGGACGACCAGAAGCAGAGGATATGTGACCAACAACATGGCGGCTATGGCACAATAGGCAGAATGAATGGGAACTTATAGACGACTTGTGAGGGACTCCCAGCAAGAGGCGGCTGTGGCAGGTTGGCGCCGTGAATCCGTTAGGTTCCATTGGATGATACCACTGGGACTATGGACGACGGCACTAGCTCAGCTGTGGCCGTATGTGGGAGGTGAGGCACGGTGAGTTCGGAATTGTTCACAGACGGTATGGGTTTCAAGGGTATAGGCTGTCTCCAGCAATCTGGGGCTCACTCGCATAGCATCGACCATGGAATTCCGCAGAAAGGGCTTCCTGAAGAATATATCTTAACCCTGAAGTTTCCCAGTTGTTAAGGCCAAGAACTGGGAGCCAGCCACCCGCTGTCATCGTAGCACAGATGAACAACTTAAGTATCACGGTTTAAGACGTTTTTTCTTTTCATTTAATATTTCATAAGTTTCCTGAAACGTGGAAGGAGTGTATAGAGGGCCTATACAAGGGCGATGTATTTGAGGACAATATTATGGAAATGGAAGAGGATGTAGATGAAGATGAAATGGGAGATAGGATACTGCGTGAAGAGTTTGACAGAGCACTGAAAGACCTAAGTCGAAACAAAGCCCCGGGAGTAGACAACATTCCATTAGAACTACTGACACACTTGGGAGAGCCAGTCCTGGCAAAATTCTACCATCTGGTGAGCTAGATGTATGAGACAGGCGAAATAGCCTCAGACTTCAAGAAGAATATAATAATTCCAATCCCAAAGAAAACAAGTGTTGACAGAAGTGAAAATTACCGAACTATCAGTTTAATAAGTCAGGCTGCAAAATACTATCGCGAATTCTTTACAGACGAATGGAAAATCTGGTAGAAGCCGACCTCGGGGAAGATGAGTTTGGTACCGCAGAAATAGTGGAACACGTGATGCAATACTGACCCTGCGAGTTATCTTAGAAGACAGATTAAGGAAAGGCAAACCTACGTTTCTAGCATTTGTAGACTTAGAGAAAGCTTTTGACGATGTTGACTGGAATACTCTCTTTCAAATTCTGAAGGTGGTAGGGTAAAATAGAGGGAGCAAAGGCTAATTACAAATTGTACAGAAACCAGAAGGCAGTTATAAGAGTCGAGGGACATAAAAGGGAAGCAGTGGTTGGGAAGGGAGTGAGACAGCGTTGTAGCCTCTCCCCGATGTTATTCAATCTGTATACTGGGCAAGCAGTAAAGGAAACAAAAGAAAAATTTGGAGTACGGCTTAAAACCCATGGAGAAGAAATAAAAACTTTGAGGTTCGCAGATGACATTGTAATTCTGTCAGAGACAGTAAAGGACTTGGAAGAGCAGTTGAACGGAATGGACAGTGTCTTGAAAGGAGGATATAAGATGAACATCAACAAAAGCAAAACGAGGATAATGGAAAGTAGTCGAATTAAGTCGGGTGATATTGAGGGAATTAGATTAGGAAATGAGACACTTAAAGTAGTAAATGAATTTCACTATTTGGGGAGCAAAATAACTGATGATGGTCGAAGTAGAGAGGATGCAAAATGTAGACTGGCAATGGCAAGGAAAGCGTTTCTGAAGAAGAGAAATTTGTTAACATCGAGTATAGATTTAAGTGTCAGGAAGTCGTTTCTGAAAGTATTTTATGGACTGTAGCCATGTATGGAAGTGAAACATTGACGATAAATAGTTTGGACAAGAAGAGAATAGAAGCTTTCGAAATGTGGTGCTACAGAAGAATGCTGAAGATTAGATGGGTAGATCACATAACTAATAAGGAGGTATTGAATAGAATTGGGGAGAAGAGGAGTCTGTGGCACAACTTGACTAGAAGAAGGGATCGGTTGGTAGGACATGTTCTGAGACATCGAGGGATCACCAATTTAGTATTGGAGGGCAGCGTGGAGGGTAAAAATCGTAGAGGGAGACCAAGAGATGAATACACTAAGCAGATTGAGAAGGATGTAGGTTGCAGTAGGTACTGGGAGATGAAGAAGCTTGCACAGGATAGAGTAGCATGGAGAGCTGCATCAAACCAGTCTCAGGACTGACGACCACAACAACAACAAGAATTATTGAAATAGCTTACATTACAAATCGTGAAGTGAATGTTAATTGCAGTTGTATTTAATTTTCTGTAGCTGTGTGAAAATATGGTCTGCCTTAGATTCCAGGTGGGATGTGTAGATATTGTAAGCGATAATACACTGAAGCGCCAAAGAAACTGGTACAGGCATGTGCATTCAAATACAGAGATATGTAAACAGGCAGAATATGGCGCTGGTGTCTGGCACAGTTGTTAGATCGGTTACTACTGCTACAGCGGCAGGTTATCAAGATTTAAGTGAGTATGAACGTGGTGTTATAGTCGGCGCACGAGCGAAGGGACACAGCATCTCCGAGGTAGTGATGAAATGGGGATTTTCCCGTACGACCATTTCACGAGTGTACAGTGAATATCAGGAATCCGGTAAAACATCAAATTTACGACATCGCTGTAGCTGGGAAAAAATCCTGCAAGAACGGGACCAACGACGACCGAAGAGAATGGTTCAACGTGACAGAACTGCAACCCTTCCGCAAACTGCTGCAGATTTCAATGCTGGGCTATCAACAAGCGTCAGTGTTGCGAACCATTCAACGAGACTTCATCGACGTGGGCTATCAGAGCCGAAGGCTCACTCGTGTACCCCTGATGACCGCACGACAAAAAGCTGCACGCCTCGCCTGGGCTCATCAACACCGACATTTTACTGTTTATGACTGGAAACATGTTGCCTGGTCGGACGAGTCTCGTTTCAATTTGTATTGAGTGGATGGACGTGTGTGGGAATGGAGAGAACCTCATGAATCCATGGACCTTGCATTTCAGCAGGGGACTGTTCAAGATGGTAGAGACTCTGTAACGGTGTAGAGCTCGTGCAGTTGGAGTGATATGGGACCCCTGATATGTCTAGATACGACTCCCACATGTACGCAAACATCCTGTCTGATCACCTGCATCCATTCACGTCCATTGTGCATTCCGACGGACTTGGGCAATTCCAGCAGAACGATGCGACACCCCAGACGTCCAGAACTGCTACAGAGTGGCTCCAGGAACACTCTTCAGAGTTTAAACACTTCCGCTGGCCATCAAACTCACCAGACATGAACATTATTGATCATATTTGGGGTGTCTTGCAACGTGCTGTTTAGAAGACATCTCCAACCCCGTACTCTTACAGATTTATGAACAGCCCTGCAGGATTCATGGCGTCAATTCCCCCCAGCATTGCTTCAGACATTAGTCGAGTACATGCCATGTCGTGTTGCGACCCTTCTGCGTGCTCTTGGGGGCCCTGCACGATATTAGGCAGGTAGGTGTACCAGTTTCCTTGGATCTTCTTTGTAGACAAATGAATAAAGAAATATCTTCGGTATAGTGTCTAGAAAAGGTTACAGACATTGGATACCAAAAACCATTTTCACATTCTTATTTTTTTTGTTCTGTAATGAACGGATGGAAATTTTGGTAGACCAGAAACGTGAGACGGTGCGGTGTTTGTGGGGACGTCAGCGGGCGGCCCACATAAGTGACAGCTGACAGCTTGTTTACGCCACGGGCCAGGAACGCAAAACAGACACAGCGGCGGCCGTAACTCTTCTAGCGTGAGAGACAAGGACTGCGTACGTGACCGACGAGCACGGCTGGCTGCGATTTTCGCCGGCCGGCGCCGCTCGTAATCCGCTTACGGCGGAATGACGCGCGCCCTTCTCCGCTCGCAGATGTAACCTCTGGCGGCAGCTGCACGTGGTGAATGCCCCTCTCTAGGCTCCCTCCAGGAAGATCGCGCACTGTCGCTGCTGAAATTAGAACTACAAAGGCTACAGAAAGATGATACTGCAGTGCCTGTGGCGTTAAGAACGATGTAACGTTCCCTCGGACATGCATGTCAATTAAAATATCCTCTCTTGTATGGGAATTATATAATATGTGTACGAGTACAGGATGTGACGCAGGAACAATGACACACGGAAATTCGGGTCTGGTCAAGAGTTGTGCACGGATAGCCAAAACGGTTAAGGCGACCACTCGTGTAAAGCGGGATGTCCGGGTTCGAGTCCCGGCCCGGCACAATCTGTCATTGTCGTCATTCCCTAACACAACTGATGGTCGTTCTTATGCGCAACTGCGAATACATTTAATGCTACAGACAAAATCCCTGCAACTCCCAAAGTTGGCAAGCTCACCATCAACCTCAAATACGAGGGCACTGCAAAAGAAATGCACAGTATTTTTTTAAAACCCATCTTTTATTCTACATATTTGAAAGTTTTACAGTGTGTAGATACATCCTTTAGGGACAATGTTTTCATTTTTCCACATAATTTCCATCCCTCTCAACTGCCTTACTCCATCTTGGAACCAGCGCCTGTATACCCGCACGGTAAAATTCTGGACCAACCTGTTGGAGCCACTGTCTGGCAGCGTGCACAAGGGAGTCATTATCTTCAAACCTTGTTCCACGAAGAGAGTCTTTCAGTTTCCCAAAGAGATGATAGTCACATGGCGCCAGGTCAGGACCGTAAGGCGGGTATTTCAGTGTTGTCCATCCGAGTATTGTGATCGCTTACATGATTTTTTGACTGACATGTGGCAGTACATTGTCGTGCAACAGCAAAACATCCTGCTTTTGCCGACGTGGTAGAATACGACTCAGTCGAGCTTGAAGTTTCTTCAGTGTCGTCAGATATGCATCAGAGAATCGAACAACACCGTAGCAGAAGGTGTGGTTTAGAATTTTTTTTTTCTTGGGTGAATTTGCATGATGCCACTCCATTGATTGCCTCTTCGTCTCTGTTGGAGCCATGTTTCATAACCAGCCACAATTCTTCCAAGAAATTCATCTTCACCATTCTCGTACTGTTCCAAAAGTTGGCTGCATACCGTTTTTCTTGTTTCTTTGTGAGCCACTGTCAACCTCCTGGGAACCCACCCGGCACAAACCTTTTTTAACGCCAACTCTTTCAGTATTCTGCAAACACTCCCTTCCCCTATCCCAACGTAGCGTGACAATTCGTTCACTGTGATGCGTCTGTCAGCAGTCACCAATTCGTTAACTCTCTGCACATTGTCTGGAGTATGTGCTGTACCAGACCTACCGCTGCGAGGACAATCCTCAATATTGCCGTGCCCGCTTTCATCACGTAACCTGCTTACCCACCGACTAACTGTACTGCGATCGACAGCAGCATCTCCATACGCCTTTTTCAACCTCTTGTGGATGTTTCCCACTGTCTCGTTTTCACAGCACAGGAATTCTATGACAGCACGTTGCTTCTGACAAACGTCAAGTGTAACAGCCATCTTGAAGACATGCTGACACGGCGCCGCTCACAGGAACAGGTTGAACTCAGTGTGAAAACAAGCGGGAAGGATGTATCTACACACTGTAAAACTTTCAGACATGCGGAATGAAAACTGTATTTTTATAAAAATAGTGTGCATTTCTTTTGGAGTGACTCTCGTATATTTGCGCAGAAGCAATAATTTGTAAGCGTAAGTTTGTGCTGCCGTTGCCACTGTGAATGAAACTTTTCAGCGTATGCGACCACATTGTTAGTACATAAAATTCTCCCACGTTTAGGCCACTGTTGCAAATAACGTTTCTTAGGGTGTTTTGCTTACTCAGTAATAATTTATTAGGCGCCTTTGAAACGGAAGCTACTGTGACTTTTGCATGTTAAGTGAGGCACAAAACCTCTGTTCAGTTGTTTCTGACTACGATTCATTGCAAGTCTGCCATGTTCCTGGTGTGCGCACATATACTTTATCCATTCTTCTCAATATCGCTCGCTTACACGCCATCCCAATTTATACATTAGCTGGTTTCCCTAAACCACTTATGCTGAATTATGGGACGCTCCCTTAGAACGTGGCTCCGACCGTTTGCTGCGTTTCTAATAACTTCGTCGTAGGCTGAAAGTGAAGTTCAAATCTTCCTTCCGCATAATGCATACCAACTGCATGCGTAGGAGCTACTTGTCCAACAACTGCATCCATTTGTTTGAGAGATACGCTTCAGCCGTTGACAAATACCTTCCGGTGCAGTTGCATCCTTCACTACAAGATTAGTGGTGAACTACTTAATATTGTCCTATCAACGAAAAATACTAAGGTTAGGCCGATATTCTTGTGTACAGTATTCGAATTGCGCATATCTGGGAGAGTTATGAAGTTACTGAATATTGTTTTTTCCCCTCTAAAGCGTCCAGTATTTCAGAACAATTTTCTTGTGTTATGGTTCGCATTGACAACAACAAAATATTGGAAATTTTTACGAAGCTGCTGTCACAGAAACGTACATGTGTTGCCTAGAGGAATACGAGATTTGCAGATGCTACATCATATATAGGGTGTGGCGTGTATAAGTGTAGGCGTTTTTATTTGTGGCTCCTTACAATGTACACACATCAGTGTGTTAACTGTGTTTTCTCTGCGTCGAACGGTCTTCCCACAAACATGTCACAACTTTACGATCTGATGCTTTCTGCACGGTCGTAACTGAACCATTATGTGGACTACGCGTGTCAGTATAGAGTAAACGCCTGGTGTCTACGTGTCCACAGTTCAACACCCGATCTGTCACCCAGGGCAAAGTAAGCATTCTTGGAGGTACTAATCAGCCTAAAAGCATACTAGTCTTAATAGTTATAATTAACAGTCTGCAAATGAAGTAAATGCTGATGTAATGTTGTTCACCGTTCTCGGTCACCTATAGAAATATCTGCACTTATGCCCATTACACCCTGTATAATGACATACCTTGCTTGGCTGTGTGATAGTGCATAGGGAAAAGAACACTGGAAAGGTGATCTGTTAACCAACAACCATTCGATTTTTAAATTCTATCATGTACTGGGACTATAAAATTACTAATAATAATACTGATTTAAGACAGTAATTCTCTCAAATTGTTAAATCACAACAGTAGCCCTCTTTGCGTTGTGCTATGGATAAAAATTTTTAGTTTTATTTTGCAAGGAAACTAAATGCCACCTACATTTCAACATTCACAACACTCACAACATTCACGATTAATTTGTCACTTTCCATTGTAATCACCATCTTTGTCCATAGTTTTTTTTCCACCTTGAAACAAGAGCAACTATACTTGTACAGTAAAAATCATGGACCTGTTTCCTCAGCCTTTTCAAGCGCTCCACGTCTACAGTGAGCGTTTTTGAGTAGGCTGAACAGGTGCAAGTCTGTTCGTGCAAGGTCAGGGCTGTATGGTGGCTGGGGAGAAACTTCACATACAATATTTGCAATTTCGCCTGTGATGCATTTACTAGTCTGTGATCTTGCATTGTCGTGCGAAGGACGGGTGAACGCAAAGAAGACGTGCTTTCGACTTCTTGAGGGTTTTCACGTATTGGATAGAGTTTATTGTGCACTTTATCACTGGCAGGCTGCTCTGCGTCGCTTCACCCAACTTTGTTTGCCCTTCAGTTTCTCTACAATGATGAACCCACCATCAGCCTATGTTGACGTCTAAAGTAGCATCCCCCTACGTCTTCTTCTGCACTTGAGAAATGTGACTGGGCGTTTCACCTTCTACAGCAGGGGAATCAGTCACAGTACGCTGTCATTGACGTACGCCTGTAATGTGGTTCGCGGGATACTTTTGAATTGAAAGTTATTCTTTGATTTATTGATACTTTTTGTGAAAAGGATTATGTGCGCTGTAATTATTACGAGTGCAGAAATGGAACCACATCACAACACCGAGCGAGGTGGCGCAGTGGTTAGACACTGGACTCGCATTCGGGAGGACGACGGTTCAATCCCGCGTCCGGCCATCCCGATTTAGGTTTTCCGTGATTTCCCTAAATCGCTCCAGGCAAATGCCGGGATGGTTCCTTCCAAAGGGCACGGCCTATTTCCTTCCCCATCCTACCCTAATCCGATGAGACCGATGACCTCGCTGTCTGGTCTCCTTCGCCAAAACAATCCAATCCAACATGATAACAGATGTCTGCGAACGTATTTAATATGCACGACGTAATCAGAGAAGGCAGACAGAAAATATGTATTTTTCAATACATACGGTCTGATTCAGCAAATCACCTAACTTGGAAACCTCATTTTCCGTAATCGTAGTATTTCGTGCACATTCAGCTGTCTGTTGTGATCTCTTGTTGCTTTTCCCCTTTTTTTTCTCGCCGTGTGCGGACGCATATCCAAACCAAGAACACATCGTGAAATAAGTAAAACAGAATTATTTTTGGATCTCAGTAACTACGTTTTAAAATACGGCAGAAAACTACATTTACAAGAGAAACGCTACTATTTTTCTCTCATCAAGCCCAGATAATAGCAAAGTGATCAAAGATGAGAAGAACTATTTCCTTATTTAAAAAAAATGAAGATGGCGCTTTCAGTTGACTGTACCAAAGACTGCGTCTTTTCCATTTCGAGGCGTACATCCTGAATAAACTTATCTATGGGATCGTATGAAGATAAAAATATTATGACCCGTTTACTATAACGAATAATGATTAATCAAATTCTTCCAAGAGCAAAAAAGAATTGTCTTTCGTTATTGAACACTTCATTATACTATAAGTCATGGCCACCATTCTGTAAACTTATACAGTGCTGCCATTTGTTGACGTACGGCGCCGTTATCGTAGTTGGCTGGAGTAGATTTGCCGAAGTGTGCCAAATTCATTACTAGTATATTACCAACTTAAGGTAGTAGCACTCACAGAATACGTTTCGACTACGTGTGTAGCTTTCTACAGACAGCTGCAAAGCACTTTAAGATACAAAAATCGATTTTAAAAGGGATGTTGTAGAATTTTGGAACACGTATTGTGTTCGAGTATAATGACTTTTCTGGAGACTAGAAATCTACTCTGTAGGAATCAGCATGGGTTTCGAAAAAGACGGTCATGTGAAACCCAGCTCGCGCTATTCGTCCACGAGACTCAGAGGGCCATAGACACGGGTTCACAGGTAGATGCCGTGTTTCTTGACTTCCGCAAGGCGTTCGATACAGTTCCCCACAGTCGTTTAATGAACAAAGTAAGAGCATATGGACTATCAGACCAATTGTGTGATTGGATTGAAGAGTTCCTAGATAACAGGACGCAGCATGTCATTCTCAATGGAGAGAAGTCTTCCGAAGTAAGAGTGATTTCAGGTGTGCCGCAGGGGAGTGTCATAGGACCGTTGCTATTCACAATATACATAAATGACCTGGTGGATGACATCGGAAGTTCACTGAGGCTTTTTGCAGATGATGCTGTGGTGTATCGAGAGGTTGTAACAATGGAAAATTGTACTGAAATGCAGGAGGATCTGCAGCGAATTGACGCATGGTGCAGGGAATGGCAATTGAATCTCAATGTAGACAAGTGTAATGTGCTGCGAATACACAGAAAGATAGATCCATTATCATTTAGCTACGAAATAGCAGGTCAGCAACTGGAAGCAGTTAATACCACAAATTATCTGGGAGTACGCATTAGGAGTGATTTAAAATGGAATGATCATATGATGTTGATCGTCGGTAAAGCAGATGCCAGACTGAGATTCATTGGAAGAATCCTAAGGAAATGCAATCCGAAAACAAAGGAAGTAGGTTACAGTACGCTTGTTCGCCCACTGCTTGAATACTGCTCAGCAGTGTGGGATCCGTACCAGATAGGGTTGATAGAAGATATAGAGAAGGTCCAACGGAGAGCAGCGCGCTTCGTTACTGGATCATTTAGTAATCGCGAAAGCGTTACGGAGATGATAGATAAACTCCAGTGGAAGACTCTGCAGGAGAGACGCTCAGTAGCTCGGTACGGGCTTTTGTCAAAGTTTCGAGAACATACCTTCACCGAAGAGTCAAGCAGTATATTGCTCCCTCCTACGTATATCTCGCGAAGAGACCATGAGGATAAAATCAGAGAGATTAGAGCCCACACAGAGGCATACCGACAATCCTTCTTTCCACGAACAATACGAGACTGGAATAGAAGGGAGAACCGATAGAGGTACTCAAGGGACCCTCCGCCACACACCGTCAGGTGGCTTGCCGAGTATGGATGTAGATGTAGTTGTAGACGTAAGAATAAGTAGTATAGAACATGTGGCACCTAGTAGCATAGTTTTCATCAACAACGGCGACCGTTTTACGTCTACTGCTGGGTAAGAACCTGGTGTAGATTTATGGTCTTCAGCATCCGACCTGCTCCGGAACGTTTTGTAATGTGACCCGTTCACCGTACATCAGGTCGTCTCCTCGGTGCTCGTGGGATTCCAGTAAAGAATTTTCTTGGCCTATACAACATTCTTTCTCATACCTACAAGTCCCATTCACGGTCACTGCATTTCCAGTTACATTCATTACTAGACTTTATGTGTAAAGGTCTGTCTTCATCACACAAACTTTGCATTTCACAATTACCGGTTTCGGCCACTGCCATCTTCAGATTATAAAAATTTTCTGGTGTAACTACCAGCGCCAAAAATCTATATGTCTAGGTATATGGAAGTGGCACTCACTTTGTACCTACATATACAGATTTTGATGTAGATAACTACATCAGAATATTTTGGTGATCTGAAGAGACAATGGCCGAAACGAGTAGTTGTGAAATGCATAGTTTATGTGGTCAAGATGGACCTTTATAAATAAAGTGTCATAACATGATCGCGGACTCATTACAGACTTCTTGTCTTTAGTTGATAAATCAATATTAGGCCTACTTCTTCCATTCCAATCTTTTCCCTGTCCCGTTTGTTTGTTTTTCTGACTCCCATAATTATTCACGACAGGTACGGCTTCTTCTTCTTCTCTCTGAGTAACTCAGTTTTGGAATTATTTTTTATCGAAAAGTCCATGCGTCACTGTCATAAGTCAAAACTTGAAATACACGCAGTTTGTAAACTCTTCTGTCCAGAAACATGAGAAGCTTGGGTTTTAAAACCGTCTTTAGTTTACCTATAACTGTTTAGGCCATTTTTATTTTTCTGTTTATTCATTCTTCTGTGCGTTTAGTCACTGTTTTCACTTGATTTACATTGAGAAACTCATCGAATTGTTCTATGACTTTATTGTTAACTTTTAATATTTCCTTTCTGACGTTATCGTTGTATAGTGTTATAGTCTTGGTACAGTTATTTTTCAGCCATACATTCAAACTTGGTGCATTAAGTTTCTGCGTTATCTATTGAAGTATTACAAGTAAACAGCGTAATGTTATTAGAAAAACAAAGAGGGTTCTGGTACGTTCCGTTTACACGCACCGGTATTCCTTCTCAGTTTACTGATCTGAAAACTTCCTGTAGTATAATTGCATCTAGTTAATTCAATAAAGATAAAAGTTTATTGCCTAGCATCTCAGAGGATGAAATAAAAAGAACTGGCAGTTAACAGTCCCTTAAAGTGCGGAGTATCCTTGCCGAACTACTCTTTCAATCGCGATTTTCTGACTATGCTAATGGAGTCTATTAAAAATTGTAGTATTGACGCCTATGTTTTCCGGCATTCTGACATTGATTGAATCAGTGCCCTTCCCGCCTAGGGCTGTTGATACAGAATTTATCGAAACTGATACTGATGTGAAAAAGGCTTATAAATGAAATACATGGTGGTGTGATAAAGATGGTTCAACAATGACAGTTCAAGCAGTGTGTAGACTGCAAGTCTATCCAGTTCTGCTAACAAATGGCACCTTAGGTAGAAGGTGAAGTAGCTAGCGGTTGGAAGATGAATCCTCTATAAAAAAAAGTGGTACCACGGAGGTTGATATTGTATTGTTCATATTATTTATATACTAAACCCCAGTTTTGGGAGCTAATTATGTAGGATTGCTTCTTTCGCAACTCCTTGTTTTAAAAGATATTTAATTTAATGTCTGGCTATTTCTGAATTAATTTATGGAATACTAAAAATATTTAATCTTAAGGGACTGCCAGTTCTTTTCATTTCATCCCCTGAGATGCTAGGCAATAAACTTTTACCATTATTGAATTCACGAGATGCATGTATTCAAAACTAGCGCGCTGACATTTGTTTAACTACCAGGAAGAAAATGGAAGGCGTAATTTACCAACTTATTTCTGTACTCCAGCCGCTTTAAGTTACTGTTCATGTGTATTTGAGTATTAATGTGACATTGTGTTAAAAAAAGGAACAGGTTAAAATTACTCTCCCATACACCTGAAATTCTGCATGTATTGAGTCAGTAGAAGTTTTATGGTGTATTTGAGTCTGACATATTTTCTTCATGCACTTTAAGTATGAGCATTGTTCAAAATACGTAATGTCTCATGTAAACGGTTTGTTTGCGAACCTGAAAAGTTATTCTCCAGCTGCCACCTGCGACACAGCAGCCGTGGAGCAAGTTACATATCTAGCTTTTTCAATGGTTGTTTGTAGTTTAATTCTTAAATTCTGTGTGAGTACTTAAGAGGTTTAATCACGCGTTTTAGCAACTGTAGACTCGCGTAATCTGTAGTGCAGTTGTCAGGTTTTTTTTTTGAACAACCAGCGATCGCTCGGTTCAGCCTAGTTAGTTTCTAGCTGCTGCCTGTGGCGTGCCAACAGAGCAGCAAGTTACATATTTCGCTTTTTCCGTGTATTTTAACTGTTTAATCTTTAAATTCCGTGTGTGCTTTTGTATTTAAGAAGCGTAATATCGCGTTTTAATAAGCGTAAAGAGTAGACTCACGAAGTGCATAGCACAGTTGTCATTTCTTTTGAACGGTCAGCTACACAGTTCAGTCAGCCGGCAGCCTAAATTGGTGACTCCTCACGGAGGTAGCAAGATACATATTTAGCATTCTTCCTGTACTTTTCTGGTTAATTCTTAAGTTAGTAGTATTAGGATGCGTGTATGCTTTCTGCGGACGTTTCAGTCGGAAGAGAGCGTGCAAGAGTGCGTATGGTTGCGTGTCCCTTCAGCGGCCGAACGCGATCGCGTTCATTACTTTGGAATGGGACTATTCCATAGTCCTGTTGTGGCGAGTGTTCGGTTTCCATTTGGCTGTCCCTTACACACGTTCGGTGTGACGCGTTCAGGATTTCACTACTAACCTATACAAAAATTGACTTTCTGCCTTCCTGTTACTTGTTTGTGAGATCCCTGTTTCTAATTACGTTCTCCGATGCTGCCATGATCAACGAGCCAGGAGGATCTTTCAGGTGATCTACAATTTATCTGTAGATAGCGGGATGATTTTACAGTAGAGCAGCAAATCCGGTAGTCACCATCAATAGTATTCCACAATTCCATGTTGTTATCACCATGTCGTGATTCTGTTGAGACTCACGTACTTACCTTTCATTTGATAAACGCTCCTGAGTTCCCGATTCAGTGAGGTACCGGTTATAAATTTCTTTTTTTTTTCCTTTTTCTTTTTACAATTTAAATTTGGTTAATATTCTTTATTTTACGCCGTGCGATGAGCAAATATCGACATTGTGGAATTAAAAGCACATGCGTGACAACTTATGTATGTCACGTCTTACATTGTGTAGATATCGGATTCATCTTATGTGGCCGTACGTCGTAATACAAAAATCTGTGTGGGCACAATCCAAATCTAATGCTACAGCATCTCATGCCGCATAATAAAATAATTTATTATATGATTTATAATACAGTATAACAATAAACTAATTTATAAATTTCCCAAGGCTTATCTATAAAAAACAAACAAGACAGCCACAATTTGATATTTTTATGGTTCCTTTACAGGCACTTCTTTTCTTGCTATACTAGTTCCGATATGATGTAGCAAAAAGACAGCACTAAAGTCTAACAATTTCATTTTAGCCTCGTAGTCTTGAGATTTGTCTACCGCTTTTCCTATCATAGTTGCGTTGGTTCAAATGGCCCTGGGCACTATGGGACTTAACTTCTGAGGTCATCAGTCCCCTAGAACTTAGAACTACTTAAACCTAACTAACCTAAGGACATCACACACATCCATGCCCGAGGCAGGATTCGAACCTACGACCGTTGTGGTCGCACGGTTCCAGACTGTAGCGCCTAGAACCGCTCGGCCACTACGGCCGGCCATAGCTGCGTTTTTGGGTACTTACATTTCGCAGCGTCCGTTGTTTTTCCCAGCTATTTTACAGGAGTGAACAAAAATATGGAAACACTTAAGACCCAGCACATTACAATACCCAGTCGCGCGTAGGAAAATCATTGGCATTCAAAACAACTACCACTCGTGTCGGAATGGATAAATACAGGTCTTGTATGTTTTTCAAGGTAGTCCCGTACCATTCTTCCTGCAAAATTGTGACAAGTTCAGATAACGATGCTGGACGTGGGTAGAGATCACGAAAATTTCTCTAGAAAGTAGACTTAAAAGGCCCAGTAGCCTTCAGATCTGGTGACTGTGATGGTCTAGGGAGAGGCGACAGTTCATCCTCGTGCTCACAAAATGATTCCTGGACTATGCGAGCTGCGTGAAGATGGTCCTTGCCATCTTGTAACATAGCATTAGCATTGAGGAACAAATACTGTACCGCTGGATGCACCCGATTAGCTAAAATGATCACATAATCTTCAGCAGAAATGCGACCTTGCAGAGTAACCACGGTGGCCACGGAATAACACGAGGTTGCCCAAATCACCATGGAGCCCCCGCCATGTTTCACTCTCGGGAGCCCGCCGTGGTGGCCAAGCGGTTAAAGGCGCTACAGTCTGGAACCGCGCGACCGCTACGGTCGCAGGTTCGAATCCTGCCTCGGGCATGGATGTGTGTGATGTCCTTAGGTTAGTTAGGTTTAAGTAATTCTAAGTTCTAGGGGACTGATGACCTTAGAAGTACGAACACCAACAATTTGCCCACGTTTGAATGCACTGAGGTCCCACATAATGCACTCACAACCACACAGAACCGCGAGTGACACTTGCAGCGTACTGAGGACTTTCTACAGCTGCCCTTCAAAAAATGATGCACGCAGATGACGTATCTGGATGTCAGTATAACCTCTTAAACGAACAAACCAGCGGCGGTGTGTAAATGTTTAAGGGGGGTAGGACGTGAAACGGGCCGACTCGGAGCAGGAGAGGCACCACAGGACATTTTAATTTGCACTGTCTATATTTTTACAAATAAATTCATAAAACTTTGTCAGCAAGACCAGGAAGGATTCCGAATTCACACTCATAGCAGAGGAAGTTCAAAAACATAACAAAACAAATTTTTTTTACATGTGAAATTTCATCATTTTTTCACTTGGTATTGGCTGCATTTGTTGCTGTAGGTACACTTTTCTTCATAAGTAAGAGAGATTCTTCGATGAATTTTGCACAGCGTACAAACCATACTTACATGTGTATGAAACTCTAGAATTTTCCAAATCTGTTAAAAACTGTGGTAAAAATTGAGATAATTAGCTATAAAATTCGAGTTTTCTCTAAACACGAAGTTTAAAACGTAACATTTTTCCATAGATTGAATAAATTCTAGAGTTTCATACACCTGTAAGTATGGTTTGTAAGCTGTGCAAAATTCATCGAAGAAGAAAAGTGTAACTATAGCAACAAATGCAGCCAACAGTAAGAGAAAAAATCATGAAATTTCAAATTTAAAAAATATTATTTTTTCGTGTTTTTGAACTTCCACTGCTATGAGTGTGAATCCTAAATCCTCTTGGTCATGGTGACTAAGTTTTATGAATTTATTTGTAAAAGGATAGACAGTGCAAATTAAAATGTCCTGTGGTGCCTCTCCTTCACGAAGTCGGCCCGTTTGACGTCCTACCCCTCTTAACGTTTCAGACAATTCTTGAGGAATATGGAGTTACCAGTAAGTTATCTTCGCTTTTCTGTAATACCTTCTACAAACTCCGAAGCCAGTGTACGATGCGTGGCGGAGGGTACCGTGTACCATTACTCGTCATTTCCTTTATTGTTCCATTCGACAACGATTTCACTGTTTTCCGTTCCTCCCCCCCTCCCTCCCTTCGGTTTCATATACCCTCCACTGCTGGTGCTGCACCTGCTGTCTTTGATAATCGCACGTTGACGTCGAACATAGGTGGTGATTACATTAATGTGGGTAGACCATGTGTGAAATAGGTATATTTCGCGAAAAGGTCATCAAGGTAAAATTACAGAGAGGTCTACCAACAATATGACTTCCCACGCATCATCCGCGACTGCAGACGGAAAGCAGGGGAGCGGAAGTGGTACACAAAGTACTCCATGGTAAACACCATAAGGCGGCTCCAGGAGTGTATATCTAGACTTAGGACTAGAGACGTGACTACTGAATGATTTTTCTCCAACTACTCCATTTCTGACCTAGCATCTGTAAGCGTAACGACTGGTAATGTATGTCACACTGCCTCCAGCTCACCTTGTGAAAAGTAGATATTTATTGAATGATCGGGTTCGGTCCCCATATCAAGTAAGAGTTTTACACAACAGACTCCTCACTGCAAAAAACACGCTCACATGCACCAACACAGGAATAGGAAACTTGCTGTAAACCAAAATCGTGGACATCAGAACGGGCACTCTGACCTGAATCCAAATATGGGCCGGCCGTGTGGCCGAGCGGTTCTACGAACTTCAGTCCGGAACCGCCCGGCTGCTACGTGCGCAGGTTCGAATCCTGCCTCAGGCATGGATGTGTGTGATGTCCTTAGGTTAGTTAAGTCTAAGCAGTTCTAAGTCTAGGGGACTGATGACCTCAGATGTTAAGTCCAATAGTGCTTAGAGCCATTTGAACCATTTTCCAAATATGGAGCAGAATTCACTGATTTACTTTTTCTTTCTTGTGTAAGGTTAAATAACACAGTTAGCAACAAAGTTATTAATGTATAAAACCACATCTGGAAGGGCTGTGTCCGATCACAGAAATTTATGTTTTATGTGATTCCCCCAAAACGCTCAAGAGAAACTGTGGACTCATATCTGTGAAAAGGAGCAGCATATTAATCAAAATTCTCAACTTTCCCGTCAACTGATGTTTTCCAGTAGTGCTGCCACATTTGTAAATTTTCCATATTGACTGAAAACCACTGAGAAAACTTCACCTGGTCTATTCATTCGCTTCCTCTCAGCAATTCTGATCATCTTCACGTCACAGACTGAGTTCAAAGTCCTGCATGTTTCGCATCATTTGTATATTAACTGATTAAGATCCTACAAATCTATGAATAATTGCTGAAATTAATTATTCAATAATTAATTATTCAGATAATTATTAATTCAGATAATAAGATAAATGTCTAGTGGGGATTGTCAAAATAGAAACAGGAAAATCAATGAAGGAATATAAGAAGCAATGCCAGATGCATACAGCCAAGCAGAAACTCTCACAGGATTAATAATATCTCAGGTACATTACTAAAATCCTGTTCTTCACATATATGCAATGTTTTCAGTCACATGTACTATACATCACTATCACAGGGTGTATTTCGAGACGCACTGAAATACGCTGTTGTTAGCCTCTTTAATAATTACCAACCAAACTCACTGCTTACCTCCTTCTGGTACTCTTTGGAAATTATGTTCCTAATATAAAATACTTAGTCTCTGTTTGGATTTCAAAAAGGTTCCCTTTCAGAAAAAGCAGTTTTTCAGTTCGCTAATCAGATCATTCAAAATTTAAATGACAACTTATGGCCAACAAATATTTTCAGTAACTTGTCAAAAGCTCTACAGTACGCAGGTGACATATCAGAGATTATGGGGAAGTAGGCATTTATCAGTATGTCTAATGTGGCGAACGAGATACTGATTATTCTGTGTCACTCGGCCAAGGTCAAGACGACGAGCAGAATAAACAAAACACTTCGCAAAGTCGTTTTTACGAAATTTTAAAAGCGCATAATATTAAACTTAGAATGTTGTTCTCTTGGAATTAGGTCCAGTTTATCATAAAAACTTATAGTAGAAGTTTTCTGGAAGCTACCACCTTGTTGTTGTTGTTGTTGTGGTCTTCAGTCCTGAGACTGGTTTGATGCAGCTCTCCATACTACTCTATCCTGTGCAAGATTCTTCATCTCCCAGTACCTACTGCAACCTACATCCTTCTGAATCTGCTTAGTGTATTCATCTCTTGGTCTCCCCCTACGATTTTTACCCTCCACGCTGCCCTCCAATACTAAATTGGTGATCCCTTGATGCCTCAGAACATGTCCTACCAACCGATCCCTTCTTCTGGTCAAGTTGTGCCACAAACTTCTCTTCTCCCCAATCCTATTCAATACGTCCTCATTAGTTACGTGATCTACCCATCTAATCTTCAGCATTCTTCTGTAGCACCACATTTCGAAAGCTTCTATTCTCTTCTTGTCCAAACTATTTACCGTCCATGTTTCACTTCCATACATGGCTACACTCCATACAAATACTTTCAGAAATGACTTCCTGACACTTAAATCTATACTCGATGTTAACAAATTTCTCTTCTTCAGAAACGCTTTCCTTGCCATTGCCAGTCTACATTTAATATCCTCTCTACTTCGACCATCATCAGTTATTTTGCTCCCCAAATAGCAAAACTCCTTTACTACTTTAAGTGTCTCATTTCCTAATCTAATTCCCTCAGCATCACCCGACTTAATTCGACTACATTCCATTATCCTCGTTTTGCTTTTGTTGATGTTCATCTTATATCCTCCCTTCAAGACACCATCCATTCCGTTCAACTGCTCTTCCAAGTCCTTTGCTGTCTCTGACAGAATTACAATGTCATCGGCGAACCTCAAAGTTTTTATTTCTTCTCCATGGATTTTAATACCTACTCCAAATTTTTCTTTTGTTTCCTTTACTGCTTGCTCAATATACAGATTGAATAACATCGGGGAGAGGCTACAACGCTGTCTTACTCCCTTCCCAACCACTGCTTCCCTTTCATGTCCCTCGACTCTTATAACTGCCATCTGGTTTCTGTACAAATTGTATATAGCCTTTCGCTCCCTGTATTTTACCCCTGCCACCTTTAGAATTTGAAATAGAGTATTCCAGTCAACATTGTCAAAAGCTTTCTCTAAGTCTACAAATGCTAGAAACGTAGGTTTGCCTTTCCTTAATCTTTCTTCTACGATTAGTCGTAAGGTCAGTATTGCCTCACGTGTTCCAGTATTTCTACGGAATCCAAACTGATCTTCCCCGAGGTCGGCTTCTACTAGTTTTTCCATTCGTCTGTAAAGAATTCGTGTTAGTACTTTGCAGCTGTGGCTTATTAAGCTGATTGTCCGGTAATTTTCACATCTGTCAACACCTGCTTTCTTTGGGATTGGAATTATTATATTCTTCTTGAAGTCTGAGGGTATTTCGCCTGTTTCATACATCTTGCTCACCAGATGGTAGAGTTTTGTCAGGACTGGCTCTCCCAAGGCCGTCAGTAGTTCCGATGGAATGTTGTCTACTCCGGGGGCCTTGTTTCGACTCTGGTCTTTCAGTGCTCTGTCAAACTCTTCACGCAGTATCGTATCTCCCATTTTATCTTCATCTACATCCTCTTCCATTTCCATAATATTGTCCTCAAGTGCATCGCCCTTGTATAGACCCTCTATATACTCCTTCCACCTTTCTGCTTTCCCTTCTTTGTTTAGAACTGGGTTTCCATCTGAGCTCTTGATGTTCATACAAGTGGTTCTCTTATCTCCAAAGGTCTCTCTAATTTTCCTGTAGGCAGTATCTATCTTACCCCTAGTGAGATAAGCCTCTACATCCTTACATTTGTCCTCTAGCCATCCCTGCTTAGCCATTTTGCACTTCCTGTCGATCTCATTTTTGAGACGTTTGTATTCTTTTTTGCCTGCTTCATTTACTGCATTTTTATATTTTCTCCTTTCATCAATTAAATTCAATATTTCTTCTGTTACCCAAGGATTTCTACTAGCCCGCGTCTTTTTACCTACTTGATCCTCTCCTGCCTTCACTACTTCATCCCTCAAAGCTACCCATTCTTCTTCTACTGTATTTCTTTCCCCCATTCCTGTCAATTGTTCCCTTATGCTCTCCCTGAAACTCTGTACAACCTCTGGTTCTTTCAGTTTATCCAGGTCCCATCTCCTTAAATTCCCACCTTTTTCAAGTTTCTTCAGTTTTAATCTACAGGTCATAACCAATAGATTGTGGTCAGAGTCCACATCTGCCCCTGGAAATGTCTTACAATTTAAAACCTGGTTCCTAAATCTCTGTCTTACCATTATATAATCTATCTGATACCTTTTAGTATCTCCAGGGTTCTTCCATGTATACAACCTTCTATCATGATTCTTAAACCAAGTGTTAGCTATGATTAAGTTGTGCTCTGTGCAAAATTCTACCAGGCGGCTTCCTCTTTCATTTCTTAGCCCCAATCCATATTCACCTACTACGTTTCCTTCTCTCCCTTTTCCTACACTCGAATTCCAGTCACCCATGACTATTAAATTTTCGTCTCCCTTCACTATCTGAATAATATCTTTTATTTCATCATACATTTCTTCAATTTCTTCGTCATCTGCAGAGCTAGTTGGCATATAAACTTGTACTACTGTAGTAGGTGTGGGCTTCGTATCTATCTTGGCCACAATAATGCGTTCACTATGCTGTTTGTAGTAGCTTACCCGCATTCCTATTTTCCTATTCATTATTAAACCTACTCCTGCATTACCCCTATTTGACTTTGTGTTTATAACCCTGTAGTCACCTGACCAGAAGTCTTGTTCCTCCTGCCACCGAACTTCACTAATTCCCACTATATCTAACTTTAACCTATCCATTTCCCTTTTTAAGTTTTCTAACCTACCTGCCCGATAAAGGGATCTGACATTCCACGCTCCGATCCGTAGAATGCCAGTTTTCTTTCTCCTGATAACGACATCCTCTTGAGTAGTCCCCGCCCGGAGATCCGAATGGGGGACTATTTTACCTCCGGAATATTTTACCCAAGAGGACGCCATCATCATTTAATCATACAGTAAAGCTGCATGCCCTCGGGAAAAATTACGGCCGTAGTTTCCCCTTGCTTTCAGCCGTTCGCAGTACCAGCACAGCAAGGCCGTTTTGGTTATTGTTACAAGGCCAGATCAGTCAATCATCCAGACTGTTGCCCTTGCAACTACTGAAAAGGCTGCTGCTCCTCTTCAGGAACCACACGTTTCCCTGGCCTCTCAACAGATACCCCTCCGTTGTGGTTGTACCTACGGTACGGCTATCTGTATCGCTGAGGCACGCAAGCCTCCCCACCAACGGCAAGGTCCATGGTTCATGGGGAGGGCTACCACCTTTACTTTTTGAATTATTAAGTAAAAAACAATTTTCGTGTCAAAAAATGGAAAAAAGGGTTTAGATTAACTTAACTTAGTAAGTAAGATACAAAGTTAAAACGACAGCACTGCATTTGATACAAGTAATTACGAAACTGTACCAACTTTCACTATGATACTGTAATTCAACAAAGGTGCAGAAATTAGGAAGAGACAGTACAGAGGTCACTACCTACCCTCGGTTACATTTGAAAAATTCTGAAGATTAAAGTTTAAAAGTTGTCGGGCTGACAATTTTTCTACAATATAAATAGAGTATTGATTTACCTAGCGAAAAATTGAGATCGTTGAAGGACTTCAACTAACAACGACATAGATAATTTTGCACTCAGGAAGGGTGCTGGATGAATCCCGCTAATGAAGCCGGTAGCAATTTTAGAGCGAGCGTTTCCTTCGCCGTCTACACAGCGATTATATAAAGACCGTCGTGTCTGGACTTGAGAGATATTCGGTCGTTGTCAGTCATGCAGAATGTGTTACGTTGCACTATGGAAAGTGCCGTGATTCTGCCACGTCCGTGTCCGCTGGCCTCAGATGGCGTTAATGACGACTGATGGTTTTGTCGATCGAATGAGATGTTACATATACGTTGTGAAACTGTGTAGGAATGAATTAATAATTTAATTGGAAAGCCCGCCGGACGGAGTGGCCGAGCGGTTAAAGGCGCTACAGTCTGGAACCGCACGACCACTACGGTCGCAGGTTCGAATCCTGCCTCGGGCGTGGATGTGTGTGATGTCCTTAGGTTAGTTAGGTTTAAGTAGTTCTAAGTTCTAGGGGACTGATGACGTCAGCAGTTGAGTCCCATAGTGCTCAGAGCCATTTGAACCATTTTTTTGGAAAGCCCGTGTTTCGTTTTCGATGTTCACTTTCGTGTACCGCCCGCTGTATTATAGAAAACCCCATGGCAAGTGTCTTGAGATTATTCTCCACATTTAAGGCGAGCAATTAATTTGTCGTAACTAGAAACAAAGAGTTGAAATCGTCCATGAACTGTGCACAGTGCTGAGTACGACAAGACAAGCTTTAATGATTTTCAGAACTAATACTTCTGAATGTGATTTTCGTCAGAAAATACGGCTCAGTTAAACGACTGTCGTGGTTCCTGACACCTCTGCATTATTCCTACAGCGTTTGAACATTTTGTTTCGGTTTCGGCGAGCTGAATTATGAACCTGTGGACTGAGGGTTATTGAACAGCGTGTTTTCCATCGCTGTTTGGCTGTTCGCAGAAGTAGTTTTCAGGCCGTTGTAAGAGGCAATGGTATCCAAAAATCGCACAACTAAACAATTCAACTTACGAAACGAAAAATGACAGACCATACGGAAATATTTTTGTACTGTACGCAACGAAACAGCAACTTAAAAATAGGGATAATCACTATATTATACGGTTCGATATTGGGACCATTTTTGCTCTTGTGTAAATGATCTGCCATCATATAACCAAGAAGCAGAAATAGTTCTCTTTGCTGACGATACAAGTATTGTAATCAAGTTTAACGGAGAAACTTTAACATATTCAAATGAAGATTGTATTTACTTGAAAATTAATAACTGGTTCTCTGGAAAGGAATTGTCACTGCATTTAAATAGAACGTAATACATGTACCGACGAAATTGTTAGAAATAATGCATGACGGAGAGAAATCAATCAGTGAGACATAACATTCCTCCATCAGTCGAGGTGTGTAACGGTTCGGTACTGGATTCACATTTTGGGGCCGGTGGTTCAGATCCTCATCCAGCATATACAATGAAACGCCAAAGAACCTGGTATAGGCGTGCGTATTCAAAATGGTTCAAATGGCTCTGAGCACTATGGGACTTAACATCTATGGTCATCAGTCCCCTTGAACTTAGAACTACTTAAACCTAACTAACCTAAGGACATCACAGAACACCCAGTCGTCACGAGGCAGGGAAAATCCCCGTGCGTATTCAAATACAGGGATGTGTAGACAGGCTGATACGGTGCTGCGGTCGGCAACGCCTATACAGGGTGGTCCACTGATCGTGACCCGGCCAAATATCACACGAAATAAGCGTCAAACGAAAAAACTACAAAGAACTAAACTCGTCTAGCTTGAAGGGCGAAACCAGATGCCGCTATGGTTGACCCGCTAGATAGCGCTGCCATAGGTCAAACGGATATCAACTGCGTTTTTTAAAAATAGGAAACCCCATTTTTTATTACATATTCGTGTAGTACGTAAAGAAATATGGAAGTTTTAGTTGGACCACTTCTTTCGCTTTCTGATAGATGGCGCTGTAATAGTCACAAACATATGGCTCACAATTTTAGACGAACAGTTGGTAACAGGTACGTTTTTTTAATTAAAATACAGAACGTAGGTACGTTTGAACATTTTATGTCGGTTGCTCCAATGTGATACATGTACATTTGTGAACTTATCATTTCTGAGAACGCATGCTGTTACAGCGTGATTACCTGTAAATACCACATTAATGCAATAAATGCTCAAAATGATGTCCGTCAACCTCAATGCATTTGGCAATACGTGTACCGACATTCCTCTCAACAGCGAGTAGTTCGCCTTCCGTAATGTTCGCACATCAGTGACAATGCGCTGACGCAAGTTGGTAGGCGTTGTCGGTGGATCACTATAGCAAATGTCCTGCAACTTTCCCCATAGAAAGAAATCCTTAGACGTCAGATCCGGTGAACGTGCGGGCCATGGTATAGTGCTTCGACGATCAATCCACCAGTCATGAAACATGCTATTCAATACCGCTTCAACCGCACGCGAGCTAAGTGCCGGACATCCATCATGTTGGAAGTACATCGCCATTCAGTAATTCAGTGAAACATCTTGCAGTAACATTGGTAGAACATTACGTAGGAAATCAGCATACATTGCACCATTTAGATTGCTATCGATAAAATGGGGCCAATTATCCTTCCTCCCGTAATTCCGCACCATACATTAACCCGCCAAGGTCGCTGATGTTCCACTTGTCGCAGCCATCGTGGATTTTCCGTTGCCCAATAGTGCATACTACGCCGATTTACGTTACCGCTGTTGGTGAATGACGCTTCGTCGCCAAATAGAACACGTGCAAAAAATCTGTCATCGTCCCGTAATTTCTCTTGTGCCCAGTGGCAGAGCTCTACGTGACGTTCAAAGTCGTCGCCATGTAATTCCTGGTGCATAGAAATATGATACGGGTGCAATCGATGTTGATGTAGCATTCTCAACACCGACGTTTTTGAGATACCCGATTCTCGCGCAATTTGTCTCCTACTGATGTGCGGATTAGCCGCGACAGCAGCTAAAACACCTACTTGGACATCATAATTTGTTGCAGGTCGTGGATGATGTTTCACATGTGGCTGAACACTTCCTGTTTCCTTAAATGACGTAACTATCCGGCGAACTGTCCGGACACTTGGATGATGTCGTCCAGGATACCGAGCAGCATACATAGCAGACGCCCGTTGGGGATTTTGATCACAATAGCCATACATCAACACGATATCGACCTTTTCCGCAATTGGTAAGCGGTCCATTTCAACACGGGTAATGTATCACGAAGCAAACACCGTCCGCACAGGCGGAATATTACGTGATACCACGTACTTATACGTTTGTGACTATTACAGCGCCATCTATCACAAAGTGAAAAAAGTGTTCCAACTAAGAAGTTCATATTTCTTTTCGTACTAAACGAATGTGTAATAAAAATGGGGGTTCCTATTTTAAAAAACGCAGTTGATATCCGTGTGACCCATGGCAGCGCCATCTAGCGGGCCAACCATAGCGCCATCTGGTTTCCCCCTTCAAGCTAGACGAGTTTCGTTCTTTGTAGTTTTTTCGTTTGACGCTTATTTCGTGAGATATTTGCCCGGTCACTATCAATGGACCACCCTGTATAAGGTTATTTCACATCAATCCGGCAGCCGACAAGCCGGAATTTTTGCCAGCCGACACGGGAACTACCGCCTCTTCACACGTAGCCGACAGCCGCAAGGCATGCCGTGCCGTCCTTCCGTGTCTTGTGTATATTCAGTTGGCCTCGACTACAAATGGAGCACGACCAGCTATTAGCGTGGTATCTCTTGTACAGACATTTGAAAAACAGAAGAAGAAGAAGAGTGCATTGGGACTATCCACTCAATATGAAAAGAGACGAAGTGGGTGCATTCCATGTTCTTTTTGAGGGATTAAGGGGAGATAAGGTAAGTTTTTTAATTATTTTCGGATGAGTTTACGAACTTTTGACGATCTGCGTGCACGAATGAAGAGTTTACGTTAGATATACACTATCCACAATTTTTTTTCAGATATCTGGCTAGTGGCTGTACGTTCACAGATCTTCATTATAGTTACAGATTTGGCATTTCCACAATCAGTAAAATAGATGTGGGTGCCCACCTATGTGGTCTCTATGTTATGAATGTATGCCTCTACCCACGAAACACGACTTTGAAAACATTGCTGGACAATTTGAGCAAACAGCAAATTTTTCCTCGCTGCATTGGAGCTGTAGATGGAAAGCATATTCGTATCGTCCATCTATGTAACTCAATGCACTACAGTTACAAAGGATATTCATCTACAGTGTTGATGGCTGTGGCTGACTCTGACTATAGAATTATCTACGTAGATATCGGCAGTTACGGCAGTTATGAGAGTGATTCTGCTATATTTAAAAAATGTTCTTTCTGGAAATCACTGACGGGAAAAAAACCTGATAATTCCTGAAGACAGGTGCCTACGTAGAACAGTAAGTCCAAAGATACTTTATTTTTTTATTGGTGATGAAGCGTTTGGACTTCATCAACACAGCCGGCCGCTGTGGCCGAGCGGTTCTAGGCGCTTCAGTCCGGAACCGCGCTGCTGCTACGGTCGCAGGTTCGAATACTGCATCGGGCATAGATACGTGTGATGTCCTTATGTTAGTTAGGTTTAAGTAGTTCTAAGTCTAGGGAACTGATGACCTCAGATGTTGTCCCATACTGCTCAGAGCCATTTTTTTCATCAACACCTTCTACGACCATACTCTGAACACCAATTAACAGTTTCTAAAAGAGTGTTCAGTTATCGCCTGTCAAGAGCCCGGAGGTACGTAGAATGTTCATTTGGGATACTGGCTAATAAATGGATGATTTTCCACTGAGCTCTAATTTAAAACCGAATTTTGTTCTTGAATTGTCAAGGCGTGTGTTGCTCTGCACTATACCATTCTTAAAAAAGAAGGCTACAACTACAACATCGAGGATACTCTTCCCATAACCGGACTTGAAAGTATAACAAGAAGTGAATGTGTACGTGGAGGAATTTCTGCCAATAATGTACTAAAAATGATTACGGATCATTTTATGACATCTGATGGATCTACAATTTAATGGGGCACTGATATAAAAGAAATTGTATTTAACGTAAAAAGTAAAGATTTGTACTTACCATAGTCGTCTTTGTCATTGTCACACATCCGTTCAAAGCCTTCGTTCAATTCTTTGCAAACTTCGATCCGTTCAGTTCTTTGCAAACTTCGATCTATGCATTCCTTTTTTGTATTCTTTCCTTATGGCTAGAGGACAAATGTAAGGATGTAGAGGCTTATCTCACTAGGGGTAAGATAGATACTGCCTACAGGTGAATTAAAGAGACCTTTGGGGGAAGAGAGCCTCTTGTATGAATATCAAGAGCTCAGATGAAAACCCAGTTCTAAGCAGGGAAGGGAAAGCAGAAAGGTGGAAGGAGTATATAGAGGGTCTATACAAGGGCGATGTATTTGAGGACAATATTATGGAAATGGAAGAGGATGTAGATGAAGATGAAATGGGAGATACGATACTGCGTGAAGAGTTGGACACAGCACTGAAAGACCTGAGTCAAAACAAGGCTCCGGGAGTAGACAACATTCCACTGGAAAAACTGATGGCCTTGGGAGAGCCAGTCCTGACAAAACTCTACCATCTGGTGAGCAAGATGTATGAGACAGGCAAAAAACCCTCATACTTCAAGAAGAATATAATAATTCTCATCCCAGAGAAAGCAGGTGTTGACAGATGTGAAAATTACCGAACTATCAGTTTAATAAGCCACAGCTGCAAAATAGTAACGCGAATTCTTTACAGACGAATGGAAAAACTGGTAGAAGCCGACCTTGGGTAAGATCAGTTTGGATTCCATAGAAATGTTGGAGCACGTGAGGCCAATACTGACCCTACGACTTATCTTAGAAAATAGATTAAGGAAAGGCAAACCTACATTTCTAGCATTTGTAGACTTAGAGAAAGCTTTTGACAACATTGACTGAAATACTCTCTTTCAAATTCAGAAGGTGGCAGGGGTAAAATACAGGGGGCAAAAGGCTATTTACAATATGTACAGAAACCAGATGGCACTTATAAGAGTCGAGGGACATGAAAGGGAAGCAGTGGTTGGTGAATGAGTGAGACAGGGTTGTAGCCTCTCTCTGATAGTATTCAATCTGTATATTGAGCAAGCAATAAAGGAAACAAAAGAAAAATTCGGAGCAGGTATTAAAATCGATGGAGAAGAAATAAAAACTTTGAGATTCGCCGATGACACTGAAATTCTGCGTCCAGGTCACTGTGCGCCACGTTTTATTGGATTGCGTTTTATTTTCTGACCAGCGGGCCGCGTCTGACTTACCAGCGGACCTGCCATATTTTTTAGGCAACACTCGGACGAATGTGGTGAAAGTTCTGTGCCATGTCAGATGTTTTTACAAAGATTTTTGGGAGAGGATCGTAATTTGCTCACTGTGTGACAAGCTCGCCCATATTTTATGTAAGTGGCCAGCCAATGACAATTTACTGTGGCATTCTTGTTGCTACGTTTTCCCTTTCCTTACCTTCTACTTTCTTATGTCGCATTTTCCTTCTTTTCCTCCTTTCTTTGAGTGTGTGTTTCAGTTTTATTAGGTCTGTCCACATTCGTTCCCTTTTAATGTGTGTCAGGGCGCTGATGACCTCGACGTTGAGCGCCCATAAGCTCCAACACACACACACACACACACACACACACACACACACACACACACACACACAGTAAAGGACTTGGAAGAGCAGTTGAACGGAATGGACAGTGTCTTGAAAGGAGGGTATAAAATGAACATCAACAAAAGCAAAACGAGGATAATGGAACGTAGTCGAATTAAGTCGGGTGATGCTGAGGGAATTAGATTAGGAAATGAGACACTTAAAGTAGTAAAGGAGTTTTGCTATTTGGGGAGTAAAATAACTGATGATGGTCGAAGTAGAGAGGATATAAAATGTAGACTTTTCTGAAGAAGAAGAATTTGTTAACATCTAGTATAGATTTAAGTGTCAGTAAGTCGTTGCTGAAAGTATTTGTATGGAGTGCAGCATCGTATGGAAGTGAAACATGGACGGTAAATAGTTTGGACAAGAAGAGAATAGAAGCTTTCGAAATATGTTGCTACAGAAGAATGTTGAAGATTAGATGGGTAGATCACATAACTAATGAGGAGGTTTGAATAGAATTAGGCAGAAGAGGAGTTTGTGGCACAACTTGACTAGAAGAAGGGATCGGTTGTTAGGACATGTTCTGAGGCATCAAGCGATCACCAATTTAGTACTGGAGGGCAGCGTGGAGTGTAAAAATCGTAGAGGGAGACCAAGAGATGAATACACTAAACAGATTCAGAAGGATGTAGGTTGCAGTAGGTACTGGGAGATGAAGAAACTTGCACAGGATAGAGTAGCATGGAGAGCTGCATCAAACCAGTCTCAGGACTGAAGACCAGAACAATAACAACAACAAGTACCTAAAGTCTTGTCCCGCAAAACTGGTCGTTGCTGAAGTAATATTATATGGATTTCGATATCAATTTCCGCCATGACACAGTAGACTAGACATGTCCAGAACAGATTGAACCATCGACAAAGCAAAACACAGCTGGCCAGCACTCGATAGTTGTCGGGTAGATGGGCAGCGCTCTACTGTTCTGCATGCCCCACCACCTGCGCCGGTATTTCCGCGCGACACCGACAACGGGCCGACACAGTGGGGGCCGCCGGCATGCCACAGCCTCGGCTCGGCTTTCGGCTGTCGTATAGCCGTCCACGTCGTCTGTCGGCCTGGTGTGAAACGTCCCGTCAGAGCCTCACCCTCACAACCCTCTAGCCGGTGCCGGCTGCCAGATGCCTGGTGGATGTCAAATAAGCCTAAGACAACACGCATCTGGCGCAATTGTTAGATCGGTTACTGCTGCTACAACGGAAGGTTGTCAAGATTTAAGACAATTTGAACGTGGAGTTATAGTCGGTTCAAGAGCGATGGGACACAGCATCTTCGAGGTAGCGAAGACGTGCAGATTTTTCCGTACGACCATTTCACGAGTGTACCGTGAATATCAGGAATCCGGTAAAACATCAATCTCCGACATCGCTGCGTACGGAAGATCATGCAAGCATGGGACCAACGACAACTGAAGAGAATGGTTCAACGTGACAAGGTCAACCCTTCCGCAAATTGCTGCAGATTTCAATGCTGGGCCATCAACATGTGTCAGCGTGCGAACCATTCAACGAAACATTATCGATATGGGCTTTTGGACCCGAAGGCCTACTCGTGTACCCTTTATGACTGCACGACACAAAGTTTTACCCCTCGCCTGGGGCCGTCAACACCGACATTGGACTGTTGATGACTGGAAATATGTTGCCTGGTTGGACGAGTCTCGTCTCAAATTGTATCTAGCGGATGGACGTGTACGGGTATGGAGACAACCTCATGAATCCATGGACGCTGAATTTCAGCAAGAGACTCTTCAAGCTGGTGGAGGATCTGTAATGGTGTGGGCTGTGTGCAGTTGGAGTGATATGGGACCTCTGATAGTTCTAGATACGACCCTGACAGGTGATGCGTACTTACGCATTCTATCTAACCACATACATGCCAATTGTGCATTCCGACAGACTTGGGTAATTCCAGCAGTACAGTAGGACATCCCACACGTCCAGAGTTGCTACAGAGTGGCTTCAGGAACACCCTTATGAGTTTAAACACTTCCGCTGGCCACCAAACTCCCCAGACATGAACATTATGAAGCATATTTGGGATGCCTTGCAACGTGCTGTTGAGAAGAGATCTCCACTCTGGTACTCTTACGGATTTATGGACAGCTCTGCAGTATTCATGGTGTCAATTCCCTCCAGCAGAACTTGAGGCATCAATCGAGTCCATGCTACGTCGTGTTACGGTAATCCTGCGTGTTCGCTGGGGCCGTAAACGATATTAATCAGGTTTACCAGTTTCTTTGGCTCTTCATTGTATGTTTATGTTTACTTTTTTTTTTTTTTTTTGAGGCATCGGTCTTCTGACTTCAGCCTGTCACGAATTCCTATCCTGTGTCAATCTCATCTCACAGTAGCAACCTACGTCCTCAGTTATTTGCTGGATGTATTCCAATCTCTGTCTTCCTCTACAGCTTTTGTCCTCTACAGTTCCGTCCAGTACCATGCAAGTCATTCCCTGACATCTTAAAAGATGTGGTATCAGCCTATCCCTTCTCCTTGTCATTGTTTTCCACATATTATTTTCCTCTCCGATTCCACGAAGAATTCGACATTGCTTACCTTATCAGTCCACATAATTTTCAACATTCGTCTGTAGCACCCCATCTCAAATGCTTCGATTCTCTTCTGTTCCGATTTTCTCACAGTCCACGTTCTACTACCATATAATTTCTTCGTCAATTTAAGGCCTATGTTTGAAACTAGTAGACTTCTCTCGACCAGGAATGCCCTTTTTGGAGGTGCTAGTCTGCTTTTGATGTCCTCTTTGCTCTATCTGTCATTGGTTATTTTGCTGCCTATGAAGTAGAATTTACCATGATTACCCTAAATCGCTTAAGCCAATAGCTGGGATGGTTACTTTCAAAAATACATGGCCGATATCCTTCGCCATCCTTTCCTAATAGCTGCTCGTGTTCCATCTCTAATCACCTAGTCGTCGACGAAGCTTTATACTCTTCCTTCCCTTCTCCATCGTACTTCAGGAAGTAAATTACACATTACTGTGACAGACCAAGTAACTTTTCTTTAATGATGAATTACAATTCAAAGTAACACAGACAGACGACACTATTTTGCTACATAGTCGCCAAGTCTATGTAAACAGTGACAGGAGCGCTGTACCAATCGCTCAGTTCCTTGACGATATAAACCCGCTCCTTCGTCAAGGAGTCATTCTATAACAGGTATATGGACGGCCTCATCATTGGAAAATCTGTTTCCTCAGACGTTCTTTCACCTTATCGAAAAGTTGAAAATCACATGGTGAGTGATCTGCACTGTACGGAGGATCAGCATCATCCACGTCTGTATGGCCTTGCTCAAATTATTGGCACCATTTCACAGCGGTTGGACGCAGACGTCTAGTTAGCGCACATGCTACCAGAATTTCACTTTAAATCAATATGAAATTTGTACGTTTTGTCCACAAGAGCCGTACTGTCCCGCTGTTTTCAGTTGTCGTGGCATTTCAATCGCACGCCGTGACACACTTGTTACCCCACCTCGGAAAAGCTGTCTCTGAACGAGTGAAGAGGTCTGTTTGGCTTTTATTACAGCGTATTCTGCTAGATACTGGTCCGAATTGGTCCCACCTACTGGACAATGGAATCATTAGGCCCGGCGTACAATGACATGAACTGAGGCGTCCATAAAGCTTTCCTAATTTCGGGCAGGAGCACAACGGAAACGACTGCACGTAAGTTGCCTGTCCCTGAGCGTTTCACAATAAGATTCAGTTTACAAGTTTCATCGTAATACACTACTGGCCATTAAAATTGCTACACCACGACGATGAGGTGCTACAGACGCGAAATTTAACCGACAGGAAGAAGATGCTGTGATATGCAAATGATTAGCTTTTCAGAGCATTCACACAAGGTTGGCGCCGGTGGCGACACCTACAATGTGCTGACATGAGCGAAGTTTCCAACCGACTTCTCATACACAAACAGCAGTTGACCGGCGTTGCCTGGTGAAACGTTGTTGTGATGCCTCGTGTAAGGAGAAGAAATACGTACCATCACGTTTCCGACTTTGATAAAGGTCGGATTGTAGCCCATCGCCACTGCAGTTTGTCGTATCGCGACACTGCTGCTCGCGTTGGTCGAGATCCAATGACTGTTAGCAGAATATGGAGTCGGTGGGTTCAGGAGGATAATACGAAACGCTGCGCTGGATCCCAAAGGCCTCGTATCACTAGCAGTCGAGATGACAGGCATCTTATCCGCATGGCTGTAACGGATCGTGCAGCCACGTCTCGATCCCTGAGTCAACAGATGGGGACGTTTGCAAGACAACGACCATCTGCACGAACAGTTCGACGACGTTTGCAACAGCATGGACTATCAGCTCGGAGACCATGGCTGCGGTTACCCTTGACGCTGCATCACAGACAGTAGCGCCTGCGATGGTGTAGTCAACGACGAACCTGGGTGCACGAATGGCAAAACGTCATTTTTTCGGATGAATCCAGGTTCTGTTTACAGCATCATGATGGTCACATCCGTGTTTGGCGACATCGAGCAGAACGCACATTGGACCGTGTATTCATCATCGTCATACTGGCGTATCACCCGGCGTGATGGTATGGGGTGCCATTGGCTACACGTCTCGGTCACCTCTTGTTCATATTGACGTCACTTTGACCAGTGGACGTTACGCTTCAGATGTGTTACGACCCGCGGCTCTAGCCTTCATTCGATCCCTGCGAAACCCTACATTTCAGCAGGATAATGCACGACCGCATGTTGCAGGTCCTGTACGGGCCTTTCTGGAAACAGAAAATGTTCGACTGCTGCCCTGGCCAGCAGATTCTCCAGATCTCTCACCAATTGAAAACGTCTGGTCAATGGTGGCCGAGCAACTGGCTCGTCACAGTAAGCCAGTCACCACTCTTGATTAACTGTGGTATCGTGTTGAAGCTGCTTGGGCGCTGTACCTGTACACGTCATCCGAGCTCTGTTTGACTCAATGCCAGTAGTGTACAAGGCATATTACGATATGTATGAACACTGTCAAAATTGTCACCCAGTTTTTCATTATTGTCTCATTAGTTAATAGCAATTTGAATGGAAGTAAGCCCTCCTGCTTAGCTGAATGTAAAAAAAAAAAAAAAAAAAAAAAAAAAAAGAACTTTGTGTAAGGATCAAGAAACGAACTTGAATGGATCTGATGTAACGTCTGCTCGTGGACTGGGTGTTGTGTTGTGCTCATCATCATTTCATCCTCATCACCGGTACGCGAGTCGTGCAGTGTGGCGTCGACTGCAATAAGATTCGCGCTTGGCAGTCGAACTTCCCCGGATGGGGCCTCCCGGCCGGGAATGCCATACGATCACTTCATTTTTGTATAGAGGAAGACTCCGGGTGGTAGCTTCAGTCATCGGATCGGAAAGTGTTTTCTGTCTCCCGCATCTGCAACACGTACGCTCTTATGACAATGCGCCACTTCTGTTGCGCAATGGCTTTAGCGTGGGACGACATGTGTAACTTACTTTCCGAAGTCTCTGCTTATCACAAAAGGTTATTTGCGGCCAAAAAGGCGATGTAATTGGACGCAGAACCGAGGAGCAATCTAGATTAATGATAAGTTTGAGGGGGTAAATGAGAAAAAGCAGTCAGACCATAATGTTCGCGATGGTGCTCCGTGGCGTCGCGAGCCGTAATTGGCCGGTGGTCTTTGAGCGCGATTTCGCCGGCGGTAATTCGTCTGGCGAGACAATGGCGTGAAAAACGCGGTCCGTTCTGCAGGTCGTGGCTGATAAACTGCTGGGTGAAAGCTGGGCCGCGCTGTGCAGCGCGGCCACCGCAGACCACACCCGTAGAACCACCGCCGTCCCAGCAGTGTGGGTAGCGCCGCGGGGTGCGGCCCAAGTAGTTGTTACAGCGCCGGGCCAGTGCGGTCTACTACTTAGAAAGGCGTGTGTGTCCCCAATTCCGGCATTCAGAGTTTAGTGAACTTGAAATTGCAGTCAGTGCGCTTGGGGAGGTGGAATATTTCTCTTGCGTAGACTGACTGCAAAATCACAGCAATTTCTGTTTTTCAGGCTGGGGTTCCACTTACCACCAATAACGAGGCCAATAAAGACGGAGCGGTATCTGATATAGGACGAGCATGGGAAAGCGAATAGGTTATCTCCCTCTCAAAGGTACGATTCCGAAATTTCTCTGGAGCTACTTAGGGAAACCACGGAAAACATACACTGTCCAGTCACATTAATGTGACCAGCTGTCAAAACTCAAAAATAATCCCCTGTTGAAGCGCGGACAGCTGCGAGATATGCAGAAAGAGAGTCAGTGAGGTTCTGGAAGACACCGATAGGGATGTGGAGCCATGCCAAGCGCTGTGCCATGGTCAGTTGCGTTAGATTTCTCGGTTGAGGATCCATGGAGCGAACAGTCCGATCGAGATGGTCCCACAGATTCTCGATTGGATTTAGATCCGGGCAGATTGGTGGCGTGGAGAGTACGTTAAAATCATCCTGGTGATCTTCGAACAACACACATACCTGCAAGCTATGTGGTGCCATCGTGCTGAGGAAGTACAAAGTGCATGTAGCAACGGACACGGTCCTGAAGGATAGATGCCTACTTCCGTTGATCCAGGACGGCGAGATCACCCAGGAATACCTCCGGCCTGGACCCTTCCGACCACTGTTGCAGGATGATACGCCAGTATGGCGATGACGAATACACGCTTCCAATGTCGTTCACCGCGATGTCGCCAAACACGGATGCGTCCATCATGATGCTGTAAACAGAACCTGGGTTCATCCGAAAAAATGGCGTTTTGCCATTCGTGCACCCAGTTTCGTCGTTGAGTACACCATCGCAGGCGCTCCTGTCTGTTATGCAGCGTCAAGGGCAACCGCAACCATCGTTTCCGAGCTGGCAGTCCATGCTGCTGCAAACGGCGTCGAACTGTTCGTGCAGATGATTGTTGTCTTGCAAACGTCCCCATCTGTTGACTCAGGGATCGTGACGTGGCTGCACGATCCGTTACAGCCATGCGGATAAGATGCCTGTCATCTCGACTGCTAGTGATACGAGGCCGTTGGGATCTAGCACGGCATTCCGTACTACCCTCCTGAACCCACCGATTCCATATTCTGCTAACAGTAATTGGATCTCGACCAACGCGAGCAGCAATGTCGCGATACGGTAAACCGAAGTCGCGATAGGCTACAATCCGACCTTTATGAATGTCGGAAACGTGATGGTACTCATTTCTCCTCGTTACACGAGGCATCACAACAACGTTTCACCAGGCAACGCCGGTCAACTGCTTTTTGTGTATGAGAAATCGGTTGGAAACTTTGCTCATGTCAGCGCGTTGTAGTTGTCGTCACCGGCGCCAACCTTGTGTGAATAATTTGCGTATCACAGAATCTTCTTCCTGTCGGTTAAATGTCGCGTCTGTAGCACGTTATCTTCGTGGTGTAGCAGTTTTAATGATCAGTAGTGTACGTTAGCGGTAGTAGGATCGTTCTGCAGTCAGGTTCAAATACCGGTTCATCGAAATGTACGCCTTCTTACCTCCAGGGATCCCTACTTGAGCTCCCAAAACATATCCGGAACACTTGCATACCGGTAACATATCTAGCAGCTCGCCCCTGAATTGCTTCGATGTCATCTTTCGATCCGACCTGGTGCGGATCCCAAACACCCGAGCAGTACTCATGAATAAGTCACACCAGCATCCTATATGCGGTCTCCTTTACAGATGAACTACGCTTTCCCAAAATTCTCCCAATAAACCGAAGTCGACCATTCGCCTTCCCTACCATAATGCTCACATGCTCGTTCCAGTTCATATCGCTTTGTAGCTTTGAACCCAGATATTTAGGCCGGCCGAAGTGGCCGTGCGGTTAAAGGCACTGCAGTCTGGAACCGCAAGACCGCTACGGTCGCAGGTTCGAATCCTGCCTCGGGCATGGATGTTTGTGATGTCCTTCGGTTAGTTAGGTTTAACTAGTTCTAAGTTCTAGGGGACTAATGACCTCAGTAGTTGAGTCCCATAGTGCTCAGAGCCATTTGAACCAGATATTTAGCTGACGTGACTGCGTTAAGCAGGATACTACTAATGCTGTATCCGAACATTACGGGTTCCTTTTTCCTACTCATCCACATTAACTTACATTATTCTACATTAAGAGCCAGCTGCCATTCATCACACCAACTAGAAATTTTGTGTAGGTCATCTTGTATCAACCTATAGTCACTTATCTTCGATACCTTCCTGTACACCACAGCTTCATCAGCGATCAACCTCAGATTGCTGCCCACCCTGTCTGCCAGATCATTTATGTACACAGAAAATGAGCAACGGTTGTATCACATTTCGCTGGGGCACTCCTGATGTTACACCTGCTCCCATGACCACTCGGCGTTCAGGACAACATAGAGTCCTGTTACTTAAGAAATCTTCGAGCCAGTCACGTATATGGGACCCTATTCCGTGTGCGCACATCTTCATTAACAGTCTGCAGGTCTGGAGTGGGTTGCAGTGTCGAATGCATTTCGGAAATCTAGAAATATGGAATCTGCCTGTTGCCCTTCATCCATAATTCGCAGTATATCTCAGGTCTCGCAAGAAGTGAGGCAAAATCCCAGATCGTATCTCAGCCCGGCAAACAATTTTAATATTCCATAAAGTTCCAATCAACGCACACTATGATGTAGAGTGAAAATTCATTGCGAAAACCACCCTCCAGGCTGTATTAGTTATGTTTTCGCAAAATCTTTTCCTTCAGGAATCCTGGTCCTTCAATATATGCGGGAGAACTGTGAAGTTAGGAAAGTAGGAAGTGAGATACCGCCGGAAGTAAAGCTGTCAGCTGGTGTGGATTCCTTCTGCGAATATGTGAAGTCAGTCAAAGGTGGTACTTCACAGATATCATTGTCACCCGATCACAGGAAGAAGTTGACACAATGTGTAGGAGACTTGATTGCGTTGCACAAAGACACCCTGGTGAAATTATCATGTATCGACAACATGGGGAGCACGTCATCCACGACTGCATATACTCATCCCGACGATGGTCATAACGTTCTGGCTCTTCAGTGTAAACTGAACAGTGACGGTGCAACGGTCAGTTTGCCTCGGGAGGAAGTAGGGCGTACAAAAATAAATTTGGATTTTTTAAAAGTGTAAAGAATTAAAAGTAATCGTGATATTTTTTTTGACATGTGACAACTTAGAAGTTGAAACCTGAAAGAGCAAATTATATTGTAAGTTTTAGGGAGAAGACTGTGATGTATGAGCTACACTTAGAAAACCCTATGAAAGGCTTACTTTTCCAATGCCTTGTCTCCATTTGCGACGCAGAAGTATCAAATTTGGCTCAGAGGTGCCAAAAACCTTTTTCTGTAACGGTGCAAAGACATTTTGACGCTCTGCGTTGTCGCCCTTGGGCTCGGCTACGCTTCAAATAGCGAGGTGTCGACACACGCGAAAAAAAAAAAAAAAAGAGGCCAGAGCTCAGTTCATGTGACGTGTAACGTTGTGACACTGGCACCAAACTTCACCGCAACTCTGCGCAGCGGCACAGTCATCGTGTCACGAGATTGGAGGTCGCCACAACCCCTCTTACCCATATTTCACCCCTTCTTTTGACATTTCTGCAATGAAGGTCAGAACCGCGACGCTCAGAGTTGAAATCATGCGGTTTTCTTACGGCTGGCCGAGGAAAACATTTCAGGTACATCACTGTTCAGAACTGACACGAGAAGGCGTCAGGGGCTGGCGTAAAGGGCGTCAGTGGAGCCACCTCTTTACTTGAGGCGTTGATTCCCGCACGTTCCGCGGTCGAAGACAAAACGACAGTTCGCAGTGCTGTGAGCAGCAGGACGTTGTTCTTGACAACCTTTGACACTGCTGATACACCCGGACGTTTCAGCTCTTCTCTAAGGACACTTTGTGGCTGCACGCTTTTGGTGTGCAGCACCTAGGCGCCTAGGACTACTTCGCAGGGTGTCTCTGAAAAGGCAAGTTTTTAAAATTATCAATAAAAGTAGGCGGGTGACATGGAGGGTAGTTGCCAAACTGGTGGAATGGGGCGGGGAGGGGGCGAGGGGAGTCTTAGAGGAACCCATTCCCATTTTATTCCGCAGCGCCCCTGCCCTCCCCCGTAAGCACACCACAGAAGGGCGCAAGACAGAAAAGTCGAAAATGAATAAACACGATTTGCTGCTTCGGATCACCTACAAATTTCGTCGAATGGTTTTGAACGTCCCTAGTATTTCCAATCGGTACACAAGAGCAAAAACTGCGGTCTCGCTGCACTCCAAAGAGGTACGATCGAGTTCAGTGAGGATGGAGCCCCTCAACATCCTTAGACAAGACTTGAAACGTCCAGGGGTGTCAAGAGTGTCAAAGGTTGTCGAGAACGTCGCCATGTTGCTCACCGCACTGTAAACCGCAATCTTCGACCTCGAAATCTCATGGGTTTCGAAAAAGACGATCGTGTGAAACCCAGCTCGCGCTATTCGTCCACGAGACTCGGAGGGCCATAGACACGGGTTCTCAGGTAGATGCCGTGTTTCTTGACTTTCGCAAGGCGTTCGATACAGTTCCCAACAGTCGTTTAATGAACAAAGTAAGAGCATATGGACTATCAGACCAATTATGTGATTGGATTGAAGAGTTCCTAGATAACAGAACGCAGCATGTCATTCTCAATGGAGAGAAGTCTTCCGAAGTAAGAGTGATTTCAGGTGTGCCGCAGGGGAGTGTCGTAGGACCGTTGCTATTCACAATATACATAAAAGACCTTGTGGATAACATCGGAAGTTCACTGAGGCCTTTTGCGGATAATGCTGAGGTATATCGAGAGTTTGTAACAATGGAAAATTGTACTGAAATGCAGGAGGACCTGCAACGAATTGACGCATGGTGCAGGGAATGGCAATTGAATCTCAATGTAGACAAGTGTAATGTGCTGCGAATAGATAGAAAGAAAGATCCCTTATCATTTAGCTACAATATAGCAGGTCAGCAACTGGAAGCAGTTAATTCCATAAATTGTCTGGGAGTAGGCATTAGGTTTAAAATGGAATGATCATATAAAGTTGATCGTCGGTAAATCAGATGCCAGACTGAGATTCATTGGAAGAATCCTAAGGAAATGCAATACGAAAACCAAGGAAGTAGGTTACAGTACACTTGTTCGCCCACTGCTTGAATATTGTTCACCAGTGTGGGATCCGTACCAGATAGGGTTGATAGAAGAGATAGAGAGGATCCAACGGAGAGCAGCGCGCTTCGTTACTGGATCATTTAGTAATCGCGAAAGCGTTACGGAGATGATAGATAAACTCCAGTGGAAGACTCTGTAGGAGAGACGCACAGTAACTCGGTATGGGCTTTTGTTGAAGTTTCGAGAACATAACTTCACCGAGGAGTCAAGCAGTATATTACTCCCTCCTATGTATATCTCGCGAAGAGACCATGAAAATAAAATTAGAGAGATTAGAGGCCTCACAGAGGCATACCGACAATCTTTCTTTCCACGAACGATACGAGACTGTAATAGAAGGGAGGACCGATAGAGGTACTCAAATTACCCTCCGCCACACAGCGTCAGGTGGCTTGCGGAGTACGGATGTAGATGTAGATGTAGAATCAATGCCCAAGGAAGGAGTGGTTGCAATGACGCCGTTTATGACACCCCTGAGATCCTTCCGTGGCGGTTCTTAGCGGCGGTGTGTCTGAAATGTTCTCCACGGCCACCTGTAAGCAAACCGCGTGATTTCAACGCTGGTCGTCGCGGTTCTGACCTTCATCACAGAGGTGTCAAAAGGAGGGGTGAGTTGTAGGTAAGAAGGGCTGTGACGACCTTACCATCGTGTGACACATCCACGATGTTACTGGGCTGAACTCTGGTGAAATGTGATGCCAATGCGACATTATTAACACCCCATACACATCACATGAATTTCTAAGCCCTGGCGTTTTTTTCGCGTGTGTCGACACCTTGCTGTATGATGCATCGTTGAGCCCAAGGGTAAGATCGCAGGCCGTCACGCTTTTGTATCATTACAGAGGAAGTTTCTAGGCACCTTTCAGCCAAATTTCTAAGTTCAACGTCGCACCAGGAGATTATTACCGGGTTTCGAAAAATTTAATCGTGTTGCACGGTGTAGATGTGTAATTTAGAGCCGGCCAGGGTGGCCGATCGGTTCTAGGCGCTACAGTCTGCAACCGCGCAACCGCTACGGTCACAGGTTCGAATCCTGCCTCGGGCATGGGTGTGTGTGATGTCCTTAGGTTATTTACGTTTAAGTAGTTCTAAGTTCTAGGGGACTGATGACCTCAGAAGTTAAGTCCCATAGTGCTCAGAGCCATTTGAAATTTAGAAGAGACACGAGACAGGAAACTTAAGCAAGACAAGCACATACACTACAGGCCATTAAAATTGCTACACCACGAAGATGACGTGCTACAGACGCGAAATTTAACCTACAGGAAGAAGATGCTGTGATATGCAAATGATTAGCTCTTCAGAGCATTCACAGAAGTTTGGCACCGGTGGCGACACCTACAACGTGCTGACATGCTGAAAGTTTCCAACCGATTTCACATACACAAACAGCAGTTGACCGGCGTTGCCTGGTGAAACGTTGTTGTGATGCCTCTTGTAAGAAGGAGTAATGCCTACCATCATGATTCCGACATTCATAAAGGGCGGATTGTAGCCTATCGCGATTGCGGTTTATTGTATCGCGACATTGCTGCTCGCGTTGGTCGAGATCCAATTACTGTTAGCAGAATATGGAATCGGTGGGTTCAGGAGGGTAATAGGGAACGCCGTGCTGGATCCCAACGGCCTCGTATCACTAGCAGTCGAGATGACAGGCATCTTATCCGCATGGCTGTAACGGATCGTGCAGCCACGTCTCGATCCCTGAGTCAACAGATGGGGACGTTTGCAAGACTACTACCATCAGCACGAACAGTTCGACGATGTTTGCAGCAGCATGGACTATCAGCTCGGAGACCATGGCTGCGGTTACCCTTGATGCTGCACCACAGACAGGGGCGCCTGCGATGGTGTACTCAACGACGAACCTGGGTGCACGAATGGCAAAACGTCATTTTTTCGGATGAATAAAGGTTCTGTTTACAGCATCATGATGGTCGCATCCGTGTTTGGCGATATCGCAGTGAACGCACATTGGAAGCGTGTATTCGTCATCGCCATACTGGCGTATCACCCGGCGTGAAGGTATGGGATGCCATTGGTTACACGTCTCGGTCACCTCTTGCTCGCATTGACGGCACTTTGAACAGTGGACCTTACATTTCAGATGTGTTACGACCCGTGGCTCTACCCTTCATTCGATCCCTGCGAAACCCTATATTTCAGCAGGATAATGCACGACCGCAAGTTGCAGGTCCTGTGCGGGCCCTTCTGGATACAGAAAGTGTTCGACTTCTGCCCTGACCAACACATTCTCGAGATCTCTCACCAATTCAAAACGTCTGGTCAATGGTGGCCGAGCAACTGGCTTGTCACAATACGCCAGTCACTACTCTTGATGAACTGTAGTATCGTGTTGAAGCTGCATGGGCAGCTGTACCTGTACATGCCATCCAAGCTCTGTTTGACTCAATGCCCAGGCGTATCAAGGCCGTTATTACGGCCAGAGGTGGTTGCTCTGGGTACTGATTTCTCAGGATCTATGCACACAAATTGCGTGAAAATGTAATCACATGTCAGTTGTAGTATAATATATTTGTCCAATGAATGCCCGTTTATCATCTGCATTTATTGTTGGTGTAGCAATTTTAATGGCCAGTACTGTATTACAGGTGAGATAAGACGTAAGTTTTCCACTCATATTGTTTGAGCCGTGGCAGCTGCTGCGAGAGCGCGCGCGTAATGCTACTGGCGCCACTTCTGCGCTCGTTCCGTCGTTTTTGGCCCTCGTGGTATCATGTATCATCTTCGCTTGTTTTTGTGTTCCCTCTGTATGGTAGTCAGTGGTGTGTGGGACACGAAGCTGGACGGTCGTGCCCGAGTTCTCGGCGTCGTGGCGATTGCAGCGAGCTGAAACCGTTGACCTTTGGGCCATGGGGGCCCGCGTTTTCCTGTAGCGTTGCCGGTGAGTTTAGCGGGCAAGGAGCGGCTCTCGTCGCGTGCAACCTGGTTACGAAGTGCATCAGTTGACTGTGGTGTGCTAAACACGCCGAGATGTGTTAAACAACTTCTTATCAACTACGAGCAGGAGGGCAGTATTATCCGGTGCCTACCTGGAGTCCTGAAGCTATTGGCCTCCTTGGCATTTATTTGAAGACTGTCCAGTAAGAACTGTACTAAAGATTGTCAATTCTATCCCGGTGTCAGCGGGCCAGGAATCCGGTTTCTTTATGCCTTTCAGTGACCCCTTTTGGGGTCAATGTGAAGATTTCTGTAAGCGCCAAGCTAGTATTTCGCAATGTTAAGCTGGAAATTGAAGTCGTTGTTTGTTATCATTGAGTATTTGATACTACTGAATGTAATTTCCCATCTGCCGTTTGGTGCGTATCCACATTACAATGGAGGCCGCAGTTAAAGGGATACCTTGACTTATTTAATCTTGTTGGAATTATTAAGTAATTAGTCTTTTATATGGTTTTGTATATTGTTTCTTGTTATTGCTAGGATGGTTAACTTGCTATGTTTGAGCAGGCCGCTCCTACGTTGAAGTTTTAATAGTTGGTTTCCCTGTAAGCAATCTTTAATTGTCCGTTTAATTTCTGTCAAACTCGTTTCCTGCTCGTTTAGTATATGTTGACAGCTTTGTATCAACAGCGGTTGACACGTTGCTGTTCTGCTGGTTCGCGGCAGGGACGCGCTTTCCTTCTGGTTCGGCGGATTCCCGTCATCGCACGAGGCCTATGTGTTGGCAGGTCACACGCGCTTCTGCGAATCTCCCGTTCCAGCCTCAAGTTGAGTAGTTTATTGCCATTCTTTCGGAATCGTGCTGCGGCGGTGGTGTCGCCGGATTAGGACTTAGCTTTAGTGAATTTCGGGAAGTAATTTACTTGATGCTTCTACGAGTACTACCGTAATGCCCTTGTGTGCTTGTCATGAAAGCCATTGGGCAAACTGAGCATAAAGTTCCTTAAATAATTTAAAAATAAGGGTTTAATAGCATTTTAGAGGCCGGGTAGGTTTTTTAAGTAATTAACTTAGCATTTTAGAGGCCGGGTAGGTTTTTTAAGAAATTAACTTGATTTATGCGTAACAGCCTTGCGGCCAGCCAGTGAAGTAATACAGTTTTTTTTTTTTTTTCGGCTTTAACACCTGGGTTGCGTCTCGCCAGCTTGGACGTTTCTTGTCAATATGGGAGCAGTATGCATTGTCTTATGACACCAAAGTGTCATTTGCCTTACTCTCCCTAGTATTGTTAGAAGCCGGCCTGGGTGGCCGAGCGGTTCTAGGCGCTACAGTTTGGAACCGAGCGACCGCTACGGTCGCAGGTTCGAATCCTGCCTCGGGCATGGATGTGTGTGATGTCCTTAGGTTAGTTAGGTTTAAGTAGTTCTAAGTTCTAGGTGACTGATGACCTTAGAAATTAAGTCCCATAGTGCTCAGAGCCATTTTTTTTATTGTTAGTAAAAGGAAAATTTAACGTGTTTGTGCACATCCTAGTCGTGAGGTGGCTAATGGACTTTGGATGTTGTTGTTGTTGTGGTCTTCAGTCCTGAGACTGGTTTGATGCAGCGATTACGTGATTCATACTTTGTGCTAATTACATGTTCAATGAAATTACTTGTGAAGCGACGTGCTTGCGTACGTTAACTGATTTTGACAATGATTATTAATGAACTGGATTGTTACTTGTGTATATTATGCATCGCTTGGCTGCACTGCTTTTTCACTGATGTCATATTTTTAATTATGTGCCTGCTGTGCCTATTTATTTAAATTATAATTGTCACCTGATTAATTGTGCTGATGTGGTTAGGTATCTAAGTTATACTTTGTGATTTATCTGCTTGCGCCTTCATGTTTACTTATTAAGATACGATGCTAATGACCTGTTTAGTACGTAAGATATATGTTTACTGCTATGCGTATGGATTGCACATTTACACATTTCTGCTTGTTGTCATAACTATACTTTAATTTGGTATATAGCAATGCTGATGTACAGTGTACGGACATGGAGTGTGGGTTACGATGTGGTATGAGTTACGGATTGTTCGCTTGGCGAAGCCTCGTTATAGAAATTGTGCTGCATCCACTTGTTGACATTCTGTTCACTACTGGTATATTTACTCGCTGTTGCTTGCCTTGCTTACGCTCAGTGCCTTATATTTTTAAGATAAGAAAATGAACTGCTATAATTCGACGAACGACATTAGTACAAGAAACTTCATAGAAGTCACATGAGCTGGAGGTTTTATGAAAGCTGTATAAATGTATGCCAATAGGAAGGAAGCTAACGACATGACATACCAACACAGTTATTACACTGCATTTTTCGTGAGCAATTGAAATAGGAAGTGACACTTGACACAAGAAATGCTCCACATGTTTGCTTCTGTTTGCCATAATTCTTGAAGTGGTGTACACACTGTGAAATATTAGGATCATTCACACTCCGTAATTGTACTTAATTACTGAGAGTTATTCGAACTAAGTCTGTTAGAGGTCATGTATGCATTCTTTGTTTATAATTCATAATGAGTAGAAGATTTTGGTCAGATGGATTACACAGAGGTTGTGTGTTGACAGTGTGTCTTCGGATTGTATGGGATGAGGAGGTTTGCGTTAGGATATTATCTGTACTCGATCGAGGAGACTGACTAGAGGAAAGAGTTGTTATGGATGTGAAATGATACTGGCAATAAGGTTTATATATATCGACGTATTGAAGAGGTATTATGGAGGTATTGAGATTATATGAAGTTGATTGGAGTTATGGTGTATAAGAGGTAAAATAAGTGAGGTGCATATTTTTTTATTGTTGTTGGTCTATATGGAACAAGGAGGATGAAGATAGCAGACTAGAACACTAAAATGGAAGGAAGATTGTCTACACACACTTTGTTAAATCACTAAGCAGTATGTACTTTTTTTTTTGGAGAGAGGAAGTTGCATATCTTGGCACACTGACAGTTGTTCAGCAACCGTACATTTTGATCTGGCTTGGCAAACATTGGTCTTGACATGATGACTATGACGTTAACTTAACTATTATTGACTGTTATACATTGCTGTCACTACTACTTGATACACATGATGAACATGAAATTTTGACAGAAGTGGATTCACACAGTTAACACTATTCAATTACACAGTAGTACTTAATGTGGATGAAAGATGAGTGAGTGTGTTTTGTGTGTTTTCCTTTCCTAATCCTACCCACCTATCTCCTAAATATTATTTTATTTGTTTGTAGTGGCTTGCACTGACACCCATAAATATTACAGGTTTACTGATGTTTGTGTATTTGTAATAGTAATATGACAATTATCTGATATCATTTGTGTGTTTGTTATGATTTGTATGTTTAATGTAAGAGCATTGTAAAAGCATTTGTATGTGCATTCAAACTATTGTTCATGCTTGAACTGTCTGATTAGTGATTGTGAAATTATGGACTGTTACTTGTACTTTTTCTACATGATTGGTGCCAATAGGACATGTTTAATTTCTGCTTATAAACTCGGATGAATAGTGTGATCAGTGATAGTGAATATTATGGACTGCTGTCTGCACCTACTCAACATTGCTGGGTGCCACTGATGGACTGCTTCTACTGAAATGATGTGACCTGTTGGAGTCTGCACCTGTTCCACAATGCTGGGTGCCACTGATGGACTGCTTCTACTGAAATGATGTCACCTGTTGGAGTCTGCACCTACTCCACAACGCTGGGTGCCACAGATGGAGCTACTTCTATGGAAATGTCATTTGTCGGTGTCTGCACCTACTCAACAATGCTGGGTGCCATTGATGAACTGCTTCTACTGAGAAATGTGACTTGTTGCTGTGTGTACCTCTTCAACATTGCTGGGTACCACAAATGGAACTGCTTCTACTGAAATGATGTCACCTGTTGGAGTCTGCACCTACTCCACAATGCTGGGTGCCACAGATGGAGCTACTTCTATGGAAATGTCATTTGTCGGTGTCTGCACCTACTCAACAATGCTGGGTGCCATTGATGAACTGCTTCTACTGAGAAATGTGACTTGTTGCTGTGTGTACCTCTTCAACATTGCTGGGTACCACAAATGGAACTGCTTCTACTGAAATGATGTCACCTGTTGGATTCTGCACCTGTTCCACAATGCTGGGTGCCACTGATGGACTGCTTCTACTGAAATGATGTCACCTGATGGTGTCTGCACCTACTCAACATTGCTGGGTGCTACTGCTGGAACTGTCAACCAATTGTTATGAAAACATTTTATGTGAATATTTGTATAAACTGATTTTTTGTGTATTACTGTTTGTGAAAAGTTATAAGACTCTTACCTGCTCATATTCGTCATTGCTGACGCTATCGATTGAATTATTTAACCACATGATATTTCTGTGAACTATTATGTAAAGTCATATGTATGAAAGAATTTGTATTCCTTACTGTATTTTATATATTAGGCTATTGTAAGGTCAGTGCAAAGCCAAAATTTTATCTAGTTATATGATACTTACGTATTAATATTATCTTTTATTTTTGTCTGTATTTTTTTTTGACGAATTTGGTGGTATTTTCACCACCAATGCTGGCAAAAATACCATCGAATTCTAGCCCGTGGAGGAAGGGCATATGAAAGGTGGCTACACTGAGCCACAGCGCCAGAAATCGCGCCAGAGAGTATTGTTCCGCCGCCTCCACTGGCAGTGATTATTGAGACGTAGCGGCAAGCAGTTCTTGCCGAGAAGTTGTGGTGGACACTGCTTGTAGCTGAAGTCAGAGTGAGATGCGGTAGTGGAGAGTGTTGTTCCATGTTCATGCAGTTATTTGATGGGAGAGATAGCAGATGTTGTTCCAATGGAGATATTGTAATGATCTGAGTGCTTTTCGTCAATATAAATTAAGGTAACTAACTACTGTTCTTTATTTTCTTATTATTTGTGTGTCCTGAATAATGCTTCATTACAGGTTCAGTCAACAAAGCATCTGGCGTGTGTTCTTGTATTAGAGTGTAATTCTGGGTTTCTTGCACAATTATAGTATTTCTAATTTTCTTTTATCACGTCAGTATAAATGATATTTAAAAATTCTTGTCTTGTTGAAGAAGAACCGTGCCAGATGTGCGTTGAGTCATACTACCACATACAGAACAGCTACACTTGTGCTTGTTGTTTCGTAGGTTTTATAGTTGCTGGGGACTTAATTAATTAATTGTATTAACTGAAATTTTCATTTCATTCTTTGTGGTTGTTACATGCAGTCAGATTGCGTACGAAAACTAGTCAGGGCCAGCCGTTTACGACACAGCGTAATCGGACATACAGCGACAGAAAATTAAAAAGTATTTGCATTGCATTCATATATCATTATTATAATTAAGCCCCCATGCACGTGGCGACTGCTGCTTCGGATCGTCCCTTGGAATCTTCTGATTGTAAAAATAGTAGACCGTAGTATTGTTGTAGTAATTTGAGTTTAGTAATTGTAGTCTGTATTGCATGTGTAGATTTGGTAATCGGCATTCTTTTAATGGTATTTTTCAAAATTTAATTTTGTTGTCTTGTATACGCGTTTGTCAATCTAGTGCGATTATTTCAATTGTTCGTTAATCGTGTTTGAGGGAAACATTTCGAGTGAATGGTATTGTTGGAGATAAGTGTCATTGTGTGCAATTTTCATATAGTGACGAGTTTTGTATATTTTGTAAATGATTACGCGATCGATGAAAAAGGCAAAAATGATGGATAGTGAGAATGACGAAATTGTTAACATGGCGAACTCGCCAACACAGGAGAACAGTGTGATGAATAATGAAGTGGAAAACAATGTAATAAGTCGGGAAAATAGTCCGGAACCATTTCAAAATTTTTCTCAATCAGAAATTTCACAGAATACGAGATCAACGATAGAAGATTCTGAAATTGTATCGAACACAGATAGCTTTATGGCTATGCAGAAGGAAGTTAGTTTTGCGGGAAATGTTAGGGGCGAAAAGAATTTCGAACAAGTTAATATGGAGCAGTTGATGAGTGCAATATTAAATTTTCGCTCCGAATTTAAAACAGAGATGGGAACAATGGAAACACGGTTTAGATCTGAATTAAAAACACAGATGGGAACAATGGAAACACGGTTAGACTCACTTGGATCACAGTTAGGATCTGAATTAAAAACAGAGATGGGAACTTTGGAAACACGGTTATATTCACGAATAGGGACATGTTTCAAAAATATGAAAGATGAATTAAAGAAAGAAATCAGAGAAGTACAACCGATTTTGAATGCTCACAATAATAGATTAGTTGCAGTAGAGATTAGACAAAGGGAACAGGATAGAGAACAGGAAGAAAGAGATCGCGTGATAGTACAGAAATTTTCAGAGTTAAATTTACAACGTGCAAAAGATAAGGAAGAAATATTTGAGAGAATCGAGGAATCCGTACCAGATGACAGATTAAATAACCTAACACAACAGTATGAACAGTTAACTACTAAATGTGTTAATACTGAAACCCGAGTCGCGACACTTACGGAAGACGTAAATAAACAGAAAGAACAAATAGGTGACTTATCGGAAAGAGTGGAGGAAATTTCAGATAAATTGACAAATCTTAGTTTGAATGGGGACAGAGATTCAGATGACACAGCTCCATTGCCATTTTCAGAAACCGAAGTGTACCAGAGCATAAATAAACATGTTGAAAATCAGGGAAAATTTAATGAACGCGTTAAAAAGGAAGTGGAGGCATTACGAAAGCAAGTCAAACAAATTGAAGGCGAAACCGTGGGAAAAGACAGCAGAAGGAATTTAGAATCACAGATAGCAGAGGGGTTTGAAGAAAGTAATTTGTTTCATTTACGAAAACTAGTCAGGGCCAGCCGTTTACGACACAGCGTAATCGGACATACAGCGACAGAAAATTAAAAAGTATTTGCATTGCATTCATATATCATTATTATAATTAAGCCCCCATGCAAGCTCTCCATGCTACTCTACCCTGTGCAAGCTTCTTCATCTCCCAGTACCTACTGCAGCCTACATCCTTTTGAATATGCTTAGTGTACTCATATCTTGGTCTCCCTCTACGATTTTTACCCTCCACGCTGCCCTTCAATGCTAAATTGGTGATCCCTTGATGCCTCAGAACATGTCCTACCAACCGATCCCTTCTAGTCAAGTTGTGCCACAAACTCCTCTTCTCCCCAATTCTGTTCAATACCTCCACATTAGCTATGTGATCTACCCATCTAATCTTCAGCACTCTTCTGTAGCACCACATTTCGAAAGCTTCTATTCTCTTCTTGTCCAAACTATTTATCGTCCATGTTTCACTTACATACTTTCAGAAACGACTTCTTGACACTTAAATCTATACTCGATGTTAACAAATTTCTCTTCTTCAGAAACGCTTTGCTTGCCATTGCCAGTCTACATTTTATATCCTCTCTACTTCGACCATCATCAGTTATTTTGCTCCCCAAATAGAAAAACTCCTTTACTATTTTAAGTGTATCATTTCCTAATCTAATTCCCTCAGCATCGCCCGACTTAATTCGACTACATTCCATTATCCTCGTTTTGCTTTTGCTTTGGATACCAACATTATGTGTACTTCTGTCTAATTTCTTGCCTGTTGCAATGGAGATAAACGCATTTTAATGTCTTTTATTTAACGTTTGTTGAACTTATCTCCAAGTCCTGTTGTGGGATTAGCCCACAGTTGTGATGCTAGTCGCTCGGACAGTGTGTCCCCGCAGGTTTATTTAATCGTTAAGTGTTCGTAATCGGGCCACCATTGTATTGCGCACCTGACGTATTCTTAGAGTACCATTTGTAATTTTATATTTAACGCAAATGTCCTTATGCTTTGCGATATTAAATTAAAAACCTTAACTATTTGTATGAATTTGGCAAGAATCTTAGTAACCGTTTGTTGGCTTATGATAGAACTGTCATTAAACGAAAATATTTGTTTGGGAATGGCAAATGACTTATGAAATTAGGCCGTCCTTTCACGTGTTTTCCTTAAATCAATCCCGATCCTTGTTTGGGTCTCACTGTTTAAAAAAGCGAAGAAAAAAGAAGTGCAATGAAGGTTCATAAAAGGAGAGAATGTTAAGATGATGGGTCGCAGTGCTAAGGTGCCATACTACCTGAAAGTAAAGAGGACTTGGAGTCACTACTAAACTGAATGCTGAGTACAAAAAATTACAGAATATGGCAGTAAGCGGAGACTCACAAGACGCAGACAGCGACTTGCGAAAACGTTTACTTCACGAGAAGTGTAGAATTGAGTCATAAGTATGAGATTTTACGTTTTGAGAATAACAACACAAAGCTAGGGTTTATGGGCTTAGGGAAAACAGAAAATGACGAAAGTGTGGTATTTCAAATGAAGTTCTCTAGAAATATAATTATAATTTTTTAAAGGTAAGACATGTAATTTACAGGTTATGGCGTCAAATTACATAGCTTGCATTAGTCTCTGATTCCCCTAGTGCGTCTAGGGCTATAAACTTAAATAATCTTCGCACATTTATAGCACACTATGTATCGTCGTTATCTGAATACTTGGACTATGGTTGAGGTGGCACCGCTGAATAGCGACCATATTGTAGGCTCAGAAGCACTGCAGTCAACCCAAAGCCGACTATATGATTACACACTTCCCAGTGCTTTGATGTGACCACCTGTCACATCTTCTGCAGCAGAGTAAGTGAAGTGATAATTAAATCAAGACCCTAAGCTGTCAACAGCGGAGCCGGCCGAAGTGGCCGCGTGGTTCTGGCGCTGCAGTCTGGAACCGCGAGACCGCTACGGTCGCAGGTTCGAATCCTGCCTCGGGCATGGATGTGTGTGGTGTCCTTAGGTTAGTTAGGTTTAACTAGTTCTAAGTTCTAGGGGACTAATGACCTCAGCAGTTGAGTCCCATAGTGCTCAGAGCCATTTGAACCATTTGTCAACAGCGGGGACAGTTGAAAATGTGTGCCCCGACCGGGACTCGAACCCGGGATCTCCTGCTTACATGGCAGAGGCTCTGTCCATCCTTTCTTTTGTGAATCTCATTTTGTTCTACACTGTTCGTTGAATTTGTTTGTGGCAGACGTCCGATGACACCCGTTCAGGTTGTCCGTTGATGCGTTCACTAAGTTTTTTTTTATTACAGAGGGTAGCTAAACCCTCTGACCGAACACGCTGAGCTATCGTGTCGGCGTCCGTCTGAGCCACCGAGGGCGCAGAGGATAGAGCGACTGCAGGGACTTATCCCTTGCGCGCTCCCCGTGAGACCCACATTCCCAACTTAATGTCCACACACTACTTTCGTAGTGCCCCTGCCCATGACACTCATCACTCGCGGCAGACAATGTTACCCGAGTCCCGTAAAAGTTCGAGCAATGCTTGTGCATCCAGAGCAGAAGAAGGTGAATGGCCAGTTAGCCGTAAATACGAGGGCAGTTCAATAAGTAATGCAACACATTTTTTTTCTCGGCCAATTTTGGTTGAAAAAACCGGAAATTTCTTGGGGAATATTTTCAAACATTCCCGCTTCGTCTCGTATAGTTTCATTAACTTCCGACAGGTGGCAGCGCTGTACGGAGCTTTTAAAATGGCGTCTGTAACGGATGTGCGTTGCAAACAACGGGCAGTGATCGAGTTTCTTTTGGCGGAAAACCAGGGCATCTCAGATATTCATAGGCGCTTGCAGAATGTCTACGGTGATCTGGCAGTGGACAAAAGCACGGTGAGTCGTTGGGCAAAGCGTGTGTCATCATCGCCGCAAGGTCAAGCAAGACTGTCTGATCTCCCACGTGCGGGCCAGCCGTGCACAGCTGTGACTCCTGCAATGGCGGAGCGTGTGAACACACTCGTTCGAGATGATCGACGGATCACCATCAAACAACTCAGTGCTCAACTTGACATCTCTGTTGGTAGTGCTGTCACAATTGTTCACCAGTTGGGATATTCAAAGGTTTGTTCCCGCTGGGTCCCTCGTTGTCTAACCGAACACCATAAAGAGCAAAGGAGAACCATCTGTGCGGAATTTCTTGCTCGTCATGTGGCTGAGGGTGACAATTTCTTGTCAAAGATTGTTACAGGCGATGAAACATGGGTTCATCACTTCGAACCTGAAACAAAACGGCAATCAATGGAGTGGCGCCACACCCACTCCCCTACCAAGAAAAAGTTCAAAGCCATACCCTCAGCCGGTAAAGTCATGGTTACAGTCTTCTGGGACGCTGAAGGGGTTATTCTGTTCGATGTCCTTCCCCATGGTCAAACGATCAACTCTGAAGTGTATTGTGCTACTCTTCAGAAATTGAAGAAACGACTTCAGCGTCTTCGTAGGCACAAAAATCTGAACGAACTTCTCCTTCTTCATGACAACGCAAGACCTCACACAAGTCTTCGCATCCGAGAGGAGCTCACAAAACTTCAGTGGAGTGTTCTTCCTCATGCACCCTACAGCCCCGATCTCGCACCATCGGATTTCCATATGTTTGGCCCAATGAAGGACGCAATCCGTGGGAGGCACTACGCGGATGATGAAGTTATTGATGCAGTACGACGTTGGCTCCGACATCGACCAGTGGAATGGTAGCGTGCAGGCATACAGGCCTTCATTTCAAGGTGGCGTAAGGCCGTAGCATTGAATGGAGATTACGTTGAAAAATAGTGTTGTGTAGCTAAAAGATTGGGGAATAACCTGGTGTATTTCAATGCTGAATAAAACAACCCCTGTTTCAGAAAAAAATGTGTTGCATTACTTATTGAACTGCCCTCGTATATGAAGATGGTATCTGTTCCTTCGGACATGTCCGAGGGAAAAGATACCATCTTCATATAAGAGTGATGTTTTGGAATGTACTGACCCAAGTGCCGTGGCCAGCTGCGATAGGTTTCTCGATTGAGGATCCATGGCGCGAACAGCTAGGTGGTCCCAGAGATTCTTGCTTGGCTTTAAATCCTGGTAGTCCAGTGGCCATGGGAGCACGGTAAATTCATCCTGTGCCCTTCGAACCACACATGTACTCTGCGAGCTGTGTTACACGTTTCATTGTCCTGCTGGTAGGTGCCATCGTTCCTAGGACACACAAACTGCATGTAGGGGTGGACGTGGTTCCCATGGATAGATACGTTCTTCTATTGATCCCTTGTGCCTTCTAGAATAACTACATCACCCAGGAAATGCCAGGAAACATTTCGCAGATCATAATGTTCCATCCTGGTTGCAAGGCGTTTCTTTTAAATGTTTCGCGCCTTACATCCAAACAGCCATCTGTTTGATAGAGTGAAAAACGTAATTCATATGATACGACCACCTGTCCCTACTCACAAGGGAACCTCCCCATCACACCCCCCTCAGATTTGGTTATAAGTTGGCACAGTGGATAGGCCTTGAAAAACTGAACACAGATCAATCGAGAAAACAGGAAGAAGTTGTGTGGAACTATGAAAAAAATAAGCAAAATATACAAACTGAGTAGTTTTCACGCTCAAAATCACGACATGATTAGTATACCTCTTCCGTATTTATGTAGTTTTACTGTCTTATTTTATGTTTTGCTTGAATGTTTGAGAAGCAATGGCAATGACCGTAAAACAATGTTGTTGACTTGGCGAAATCTTACAGGGACGCGATCCAATAGTTCTCAGCCATTTCCGTTCGCTCTACATCTACATCCATACTCCCGAAACCACCTGCGCATCTCCTCCCCCCACGCCTTCTCTGTCCATCATTTTGTTATCACCACCTCCATGATCCCAATGGGAGGTTGGCGGCTTTTACCCCAACAATATTTCTTTCAAGATAAGAAGAAATAAGTGTAACAAGTTTCGTTGAAACTGACCCGAGTGCTTAGGAGGAGGTTTTGAATATAAGTGTACATGACATATATTGCATTTTATATTTCTGATTCTCTGCTGTTTTACACTATACGACGCAAGGGATGATAAACTTATCTGTGGTATGCATCTGTATGCCTTGACTTGATCTCAAGTCCCAAAACAACTTGACAAAATGATTGGCTCCCTGCAGTGCTCATAGTCGCGACCTTGTTAACAGAATGAATACCACAAATCAAAGACAAAATGCACTTTGTATTTTGAAAAGTGCTTCAACCGAATATGAAATACGAATACGAACATTTTTACGTGACATCTTCTCATACACACTTCAAAGCTTACTCTCAGTATTTTTATACAAATAAAAACTCAAGTACATAACAAATTGCTCCAAGTGCTCCTGAGTTTAGCTTCGATGTCGTCTTTTCATTCCTACCTCTGTGGGGTGTAGTTGGTTCTTAACCCCCCAGTGCTTCTTTGCAGATAGTAAGTAAGCAGTAAGTCGACCAGAGTGGCCGAGCGGTTCTAGGCGCTACAGTCTGGAACCGCGCAACCGCTACGGTCGCAGGTTCGAATCCTCCCTCGGGCATGGATGTGTGTGATGTCCTTAGGTTAATTAGGTTTAAGTAGTTCTAAGTTCTAGGGGACGGATGACCTCAGATGTTAAGTCCCATAGTGCTCAGAGCCATTTGAACCATTTTTAAGTAAGCAGTAAAATCCTGCTTATCAGGTGCTCCGGTTGCGGGCTCCTGTTAACCGTTTAGTCTGTAATCTGGCTAGCAGTAGGACCTCCAGAGTACAGATAAGTCATATTAAACAAGCCGTGTAGAGCCCGTCAGTTCTCTCGCTCCCCTGTCAGGAGTAAGCGAGGGCGGGCTACTGTTTCAGTGGGGGAGATTGAGTCGTGTCGGCTTGTATCGATCTCTCTTCCGGGCCACTTCCTCTAGTTGATTTCTCCTCTCGTCGTCCGGTGGCGCTGCCGCCTCGCCGCGGCCGGTGGGCCGAATTTTGCGGCGTGCGACTCTCGTTTGGACACGACTGCGCGCGAAGTGACCAAAGACTCCGTTCCGTGAGAGGCTGATGGCTATTGGTTTTGCATCGAAAGTGTTGCCGCCCCCGCCACCGACGCCCAGTGTTTTGCCGTCCTTCGAAGTGACCTCAAGCTGTCAGTTAGCGATTCAATTGGAACATTTTCCCTTCCCTGTGATTCTATCGGGAACGACCATTGGTTGGTCGGTCGGTTATCTCTGCGGACGATGTGTATTGGGTCTTTTCGCCGCTTCTGGTTTCTGTGTACGCCACATTACTTGCAATTTGTCCCTTTTGCTGCACAGTGACTGGTTATAGTACTGTTTGAGTTGCTTATAGTGTTTTCTTGGTGGATCTGTGAAGGGGTTTTGCTAATAGGAGTCCTACTTTGATAGGCAGAGGGCAATTACTGTGCCGAGTTGTTTCTTTTTATTGTTTTAGAATTACATTTGCCATCCTATACGGTGTCCGTCAGCACTTGCCACACAGGCAGATGGCTGTCATGTAGCGGACGCTGTGGACTTTTGATGAATCCCTATATTGGTAAGGTGCAGTACTTGTATCTAGAGAAATTTTTCAATGAGCAGTCAATCTTAACGGTGTCATAGCACTGGATTTGTGGAGGGAACTTGTTGTAATTATCTTAGATTAATCTTGTGTTTAAATATTACCCTCTTGTTCAAATGTTTGACTGTATCCTGGAGACAAATAGTAGTTTTATTCCAGTTATCTGTGATTATTTCTTGGGCTTAAATGTTATAATCTAATTCAAGTGTTTGTCTTCTTTTTTGTGTTTTAAAAAAGTGAACGAATTTGCAGAAGGTTCAAGTGGTGGATTATTCTTGTGTTTTACGTGGTTACTGTCCAAACTGGTCTAGTACTAATATCAGGTTGTCAGTTTTGCAGGCTGGGCTATTTAGCCATATTGAGTGCTGACTCAGCTGCTGGTTGTCCGACTGGCCACCAAGCTGCTCCGGTGTGCCTCCCCAGCCGGCTGACTTGACAACGTTAGAGGAAAGCCTCAGAGTTTTGATTCACGAAGAAATGCAAATATTTTAATTTGTCATCTACGACTAAAACTAAAGAAAAAAGTTCATATAAACATAGCTCCGCAAATGTTTGGTTACGGAGTTACGTCTAAGAAAAGATTTTGCCTGAAATTTACCAACTTCGCTAATATGAAGCCATCGCAAAACTGTAAGAGGTTAAAGTAAAGCACGAGTTCCATTTATTTTTTGTTATTGACCTCGTGAATCTAATAAAACATATCCCAGACGTGTATCTGCCGTAGTTTTCCAGAACATCCAGAGAAGCAAAGCTTATTATGCAAGTAAATTTGTTTACTTTCCATTAAGAATGTAGAAACGTTTATGCCATTTTTGGCAACTGTTAGCGATTTGTGTCCAGTCGTTTCCTAACCATGAAATGAGTTACTTTTCCGTATTATTCAGTGAAAGAACATAATAACAGTTTATTTAAGTGAAACTACATAGTAACTGGTGTAGTTTGTAGACTATTTATGAAATAGGGATGCCTTTCAAATGTACAATAGAGGAATACGACGATATGGTGTTTATTTATGGCAAACGTGATGGTAATGCTACGTCTCCAGTTAACGAATATCGTGTACTTTATCCAACTGGGAGGATTCCGAATGCTCGAACCATTAGCGGAGTATTTCGAATAATACGGGAGACAGGTTCCCTACCTAGAGTTCAGAATCAGTACGACACGTGAAGACGATGATCGAGATATTATGGATGTTGTTCAACGTAGCCCGGGCACCAGTGCACGACGTATCTCTCAACGATTAGGCATTTCACAATCTAAGGTATGGCGTACACTGAAGTACAATAATAATCTGTATCCTTACCACAAACAAAAAGTGCATCATTTACATCTTGGAGATCCTGTCCTTCTCCTGGAGTTGTGCAACTGGTAAAATAATAATCAGCAGTTAAACATAAATTTTATTTACAGATGAGGCACAGTTTACTCGAGATGGTATGAACAATTTACATAACGAGCATTGTAAGGTGTCAGGCAAATCCAACACCTTCCATGAAAACCCTGACATGATAAGCAAATCCAGTAGTATGTCACATAGCTCCAAATAAATGTGTCATTAAATTAACCAAAGTAATACAAGTAACGAGTGAGCAAATGGAATACCACAGACTAACACAAGAATGCCTAAATGCATGTCATACCTTCCCACCGTGAGACAGACGCAGTTCCGAGGGGAGAAACGAGAACAGAAGCCGAGAGCAGAACCGTGTTACGCTAGAAGGCCCTACGATAAGGGACGGACTGGACACCCACGTCGCCAGCTGACCACTAGGACCACCCTAGCTGCAAGTTTTAGCGTGAGACTTTTTCGCGTCTCTGTTACGTCAGGACAACCCCCCAGCCCATGTTAAAAGTTAGAGCCCTCCAGAAGAACAGTATAGATCTTACGATAACACAAAAAGGGCCACCCCCCAGCCGCAAGTTTTAGCGTGAGACTTTTTCACGTCTCTGTTACGTCATGACCAGCCCCCAGCCCATGTTAAAAGATAGAGCCCTCCAGAAGAACAGTATAGATCTTACGATACATTAAAAGGAAAACACCAGCTGCAAGATTTAGCGTGAGACTTTTTTGTGTCACTGTTACGTTGCAAACTTTAAAAACATTGCCCCACCACGAAAAGTATAACGTTTCTCATTGGATGGACGGAATTTTTGTAGGCGGAGCTTAAGGTTAACATTGAGACCCTGATTGGTCAGATGAAAACACAGCCAGATAGTTTTTTTTAAACCAACTTCGGTAAATTGTAGTAAGGAGAAGTTAGGGCAGAGAGTTGCTTCCAAGACGGCGAGGTGAGCGGAGCTGTGCTGACCGCCGCTCCCTGACGAACACCGACAATGTAATGAACGCATGCGATGCCGCATAACAGCGCATAAAGCTTCACTCAGAACTGCAGAAGTCTCATCTGTTACACCCCTCTTTTGCGTAATACTAGTGTCGATCGTAAATTAAAGCTCATGGTGTTCACATTTGCCACTTGAAGTAAAAATCTGAAACGCGATGATTTTTCTGTTATATAGTTATTGAGAAGCCACATCAGCAACTGTAATTTACGACAAGTTAGATAAGTAATTAAAGATAATTGAGGGTCACTGTAGACCATTTTGATAGTTTTCTCTTTTGTGAAACTTAATTTAAACCAATGCAGTTGGTTTTTACCATCCTGTATTAAAACATTTCCTTTTATCAATAGTGCAATTTATAAACAATGTTTTGTGAGTAGAATAAAATTTCCAATGGTAAACTTAACTGCTTTTTTGACGTTATTTTACCAGCTAACTAAAAATAGGAAAGCCTTGAACCCCTTCCACTAAATTTAGTTAGTATTAATATTCTTTTACAGGGAGCGCAGTGGAGCTGACGCTGAAATCATTAAGTATTTGGTTATATCATCGCTAGTCTCACTGAACTCTTCTGAATTCTACATGTCATGTGTGGTCTGGCGTCTCCTTACCAGCAACAGGTCCCAGGTTCAAACTAGTCAATTCCCTAAAAAACACGCTCAGAGCGTCGTTGCGCGAAAGTGGTAGGGAGACACGATGTAGAACAAACAGACATCATGCAGAATGTTAGAAAATGGCGACCCTACCAGGATGGTAAAATACCATGATTGAAGGTCGACCACATGCCTAACTAGGTCAGAAAAATATTCTGTTGAAAAATTATCGTAATGAAAAAATAATTTTTTTGAACATTATAAATAGTCGAAAACAGTAGCTGCAGCGATAGATAGTAAGAAAGTATTCAATAAAAGTGAGACATTCTAGCAGAGACAATAGCATAATTAAGTTATGAATTTTAAAAATTGTTAGAATTACGTTTTCTCTCCAATGCAAGCGCACTGGTGACGGATACATCGTTGACAAGTTGGTTCTGACCCAACAAGTAAGTGAATGGTTTGTCAAGTCGTGTGAACAAAAAGTTTATGAAACGCGTGAGATGGTATGAGCGCATGTTGACTCGAAGTAGGGCGCGTGAATTGCTTTTAAAACAGAAAATAAGGGATTCGGAAAGATTAGCAATGGCAGATCGAGACCTTGACCGAATTGAGGTAGAGACCCAGCATGAAAATGGACAGAGAATAGAGGACAGTACAATAGACGATGCAGTATCGCGAGAAATAGGGCATATAACGTACCATAACGAGGATAATGTACGTCAAGGCATAGAAAACGTTAAGTCAGCATATGACAGAGGAGCAGGAAAGTAGAGAGACAGTCGATGAGTATTCTAACTTGCGTCTTGAATACGTAGAACCCATAGTACAAGTAATCAGAGCTCCCTCACCACAGAGTACAAGGAATGCGAGCAGAAACGTGTCACAGCACAGTTCAATGCAATCGGTTGCAAACCAACACTTGGGCGAAAACACAGAGCGTAGGACGTCGGAAGGAAACGCAGTAGGACCCACCAATCTGGCAGAATTATTACAATTAATGACGGAAACCATGACAAGACAAAATAAAGAAATTGCGAACCAAATTAAAATTCAGAATGCAGAAACGACGAACCAAATTGCAGAAACCACGAGACAAATGCGTGAGATTAAAGAACAAAACAAAAAAATTCAGTTACACCTAAGTCATATTGAAGACGAGGCAAAAGAATCTCGAGAAGTGATAGGAAACTTAATAACAGGTCACAATCAATAGAGAACAGACATTGACAAGGTACAAGCGGACGTACAAACATTGCGTAATGACATTCAGGACGAGATCAAAACATTACGTAACAACACCCAGGGAAAAGTCAAGAAACTAGAGAAACAGATAAACGAAATTACTAGACAATCAGCAGGTACAGCGCGTGAAATTGTTGAAAACAGTGTGTTACATAAACGTATCACAAAAGCAGCGCTGAAAATATATGATAACCGCATAGTCAAAATAGAAGCGCAAACGAAGCGACAATTTCAGAAATTGCGAACAGAGTTGTTGGAAACCATTGAAGAGCGTAGTGAACAGGATCGAACAAGCACAGAGTCTGCAACCACATCCGTATCTGTAACAGCACCGGAAAAACAAGCAATTAACGAAGATATTACGCATTTGCGATTCCAATCACAGGCGGAAAGTAACATACGTGAAATCAGACAGCCTGCACAGCAACAAACACGTTTCGAAATTCCTGATGAACAAACGTCATCACAAACACATGCGGAACCAAAAAATGTATGTTTCAAGACAGTTTGGATCGTGCAATGAAGCAGCAAGGTTAGCCAGACAAGATACCGAACCAATACCTGACAATGGGAAGCCAGGTCGCGAAGAGTACAGTGCAATGCATTCAGCTACACGTTCACAACCGATGAAAGAAAATTATTGCGTACCACTCCAACGATAGTACGCAAGGGTAGGCAAAAGTTACAGTGGACAATATCCAATGGATCTACCACAACCGGAAAGAACGACGGAAGAAATGATCAGAAACAAAAGTGGCGAAGAATCGCGAATTTCATATGGAACTATGACGAAGTACGACAACGATCATTTCCTCACAGTCAGATAATTTCAACACTTTCGAGAAGGAAACTCATTACATTCACGAACTTTTATTGATCAATACCGAGTAGGATTACCAGAACACTGGATGCTAGCACACAAATTAGACTTTATATGTGCACACATGTCAGGAACAGTCGCAGAAACCACGCAGAATGTTGCAGCGACATGCCGATCGCACGAAGATTTCAGAGAGAAGTTTCTCTCACGATATTGGTCCAGCGAAGCACAGACCAGAGTGAAGTACGAATTATTACAGAACCCATATTTTGAAAATTCAGGAGAGAAGAATCCCGTGAAATTTTTCGAATTAATGGCAAAGAAAAATCAATGCTTAGATGTACCATACAGTGACGGAGAGTTGATTAAATTATGCGCGATGAAGTTACTATTGAAATACCAGAAATCATTAGTAGGTCGCGGAGGCAATGACGTCGAAGCATTTAAAGGTATTCTAAGGGAACTAGAGTTCATATTTTCGGAAGATTACGCAAGAAAAAGACGAAGCGCACGTGAAAACGAAAGCAAAAAGCAGTGGAATCCACAAGACACAGTACGAAGAAACAATAATTACGAACCATGTGACAACTTCACACCAAGAAACGACAATAGATTTCAACAAAGAACCCGTTATGGATATAGAAGAGAATATGGCAATAACTATAATTCACCCAGGAACGGCAACAACTATTACAGAGGGAATTACGACAACTGGAACGGGTACTGGAGAACCAATAGACCGACAAATTATCAACAAAGAAACCACTAAAAGAGAATGACGCACCGACCCAGGACAATTGCAGCACCTTGAACAGAGAAGTAAAAATCTTATCACGAGAAAAGAAGAAGGAAGAAACAAATCCGCAGGGACCAGATGAAAACGAAGACAGGAAAATAACAATATCGTGTTGGGACGAAATTAATTGGGAGAATACTGACGAGGAAGATGAATTACCAGAGGCATGCACAACGAATGTAGGAGGAAAGGACGAAGTAATGAGTATTGCAGGGCTATTTGAGATGGAAACCAGGGAAAGCGAATTCAATGAGGATAATGCGCAGTCGACAGAAGTTGAAAATAAGTTACGAGTGGGCACACAACCCAACGTATATAATGAAGGAAGTTATGAAGCGATAATTAGAGCATTTAGATGCGATTATGTGGAAGTAGCGACGAAGAAGGAGAAGATAGACGAGGATGAGGAAAAAGTAGAGGATGTTGAAGAAAGCGTAAATGAAGGAAGAAATAGAGAAGAGGAAATAAAAGAGAGAGAAGTAGCAGTCGAAGCTTATCCTAAAGAAAGTTCGAATTCACAAGGAAAATTCCTAAAAAGACTCATGTATGATTCAGTGGAGGATTCGTTGATACAAGAAGAAGAAGAACAGAACCAACGCTTTCAAATTCAACCAATTGTGAAGGCCATGGTACAGCATATCCCAGTCAATATTGTAATTGATAGCAGAAGTGAACCGACTGCGATCTCAAAAAGTTTATTCATGCAGTGTAATGCCAATGAGGAATTGCGAGTTCTGAAAACATGTAAGATTAAAGTAAGAGATCCTATTAGAAACAATGCTGCGGAAGTTACAAGGTTAACTCTTTCGTGTCAATGTCAAAAGTTCGAAGCCAACTTCGTGATTATACCTAAACTAACTGTAGATTTGATTATAGGTGCAGATTTTTTAAAATGAGAGACGAGCAATAATAGATATGGGGAATGGCAGCATAACATTCGGAAATGTCACACTTCTCTTTGAGCAAAAGCTAAAATTAGAAGAAATACCAGTTATAAACAAACAATTAAGAATGACACGAGATAAAGAGGATGAAGAATTAGAATGGTATGCACAAAAGGGGGAATCGCCTCAACTCATGTTAGAAGTTCATAAAGAAATCGACAAAAAATTGCAAGAAGCTCAAGGTATTTCGGAACACAGTAAAAGAGAATTAGAGGGTATTTTACGAGATTAAGCACAGGTATTTTTACCCAAGACTGGCAGTATTAAACACTTTCAGTACAAGTTTGAAGATTAATTTTACTACTAGTAAATAATCAGCACAATATTTCAAGATTATGTTGCAGATAAGATCGTCAGGAGAAAGAAGAATGAAGAGAGAGGAAGGCGGGAAAAAGAAAGTAGTTTCAATAAAAACAAAAACAAAAATAACACCAATAGTACCATAGATTAAAGTGAAGGGATAAAGCGTAGATAGTCTAACAGCATGAAATACTAAAATGCTATACACCATGACACTACACAAAAAAATCGAATTTGAGGATTCTTGTAGAAGTTAAGACTCAAAATGTCTTAGAATTGTAACATGGAAAGGGCTCCAAAATTTGTAAAGCTTTTTAAGAAGGCGTAAAACAATGTAGGTGCTAGACATACGTTAGATGATTATAAGTAAAACTTTTTGCAAGAACCATTGTAAAAACTCCAACAAGGACGAGATGCAACGACCCACAGGTTGCAACGTGAGAAGTATCAAGAAAGAAAAGGACGTAATTAGCAAGACACGATTCGTACAAGGCAGAAGCGTCGAGAGAAAGGAAAGGACAGTGAGACCAACAAAAGGCCCTTGTATCGAAAGTGTGCAATAAATCTGTCTGCTAGGCAGAACCCTGCTGGGACGGAACATGGACTCGCACAGTGGTGGAGCCTTACAGAGATGCGACGGGATGCCGAATGCTGGAAGGGTCTCCGAGCGCCCGAATCGGCGGAGTGAGCAAAAAACGGCCTGACGAGAAGACGTCTTGGGCAAGCCACCACTGGCAAAAAAATATGTGTAGAAGTCACACTACTGCTATTAAACAGCACGCTGATGCCCGAAACTGAAGAAAACGGCCACAAAGTAGAAATGACATGTCCAAACCATTTATCAAACTGTTACTAGGAGGAGAACTTCAAAGCGACTAGTTATCAATAAATATTTCCATATCCTGCCCAGAGAAGAACCAAGAATCACGTAAGAAGCAGAGAAAAAGCAGGAAGCAGAGAAAAAGCAGGAAGTTGAAGATTCGCAAGATTGAGACCAAGAAAGAAGATGGATGAAGAATAGACGACATACCTTCCCAAATCCCTATCCTATTGTAAACTAGTCGTCTGTGAAGTATTACAACGAAAAACGACGGCTTTCAGCGACACATAACGATGACTTTCACGCATACAAAGCCAGTAAACCATGAGATTCTGCACTCACAGCTCCATTCCATTATGGGACATCCACAACAGCAACACACACTTGCAAAGCCAACAAGGAATGACGAACGAAGCTGTACATCAAATACTTGCCCACATCCATCTCACTCAAGTCCATCACCTTCATGCAAAAAACATTCGCCAACCTCATGCTTAAACATTCATAGGATTGTGTGAATGTGTGAAATCAAATAATGTGATGTAGGAATTGTACAAAAGAAACGTGTGAAAAACTAAATAAGTTAAGCACACCAGACAGCTAATAAACTACAAAATAACAGTCATTGACAATGGACTTAAGTAAAAAAATGGACTATCGATAAAAATAAGTCATTAGTTCTGAAATGGACAGTATATAAAGAACAAAAGTAAGGCATAATAAACACTAAAACTATATGCCACTTATTTTCTCCTCATAAAAATAAAAGAATAACTATATTTTACTTATTTTCTCCTTATAAAAAATTATCTTGTTGGATGTTTTCCCTTTTTTTTAACATTTGTACCATTTGTTAGGATAATATCTCAATACTTGTGTATGTATATTTCTTTGTCAAAGCAATTCATGGAAATAATTCTTATTTGTTAGTGTAACAATGTTGAAATGAGTGTTTAGAAACAAAAACATTTTACTTGTACATGATATTTAGAAAATGTGTTAGGAATATTTACTTAATTACTACATTTATAAAAAAAATATTTCTAAGAAAATCGATGTGAAAGACTCCTTACTTTCGATAGTAAACTTCTTAAAAAACACGGTTAAATAAAGAAAGAAAATAATTAAAAATTAATAATAGCATAAAAATATTCTTCTCTTGTCATGTTTGAGAATAATGTGGAAGAATATAAAAATATAAATTAGTAATACAAAGTAGCATAGAACCAGAATAACGTGGCTGAACCGTAGGCAACAAAATTTAGATAACAGAATAATTTTTGACTGACTTAGACAACAATTCAATCATTGCCGAACTTCAGTGCAAAAATTAAGTTCGAAGGGTGGTGATATGTAAGGTGTCAGGCAAATCCAACACCTTCCATGAAAACCCTGACATGATAAGCAAATCCAGTAGTATGTCACATAGCTCCGAATAAATCGTGAGATTAAATTAACCAAAGTAATACGAGTAACGAGTGAGCAAATGGAATACCACAGACTAACACAAGAATGCCTAAATGCATGTCATACCTTCCCAACGTGAGACAGACGCAGTTCTGAGGGGAGAAGCGAGAATAGAAGCCGAGAGCAGAACCGTGTTAAGCTAGAAGGCCCTACGATAAGGGACGGACTGGACACCCACGTCGCCAACTAACCACTAGGACCACCCCAGCTGCAAGTTTTAGCGTGAGACTTTTTCGCGTCTCTGTTACGTCAGGACTACCGCCCAGCCCATGTTAAAAGCTAGAGCCCTCCAGAAGAACAGTATAGATCTTACGATAACATTAAAAGGACCACACCATCTGCAAGATTTAGCGTGATACTTTTTCGCGTCTCTGTTACGTTGCAAACTTTAAAAACATTGCCCCACCACGAAAAGTATAACGTTTCTCATTGGATAGACGGAAAACACAGCCAGATCGTTTTTTTTAAACCAACTTCGGTAAATTGTAGTAACGAGAAGTTAGGGCAGAGAGTTGCTTCCGAGACGGCGAGGTGAGCGGAGCTGTGCTGCCCGTCCCCCCTGACGAACACCGACAAGGTAATGAACGCACGCAATGCCGCATAACAGCGCATAAAGCTTCACTCAGAACTGCAGAAGTCTCATCTGTTACCCCCCTCTTTTGCGTAATACTAGTGTCGATCGTCAATTAAAGCTCATGGTGTTCACATTTGCCACTTGAAGTAAAAATCTGAAACGCGATGATTTTTCTGTTATATAGTTATTGAGAAGCCACATCAGCCACTGTAATTTACGACAAGTTAGATAATTAATTAAAGATAATTGAGGGTCACTGTAGACCATTTTGATAGTTTTCTCTTTTGTGAAACTTAATTTAAATCTAGATTATAGATGTGATATGGCATAGGTCATCCTTCGATCCATTGTAGAACTTGGAAACCCATTCAGGGAATATTCGTTCCCATTTTTGTTGAACGCAGTTGGTTTTTACCATCCTGTATTGAAACATTTCCTTTTATCAATAGTGCAATTTATAAACAATGTTTTGTGAGTAGAATAAAATTTCCAATGGTAAACTTAACTACTTTTTCGACGTTATTTTACCAGCTAACTAAAAATAGGAAAGCCTTGAACCCCTTCCACTAAATTTAGTTAGTATTAATATTCTTTTACAGGGAGTGCAGTGGAGCTGACGCTGAAATCATTAAGTATTTGGTTATATCATCGCTAGTCTCACTGAACTCTTCTGAATTCTACATGTCATGTGTGGTCTGGCGTCTCCTTACCGGCAACAGGTCCCAGGTTCAAACTAGTCAATTCCCTAAAAAACACGCTGAGAGCGTCGTTGCGCGATTTGGTAGGGAGACACGATATAGAACAAACAGACACCACGCAGAATGTTAGAGCATGTATGGTCTGAAGCAAACCTGCATGCAACGGTGCAATGCAGTTTCCAGCAGCAATTTAGCATAAATGTGTGGTGTGGTATTGGACCATTCATTTTCCCCGGATGTCTAACTTGTGAGACGTACTTACGATTCCTTCAAGAAGAAATGCCCCGCTTGTTCGAAGACGTTCCACTTGCTACGCGACTGCAAATGTATTTTCAACATGACGGCGCGCCTCCACATTTCACCAACGCCGTTACTACACATTTAAATGAACATTTCCTCCAGAAATGGATTAGTCGTGGTGCTACACGTCTGTGGCCAGCCAGATCGTACGATTTAATACCAATGGAGTTTTTGTGTGTGGGTATGGATGGAACACATAGTTTATGAGGACAAAGTCAATACACGTGAGGCATTACTTGGTCATATTATTAGTGCAATACACGAAATTAAGAACAACCCTGTCAAACTGAAACGAGGAACAAAATCTGTTCATACACGTGCAACTAAATGCATTGAACTCTGTGGAAACATTTTTAACATTTATTGTCAACGTATTGGGAAATGGTATGTACACTGTTCAACGTCCTTGACACTGAGCTTTTTTTCCGGTAGAACATGAATTCACATGTGCTATGGTATTAATAAAAGCATATTATCTGACACATTCATACAGTTTCAGTTATTACCATCATTTTTCCAAAATTAAATTCTCTACAAGTTCCGTTGAAAACTTTGTGCAATTGTCTGCAATTCAAAAAACAAATTGGGCCAAGCAGTTAATAAATTAAAAATTTTACGGAATCACTTCTTTGCTTCTCTGGATGTTCTGGAAAACTTCTGCAGATACACGTCTGGGATGTGTGTTATTAGATTCCCCAGATCAACAACAAAAACAAAAGAAATGGAAATCGTGATTTACTTTAACCTTGTACACTTTTGCGGTGGCTTCATATTAGCAAATTTGCTAGATTACAGGCAAAATCTTTTATTAGACGTAATCCGTAACTAAACATTTTCGGAGCTATGTTTACATGAACTATTTTCTTTAGTTTTACTTGTAGAATAACATATCAAAATATTTGCATATCTTCGTGAATATATATATATATATATATTTACATTTGTTGAATTCCTGGTAGCGACCAGAATGGCCTAGTTGTTTTGAAGCGGGGCGTTGACTCTCTTAAATTGTTTTGGAAGATTTGTAAAATTTCTTGCTATATTTCTCTTAAAGTGCTTTTACATTTGTTGAATTCCTGGTAGCGACCAGCATGGCCTAGTTGTTTTGAAGCGGGGCGTTGACTCTCTTAAATTGTTTTGGAAGAGTTGTAAAATTTCTTGCTATATTTCTCTTAAAGTGCTTTTTTCAATTTTTTTAAAAGGGAATATTTCTAAGCCTTCTGGGGCTCTGTATTGATCTTGACCTTGCTGTAATACTAAAAAATTTCAAGGAAATTTCTAATCCGCCTGGCGCTTGGTGATCGTTGATTTTGATCTTGTTGTAATTTTTTAAAGAGAAGATTTTAAAATAAATTCTAAGCCTTCTAGCTCTCTGTGATTATTGATGCCGTAAACCTTTTTAAAATGGGGGATAAATTTCAAAGCAAATTTTTAAGCACGTCAGGCGCTTTGTGATTACTCGCTGTTGTTAACCGGCTTTTCACTTCACTCCATTGTAAAGGAAAGTTTTAAATGTTTTCACGAAATAAATCTAGATGTTGTCAACCAGAAGTGATGCTGAGCCTGGAGCTTGGCCCTTCCATGAATCCCTGTCGCCGCCAATGAAAGAGCATTTAACCCTGATTCTTTATAGAATTGGATTCCCCTGTATAAGACAGCTTCCAACTTCTGGTTACTTTACGAATGAGTCAATGTCTTAAATATTGGGATGGAGAATGTAAGCGAGAATAAGCTTGGGAAAGGTTTGAAATTATGTTTAAAGTTTGCTGGAAGTCGCTAGGTGCTCTATTCTCTACTGCTAGATGAATATGTATTGGGAATTTACGGGTGGTGTGTTACGCTTCTTTTTTGTCCCCACTCCTCTGAGAGGTAGCTGTTTTTTAGCGTCACAGTGCATCGTTTTGCAGATAGCAGGCGATATGTGTACCAAGCTTGGTTGAAATAGATGCAGTGGATTAGGAGGAGATGGTGATCATACGTACATAGATGTATTTTTATAATATACAGGAGGCGTCTATGCTGTGTAAGGGCTCTCGCACGCTACTGGCAAATTATTATATTAGTCCTATAGAAAACATGAAGAAGACCTTTTTGCAGGAAACTTAAAGTGGTTAAATTTTGTACTGAGGTTTTCGCTGGAGGCTTTGTTTTCGAGTTATTAAAGAAAAATGTCTCTGAAGGTCATATTTGTACTTTTTTTTTAATAATTCGGAAACTATGATCTCTAGCGAAAACGCGTCCCAGTACGAAATTTAATTACAGTAAACTTCCTCAAAAAAGGTCCTGTTCATTTTTTTTCTGTAGAACTAATAGTTTGCACATAGTGAGCGAGAGAATATCAAAATCTTGCCCTCGGTATCTGAAGGTGTAGCAGGTTGCATAAAACCCGTAAGTAGTGACAGCTGAACAACCCTTTATAGAGATTTACCTGTTCCACACTCAAGGCGTAACCATATATCCTTAATTATGTATTAGGAAGCAAAAACGTACAACAAGAGCTTCACCTACAAGTTGAATTGTTTAGTAACACACTGAAACAAATTTTCATCGACAGAGTGGTAAGGTTCGTGTTAACAACTTAGGTGCCTTACTAGGCATTGTCCCATTAGAGGTAGAGTGCTTTGCCTCCCTGCGACCGTTTGAATGACTCGGACAACTATTTGTGTGGGGACCTACAGTATGACATGGACTCCAAACTACAGTATTGTTGTGCGTCACATCAAACAACATCAGAAGACTGTTACGCTGTCCCCTCCCCCTCCCTCCACACATCCCCAAACGCTCCAAAATAACAAATTAGATCTATTGCTCTGATGTAATTTTCCTGGAGACATATTGAATCTCAATTTTTCTTCAATAACGATGTAAATTGAAATAACGATTTAAAATCTGATATTCAAAATGTCTCCAGGAATATATAATTACATCAAATCAACAGATAACTTACAGGCAGGATTTCTCCATTTAGTACAATGCTGGGGCGCTATTCCAATATTGGAGAGCCTTTGCAGTACTGACGATCTAAGAAGGGAAAATCGAGATGGGCTGAGGTATGAATCGAAGTTTGCGTTAGGGAGGGTGCTGGACTAAGGCAGCTCATGCAGCTGCGTGATCCACAATGCCAAGGTGGTGTAGTAGACAGCAAATCTGCCTAGTAAGCAGGAGACTCAGGTTCAAGTTCCGGCCTACTATCGCTATACAGGGTGTAAATTTTAAGTTGACAAACCAGAATAACTCGAAAAATATAATAAATATAATATACTTATTCACTTCGTAAATTTTGATTCGCTAAAACTAAAACTCTCCCTCTCTCCCCATAGGGTGCCGTATGAGAGAGAGGAATTAGTTTTACAAATGCTGACCCAAATATTGACTTTTTCCGCAGATTCTGATAAGTTTTGTTTGTTTCGTGGTCATGAGGCCACACAACTTTTAATTATCAAACAAATCATATGACTAGCTAGCTAACTAACCAAACATCCTACTTACTAACTTAAGTATTTTTTATTTATCCGCAACCATTTTCGACCCAGAAATGAGAACATGGATTTTCTTGAATTGCAGCGCCAACTACCAAGAATCAAAACAGATGTTTAAGACAAAATGTACGTAGTTTTTTTGTGTAGAATCTGATTCTGTAATAAGAAATGGGGGTTCCCATTTGAAATTTTAAAGTTGCCTCCCTCCCCACCTCCAGGGGGCGGGGGTGGCGGGCTAATTTTAGTACCAGCAGATGTTCCCCAGGAAAATAATCAACTTTGGTTTCTACACATTTTTTCGTGTGAAGCTTATTTTTCGAGTTATTCTGATTTGTCAACTTAAAATTTACAGCCTGTAAACCCGTCCAGGCGATAGCAACGTCACCTGGCGAGCGATGACTGCCACTCAGCCGGCCGGAGTGGCCGAGCGGTTCTAGGCGCTTCAGTCTGGAACCGAGCGGCCGCTACGGTCGCAGGTTGGAATCCTACCTCGGGCATGGATGTGTGTGATGTCCTTAGGTTAGTTAGGTTTAAGTAGTTCTAAGTTCTAGGGGACTTACGACCTCAGAAGCCCCATAGTGCTCAGAGCTCAGAGCCATTGGATCCATTTTTTGAAGAAAACACAGACAACAAGTGAGCTTCAACTAAAAGTCGAATTGTTTGGTAACATTGTAAGTAGGCTGTTTAGGTTTTTATGTTGGTAACGCCACGTAGCGCTCTGTATGAAAATCACTGACTGTGCTGTGTGCAATCTGTGGCTGGTTGGACTCATTGTTGGTATATTCGCTCGTGTAGTTTTGGGCAGTTGGATGTGAACAGCGCGTAGCGTTGCGCAGTTGGAGGTGAGCCGCCAGCTGTGGTGGATGTGGGGAGACAGATGGCAGAGTTTTGGGAGCGGACGATCTGGACGTGTGTCCCTCAGAAAAAGGAAATTTGTAAGACTGGATGTCATGAACTGAGATATATATTATGACTTTTGAACACTATTAAGGTAAATACCGGGTGATCAAAAAGTCAGTATAAATTTGAAAACTTAATAAACCACGGAATAATGTAGATAGAGAGGTAAAAATCGACACACATGCTTGGAATGACATGGGGTTTTATTAGAACCAAAGAAAAAAAAGTATTGCTAGACGCGTGAAAGATCTATTGCGCGCGTCGTTTGGTGATGATCGTGTGCTCAGCCGCCACTTTCCGTCATGCTTCGTCTCCCAGGTCCCCAGACCTCAGTCCGTGAAATTATTGGCTTTGGGGTTTCCTGAAGTCGCTAATGTATCGTGATCGACCGACATCTCTAGGGATGCTGAAAGACAACATCCAACGCCAATGCCTCACCATAACTCCGGACATGCTTTACAGTGCTGTTCACAACATTATTCCCCGCCTACAGCTATTGTTGGGGAGTGATGGTGGACATATTGAGCATTTCCGGGAAAGAACATCATCTTTGCTTTGTCTTACTTTGTTATCCTAATTATTGCTATTCTGATCAGATGAAGCGCCATCTGTCGGACATTTTTTGAACGTTTCTGTTTTCTTGGTCCTAATAAAACCCCATGTCATTCCAAGCATTTGTGTCACTTTGTACCTCTCTATCTACATTATTCCGTGATTTATTCAGTTTTCATATTTATACTGACTTTTTGATCACCCGGTAGATTGTTTGTTCTGTAACAAAATCTTTCATTTGCTAACTATGCCTAGCAGTAGTTAATGCCTTCAGTAGTTAGAATCTTTCATTTAGGTGGCAGTATTGGCGCTCGCTGTATTGCAATAGTTCGAGTAACGAAGATTTTAGTGAGGTAAGAGATTAATGAAACGTATAGGTTATTGTTAGTCAGGGCCATTCTTTTGTAGCGATTATTGAAAGTGAGATTGCGTTGCGCTAAATAAAAAAAAGTCAGTTTAGTGATGATGAGAATAAGTAAAGAGAGAAATGTATGAGTACGTTCAGTTTTGCTCAGCTGCTTGAAACTGAAATAAAGTAAGAGGTTTATCAGCACAGACATTTATCATTTTTCTAAGGGGACGTTACAACACAGTGTGCCTATCTTCTATCGATTCTGTGGCAAGGTACAAAGTGTCTGACAAGGCATGATCCTTTTGGCAGTAGAATCCCCCTCCCTCCGCTCCCCTCTTCCTACTCTCCACACCACTCCAAAATACAGGATGTTACAAAAAGGTACGGCCAAACTTTCAGGAAACATTCCTCACACACAAAAAAATGGTTCAAATGGCTCTAAGCACTATGGGACTTAACAGCAAAGGTCATCAGTCCCCTAAACTTAGAACTACTTAAACCTGACTAACCTAAGGACATCACACACATCCACTCCCGAGGCAGGATTCGAATCTGCGACCGTAGCAGCAGCGCGGCTCCGGACTGGAGCGCCTAGAACCGCACGACCACCGCGGCCGGCTCCTCACACACAAAGAAAGAAAAGATGTTATGTGGACATGTGTCCGGAAACGCTTAATTTCCATGTTAGAGCTCATTTTAGTTTCGTCAGTATTTACTGTACTTCCTCGATTCACCGCCAGTTGGCCCAATTGAAGGAAGGTAATGTTGACTTCGGTGCTTGTGCTGACATGCGACTCATTGATCTACATTGCTCTACATTGTTGGTGATGTCTTGATTGGGCCCCATGTTCTTCCAACTACGCTCAATGGAGCACGTTATCATGATTTCATACGGGATACTCTACCTGTGCTGCTAGAACATGTGCCTTTACAAGTACGACACAACATGTGGTTCATGCACGATGGAGCTCCTGCACATTTCAGTCGACGTGTTCGTACACTTCTCAAGAACAGATTCGGTGACCGATGGATTGGTAGAGGCGGACCAATTCCATAGCCTCCACGCTCTCCTAACCTCAACCCTCTTGAGTTTCATTTATGGGGGCATTTGAAAGCTCTTGTCTACGCAACCCCTGTACCAAATGTACTCTTCGTGCTCGTCTTGTGGGCGGCTGTGATACAATACGCCATTCTCCAGGGGTGCATCAGCGCATCAGGGATTGCATGCGACGGAGGGTTGATGCATGTATCCTCGCTAACGGAGGACTTTTTGAACATTTCCTGTAACAAAGTGTTTGAAGTCACGCTGGTACATTCAGTTGCTGTGTGTTTCCATTCCATGATTAATGTGATTTGAAGAGAAGTAATAAAATGAGCTCTAACATGGAAAGTAAGCGTTTCCGACCACACGACGACATGACATTTTCTTTCTTTGTGTGTGAGGAATGTTTCCTGAAAGTTTGGCCGTACCTTTTTGTAACACCCTGTATAAATTTGGATGTTTTTGGACGGAAGACTGCCACAGAGAGAAGGAGGCGCTGTGTAGAGGTGGCAGCAGCGGGCGCTGCGGTGTGCGAGCTCTGTGCTGGATCCGGGGAGCGGCGGCGCATTCCTGGCTGGGCACGGCCGGTGCACAGTGCCCTTGGCGACGGCGCCTAGCCGTGTAGCCGCTGCGGCAGCCGTCTGCTAGCTGCTGCTGCTGCTGCTGCTGCTGCTCTAGACTTTCTCCCGTTGCAGAGGCCGGGCTACGTGCCGCGAGGGCATTACGCAAGCCCTCCACCTGGTTCCGGGCCGCTCGAGGCACACCCCCGCTGCCGCTTGGTCTGACCGTGTGCGCCGCGGCTAATGACATCTCAACGGGCGCTCTTCCGTACTTGCAGTGCTGTTTCAGCGCGCAAGCAATATGCTCTGTCGGAAAAAAGTCCGGTTCGGCGTACGGCTCTGGCACGTCGTACTGCATCTGGGGCAGCAATCTGAGCAGCAGTTGGTACCACAGGGACACAACGAACTAAATAAAATGTCGTGTGACTAGGGCCTCCCGTTGGGTAGACCGTACGCCGGGTGCAAGTCTTTCGATTTGACGCCACTTCCGCGAGTTACGCATCAATGGGAATGAGATCATGATGATTATGACAACACATCACCCAGTCCCTGACCGGAGAAAATCTCCGACCCAGTCGGGAATCGAACCCGGGCCCTTAGGATTGATATTCTGTCGCACTGACTACCTTTTTGTTTTTTTTTCCTTTTTTTTATTTTTGTCAACTGAAATAAAATGTTCCGTCGAAATACAATGGCAGTCGCGAGGTCGCTTAGGGCCAAGAACTGCATCAAACAGCCGCTACCGTCACACTTCTTTTGTGAAAAAAAAAATTGACGCTATACAGCCTTGAACACGGCTCACCTGCCTCACTAACAATGCGAACACTTTATTTATTCCAGAATGAGATTTTCACTCTGCAGCGGAGTGTGCGCTGATATGAAACTTCCTGGCTGATTAAAACTGTGTGCCGGACCGAGACTCGAAGTCGGGACCTTGGCCTTTCGCGGGCAAGTGCTCTACCAACTGAGCTATCCAAGCACGATTCACGCCCCGTCCTCACAGCTCTACTTCTGCCAGTACCTCGTCTCCTATCTTCCAAACTTTACAGAAGCTCTCCTGCGAACCTCGCAGAAGTAGCACTCCTGAAAGAAAGGATATTGCGGAGACATGGCTTAGCCACAGCCTGGGGGATGTTTCCAGAATGAGATTTTCACTCTGCAGCGGAGTGTGCGCTGATATGAAACTTCCTGGCAGATTAAAACTGTGTGCCGGACCGAGACTCGAACTCGGGACCTTAGCCTTTCGCGGGCAAGTGCTCTACCATCTGAGCTACCCAAGTACGACTCACGCCTCGTCCTCACAGCATCGAGTCTCAGTCCGGCACACAGTTTTGATCTGGCAGGAAGTTACACTTTATTTATTATTTTACTTTTTCACAAATGGATAAAGGAATGCCGTCCTCTTCGGCTACATAACCAGAATAATAAAAGTCGTCCCGTTACGACGTAAGGATGGTCCATGCTATAGCCCGCTGCGGAATTTTCGATGACTGTCGTCTCGTTGCTGTGTTGTTTCCGTTGTTTGTTCAATCTCATACAAAAAGAAACTGGAAAGAGGTTAGAAGGTTATCTTCCCATGTCGTGGGTAATCCAGCTGCGAGGCGGGTATGGAATGCGCTCCAAAGAAAATTAGAAAAAATATTGTCTGTATTTAGGGTTCTTGACGACCGCACAATGTCGTTCGTTGAGATAATACCAAAAATCGGGTACTGTCTTTTACCCATTACCGAAAAGGTAGTGAACAGCGTGGTCGCTAATCTACGTCACAGAGTTCGTTTCTGCTCTTTGGAAATACACCCCATCTGGGAAAAGAAGTGATCGTGTAGTCGTCTTGCGTGTGAGAAAAGCCAATATCTGACGCACCAAATACCAAACGTCCTTTGCCGACCCGCAATCGAAACGATGTTCACCCGTGTCAGTCACTTGGCATGTGGCACACAAGGGTGAGTCGGCGGGGTGGATCTGATGTAGGTGGGACTGGCACAACTGTTTCCCATTAAGTTATGTACCATGCAGATTGAACGTCAGCAGCAAGGGTGGTGGCACTCACTGCCTGCCACACAGCACGTCACTTTGTAGTGGGGTGTTTGCTTTTAATCACACTCGGCGTCCCGTTCAGTTGCATGGCTGACCACTCACCTACCGGGGGTGGACACAACGAACTGTTTCAAACCGATTACTTCAAGGACATCTCAGAGCCAGACGTGCCGTGGCGTTTATTCCGCTGACCCAAAACCACCAACATTTGCGATTTCAAGGGTGTGAAGTGTGAACTCATTGGAGGGCAGGGTGGAGGTATGTTGTGTTTTCTGATGAAACCTGGTTCTGCCTCGGTGGCAGTGATGGCTGGTGAGAAGGAGGCTAATTGAGAGCCTGCAGGCAACCTGTCTGCATGCTAGACACACTGGACCAACACCTTGATTTATGGTCTGGGCTGCGATTTCGTATGACGGCTGGAGCACTCTCACGGCTATCGCACGCACCCTGACTGCAAATCTGTACGTCAGACTGGTGATTCGACCTATTTTGCTGCCATGAACAACTTTCGAAGGGATGTTTTCCAACAGGTTAATGCTCGACCACATACAGCAGCTGTACCCCAACATGGTCTACAGAGTTTCGACAAGTTGCCGTGGCCTGCTCGATCACTAGACCCGTCTCCAATAGAGCACATATGGGACATCACAGGACAAAAACTCGAGCGTCATCCACAAACGGCATTAACCGTCTGACTGACCGAGTGCAACAGTCGTGAAAATCCATGCCATATACTGAAATCTCGCACCTGTACAACACAATTCATGTACGTGTATATGCTTGCATTTAACAGTCTGGCGGTAACTGTGCTTGTTAATGTGCCAACACTTCACATTTGGAATAGTTTCTCTTGCGCTTACATTAACCTTGATCTTGCAGTGTTAATCACTCAAACATGATGATGATGGTGTTTGGTTTGTGGGGCGCTCAACTGCGTGGTTATCAGCGCCCGTACACTTACCCAATCTTTGCTCAGTCCAATTTCGCCACTTTCCTGGATGATGATGAAATGATGAGGACAACACAAACACCCAGTCATCTCGAGGCAGGTGAAAATCCCTGACTCCGCCGGGAATCGAACCCGGGGCCCCGTGCTCGGGAAGCGAGAACGCTACCGCGAGACCACGAGCGGCGGACTCACTCACTCAAACATGTTACCTGGACAAATGTATTCCGAAAATTTCATTACTCTACATTAATCGGCCTATATTGCGCAAACATGGCGTAAAGACGATTTTCAAACCGACAAGGAAGATCAAAGCGTGTCTTAGATCGGCGGAGGAGAAAAGAGACCCACTTGCAATGTCGGGAATATACCGTATACCATGCACATGCGGAAAAGTTTATGTCGTAATGACTGGACGATCAATTAACACCAGGATCAAAGAGCATAAGCGACGTTGCAGGTTGGGGCAGGTGGAGAAATCGGCCGTGGCAGAGCACGCACTGAATGAGACCGACCACGTAATAAAATTCGCCGACACGGAAGTTCTGGCTGTAGAGAAGCACTATCACACGCGCTTGTTCAGAGAAGCTGTAGAAATACAAAAACACGCGAACAGTTTCAACAAGAAAGAGGAAAGCATTAAGGTAAACATATCTTGGCTTCCCGTACTGCAGCGAACGACCGTCGCAGGTAGCAAGACGAGAACCGCACCGGAAATGACCGCGGAGAAGCCCTCGGACGTTGGCGCGCCAGGTACATATAGTCTGCGGCCGCGAGCTCGGCTCCAGTTGACCACCGGCAATGGAGGGTGAAGCTTTGACAATGCCAGCCACTCGTGCTGGCGAAGCGTCAGAAAAATCATTAGATGAACGTCGGCCGAAGAACCCGAGACAGAAGCCAATAGGCAGTTTGTCAATTACTTTTGATGTTGCGATTTTTTCCCGTCAGTGCATTATCTAGTTTCTCTCTCGGAAAGTGTGGTTCATCTGTGAAGGGGATCACACATGGGAGGCTATTATGACCTTGCGGCATTAGCTCCTTACTTAGATCGCATTGTTGCCAGTCTCCCGCCAAGCGACTGGAAAAAATCGCAGTTGCCTCCTGTATATAAAAAGAATAAAAGAAACCCGTAAAACAACAGGCCACGGCATGCTGCAGAATTCTACAACATATTCTGAGGTCGAATATTATAAATTTCCTTGAAACCGGAAAGCTTATGTCCGCGAATCAACACGGTTTTACAAAACATCGCTCGTGTGGTACTGAACTTGCCCTTTTCTTACATGATATACTGGAAACCATGCGCTGTATGGGAAGGTGTCAAAGTTGAGTGACTGCAGGAGGATGCAAGCTGACTTAGACGAAATTTCTAGTTAGTGTAATGAATGGCAGCTAGCTCTAAATGTGGAAAAATGTAAGTTAATGCGGCTGACTGGGAAAACAAACGCGTAATGTTCGAATACAGCATTAGTAGCATGCAGGTTGGCACAATAAGGTCATTTAAATATCAGGGTGTAAGGTAGCAAAGCGGTATGAAATGCAAGAAGCATGTGAGGAAATTGTGGTAGGGAAGGCGAATGGTCGACTTCGGTTTATTGGCAGAATTTTGGGAAAGTGTGGTTCACATGTAAAGGAGACCGCATGTAAAACGAACATGCGACCTTTTCTTAGGTACTGTTTACGTGTTTGGGTTCCGAACCATGTCGGATTAAAGGAAGACATCGAAGCAATTCAGAGGCGGGCTGATACATTTATTACCAGTGAGTTCGAACAACACACAATTGTTACGGAGCTACTTCGGGAACTTAAATAGTATTCTCTGGAGGGATGGCGACATTCTTTTCGAGGAACACTATTGCGAAAATGTAGAGAACCGGCATTTGAAAGTGACTGCAGAACGATTCTACTCCCGCTAACATATATTTCGCATAAGGATCATGAAGGTTAGATACGAGAATCTAGGGCTCATATGGAGGAACATAGTCGTTTTTCCCACGCTCTATTTGCGAGTGGAGTAGGAAGGGAAATGACTGGTAGTGATGTAGGTTACCCTCCGCCACGCAGTGCTTTCGGAGTATGTATGTAGATGTGGATGTAGACCCAGTGACAGAAAATCGTTTTGGAAGTTCTGAGTACATTAATTAGTAAACTACTAACTGGCCGAACTTGAAAATTACACCTCACCACTAACCTCCACACCTACAGGATCTGTCCTATTCGGCTTGGGTATCGGCTCCATCGAAGTTCTATCAATCCCCACAAATCCTTAAAGGTCAAGCACTCTGTCTTCCTTACCGCATCCATTTACCTTCCCACAGACGCACATCTCATCAAATTCCCGTCTGTCCTCGCTCACATGAATACCTTCGAACAACTCCATCCGAAAAACTCAGCTCTAATAATCCTTTGGCTCGACTCTAATATTTCCACTCGTAGCACACGGTTGCGCCATTCTCCCTCCATGCCCTCTCTCGATGTAATTTTAACCTTCTCGCTCTCACAGACACTTAAACCCGTCCCAAATTTACCCATCCTACCAACTGCTAAAAGAAATTCGTTATATTTCGATTACACGATAAATCACACAAGTCTAAAGGTTGTCAATTCAGCTAAATACTTAGGGATTACATCTACATCACACTTCGCAAGCCACCTAATGGTGTGTGGCGGAGGGTACTTTCGGTTGCACTATCTCATTCCTCCAACCCTGTTCCACTCGCGAATAGGGCGTGGGAAGAATGATTATCGGTAAGCCCCTGTATTGGCTCTAATTTCTCGAATTTACTCCTCGTGATCATACGCGAGATGTACGTGGGGGAAGTAATATGTCGTCCGACTCTTCCTGCAAGTACAGATAACTGAAATTGGAACGATCACGTAGATAATGTTGGGGAAAAGCCAACCAAAGACTGCATTTTATTGGCATAATACTCAAAAGATGCAACAGGGTTACTAAAGAGGTAGCCTACACGGCGCTTGTCCGTGTTCTAGAGTAATGCTGTGCGGCGTAGGGCAAATGTCAGAATTGACGGAGGACATCGAAAAAGTTCAAAGAAGGGCGGCTGGTTTCGTATTATAGCGAAATAGAGGAGTGTGTCACGGGTATGATACAGAGGCCTTTTTCTTTGCAGCGAGATCTTTTCACGAAATTTCAATCACCAACTGTCTCCTCCGAACGCGTCCCCACCCCTCGTACATTATAAGAAACGATAATCGTAATAAAATAAGAAAAATCAGAGTTCGGGCGGAAAGATAAGTGCTTGTTTTTCCAGTGCACTGTTCGACAGTGGAACAGTAGAGAAATAGCATGAAGGTGGTTCGATGAACCCTCTGGCAGGCACTTAACGATGGATGGCAGATTAGTCATGTAGAGGTAGATGAGATGTTGATTATAATTCCATCCCTCGTCAGGATTCCCTTCTCCCTTCACTCATTTTTTCCCGTCCCCATTTCCCACTTTACATTATGGCCTTACCAACAACCCCAACAACTACTCCCTTTCTGTCTACCCAACATCCACTCTGTCCCCATCGATACTACCCATCAGTCCTCCAAACTTATCCCACACCCTTCTACCTTGCTGAACAGCAGATCATTTTCCCCATGGCAAGTCCTTCAACTTTTAGTGACAGTGTAGTGCTTCAGTTTTAAGGTAAATTTTTACATCGTGTTTTAAATGTATTCTTATTGTTTTCGTTTTATGCTTTACTTTTCCCGTTTTAATTAAAAAAACGAAGAAAATCAAGTTTATTTTACACGGGGTGCCCCAGGAGGAAAGTCAGTATTCGAGGATATGACAGGAACGTTCATCTGAAGGAAAAAGTCTTGTAAACATGGACTACTGCAAGCTCTTTGCTTTCCGTATTTTGAGAGGCGGTAGTATGGACCAAAACTAGAAAAAAAATTCTGATAAACATGGCCTCTAAGGTGCATACCTTAAGAGCTATGAGCCCTTGCTTATCTTCACTATTGCGAAAAACAGTTCTTTTACCGAACAAATGCTCGTAGCACTTAAGATAGGCGTTTTAGAGCCCATGTTTAACAGACAAATTTTTCTTGTTTTGGTCCATATTACCCCTCCCCTCCCTCCCTCTAAAAATAAGAAAAACAAAGAGCTTGAACTAAAAGAAATTTGTTCCACAGTACTGAAGATGAAGCACTCACAGCTCATCAGGTATGCATTTTAAATTCCGTATTTAATAGGCTTCGCATGATCGTTCCTGTCACAGTACTGAATACTGACAATTATTCCTAGAACACAATGTAGAAAATCTTCATTAAATTCATGCTTTACAAATTTTGAAATCATTTGTAAATCTCACTTTTTAATTTGTTGCTTCTTGTTTGCTTGTGTTTGTGTTTGTGTGTGTGTGTGTGTGTGTGTGTGTGTGTTTTGCATACCCATTGGCTGAAGAGCCGCTAACAGCCCACCCCCAGACCCATGTGGGGCAAGGGAGATGTAGCAGCAATAAAGAAACAAGTTAATTATTAAAAACTTATTCGCTGAACAAAAAATATCTCATTCAGATTTAATCAAGGGTCCTTGAATTTGGACCTCGTAATTATGTTCAAATCGCCATCATGCTGACAAAATAGATCAAGCTTTCGAGGCAGTCGAATTAACTGCTATACAGGTAATGGCAACAGCCCACGAGACAGGTCCAGGAATTGTCACTCTTCAAAGAAGGCATTTAACGCATTGCCATTCATAACACATTAAGCAAAGTCAGCACGAGAGGAAATACACTAAACCTCTGGTCTCTGCTCTGGCTGTCAAACTCTTCTCCACCTCTTGGGTACACATGACTATCCCGAATCCCTCAACCCCTCTCTTATAGAGAAAATTGATGGAAGTGGGTAGCGATCGCGCATCCTTCTTTCCAAAGCAGATCACAAAGGCTCAATAATTCTGAGATCTGATGACTGTTGTAGCCAAGGGAGATGCGACAGTTCATCCTCGTCCTCACAAAATCAGACCTGGGCTATGCGACCAGGTCGTCATTGTGGAACGAACATTATACCATGGGATGGACCTGACCAGCCAAAGTGGTCACATAATCATTGGAAGTAATGGGATCTTGCAGAATAACCAAGGCATCCATGGAATAGCACGATATGGCTGCGCAAATCAGCACTGAATCCCTTCGATGTTTCACTCCTGGCAGCAAGTAATCGGCATCGCAGGCTTGTGACGCCACACGTAAGCCCGACCAAAAGTTGGAACCAGTCTGAAACAACTCATTCGGCCAAATGAATTCCTACCATTGGCCCATAGTCCAGGTTTTATGGCTTAGACATCACGTTTCCATTAACGGGAATCTGCATCACTGATATGTGGTTTTGGGAATCCAGCTCGGCCGGCCGAAGTGGCCGTGCGGTTCTAGGCACTGCAGTCTGGAACCGCGAGACCGCTACGGTCGCAGGTTCGAATCCTGCCTCAGGTATGGATGTGTGTGATGTCCTTAGGTTAGTTAGGTTTAACTAGTTTTAAGTTCTAGGGGACTAATGACCTCAGAAGTTGAGTCCCATTGTAAGCTTATCAGTCCGTCGCTGACATAGAAGACTGCAAACCTTCTTTCCTTCCCGTCTGGGCAAGCTGTGCAGTGACTAGAGTACATGTAAAGCTTACTGGGACAGGGTAAATGCTAGTTACAATGAAGTCGATAATTCTATCGTAATATTGGCATTTTAATTTGATATTCCCCGCAACTGACAAAATTTACAAAAAAAAAAAAATGTGAATCTCTTTGTCCACCCACACACGCCTGAGAATGGCACATTAACAATTTGCAATTACGCGCTCCTATTACCGGCAGCCGCGTTGATAAAAATTCGTCACCTCGCAAGGATAACTTCTAGATCGAAAATATTAAGTAAGTTGTTGGAAGTGGTTAGGCGTTGGTGCAAATCTCGCTTATGAGCACACAAAGAGCTCTAACCGCAGAACTCTGCACGGAACACGCGTTGGTGCAATGCTGCGATACAGACCGTATATCTCCCTTCGAAGAAGATGGCCAAGACCCCGTCTCCAAGTCCGTACCGCTAGATGGCTGAAGGCGAAATCCACTCAATTCCCTCCTCTCCCAAGCGTACGAAAACGCGGCGGAAGAATACTCAGTTTCGGCCAATGCCGAACGCTCTATCATCGCCGAAATCCCTCCACTGAGATCTACCCAATGATCGAGTAGGTCATAACGTCCCTAGTCAAACGAAATTCCCGTCTTCGCGACGTGTTGCCCAGCACAGGTGGCTCCGGATGCCGGGCTAATGCCAAAAGCTCCGTATCATCCCGCGTTTCGGGTGACCGCTACCTGTCGCCCACGACGGCCCGGCGAGCTACGGCCATCTGCAGACTTTACATTGTACAATCCTCAACTTCCGATACTCTTCACCAACGCTTTAAGTTAGTTGCTCAATCCTGCAGATATGCAGGGAGTACTGCTCGAGAGTGCCTCATATTTATCATAATTTAATAGAGTCATGATCTGATGCCCTTGCCAGTCCCTTTATTATTGATACTAATGTTGGTAAGCTAACGCCTAAGTGCCCATGTTCTGGCACCTTACACCATAGTGCTCAGAGCCATTTGAGCCAATCCAGCTCGTCCTGCAGTTTCCAGCTTATGGGCCTCCCTTTGTGTTCTTTTGGTGCTGACATGGTTCGCAAGTGAGACATTCAGTTCTGCACAGACTTTTGCAGCCGTCGTCCTCTTATTTTTCGTCACAACCTCTGCAATGACCATCTGTCACGATCAGAAAACACACACTTGCGTCCGCGTTGTGATGTAGCGGATGATGTTTTTCCGCGTTTCCTATATGCGGTATAAATCTTAGATAAGGTACCTCTTGAAACAGCGACCACTTCGGCTACCTTGGTTACGGAAGCACCCACCATAGGAGCACCAACAATTTGTCTACGTTCGAGTTAGCTTAGCACCGACATAATGGACAAACTGGATAGGAAATCAATTTAAAATCTCTACGGCCTGTTAACATTATTTACGACGCCCACAAACTGGGGCAAGCTCCTTTCATTTTCACCGCCTGAGATTGCAAGAGCGGTGGAATAGAGCGGGGTGGGGCACCCGCAAACAGTTGTTCCAAATAGCGTCACTAGCTTCTGTGCAGGCGTGGCATCGCCCCCACAAAGGTCTGTCCCACACGTCCAAACAACCACGGTGTTATTTGGACCATGTCACAGGCAGCGAGAATTCTAAGCACTTTTTTCAGTAATGACAGGTGCCCAGCACACAATATATTCTGTGTGTGTACCCAAAGCAAGGTATCGCGCGGATTCAGGTTAGGGAAAAGAACTGGTATACAAAACAGGGCGTCCTCTCCCTTTGAGGGAACGTCCGGCGTAGATGTTCACGAGTGAAATGTGTAGTCAGTAAACTGGGACTCCATCTCATTGGAACCACATACGTCCACGAATATCACATGATATACAGCACTTCTGTGGAGATTTCTATTCGCTTCGTTCATAGCAGACGCGTACTTGATGATGAGTTAGCCTAATAGACAATGTTGCCAATTACGTGCATGACAATCAGTTTATTACATCGCACAAACAACAATGTGTAGATTCTGAGGTGCTGCAGTCGACAGAACAGTTAGGGGTTCATAATCTTAGATTTATTCATTTATTGTTTCTCGCACCGCGATGCTTCTCAAATTCACACATTAAACCTGTCATCACAAACAGATTGTCCAATCATAACGAAAACATTCGGTATATACCAAGAACGCCACCCATCACAAGATTGACAAAGTGTGGAGATGGTAGCCTTGTGTTATTGCAGTTGAGCAAATGGCCGTCACGAGTTGAGGCTGTTCAGTCTTCATAGATTTTTCCACGGGGGTAACTGCACCCATCATAAGCCCAGAATGATTTCCAGCTGGCATTCTGTCTCCGGGTGTTAGTGTTGTAAAATACACCAATGCCATTGAGATCCAGCGAAAGGTTCAGAAACCATCTCGCTGTATTCATCAGGAACTGTGTTGGCCTTATGTTTACGCCTGGTATATGGCATATACTTGGAGAGTCTGTCAACTAGCGTAGGTTCCATATATATTTGGGTGAAACTTATCTGTTTGCGTTTTTTCTGGACTTTGCTTACCACTGGATTTGTTTTCCATTGTGACCTTTTTTTAAAAAACAATCAGACATCTTAATTTAAAAACCAGAGAAATACAATTCCTTCTTCCTTCAAGATAAAAATGTTAATTTCCTTATCCAAAGCGAAAAACAAACTGTTGAATCATTCTTGTGCGAAGACAATTAATTGGGCGCCGACATTCGTAATGAGGTTAGTTTTAAGATAAGACAATGACTTGAAGGATGCCTGGGAAATTTCTCCTCCAGCATCGAAGTTAATTGACGGCTGTGACTGACTGGAAAGGCCACTACGAAACTGTTAGTGCTCACGCGTTCACTTTTTGTGTGTGAAAAAAGGTGGCTGCCCTCATTTTATAGTCATTGGATGGAGTGTATTAAACATCTCAGCAGAGATTTTTTTCTTTTTCTAACAAATAACTTTAATGTAGCGCACGAGATTTTCTTGTCATCTGTGTTACATTTACCTGTGATATTGCAAAGTGAAAATAAGGACGAGAATTGTGCTAATGTTCACCGTCGAGCGCCATACCTGCGACTTCTTTTTTTGTGAGTACCTGTAAAGAAAACTGGGGCTCTGTTTATTAGGGATGAGAGAGTGGTTAAACGCAAAGTAACTGCTCTGCATTATTTCTTTTCGAAACAACATAGCGTTGGATTCACAGTACCGTCTCTGGTATTGTAGGTGGAACAAGAATATCTATGGAATGAGGTTCAGAAAGTGGAGGTATAACAAGGAGAGGTAGCCCTTTAACTTACGCAATACGTTGCTTTGAAGCCGTCGCCGCCATGTTAGATGCCCCAAAACATTAGCAGGCTACTACTTGTGACAGCTTCTTGTTCTCAATTTTCTGTCGTGTGCACGCACTGTTGAGTGCTTTCGTGAATGCACAGTGTCAGGAAAGCTCTTACAGACGTTTTTCTGCTCTTACATGGATATTTGATTCAGAAGTGCGACATAATTGGTCTCTTTATAGTAACTTAAAAAAAATATGTTTAGAACAACCACAAGAGACGTAAGTGATGCGGAAAGGCTGCTTTCGTAATTCAGCATTTTCTTAAATACGAACTGAGGAAACTGGTGTTGATCTACACTACTGGCCATTAAAATTGCTTCACCAAGAAGAAATGCAGATGATAAACGGGTATTGATTGGACAAATATATTATACTAGAACTGACATGTGATTACACGCCGGCCGGAGTGGTCGAGCGGTTCTAGGCGCTACAGCCTGGAACCGCGCGACCGCTACGGTCGCAGGTTCGAATCCTGCCTCGGGCATGGATGTGTGTGATGTCCTAAGGTTAGTTAGGTTTAAGTAGTTCTAAGTTCTAGGGGACTGATGACCATAGCAGTTAAGTCCCATAGTGCTTAGAGCCATTTGAACCATTTTTGTGATTACATCTTCACGCAGTTTGGGTGCATAGATCCTGAGAAATCAGTACCCAGAACAACCACCTCTAGCCGTAATAACGGCCTTGGTACGCCTGGGCATTGTGTCAAACAGAGCTTGGATGGGGTGTCCAGGTACAGCTGCCCATGCAGCTTCAACACGATACTACAGTTCATCTAGAGTAGCGACTGGCGTATAGTGACGAGCCAGTTGCTCGGCCACCATTGACAACACGTTTTCAATTGGTGACACATCTGGAGAATGTGCTGGCCAGGGCAGCAGTCGAACATTTTCTGTATCCAGAAACGCCCGTACAGGACCTGCAATATGCGGTCGTGCTTATCCTGCTGAAATGTAGGGTTTTGCAAAGATCGAATGAAGGGTAGAGGAACGGGTCGTAACACATCTGAAATGTAACGTCAAAGTGCCGTCAATGCGAACAAGAGGTGACCGAGACGTGTAACTAATGGCACCCCATACCATCACGGCGGGTGATAACGCCAGTATGGCGACAACGAATACGCGCTTCCAATGTGCGTTCACCGCGATGTCGCCAAACACGGATGCGACCATCATGATGCTGTAAACAGAACCTGGATTCATCGGAAAAAATGATATTTTGCCGTTCGTGCACCCAGGTTTGTCGTTGAGTACACCATCGCAGGCGCTGCTGTCTGTGATGCAGCGTCAAGGGTAACCGCAGCCATGGTCTCCGAGCTGATAGTCCATGTTGCTGCAAACGTCGTCGAAGTGTTCGTGCAGATGGTTGTTGCCTTGCAAACGTCCCCATCTGTTGACTGAGGGATCGAGACGTGGCTGCACGATCCGTTACAGCCATGTGGATAAGATGCGTGTCATCTCGACTGCTAGTGATACGAGGCCGTTGGAATCCAGCACGGCGTTCCGTATTACCCTCCTGAACCCACCGATTCCATACTCTGCTAACAGTCATTGGATCTCGACGAACGCGAGCAGCACTGTCGCGATACGATAAACCGCAATCGCGATAGGCTACAATCCGACGTTTATCAAAGTCGGAAACGTGATGGTACGCATTTCTCTTCCTTACACGAGGCATCACAACAACGTTTCACCAGGCAACACCGGTCAAGTGCTGTTTGTGTATGAGAAGTCGGTTGGAAACTTTCCTCATGTCAGCACGTTGTAGTTGTCGCCACCGGCGCCAACCTTGTGTGAATGGTCTGAAAAGCTAATCATTTGCATATCACAGTATCTTCTTCCTGTCGGTTAAATTTCGCGTCTGTAGCACGTCAGCTTCATGGTGTAGAAATTTTAACGGCCAGTAGTGTATATTCTGTTCCCGAAAATGCTGGGTCAGTTTCTTTTTAGCAGCTTTCGCTCAGAGAGCTTTGAGAGTTGGATTGATGGGAACATAAAGTTAAATCGCAGAAATCAAACTACTACTACAGTAAAAGCAAACACTGCAACCAAAATTCGTATATCTAAAGCAAAATATCGCTTGGAAAAGTCCACTTACAAGTAAAAATTATTCCTTTACACTTTAGACTATGATCAGAACCATCCGCATACCTGTAAATGCCAGGAGCTAGCATTTTTGATTAAACCATTTCCATCAAGAGCTAATCTTTGGGGCAACTGAATCTGACGTCAGCTTGAAGTTTGTGACGTCATGGCGATTCCCCGTCCGAACGGGCCTCGAAGGTCTAATGGCAGCGACCGGCCGCCGTGTCATCCTCAACCCTTAGGCGTCACCGGATGCGGATGTGGAGGGGAATGTGGACAGCACACCGCTGTCCCAGCCGTATCAGATTTCTTGACCGGTGTCGCTACCTCTCAATCGAGTAGCTCCTCAATTGGCCTCACAAGGGCTGAGTGCACCACGCTTGCCAATGGCACTCGACAGACCTGGACGGTGACACATAAAAGTGCTAGCCAAGCCCGACAGCGCGTAATTTCGGTGATCTGATGGGAACCGGTGTTAACCATTGCGGCAAGGCCGTCGGCACTTTCGGGTCCACGAACTCCCCTAATTATATCCCTTCGACGTATCGCAATATGTCAGCAGGAGCAACAACAGTAATCGTGTAATAACAAAGTGTCGGTCTCAGTACAAAATATAAACAGCGTTTACCAACGTCACTTGACGTTTAAGGTCGGCCACAAGTGCATTACGCTTTGCTTACACCATATACAGGTTGAACCGGAACTCCCGCAGTCGAGCGCCACAGCACAATACCTTGCATACTAACAGTATAAAAATGTCTCAAACAAAATTTTATCCTGTTCGTTTTTTCGGTAGAAAATGGACGTCGAAGAAAAGCAACTTGGCAACACTATAATTTCTGTACTGTAAAACTGTGCTTCTCAGTTGTAGGGAGTAGAGTAGTGAGCCGTGTGTGGCTCGCGTTCCCGCCATCGTGTATTTTACACCCTGTTTTTAACGTACTTCTACCTCACTACGTTAATTTAAATTACTACTGTCACGGAGTTGCCGCTTTGCCTGACCTTGAGCGACGCTAGCAGCGCATATCGATACATCCCTCTCGTAGTATCTTTGCAAGACTGCTATTACTTCTCGGTCGTTGTCTGTCGTAAGGCAGTTCGGTCGCAGTTCGGTTTGCGAGTTTGGCTGCCGGTCAGTTGGAACGTGTCTGGAGCGCAGTCCCTACCTGCCAGTCGGGGAGTTGCATTGCGGCACTAGTTCAGTTGGGTTGGAGCAGTGAGGTCTGCGTCGACATGGCTCGTCCGACCATTGCCATCACGCATCACTTGAGCCAGGCCATGGTGTTGGTGGATCGTCGGTCGGTCGTCACCGGACGACGTCTTTTGGCTCCCCGATCGTTCATGAGTCCGCTGTGTGTGTGTGTGTGTGTGTGTGTGTGTGTGTGTGTGCGCGCGCGCATCGACTCCCGATTGTCATCGTGTGTGCTTATTTACTGTTGGGTATCGTTCACGTCTTCGTGCTGTGTGTATGTAGTTGCCGTTGTTTCCACTGACGACGATTTTAGATGTTGTCAGCATTCTGCGGCTAGTCTGTCGGTTGCTGCGGACCAGGGAAGTTGTCTCCGCGCGCTGCAGTCGGCTGGGTCCGCTGGCGGTCCCTGCGCAGTGTCAGAGCCTGTGTGGAGGTGTCCGATCGCTACGATCTTCGTGGTTCACCGACCCAGTACGTCGAAGTTGAGTAGTGGTTTCAACTACCCATGCCACGTCCATTCATGTTGTGGTGGTTCGTTTCGATAGTTCGCTGTTGGGGAGGTTTTCCTGTGAGGAACAACGAGTGAAAGATTTTACAAGTTATTGTGGGCCTTCTGCCACTGGTGTTGCAAAAGGAAATTTGTAAACTTAATGTATTGTTTTACCCATTGTTGCAATATATATCCTTAATTTTCAGAATTTAACTTTGCAGCCTTCAGCCATCTTATTGCGACGAAATAAATCTCGGGTGAACAGGCTGGTATCAGTGTGCATAGGACACAATATTTTGGCAATCGACCACATTGCCATCATCAGGTGCGTTGATGTACTGACCGGCGGTGGGCCGACGCCGGGTATATGTAGGACAAACCCCCTCCGGTCAGTACATCAGCGCACCTGATGACGCAACGTGGTCGATCGCCGAAATATTGTGTCCTATGCACACTCATACCAGGCTGTTCATCCGAGATTTATTTTGTCATAAAATACGCCTGGAGAAATTGAAAAATCACATCTCATTGCGTTTGTTTATCTCTTTCTGAGCACCTTGCGGGCCATCAGCCCTTTTAGCATCTTAAAACATTGTGGCCTTCTGCCTTCAGTAATCATCATAGTGTATTTGCAATTTTGGAGATTTAATCCGGCGGCCTACAGCTGCTCCGCATGCTGATCTCATATATGTATATGATTTATCTTATTCGTAAATTTAACTGTGTGTCATGTCTTTTCAAAATTGAACTTATTCTAAAGCATCTGTTTGGAGGCCTTCAGCCGCGAAGTAAATTTAATTCTTTCAAAAATGTATTTGTGAATTAAATGATAATAAATTATAATTCTGAAATTAATCCGACCGCAACTCCCTTGGCCCTTTCCACAACCCTGATTACCTGTTCTGCCCAGCAGGTTTACAGGGCGTTTCAAGTATTACGTTAGAATAGTCCAGTTCTAGAGTTCGATTCCGGGTTTAGATGTAATTTTTCTTGTCTTCTGGTTTTGATATGCTCAGTAACTCTGAAGAATAGTTTCTTAAACGATACATATCTTACAGCTGCAGCTACTTCGAACTTTGTTACTGCTTAGACATGTCAGATATATTCATCAAGAGTAATATTTAGCTAAAAATAATTATCCGTCATAGAGCAGAAATAACTACAAAACGCCGCGCGGTCAATGGTGTCTTGTCACGGTTCGCGTTGCTCCCTTCGTCGGAGGTTCGAGTCCTCCCTCGGGCATGGGTGTGTGTGTTGTCCTTCACGTAAGTTACTGTAAGTTAGATTAAGTAGTGCGTAAGGCTAGAGACCGATGACCTCTGCAGTTTGGTCCCATAGTCCTTACCACAAATTTCCATAATTTTACTACAAAACTTTTCAACGTGAAGATGTTAACAAACAAATGTTTAGTGGCCAGTTGACTGAAAGCTAAGAGACATTTTGTGATTACTTGACTATAGGGTTGCCACGTGTCCCGATTTTGTAGAGATCGCCCCTACTTTTCTGCAACTGTCCCGTGTCCCTAGACGAGTATGACGGGGCGCCATCAAGTCCCTGCATTTTTGGTTTACTTTCACAAGTTTTACTTCATTATATCATATTGCACAATTTTCAATTTCATATTCTCGAATTTGTCATCTTATTCCTTTTAACCAAAGCCAATATGCGTAAAATGCACGAGAGAGCAAAAAACAATGGGTTTAAAAGTCAATTGTTTCGCCGCCTCGTTTTCATAATAGTAAATGCTGAGGAGGCAGTCCTATAAATGGAGTGACCTAGTGAAGTGGCATTGATAAGTTCCGTGCTTTTGCTATTCCGTTAGAGCAAACCATCATTAATATTACGGTGCTGCTAGGATTTTCCGAAATCCGATGCATATTACGAAAAAAATTAAAATTACGGGGTTTTTAGGACTTTCCAGAAATCCGATTCATATTTAAAATGCTCAGTAAATTATGTGTAATTACGAACAGCAGTGGCAGTGATGACAACAATGAACAATAAAAAAAAGCGAAAACCATTTGCTCATTTCGTAATGAATGCTTAAAGGATAAACAGTTCAAAAGTTGAAACTTCCTGTCAGATTAAAACTGTGTGCCGGGACCGAGACTCGAATTCGGGACATTTGCCTTTCGCGGGCAAGTGCTCTACCAAAAGTTAGCTACCTAAAGATGATTAAGGTATGGGAAAGGGTACGGTGTATCTTGCTTTCTTTTCAATAAAAACTGAGGATATTGGGGCCATGAGAAAGCATTTATCAAGAGAGAAACAAACTTTCTCTTGTATCAGCTTCGAAAAGTAAATTGATTACAATGTTTTTGTTTTGGGCGTGAAACGTGCTTCCGTTGACAATGATGTTTCAGCAGCCGGACTGTCACTTGTATGTCATGGAGCTATGCGTAACCATAGTTATGTTCCTATTGATTGTGGTATTACATTAGGAGTTACAGTTTCGAAAAACTCGATTTCTCATTGTGGCGCACAAGATGTGAGGTATTGGTACAAGAAGAGATCAGTCCTTCAATATGGACTTTCGTGAAAGGCGTGGACTAAGAAGATTAACGGTCACTTCCATTTTTTATACGCAGTTCATACGCAGCTCTGAGTTTTGTTTCGTCAACACTTCTACAGCTTGAAAAATCTGAATAAGCAGTCCATAGATATTTGAAATTTTGGAATTCTTGAAGTTCAGCTTTGAATCTAGATTAAAAGTTTGTGTTTTTGGTTTTAATGCGAATCAAAAAGTGAAGAGATTGAGCGTATCAGACCGGGACAAGTTTAGAAAATATACCGCTAATGTTTGTCACAGAATCCTAAACTAAATAAGTGGTTTAATTCTGAAACTTTGCCTTTTAAGAAATTCAAGGCGAACGACCTGCGACATCCTTATAGATGTCGTAAATGCTCATACTACAAAAGCAAACGGTGACGAATTGTACAATGACTTCCCCTCATTAAGAAGTGTCATTGAAACTTTTAAAACTGCAGTATTACCAGCAGACCAAAAATGGGTTCATTTCTTTAGCAAAACTGCAGTTATTCACGTTCAGAGTCAAGTGGTAGACTTTGCGCCAACCTTCCATGTAAAACGTACGAGAACGCATGCTCCAATAAGTCTCCTTCCCGCAAATGATCATAACGCGAACATCATAGGAGCTCTTCTACCTGCGCATCATTCGCAAATGGAACGGGAAAGGAGATAAATCATAGAATTACCCTCCGGCACACAGAGTAAGGTTGTTTGTGGAGTGTAGATGTAGAAGGCAAACTAGTGGAATAACTAGAGCTAATCACACTGTTAATACGATTTTCTATATGTTTTCCAGTGACAAAGACGGCATCTTACAACATCGCCGAGCTGTCTAATTGTTACTTTTATCCGTCCTTCTGTTTTGGAGAATAAGAACTGGAGTAAACAGAAGAAAGACGAAAGTAATGAGAAGTAGCAGAGATGAGAACGGCTAGAAACTTATCAGACTCGGGGATCACGAAGCAGACGAAATATAGGAATTCTGGTACCTAGGCAGCAAAATAATCAATGTCGGACGGAAAGAGGACATAAAACGCAGACTAGCATTGGCATAAAGGGCATTCCCGACCAAAAGAAGTCTGCTAGTATCAAATATTGGTCTTAATTTGAGGAAGAAATTTCTTAGACTGTATGTTTGGAGCACAGCAAGGTAATGAGACATGAACTGTAGGAAAAATGGAACAGTAAAGAATCGAAGTATTTGAGATTTGACGCTACAGAAAAATTTTGAAAATTTGGTGGACTGATAAGGTAAGGAATGAGGAGGTTCTCCGCAGAATCGGGGGGAATGCATGGAAAACACTGACAAGAAGAAGGAACAGGATAATAGGACGATCGCTAACACATGAGGGAATAACTTCTATGGTGCTGGATGGAGTTGCATGGGTAATAACTGCAGAGGAAGACAGACTGCAATACATCCAGTAAATTGCAATTACTATTCTGAGACCAAAAGTTTGACACAGGAGAGGAATTAGTGGAGAGCCGACTCGAACCAGTCATGAGAAAAAAAAAGGTTGTCCAGCAATATTCTGTATCCGTCTACCTCAGTCCGCATAAATACAATGTAAGCTCTTTCACCACAATCACTTTAGCATCAGAAACTACAAATAACAATTTTTGGAGGGCAAATAGCTTGAACTGCAGTCACTTGATACCACAGAACCCACATGCTGCCTTATACCACCGCGATTAATAAACGACAAGACACAGAAAAATCATCAGAAGACAAGACTTTATCGACAAGCATGAGGAATGTGATACCGACGCACCCTAAATTCCACCAAGATGATGAACCTACACTGATTAGCCAGAACATTATGACCATCGACCTACCATCGATATAAACCTGTCCAGGCCATATCAGCGTCACCTGCCTAGGAAGGACAGCTAGTCACACGCATGGTGCTTGTAGTATCAGTGAGCGTGCTTTCCTTGTGTAAAATGGGGAAGGCGCGCGATCTTTCTGACCGTGGGCAGATTGTGCAGGCCCGCAGTCTTGGCACGAGCGTTTCGGAAACGGCACGACTTGTCGGCTGTTCCAGGAGTGCTGTGGTGAGTGACTTCAATCCATAGCAAAACCGAGATGAAAGCACGTCCAGACGTCGTGGGGTGGGGCGTCCACCCCTCATCGTAGATATCAGAATCCTTAAGCTGGGCAGACTGGTAAAACAGGACAGGCTGCGAAGTGTGGCGGTACTAACATCAGGCTTTAATGTTGGGCAGAGTACATCTGTGCCTGAACACACAGTGCACCGAACACGCCTAACGATGGGCCTCCGCAGCCGACGACCCACGCACGTGCCAATGTTATCACGAATTTGGCAACTACGACTGAAATGGGCACGTTGTAATGTAACGACGTAAGTTTTTTATAAATGATTTTCTTTTTATATATGACCATGTGCAGCCTTCGTCACCTACGTTAGTTACAACCCACTTCAAAATGATTTATATTCTTTTTAAATTGTCACAGAATGGTTCTTGAACGAAACTGTAAAACATCAGTTGAGTCGTATGCAAAGAATTACGTCACTTGGGCCAATTGGTTTTCGTAAACTTTTTCGATTTTAGACGTCGTTTGTTTCTCCTCAGAAATTATATTGACACGCATTATCTTGATCTAATCGACATTGGAATCACACATTGAATAAGCTTTTGAGATTCAAAGTCGCGATGAACGCTGTCAATATTCAATGATCTTGTCAAATATATTATTAATCCTTTCACATAATTCTTCATAAATAAATCCTCGGAACATGTATTTCAACTTTAGTAGCATTCACTAGTTTATTGTCTTCCTACATACAGATGTGAACCTGAACCTTGACAAACTAGGACTGACATGTTCAATAGGATTAAGGTCTCTATGACGTCATTGTTGTACAAAACATTACAAAAAAATTTATTTTCAATTTTTAGAAGCACGACGCAGCAACTCGGTTCCAGGATCTTCTGTTGCTCTTTGGCTGTCGACCCGCGACGTATAGTGGCCAGCAATTTTCTCTCTGGTCGCGGCAGCGAAGATGCTGTCTCCGTTCGTTGCGCCGCCCTCTCCGTACATGAAACATAAAAAAATACAAAAACTTTTAGATAATTCACAGCTATTACAAATATTAAAAAAATACATAAACAAAACTAAATTAACTTATATTCACCTGCAAACTGGGCTGACACTGGTGGATGGGTGACGCTTCAATTTCGCGTCCCACTACAACGTGACTATCGGCAATGGACGTTGGCGCAGCGGCAGAGCGCTGTATGGTCTGATGAATCCCGATGCTTTCTTCATCATGCCGATGGGAGGCGCCAATCCGTCGTTTTCCAGGGGACAGCCCCTTGACACCTGTACTGCGGGACGGAGACAAGCTGGCAGCGGCTCCACTACGCACTAGGGAACATTCAAAGAGGCATCCCTGAATCCAGTGGAGCTCGTTACGAGGCACCATGGCGGCCAAGGAGTGTCGTACACTGGTTGCAGATCACGTACACCCTTCATGACGTTCATGTCTCCCGAAGGCAGTGGCATTTTTCAGTAAGATAATGCCCCATCTCACAAGGCCAGGAGCGTGATGGGGTGGTACGGGGAACACAGTGGCGAGTTGATGTGCTGGACCCCCAACTCACCACATCTGCGTGCGGTCTAACGCACTGCTTTCCGGACGGAAAGGCGTGCTGGTACCCGGCACGAATCCGCCTGGCGGATTAGTGTCGAGTTTTGGTTTGCCGGCCAGTCTGTGGATGGTTTTTAAGGCAGTTTTCCGTCTGCCTCGGCGAACGCGGGCAGGTTCCCCTTATTCCGCCTCAGTTACACTATGTCGGCGATTGCTGCGCAAACACTTTCTCCACGTACGCGTACACCATAATTACCATGCAAACATTGGGATTACATTCGTCTGGTGTGAGACGTTCCCGGGAGGGGGAGGGGTAGGGGGAGGGAGAGGGGGGAGGGGGAGGGGGGGAGAGGGTCCACTGGAGGCCGAACCACACAATAACCGGAGGTTCTATGCGGGGCTGCGTTGGGGTGAGTGGACTGCTGTTGTGGAGTTGTGAACCACTGAGGACTACGACGGGGACGAAGCATCTCCGTCGTTTCAAGGTTCCCAGTTCAATACAATACAATACACTACATCTGAATCCGATCTAACACATCTGACGTTTGATTGAATATGGTGTTAAAGCTCATTATCTCTGTCCCCGGAATTTACGAGAATTAGGGGACTTGTGTATGCAGACTTGGTGTTAACTCCCTCCAGTGACCTATCAAGGCCGCACTGCTTCTATGCAACAAAGCGTCGTCGCTGTTATGCTTTTCAGAGGTGGACGTACTGGCTATAAGTTGGGTGGTCATGATGTTATGATTTATCAGTGTATAATAATGGCGAATATCAGTACCTTTCGCAAACTTTCCATTAACACAGCTGCTGCAGCAACACTTCACCTATCTGGCCGCCTGAAACACGTTACGAGCATCACTGTCTGCTTTTAGTCACCGTGCCTCTTACTTCCTCACTGACTGGAGCTACCCACTCTTGCCAGAGCAGCTTCCAAGTAAACACCGGCTTACTCGTTTGGTTCCCCGCTTTCCACAAACGCACAGGTCCCTCCCGTACCTCTCTCTCTCTCTTTCTCTCTCCCTCCCTCCCTCCACCACTACCGTTCTTCCTCCTTTCAAACACTGTCCGTTCCACAAATAAACCACCCCTTTCCTCCTCAGAGAAATTCCGCCTACATAGGTCGATACCGGCCAACCCAGATCGAGTTGTGTCAACCGAAATCATCGTGCCGCTGACGGCGCAGGGTTGAACGCCACAGACTTTTATATTCAACACACACACACACACACACACAAACACGCTCGCGCGCACACATACACAAACACAGGATTATCAGACAACATTTTTTAAATGAAAAGAACGAGAGAACTACTGGCAGTCATTTTCGCGATATACCGAGCCATTCTCGCTCTGAGATATACGGATGTAATCTGGAGCTTACAGTTAGTCGTTATTAGGGAATTCACGAAGTTTCTCAGATGACGTGTAAACATCTGAGCGTCTTACTGAAAAAACCAAAGATGTGGGTGTGTTTATTAATAATAAATCGGAAGTGAATTGTGCCCCGACCTTCCGAATTAATTATCAGAGATAACCCAGAATTTTCGAAGCACATTTGACAATCTTTTAGAAGAGTAAGCCTGTATCAGAATGTTTGTGTGTACCACATTGTTTACTTCTTCTGACGATAACAACACTTGAAATTTATTTGTCCTTAAGCTTTGTTGAGGAAGTCACAACGGAAATGTTTTTCAGCCCTGACCTGTTGGTCATCACGCTTTGTAAACCACCGGAAAGTGTTTGCTGAAGATAAGATACACCTTGAGCGAAGTCAGTATGGACAATTTATCTGTTTTTGAATCTGTCTACCATCAGGTTGAGGAAAACAATTTAACATGTTTTTGTTTTCTTATAGAGATGTAAACCCCGTGAGAAGTGTTTTGGTCGAAGCACGGTACAGGTCAAACGTAGGAGCACATTACCGATCGTTACACCTCAATTATGTACACCGCTCATTCAAAAACTGTGTTGAGTGTAGAATGCAAAGACATCTTGTCTGACCTGTCTGGCGAGCACACTGAAACCCCAGGTGAATTTTGTAGAAGCAAAATGGTTCAAATGGCTCTGAGCACAGGTCATCAGTCCCCAAGAACTTAGAACTACTTAAACCTAACTAACCTAAGGACATCACACACATCCATGCCCGAGGCAGGATTCGAAATTGCGACTGAAGCGCCTAGAACCCCTCGGCCACAACGACCGGCTTTTTTAGAAGCAGTGTGCTGGAGTGATTATGACACGGGACAGGCATTTGAGAGGGGCAGGAGTATGGCGGTGTGCAGAAACTTATCCACGAGTGGAGGGAGCGGAGGGGGGGGGGGGAGGGAAAGACTGTAAAATTGCCTGTTCTAATATAAATGGGTTGGTCGGTTTTTAAATGTGTCACATCACAAGAATTACAGTTTATAAGAGAACTGTAGTTTATAGGCGACGGAAGAGAACTGGTGGTTACCCGGTCACTTCTAGAAGTTTATGAGAAAACTGTAAATGAATGAAAATTCTCTAATACAGCATCCAGCCCCCTCTCTTTTCAGACTCACTCCTTGCTTGCGGACGCTCAAGGGCAAAACTCCAGTACGTACCCGACTGTTTTCGTTAAATCAGCTAGGGTTATTAAACTGAAGAACCAAAGAAACTGGGCCGGCCGGAGTGGCCAAGCGGTTCTAGGAGCTACAGTCTGGAACCGCGCGACCGCTACGGTCGCAGGTTAGAATCCTGCCTCGGGCATGGATGTGTGTCATGTCCTTAGGTTAGTTAGGTTTAAGTAATTCTAAGTTGTAGGGGACTAATGACCAAATGACCACAGCAGTTAAGTCCCATAGTGCTCAGAGCCAAAGAAACTGGTACACCTGCCTAATATCGTGTACAGCCCCTGCGAGCACGCAGAAGTGCCGCAACACGACGTAGCACGGACTCGACCAATGTCTGAACTAGTGCTGGAGGGAACTAACACCATGAATGCTGCAGGGTTGTCCATAAATCCGTAAGAGTACGAGGAGTGGAGACCTCTTCTGAACAGCACGTTGCAAGACATCCCAGATATGCTCAATAATGTTAATGTCTGGGGAGTTTGGTGGGCAGCAGAAGTGTTTTAACTCAGAAGAGTGTTCCTGGAGCCACTCTGTATCACTTCTGGACGTGTGAGGTATCGCATTGGCTCTAAGCCTATGGGACTTAACATCTGAGGTCATCAATCCCCTAGACTTAGAACTACTTAAACCTAACTAACCTAAGGACATCACACACATCCATGCCCGAGGCAGGATTCGAATCTGCGACCGTAGCAGCAGCGCGTTTCCGGACTGAAGCGCCTAGAACCGCTCGGTCACAGCGGCAGGCCTTAGGTGTCGCATTGTCCTGCTGGAATTTCCCTAGTCCGTCAGAATACACAATAGACATGGATGGATGCAGGTGATCAGACAGGATGCTTACGTACGTGACGCCCTTCCGAGTCTTACTTGACGTATCAGGGTTCCAATTTCACTCCAACTGCACATGCCCCACATCATTACGGAGGCTCCATCAGCTTGAACAGTGACCCGCTGACATGCAGGGTGTAGGGATGCATGAGGTTGTCTCCATTTTCGTACACGTCCACAATCTGAAACGAGACTCGTCCGACCAGGCGACATGTTTACATTCATCAGCTATCCAATGTCGGTGTTGATGGGCACAGGCGAGGCGTAAAGCTTTGTGTCGTGGTGTCATCCAACGAGTGGGCCTCCGGCTCCGAAAGCCCATATCGATGATCTTTCGTTGAATGATTCGCACTCTGACACTTGTTGATGGTTCAGCATTGAAATCTGCAGAATTTGTGGAAGGGTTGCACTTCTGCCACGTTGAAAGATTTTCAGTCGTCGTTGGTCCCACACTTGCAGGATCTTTTTCCGGCCGCAGAGACGTCGGAGATGTGATGTTTTACCGGATTCGTGATGTTCACGGTACACTAATGAAATGGTCGTACAGGAAAATCCCCACTTCATCACTACCTCGGAGATACTGTGTTCTATCGTTCGTGCGCCGACTGTAACATCACGTCCAAACTCACTCTAATCTTGATAACCTTCCATTGTAGCAGTAGTAACCAACCTAACAACTACGCCAGACACTTGCTGTCTTGTGCAGGCGTTTCCGACAGCAGCGATGTATTCTGCCTGTCTACGTATCTCTGTGTTTGAATACGCATACCTATACCAGTGTCTTTGGCACTTCAGTGTTAGAATTTAATCTTAATTCATGTTGAATATATAGGATGTAAATTTCAAAGTTTTATCTATCCAATACTTAATTTTTAGCTACAGGTGTTCTTAGGTGTGAAACTTTGGCAGTTGTTTGCAAGAATGGCCATTCACATTTCTTTTTTATTTTTATACTTGAACGTTTTCATCACACTTTCCGAAGAGGTTCCCATTAGAACTACGAGAAGTTTAACGTATCTAAACGCTTCTTTTCAAACAAAAATTGAAATAAGAAATTAACACACATTAGATTGCTTAGGTATAATATTTTCGATTCCTTGAGCCTGCTCTTACTTCTGGTATCTTGCCCTTCTATTAATTTCTTGTTGAGGTGCCGTAGTCTGCCATTAAGTCCTAACAGGAACTGTTCTCTAACCAATGATTGCTTTACACTTCTTAAAGCTATGCTAGCGTATTGCTGCATACGCCCTGTTAGAGCCTAGCAAATAATCTGCGTTTTTCGCTTCTTTGTCTTCTAAGTCATATTCCGTTGTTCTACCAACGCCCGGGTACATTTAGAGTGGGAACTGCATCCGTGTAGGGTTTTTTAAGTAAGTAGTTAAATAGCCATTACATAACCGGGCTATGAAACCATTTTCATTAAAACGCCCAGAAAAAATTGTTACAGTTTTAATACAGATATTGTCGTTCCAGTTAATGTGAATCCATTTCATACAAAAGCGACCATCTTATAGAAGTTTATAATACTTCACTGACGCTACTTTTATCTCGCTGCTGCTTTTTCTAGTGCATCCGCAAGCGTTAAAATTGGATATTTTGACAAATAAACTATTTGAATAAAATATTTTGTGTATTAAACCGCATCGTTATGAAACGTCTAAAATAAAATATCAAGCTTTCGTCTGTCTTTGCGGTGACACTCTTTAGAGCGACTGCTTGCTGTATCCTAGTGATGGTCTTCCATTCCTGTTAGGACTTAGTGTCAGACTTAGACACAGCAACAAGAAGTTAATAACAGAGCAAGATAACAAAAGGAAGAGCTGACTCAAGGAATCGAAAATGTGACTGTAGGCGTCACATTCTGGGATGCCATTTGGCAATTCGAAGTAAATAATGCCAGGGAGGGTTTACTGTACTGTAGGCTATTGTATAAAGGGGTGGTCCATTTATCGTGACCGTGCCAAATATCTCACGAAATAAGCATCAAACGAAAAAACTACAAAGAACGAAACTTGTCTAGCTTGAAGGGGGAAACCAGATGGCGCTATGGTTGGCCCGCTAGATGGTGCTGCCGTATGTCAAACGGGTATCAACTGCGTGTTTTTAAATAGGAACCCCCATTTTTGATTAGATATTCGTGTTGTACGGAAAGAAATATGAATGTTTTAGTTGGACCACTTTTTTCACTTTGTGATAGATGGCGCTGTAATAGTCACAAACATATGACTCACTATTCTAGACGAACAGTTGGTAACAGGTAGGTTTTTAAAATTAAAATACAGAACGTAGGTACGTTTGAACATTTTATTTCGGTTGTTCCAATGTGATACATGTACCTTTGTGAACTTATAATTTCTGAGAACGCATGCTGTGACAGCGTGATTACCTGTAAATACCACATTAATGCAATAAATGCTTCAAATGATGTCCGTCAACATCAATGCATTTGGCAATACGTGTAACGACATTCCTCTCAACACCGACGTTTTTGAGATTCCCGATTCTCGCGCAATTTGTCTGCTACTGATGTGCGGATTAGCCGCGATAGCAGCTAAAACACCTACTTGGGCATCACCATTTATTGCAGGTCGTGGTTGACGTTTCACATGTGGCTGAACACTTCCTGTTTCCTTAAATAACGTAACTATCCGGCGAACGGTCCGGGCACTTGGATGATATCGTCCAGGATACTGAGCAGCATACATAGCACACGCCCGTTGGGCATTTTGTTAACAATAGCCATACATCAACACGATATCGACCTTTTCCGCAATTGGTAAACGGTCCACTTGAACACGGGTAATGTATCACGAAGCAAATACCGCCCGTACTGGCGGAATGTTACGTGATACCATGTGCTTATATGTTTGTGACTATTACAGCGCCATCTATCACAAAGCGAAAAAAGTGGTCCAACTAAAACATTCATATTTTTTTACGTACTACACAAATATGTAATAAAAAATGGGGGTTCCTATTTAAAAAACGCAGATGATATCCATTTGACCTATGGGAGCGCCATCTAGCGGGCCAGCCATAGCGCCATATGGTTTTCCTTTTCAAGGTAGACGAGTTTCGTTGTTTGTAGTTTTTTCGTTTGATGCTTATTTCGTGAGATATTTGGCCCGGTCACTATCAATGGACTACCCTGTATATAACCTGGTAGGTGATTGATAGACAACAGTGGATCGGCGGCTTGTACCCATGGCTAGTATTTTCCGGCACGTTCATGCCACACGGCACTTTTCTTGTGGCCGCTCGTTTATAGCACAGGACGTGGATCATGTGCAGGTACTGGATATCGAACACACGCGGCCCGCTGATGGTATCTCTGGCAGCCAGGCCGCCGGTAACTTGGAGCGCTCCTTTCTGATCATGCTGTCAGGCGTTTAATTATTTCAATAGCTCTTCTTATTTTTCGTTGCTGCATCTACGGTTGCCAAACAAGCACATAAAGCTCTTGAAAATTAATAGACAGCTCATAGACCTAGTGAGGTTCAGTTGCAGCTGATTCACAGCGTCGCCCCAGTTGCAGGTAACGTTCATGCTCCGACAACCGAATGTCAATCGGTCTCCTGGCTCCACCAACTTAGATTTCGCCGCATTCACACCGCAGTTCGTGGACGCCTTCAGTATGGAGCGTATCTACGGAATCCTTCGCTGGCACGAAGAGATTTCGGATCTTGTGGTCGCTGTTCACTTACCTGTTCTGTCTTCGCTGCACACCATAACTCGTATGTGCCTGTTGCTATATCCATTCGTATGCAATGGTGTCCAGCGTTCGTTGACGTTGTGGTGGAGGTTGTGACCATAATTGATCCGGTGAACTCGGGCTGTAAACATATGGAGCACAGCGTTATTTTAAGCTGGATTGTGGTGTGCCTCAGCCTTCAAATATTTGTTGTTGTCCGTCGATTTCCTGGGTGCATAGATCCTGAGAACTCAGTACCCAGAACAACCAACCCTGGCCGTAATAATGGCCTTGATACGCCTGGGCATTGAGTCAAACAGAGCTTGGATGCCGTGTACAGCTGCCCATGCAGCTTCAACACGATACCACAGTTCATAGTGACTGGTGTATTGTGACGAGCCAGTTGCTCGGCCACCATTGACCAGACGTTTTCAATTGGTGAGAGATCTGGAGAATGTGCTGGCCACGGCAGCAGTCGAACATCTTCTGTATCCAGAAAGGCCCGTACAGGACCTGCAGCATGCGGTCGTGAGTTATCCTGATGAAATGTAGGGTTTCGCAGGAATCAAATGAATGGTAGAGCCACGGGCCGTAACACAACTGAAATGTAACGTCCCCTGTTCAAAGCGCAAACAATGCGAACAAGAGGTGTCCGAGACGTGTAACCAATGACGCCCCGTACCATCACCGGGTGATACGCCAGTATGGCGGTGACGAATACACGCTTCCAATGTGCGTTCACCGCGATGTCGCCAAACACGGATGCGACCATCATGATGCTGTAAACAGAACCTTGATTCATCCGAAAAAGTGACGGTTTGCCAATCGTGCACCCAGGTTCGTCGTTGATGGCGCTCCTGCCTGTGATGCAGCGTCAAGGGCAACCGCAGCCATTGTCTCCGAGCTGATAGTCCATGCTGCTGCAAACGTCGACGAACTGTTCGTGCAGATGATTGTTGTCTTGCAAACGTCCCCATCTGTTGACTCAGGGATCGAGACGCGGCTGCACGATCCTTTACAGCCATGCGGATAAGATGCCTGTCATCTGGACTGCTAGTGATACGAGGCCGTTGGGATCCAGCACGGCGTTCCGTATTACCCTCCTGAACCCACCGATTCCATATTCTGCTAACAGTCATTGGATCTCGACGAACTCGAGCAGCAATGTCGCGATAGGATAAACCGCAATCGCGATAGGCTACAATCCGACCTTTATCGAAGTCGGAAACATGATGCCTTCTTACACGAGACATCACAACAACGTTTCACCAGGCAACGCCGGTCAACTGCTCCTTGTGTATGAGAAATCGGTTGGAAACTTTCCTCATGTCAGTACGTTGTAGGTGTCGCCACCGGCGCCAACGTTGTGTGAATGCTCTGAAAAGCTAATCATTTGCATATCACAGCATCTTCTTCCTCTAGGTTATATTTGGAGTCTGTAGCACTTCATCTTCGTGGTGTAGCAATTTTAATGGCCAGCAGTGTAATATGTTTTTATGTAAGTTGCTGAGGTGCTGATGCGGCAAGCCGCAGATGTTTGTTGGCATATACCCCTGTAGGATGTTAACGGTTTCAGCTATTGGCTCGTTTGTAAACTGAGACTTTACGTCGAAGATGAGTATCAGATTTTTGGATTTTTAATGGTTCGTGATGTCGCGGCGAAACACCCAAAATTATTATGAAGCTTCCCTATGACACACGAACTCAAGTCGCAGTCTCCACCGGTACCTTATGCCGTGTTGTCGTCCGAACAAGAGAGAATGGGCAAAAGCACCACAGCCGCAAAGATGCGAGCTGGTGCCAGTGCCATAGGGACTCGCCAACCGCGCGAGTTCCACCATCGCCATTGGCGGCGCTGAGGATGAAGACATCGACTTCGCATCGGCCAATTGCCGGCCGAGTACAATCCGCCAATGACCGGATGACAACGGACAGAAGCCTCTTCGTAAGATAGAAGAGCTGCTCTCGCCCAGTTGGTCGTAGATCATCGTTTAGGGGTGACTTAGACAGGGAACGTCGTTTAGTGAACTCTTAGAAGTGAACAGACAATTGTTGTAAATTGCATTTCCTTCGTACTGTGAACTTTACCTACGATTTTGCACTTATCGCTCGAGGGCCTTTTTTGTGTAATATTACAAGCAGAGTTGCAGACTTCATTATTCGACAAGTCACAAAGATAAGTAAGTGAAGCTTGCCTTCCCAGTTTGCCGTGCGGTCTAACGCATGGCTTTCCGGGCTGGACAGAGCACCTGGTCCTCGGCACGAATCCGCCCGGTGGATTTGTGTCGAGGTCCGGTGAACCGGCCAGTCTGTGGATGGCTTTTAGGCGGTTTTCCATTTGCCTCGACGAATGCGGGCTGGTTCACTTTATTCCGCCTCAGTTACACTATGTCGGCGATTGCTGCGCAAACAAGTTCTCCACGTACGCGTACACCACCACTACTCTACCACGCAAACATAGGGGTTACACTCGTCTGGTGTAAGACGTTCCCTGGGGGTCCACCGGGGGCCGAACCGCGCAATAACCCTGGGTTCGGTGTGGGGTGGCGGAGGGGTGAAGTGGACTGCGGTAGACGTCGTGGGGTTGCGGACCACTGCGGCTGCGGCGGGGACGGTGCCTCCCCGTCGTTTCTAGGTCCCCGGTTAACATACAATATAATACATACAAGTTAAGCTTTATAACTAATTTGGGCGACTTTGTTAGGGTGTTGAAGAACCTTGTTCTCCTATCCTGCTACCTGACCCTAGTCCGCCCCTGGTAGATGAGTGGTCAGCGCGACGGAATGTCATACCTAACGGCCCGGATTCGATTCCCGCATGGGTCGGAGATTTTCTCCGCTCAGGGACCGGGTGTTTTGTTGTCCTTATCATCGTCATTTCGTCCCCATCGTCAACTCGAGAGACTTGCACCAGGCGAACGGTCTACCCTACGGGAAGCCCTAGCCACGCGGCATTTCTCTTTTTACAATGAAATGAACACCCTTAGCTGCTTACAGGCGCTGACATACGTCAACGGGGACAGACGAAAATGTGTGCCCCGAGCGGGACTCGAACCCGGGATCTCCTGCTCACATGGCAGACGCTCTATCCATCTGAGCCACCGAGGACACAGAGGATAGCGCGACTGCAGGGATTTATCTCTGGCACGCCTCCTGCGAAACCCACATTCTCAACGTATTGTCCCGCACTACATTCGTAGTGCCCCCGCCCATTATACTCATTACTCGCGGCGCGTTGCCGATTCCCGTAAGAGTTCGGGCACTGTTTGTGCATTCGCACAGAAGAAGAAGATGGTCTAGTGGCCGGTGAGCCTTAACTATATATGTACTAAGATGGTATTTGTTGTTTCGGACATGTCCGAAAGAACAGATACCATCTTAGTACATATATTTCCATTTTTACCTGACCCTGGGGCATAGCTGTGTAATAGTGGCAGGGAGATATTGTCTCAGCGGTGTATTGCACCGGAAGCCGATTCACGAACTCACGAATCTGGCCTACCGTGACTACAGTGGCAACTCGGCCTCCACAGCAGCAGCGCCGAGGTCTTTACAAAACTTTAAGTTCGGAAACACGTTGCAACCTAATTAATCAATACATTATTAATTATTACCACAGTCAAGACAACATATGTAACAGCTGTAACCGCACACATAGAAGGTATAAAGGGAAGAATTGTCACATCATATGTTAAGTCAAATTGCCATCTCTTGTTTTTCCATTAAATAGACTTTTAATTTTAATTTAATACATCCACAACCTATTATGTACCTTATTTATCACCATTATCTAAGTTCGCAACTAGTTTAAACAAAACTATAAATATATTTGATTTTTTTAGATTTTTTGTTATTTTTTATTTCATCCTTTTGTAAAAATCTAAAAAAAATGTACTAGTAATAAAACTGAAGTTGTATAGGATAACACAAAATGTACAACTTGCTATATAGCAACAGGCAGCAGGTCTTTACTTGAGAAATAAATAAATAAATCTCCATGCGGCCGTATGACGAACGTGTCGTCGACGCGCCTCAACCAGCAACGTCAGCATGTGGCGCCGAACTTAACGCTGTCTGTCTGAATGCTTTCTCGAAGACGTCCGCTGCTGCAGGTGAAAGAGGGAGCCCATTGCCGATCCGTCAGACTGGTCACACAGAGTGCGCTGCCAACCAGACTATGTTGATGACAAGCAAAATTGCACCAAGCCGCAGATGTTTGGCGGCATGTGCTCCTGTAGGATGTTAACGGTTTCAGCTATTAGCTCGTTTGTAAACAGAGACCTTACGTCAAAGCTGAGCACCAGATCTTTAGATTTGTTAATGTTTCATGATGTCGCGGCCTGATACCCAAAATTATTGCATTCAAACTGACACCGACCGTGGAAACATACGAACTTCTATAGACAATAAAGGACTTCACACGACTGACTCAAACACGCGCGGACGTCTGAACTCACAGTGTCCTCGCACGCTGCATCACGACAGTTGCAACAGTGATACAGCCTTGCGAGTAATAGCACCAGTGAGTTCTGAGGACAAGTAAAACTGGCCTTTGGACTTAACAACGCGTTGTGTTCCAAAGGTATTCGAGAGCAGTCGAGGGCGGATGCGCAGAAAGAAGATTGGGTTTTAACATCCCGTCGACGACAGATGCATATTCGCGAATGAGAATTAATTTCATAGTTCAGAACATGGCTTATAAATTCATGGTTCACGGTAGAAGCAGAACGGCTGAGACCGGAAGTTTACTTAAATGACATAGGCGAATGTGTATTTTATAAAGAAGAGATGTATGGTCGATGAATGTTTTTAATACAACCATCAAATCTTTCGCGACGGATTTGACATATTAAAGGTATTCAGAGCATTTGTCGCGTTAATTCTCTTTGAAAGTTCGAACTTTCCGCACTATCTACTATTTCTTTGTCAAGAAAGCGACTGACTGTTGAAAAAGGAACGGAATCACAGGGACAAAAAAGGACACAGTAGATCCTCCTGAATGTATCGATTGCAACCGCGCTAACTGTTGTGCGTCTTCTACAGCGACTTTGTTTCCACTATGTCGTGTAATACGGGAGTTATTCCGTGCAGAGTTTCGGAATAAGGAGTCCCCGTTAAAATGTTGACACATTCCAATTTCACATCGCCTTTGAAGTTTGAAAGGTGGACTTGAGTCCTTGTCTGCTTAATCGTTGTATCTGCGACTTCGTTCAGCAACAGTAGATTTTTCTAGATTTTTGAAAGCGATGTGTGGCTGATTTTCGAAACAGCTTTCGGAAACTCTTGAGGTAGACTGCCGCATCACTAGTGCCACATTCATACTGAGTATTGTAAAATCAAGGGATTCTGCGGCAATGATAATTCTTCACAGCAAAATTTTATTTTCGCAGGCGACCTAAAGTCGGTTTAAATTCCATGTTTGCTTAATATTGATCCATCTTTACTTTGCATGTCCTTTTACCGTGACTCATTGATGTTTGATTCGCGTGTTGCAGAGAGCGGTGATCTGATTTCGTGCGCCCAGTAGCAGACAAGAAGGAAGATTGACTTTAACGTCCCGTCGACATCGAGGTGATTAGAGACGAAGCACAAGCTCCTGTTATATCAAGGATTGGGATGGAGGACGCCGTGTCCTTTCAAAGGAGCCATTCCGGCACTTGCCTGGAGCGATTTAGGGAAACCACGGAAAAACTAAATGTGGATGGCCGGACGCGGGTTTGAACCGTCGCCCTCCCGAATGCGACTCCAGTGCGCCAGACGGCCATTTTCTCAGAACACAGTGGGTAGAGCCGCCTCGGCGCCGGAATGACCCCTCAAACATCGCAGTGGGCGCTACTGCGACACTTCCATCCGAGTGATTCCCCCACTGCAGAGACAGTCAGTTGCTTTCCTAGTGAAGACAATGGTGCACATTGTCGAAATCGCGAACTTTTATATAGAAATAACGTCACAAGTGCACCGAAAGCATTAGATACAAAAAAAAGTGAAGCATTCAGAAGGGCAAAAAAATGGTTCAAATGACTCTAAGCACTATGGGACTTAACTGCTGTGGTCATCTGTCCCCTAGAACTTAGAACTACTTAAACCTAACTAACCTAAGGACATCACACACATCCATGCCCGAGGCAGGATTCGAACCTGCGACCGTAGCGGTCACGCGGTTCCAGACTGTAGCGCCTAGAACCGCACGGCCACTCCGGCTGGCTCCAGAAGGGCAGAAAGGAACGAAACTTCACAGGCTGAGAGGCTAAGTGATGTTTTTGCACTAATTTCAAATCGAGTCAAATTTACAAAGAATACGGCAGTATGAGCCTTTTTATCGGTAAGCATCGCTCCTGCGAAACGCAACTCGTCCTTTTTTCACATGATATCTTGCGAACCATGGATGAAGGGTATCAGACGGATGCCATATTCCTTGACTTCCGGAAAGCGTTCGACTAGGTGCCCCACTGCAGACTCCTAACTAAGGTACGAACATATGGGATTGGTTCCCAAGTTTGTGAGTGGCTCGAAGACTTCTTAAGTAATAGAACCCAGTACGTTGTCCTCGATGGTGAGTGTTCATCGGAGGTGAGGGTATCATCTGGAGTGCCCCAAGGAAGTGTGGTAGGTCTGCTGTTGTTTTCTATCTTCATAAATGATCTTCTGGATAGGGTGGGTAGCAATGTGCGGCTGTTTGCTGATGATGCTGTGGTGTACGGGACGGTGTCGTCGTTGAGTGACTGTAGGAGGATACAAGATGACTTGGACAGGATTTGTGATTGGTGTAAAGAATGGCAGCTAACTCTAAATATAGATAAATGTAAATTAATGCAGATGAATAGGAAAAAGAATACCGTAATGTTTGAATACTCCATTAGTAGTGTAGCGCTTGACACAGTCACGTCGATTAAATATTTGGGCGTAACATTGCAGAGCGATATGAAGTGGGACAAGCATGTAATGGCAGTTGTGGGGAAGGCGGATGTCGTCTTCGGTTCATTGGTAGAAGTTTGGGAAGATGTGGTTCATCTGTAAAGGAGACCTATTCTTGAGTACTGCTCGAGCCTTTGGGTATCCCTATCACGTCGGATTGAGGGAGGACATAGAAGCAATTCAGAGGCGGGCTGCTAGATTTGTTACTGGTAGGTTTGATCATCACGCGAGTGTTACGGAAATGCTTCAGGAATTGGGGTGGGAGTCTCTAGAGGAAAGGAGGCGTTCTTTTCGTGAATCGCTAGTGAGGAAATTTAGACAACCAACATTTGAGGCTGACTGCAGTACAGTTTTACTGCCGCCAGCTTACATTTCGCGGAAAGACCACAAAGATAAGATAAGAGAGATTAGGGCTCGTACAGAGGCATATAGACAGTCATTTTTCCGTCGTTCTGTTTGGGAGTGGAACAGGGAGAGAAGATGCTAGTTGTGGTACGAGGTACCCTCCGCCACGCACCGTATGGTGGATTGCGGAGTATGGATGTAGATGTAGATGTAGAAGATGTCGCACCCTCTCTGGTCTTGATGAATTCACAGATTCACTTGAGAAGAGTGTTATAGGGCCGTTCTATCCTGAGTGACGTTGAACCACAACTGTTGTAACTCATCCTCGATATCCCGTACATTGGTACTGGAACAGAGTTGATGTCCGAAATGGTACCATACGTGTTCTATCGGGGACAGATCTGTTGATATTACTGGCCACGGGAGTACAACACCACGCAGACTATTCATAGAGATGCTTGCCATGTGTGGACGACCACTTTCCTGATGAACGACACTGCCGCGGGAGAGGACGCAGAACGCAGGGTGTACGTGATACACCGTTGTGCTATTAGTGTAACAGTCACTACCAGCTTCGACCAGAAATCATACCCGGTGGCTGCTCCAACCATGACGCTAAGAGTACATTGCTGTGTCTTTTCGAACCATGTAACAATGGGATCTTTCCTCAGGTCGCCAACAAACTCGCCCACAATTCTCATCCAGGGTAGTGAAGAACTGCTGCTCACAATGTGATGTCATTCGTCAGCAGTTCATGCTATCGATGAGCACAACTCAAAACACAGCCACTTGTATTGTGGTATTAAACGTAATACTCTCTTCAGGCTGCTGCTAATCTGCTAATTTGGCATATGCAGGGTGGTCCATTGATAGTGACCGAGCCAAATATCTCATAAAATAAGCATCAAACGAATAAACTACAAAGAACGAAACTCGTCTAGCTTGAACGGGGAAACCAGATGGCGCTATGATTGGTCCGCTAGATGGCACTGCCATAGGTCAAACGGATATCAACTGCAGTTTTTTTAAAGTAGGAACCCCCATTTTTATTACATATTCGTGTAGTACGCAAAGAAATATGAATGTTTTAGTTGGACCACTTTTTTCGCTTTGTGATAGATGGCGCTGTAATAGTCACAAACGTGTAAGTATGTGGTATCACGTAACATTCCGCCAGTGCGGATGGTATTTGCTGCGTGATACGTTCATTACCCGTGTTAACATGAACTGTTTACCAATTGCGGAAAAGGTCGATATCGTGTTGATGTATGGCTATTGTGATCAAATTGCCCAACGGCCGTGTGCTATGTATGCTGCTCGGTATACTGGACGACATCATCCAAGTGTCCGGACCGTTCGCCGGATAGTTACGTTATTTAAGGAAACAGGAAATGTTCAGCCACATATGAAACGTCAACCACAACCTGCACACCTGCAAAAAATGATGATGCCCAAGTAGGTGTTTTAGCTGCTATCGCGGCTAATCCGCACATCAGTAGCAGACAAATTGCGCGAGAATCGGGAATCTCAATAACGTCGCTGTTGAGAATGCTACATCAACATCGATTGCACCAGTACCATATGGCGACGACTTTGAATGTCGTGTACAGTTCTGCCACTGGCCACAAGAGAAATTACGGGACGATGACAGATTTTTTGCACGCGTTCTATTCTGCGATGAAGCGTTATCCACCAACAGCGGTATCGTAAACCGGCATAATATGCACTATTGGGCAACGGAAAATCCACGATGGCTGCGACAAGTGGAACATCAGCGACCTCGGCGGGTTAATGTATGGTGCGGCGTTATGGGAGGAAGGATAATTGGCCCCCATTTTATCGATGGCAATCTAAATGGTGCAATGTATGCTGATTTCCTACGTAATGTTCTATCGATGTTACTAGAAGATGTTTCACTGCATGACAGAATGGCGATGAACTTCCAACATGATGGATGTCCGGCACAAAGCTCGCGTGTGGTTGAAGAGGTATTGAACAGCATATTTCATGACAGGTGGATTGGTCGTCGGAGCACCATACCATGACCCACACGTTACCCGATCTGACGTCCCCGGATTTCTTTCTGTGGGGAAAGTTGAAGGATATTTGCTATCGTGACCCACCGACAACGCCTGACAACATGCGTTAGCGCATTGTCAATTAATGTGCGAACATAACGGAAGGCGAGCTACTCACTGTTGAAAGGAATGTCGTTACACGTATTGCCAAATGCATTGAGGTTGACGGACATCATTTTGAGCATTTATTGCATTAATGTGGTATTTACAGGTAATCACGCAGTAACAGCATGCGTTCTCAGAAATGATAAGTTCACAAAGTTACATGTATCACAGTGGAACAACCGAAATAAAATGTTCAAACGTACCTACGTTCTGTATTTTAATTTAAAAAACCTATCTGTTACCAACTGTTCGTCTAAAATTGTGAGCCATATGTTTGTAACTATTACAGCGCCATCTATCATAAAGCGAAAAAAGTGGTCCAACTAAAACATTCATGTTTCTTTACGTACTACACGAATATGTAATAAAAATGAGGGTTCCTACTTTTAAAAAACGCAGTTGATATCCGTTTGACCTATGGCAGCGCCATCTAGCGTGCCAACCATAGCGCCATCTGGTTTCCCCCTTCAAGCTAGACAAGTTTCGTTCTTTGTAGTTTTTTCGTTTGATGCTTATTTCGTGAGATATTTGGCCCGATCACGATCAATGGACCACACTGTATAGACTGAAGTGGCGAGTGAGAATATGTACCAAAGCAGAGAATCGAACCTGGTGTCTCCTACTCACTAGGCAGGTGCGTTAGCCACTATGCCACCTCGGCACAACAGCTCACAGAGCTGCAGGGATTACCCTGGCACGCCTCCCTTCTCGAACCAAATTCTTACTGCTGCCCCAGTCTACATTAAATTCCACCTTACACACGAACAAAATTGCCGAGGCTCTTCCTGTTCCGGAATGGCATCTCACCATCGAACGTAAATGGGGGATGCATCCTTAAACCCAGGTGCTGGCATTTATACAGATGAAATGACACAATTTCAGAGACTTTCCTTGTCTCATACAGATATGATTTATGTATATAGACTGAAGCGGCGAGTGAAAACTTGTACCGAGGCTGGGAATCGAACCTGTGTCTTCTGCTTGCTAGGCAGGTGCGTTAGTCACTAAGGCACCTTGGCCCAACGGTTAACAGAACTGCGCGGATTACCCAGGCATGCCTCCCTCCTCGATCTAAATTCTCATTGCCGTCTCAGGCTATTACACGCTAATCCCCGAAGTTCTATGAACAGCCGTGCTGAGGTGGCTTACTGGCTAACATACTGGCCTAGAAAGCCGGAGACGCGTGTTCAGTTCCATGCCTTGCTACAAATGCTCACTCGCTGCTTCAGACTACATACATAAAATCATGTATGAGACCAGCAAAGTCTTTCAAATTGTGTCATTTAATTAGTATAAATTCCCTTATACACCTTATCGACGTGGTAACAACACTAGACATGACCAACACAAATGCAGGCCGTTCTACCTGTCACAGGGAACTGCAGCTGTAATTGTTTATATAGCCGCCGATGGTGTGTACGTGTATATAGTTGCATTGACATCCGACCATAGCTACTGCGTGCTTCACCTTTTTTGTTGGACAGTGCATAATAAAGCAGATTGCTTGTCGTAAATCCTGTACTTGTAAATGAACTTTACCTTCAGGTACTGCATATCCTCAAGGAGAGAAAGTCCCAGTCTGAAAAGGAGCATTTATAGTGCAAGGAAGTTGATCTAGGAAGCTTACAAGCTTACAAGGGGAACACTGGTATGGTCCTATTAACAGCCCCCCCCTCCCCCCTTCCTACGAGGGTCACCCCAAAAGAAATGCACACTATTTTTGTAAGAATACAGTTTTCACTCCGCATGTGTGGAAGTTTTCAGTGTGTAGATACATCCTTCCCGCTTGATTTCAAACTTAATTCAACCTGTTCCCGTGAGTGGCGCCGTCATAGCATGTCTTCAAGATGGCTGCTACACTTGTCGTTTGTCAGAAGCAATGTGATGTTATAGAATTCCTGTACTATGAAAACGAGACAGTGGGAAACATCCACAAGAGGTTGAAAAAGGTGTATGTAGATGCTGCTGTCGATCGCAGTACAGTTAGTCGTTGGGCAAGCAGGTTACGTGATGAAAGCGGGCACAGCAATATTGAGGATTGTCCTCGCAGCGTACTGCACATTCTCCAGACAATGTGCAGAGAGTTAACGAATTGGTGACTGCTGACAGACGCATCACAGTGAACGAATTGTCACGCTACGTTGGGATAGGGGAAGGAAGTGTTTGCAGAATACCGGAAGTGTTGGCGTTAAAAAAGGTTTGTGCCAGGTGGGTTCCCAGGATGTTGACAGTGGCTCACAAAGAAACAAGAAAAACGGTATGCAACGAACTTTTGGAACAGTACGAGAATGGTGGAGATGAATTTCTTGGAAGAATTGTGACAGGTGATGAAACACGGCTCCATCATTTTTCAACAGAGATGAAGAGACAATCAATGGAGTGGCATCATGCAAATTCACCGAAGGAAAAAAAATTCAAAACCACACCTTCTGCTGGAAAAGTTACTTGAAGTGTCCAGAAAGTTCTTCAAACTAACCGCGAGCAGTTTTGGCCCGATGACATGGGGCATTGTCATCTGTAAAAATTCCATCGTTGTTCGGAAACTTGAGGACCATGAATGGTTGCAAATGGTCTCCAAGAATTGCATTTGGACCGGATGATCCAATCCATTCTACGTAAACGCAGCCCAGCTTGCGCAGTGCCTCATTGACAACTCGGGTCCATGAATTTGTGGGGTCTGAGCCACACTCGAACCTTAAGATCAGCTCTTACATACTTACTCCTTGGCTCTACAGCCCGTGTAGGGCTTGGCCTCCAGGACAATGTCCGCTCACTCTTGTCTGCTGACTCCCATTCTTGTAAAGTCCTCCTCCACGTTGTCTAGCTATCTGGTACTTGGTCTGCTTCTTATACGGTGTCTACTTGGTCTTCCTTGCTCTCCACCATTATTTCTACATGTCGCAACCAACATACTCTATCACTCTTTATTTCTGTCATGATATCTGTTCTTTTATACAAATCTCTGATCTACTTATTGTTTCTGGTTCGCCAAAACCCCCTATAATTCACTGGCCCGAAGATTTTCCTAAGTATCTTCCTTTTCCATCTCTGCAACAACTCATCATTTTGCGTCATTGTCCAAGCCTCCGAACTATGCATCACCCAAGATATTTAAAGCTCTCACAGTGGTCATATACTTTCCCATTGAAAGTCATGCTTCTTCCTCCTTCACTATATCTTTTCCTAGATGTTAAGATACACTTGGTCTTTGATTGACAGACCCATCTGCGCTTCGTAACTTTCTAATTTTCCAAGCTTGTCTTCCAGGTCCAGTTTCCTCCTGGGTAACAAATCAATGCCATCTGCATATGCGAGATGCTGCGTCACTCTATTAAACGGTGTTCCTCCACGGTTGCCGCTTTATGTCTTTCGCATTACCCTCTTCAAGGCGACATTAAACAGAATAGTGTAGAGCACGTCGTCCTGTCGCAATCCTTGCTTAACTTCAAATGCCTTTCATAAAGTTCCCTCAATCTTTACTTTATATACTGTTCTTCTCAGCGTCATTTTAACCAGTCTTATTAGTTTATTGGGTACTCCTGCGTCTTGCATTTCCTTCCAGGGTTGAGTCCTTTTGATACCATCATAAGCTTGTTTGAAATCAATGAACAGGTGGTGGACGTCGATGTTATAACATTTTTTCAAGGATCCTTCTGGTGGTAAAAATGTGATCTGTAGTGGATCTATTGGCCCTGAAACCACACTGATAGTCTCCTGGATACTCTTCTACATATGTACTAAGTCGCCCCACCATGATTTTTCCTAATACTTTATACACTATACATAGCAGTACAATTCCTCACAGCCAGCTTTGTCATGTCCTGGACAGAGTATAACTGTATTCCACTGTTCCGGCATATTTTCTTTCCGCCTTAATTTCGCAAAGCCCTTACTAGTTTTTCTCCACTATATTTTATCATTTCTGCTGTAATAATATCCTATCCCGGAGCTTTATTGTTTTTAAGAGCCTTGATACTAGCTCTAACTTTTTCCAGTATAGGTTCCTCGACAGTTTCCTGGTATTCTTTTTCTCTGTTTACTTCCCGCTCAACCTCTTCTAACATAGCTGTATCTACTTCACCCTCGTTTTCCGATTCTGTATTCATTAGTTCATCCGTCTGTCGAAAATTTATCTCTTCCTTCGATCAGCTCTTACCATCTGAAATTAAGACTCATCTGACCGAGCCATATTTTACATAGTCTAGGGTCGAATCGGTATGGCCACGAGATTAGGAGAGACGCTGCAGTCAATGTTGTGCTTCCATAACCCATTAACGCCAAATGTCAACGTAGTGTCCTAACAGATACGTTCGTCGTACAGCCAACATTGTGGTTCACGAAGTGTTGCTTGTCCAATAGCACTGACAACTCTACGAAAACGCTGCTGCCCTCGGTTGTTAAGTGAACGCAGACGGCCACTGCGTTGTCCGTGGTGAGAGGTAATGCCTGAAATATGGTACTGTTGGCACATTCTTGACGCTGTGGATCTCGGAATATAGAATACCTAACGATCTCCGAAATGGAATGTCCCATGCGTCCGGTTCCAACTACCAACGCGCGTTCAAAATCTGCCTACATTCATGACTGAAAGAACAGACACTATTGACTATCCGCAGCTACTGTGGGTAGTACATGTATACCAAGATGTCAAGAAAGTCCCATTCAGCGAAATAATTTGGAACTACCATCTGCTCGCCGCTGTATGCGAGATTCGACGTTTATCAATAAACTGCTGTGAATTACCATGTGAATCACCGTTTGGGCATCTACTACGCCTGCTGTCAAATATCTCATACACATGAATTCTGAAAAACTATTTCATTGTTGGAATGGTTTCAATGAAAGTGATTGTGGTGATGAAACATTTTAGCGCCCATTTGGTAATTTAAAACACAAAACAACATTTGAAACAACTAAACCAATTTGTAGATTTAGATGGCCATTAGCCCATGAAATTTGTGACGCAGTAGCAAGTAAAGTTAATGTTATGAAACACACTTGGGAAGCAGAAGGATAACGGGTTGGTACAGGCTGACAATTATTGAACTATATGGAACAAAAAGTTAAATTAGTTAAAAATTACAGCTTGCACACACTTTATTCAACATGTAAACGTCACTACAGATATTCGGATTTACGAAATGATCGATATGCTTGCCATCATTGGCGATGATGTGACGCAGACGAATAGCAGTTCTGCATGACCAACTGGGGTCGAGACATCGATGCTGTCGATGCCCTCCTGAATGGCTGTTTTCAGCTCAGTAATGGTTTTGGTGTTACTGCTGTACACCTTATATTTAATTCAGCCCCACAAAAAGGATTCACATGTGTTCAGATGCGGCGAATCGAGGCCCATGACAGAGCCAGAATGCGGTCCCCAAACTGCTCCTCCAGGACATCACTCTCCTGCTTCGATGCGGGCGAGCTCCGTCCTTCATGAAAACATCTTGCCGACATCAGGGTCACTTTCAATAATGGGGATGAAATCATGTTCCAAAATGCTCATGTACCGTTCGGTAGTCACCGTGCGATCAAGGAATATCGCACCGATTAGTCTGTGACTGGACATTGCACACCACAGTCACCCGTTGAGGATGAATAGACTTCTCGATCGCAAAATGCGGATACTCAGACCCCCAAATGCGCCAGTTTTGCTTATTGACGGACCCATCCAAATGAAAGTGGGCTTCGTAGCTAAACCAAACAACAATGCGTATAGTAATACCCATGCCGCGTCGCCAACTGTGCAGTTTGAACGTCCTAACGCAAACCGTTCAAAAGTTGTGACGATTTAGTTTCATATAGTTCAATAATTGTCACCCTGTACATAGACTGTTTAAAAATCTAGAGACATAATGTAATGCCTGTGGTGATACAGTACTGATAAATTAAGAGAACTTCTTATGTCTTCGTTGCTAGTGCCCATGTTGTACACTGAGGAAATAGTGTACGAACTAGAACGATACATGGTCTACACAGTCTTATACAGTACATATGACACTGCACTGGTATTTCTGTAAGGCAGATTACTGTATAACTGCGAATACTATCTGAAAGTGGAAGACAGTGCCTCCCTGGTAATCTTGAGACAATAAGTGACCAATAAGCTAAAGGAAACGAGAATTTGGTTATTCGACACAGGTATTTAGCCAGTGGGTGAAATGCTTTCCTTTCCTTTTATTGTAAAACAGACTACCGTGTCGACAACCTCAAGTCTGATCAATAAGCATTGTCCTCTCTCGTCGAGAGAGGTCTTTTAGTGGTATATCTTGTTACAACGGGCTTATATTTTTATTTATTTATTTAACGTGATATGATTAGCGCCATCGGGCCCTCTCTTACACCGAACTAGGGATTCATACATACAGCATCATAGTTACCTAAGAAATAAGTTTTAATACGACAAATAGTGTTAAAATGATGTAAGTGTTAATAGTGAAAATGAATAAATAATACTGACTATGAATTGATAAAGGTATAAAGTAGTATAAGTACATACTACTGTAGTTGTATTGCTGCTGCCACTAATAATAAATTACAATAATGATAGTGGAAGATATAAAAAGAATTTACAGGTGTGCAAAATAGATGTGTTCAGCTGTTGAGTTAAGGATATTTAAGGAGAATGGACCAGCTAAGAATATTTGGGAATGAGGAAGATCCGGTTGGAAAGAAGGGCGTGCAAGGGTAATGAGTGCATACAGGGACAATTAAAATCATTATTGCTGCTTTAGTAGCTGGAGATATTATTTAGTACCCTAATATAATACGGGAGATTATTCCAGAGTTGATTTCCTGCTACTGAGGAGGTCTTCGCCAAAGTGGCTGAACGATGGAGTGGGACAAAGGATTTTGCTATGGTGGGAACAGATGGTTTTGCCAAGGTATTGAGACAACATCGTTAAGATCGATGAGAGATATAAGGGATAGTGTACGTTGATGACACAGTAGACAAAGGGTATGGAAATCTTTGCCCTTGTCTGCACGCAGCCAGGATAGCTGTGCATATGACGAAAGAGTCGAACATCATAGATATAAAGTACACAGGTATTCATATCCGGTTCCAGGCGCTGTGCGCTTTCCTGAGAAAGACCTTTCAGGATATCGCTGTAATCACTAATTAGAAGTATAAGTGTTTGTACAAATTTCCTTTTCAGGTCACGAGGGAAGAGCATTTTGCATATATGTTTGGTTCATCGAAGATGCGCGGGTGGAAGTGCCACTGTGAGCAGCGGCATTTTGCGGGGCACCCGACTCCAAATGTCCGTTGCATACAGTTCCCTTCGCAGTATTCCCTCAGTTGAGATGGACCTGCATTCACAGACAGCAACAAATTCTGACCGCTTTGCAGTTAATTGTCTTTGACACGGAACATCAATCGCCTCTGGTCAGTGTCGATTAGATTCTAAAACCTCAGTTGCGTGGCTGCGAGTGGTGCACCATTCTCTGTAGTCACGTTGGACATTCCGTGTTGACACAACATGAAACTTGACAGCTTCATGCACGCTGTGTTCATGGTCACGTCCAAACACGATATCTTTTTTCTGGTATTCTGTCGCATGTCCACTTCGACCCATCTTATTCCATACAGCCGACTGGCGAATACACAGCAGATCACTGATATGACTTTCGTCAGCATTGGAGGGTCATATTATCACCTGGTATCCGTTCTACACCATCTGCAACGCTCCAAAGCGATCAGTGTGCGTTGAAAAATATTGTGGCTGGAGAGCTATTTCAGTGACCAAGGATAAAAACATTGAAGAATTTTTCTAATTTTTTTTGTATCGGTGTAATAAATTACTGTGAAGCCGTAAAAAAGAACGGATTTCCGTTGGTCTGCAGATATACATTTCAGCCACATTCTCACATGTTATGTGAAGTTAACCTGAAGTTACTTTGCCCAACAGTCCACCACTGTCCTTACAAAGGAAACTCCCCATCGCTCCTCCCTCAGATTTATTGGTAAGATGGCTTGGTGGATAGACCGTCAAAAGCTGATCAATTATAAAAACGGGAAGAGGGTGTACTGAACTGTAAAAATAAAGTAAAATAGAAACAATGAACGATCCAAGTTAACAAGTGCAATATCAAGAAAAACTGAAGAGTCGTGGCGTTGTGGGTAAGTGGTAATGGTGTTGGACTGGAAACCGGACGAACCGTGTTCAGACTTCCCGGGTGGCATTTTTTTTTTTTTTTCACAACATTATGAACTGTCTGTCCGGTCGTTGAAATTTTTGTTTTCTTTTTGTGTAGTCTCGCCAGCTGTCACACTATAGATTGGTTATAGGATATGAGCTATGTGGTAAGAATACGTTACCATCGCAAGTAAATGTGATGAATAGTGAGAGGAGGCGGGATACCACAAAGACGTCCCACAGAAATGAAAACAACAAATAAACTAGTGTGACATGTTCCAACAGAGGGTTTCAAGAGTCAAAACTTCTAAAACGGAACGCAATTACAAAAACACTGAAGCATGGGTTTTGACAGAGCACAGAGAAACTGTGTGATTGTAAAACTGTTGCGTTCATTTGTTGCAGCTTACGTGACAAACTGTTACGTTTTCATCATTTCCTTGGGAGTGATCACATTCACATTCATACGAACACCTAATTCGGGCAAGGAGACATATCTCACTCACTTTATCAGGCGTACAAATTAGGTGCGTCGATAAGAGATTCCTAATCACATGATACACGTTCTGTCATTAATGCCGTGTATGACACACGTGCTTTCCGGTGGAGGATGCGGTTGAGTTGTCGCCTTGTTATCAAACGTTTGCGGCTCACATTGAAAAGCCACTTCCTTTCGGCTGCTAATAGAGTAGTTGTGCAGAATCAGCTGTCATTATAGGTCCGTACCTTACACGGACGTCTACCGCAACACACATACAAATCTGAATACGGCAAAAAAAATGATAATAATAATAATGACACGAGGGAGGTTGGCAGTCCAGCACCGTGACCACTTAACCACGATGCCGCTTTTTTTTAATACAATTCAGTATGCCTTCTTTCTGTTTTCATGCTTGACCTGTGTTCAGTTTTTGACGGGCTGTCCACTGGGGAGTTTCCCTTATTAGATCTACACCGCACAAAAGTATCAGGATCTTGTGAATAATCTGATAATCTGCACTACTGAGTGGATCTAGGGTATTATAACATATAGAGTTATACTTCTTATATTCCCCTTGGGTGACTTCCATGGGAAGTACGGTGCTGTAAGCGAGAGGCATGGGGAAGTGTTTCATCATTTAATTTGGAAGATGAAAGGGAAAACGGAGTAAATCGCTGTTAACTGATCAATGCTGGAATCTCAATAGGGAGTCACCAACAAAAGCTTGCAAAGCGAAAACCTCTTCAATGACTGATGGTGAACAATAAGGTAAATAAATGCTAAATTAACTGCTGTTCAAAACTTAAGAATGAGATAGACAAAGTAGTATATCATACACTCATGTTAAAAAATACAGAACACCATGAACGACTAGAAAAAAGGACGTTCATATTCACAGGATATGTACATTAGTATGTTCTTCAGAAATGGTTAGCATTTAAGTCACCTCAGTTCACCATGTGTCCTGTTGCCTAGTAGGCACAGGGTCGGCGATGAACCCTGGTAACTTGTTCCATGCGTGATGGTATCGACGCGTATAAGGCTCGAATGGCGTCCTGTGGTGTAGCCATCCATGCTGCATTCACCTGGTTCCAAAGTTCATCTGTGGTGGTTGGCATCGGGTCACAGCGCTGCACCCCTCGTTTCACCGTATCCTGTGCATTCACGATTGGTGACATCACGGTGACATGGGAGGCCAGGGCAAAAGGCTGACGTCCTGCGACTCCAAGAAGACACGTGTTCGTGCAGCAACATGTAGTCGTGCATTATCTTCATAAAAAATGGCGTCTGGGGTGACGTGCAGAAAGGGTATAGCAACGGGTCGCAGGATGTCATTGACAACGGTCACAATGGGCACAGTGCCTGGACACGCCCCAACTGTGATTTGTGGCACCCCACGCTATAAGGCCTTGAGTTGGCGCTGTATGTCTTGTGCGAATGCAGTCACCGTGATACCACACCCACGTCTGCGGCGAACCAAAATGCGGCCATCCTTCTCAAACAAACAGAACCTGGATTCGTCCGAAAACACTGTATGATGCCATTCCTCTCCCCAGTGATGTAGTCCCATACACCAGTGCCGTCTAGCATGTTTCTGCACATTCGTCGAAGGTAGGTAGAAATGTTGGACGACGGACACGTAACCCATGCAGTAATAAACGGCAACGGACTGTCACCCCTGATAATGTATGATGTGTTCCATTGTTCCACCGTTCTAGTGGGGTGGGGTGGGGGGGGGGGGGCTGTGTGGTGCGACCTGACCAATCTTGTGGTGTTCTGCGGCCTTCCATGAACCATTCGGCACACATATGTCCCGCTTCGGAAACATTTAGTCCCACAAGAGCAGCAGTTTCTCTGATGAATGCATCGCATTCTCTCATGCCAATAATGCGTTGTCTTTCAAACTCATTGGTTTGAAGGTACGGTTCGCGCATGCGTCTGCGAGGCATCCAGCACATCTGCTGAAGTCACACTGGTCCACTAAAACTAAACTCCGCCGGAACACGCCATGAAGGCCCAACGATACCGACCGGCCCGCATCTCGTGGTCGTGCGGTAGCGTTCTCGCTTCCCACGCCCGGGTTCCCGGGTTCGATTCCCGGCGGGGTCAGGGATTTTCTCTGCCTCGTGATGGCTGGGTGTTGTGTGATGTCCTTAGGTTAGTTAGGTTTAATTAGTTCTAAGTTCTAGGGGACTGATGACCATAGATGTTAAGTCCCATAGTGCTCAGAGCCATTTGAACCATTTGATACCGACCGGCTGCCGTGCCATCCTCAGCCCACAGGCGTCACTGGATGCGGATGCGGAGGGGCATGTTGTCAGCACACCGCTCTCCCGGCCATATGTCACTTTACGAGACCGGTGCCGCTGCTTCTCAATCAAGTCCTCAGTTGCCTCACAAGGGCTGAGTGCACCCCGCTTGCCAACAGCGCTCGGCAGTCCGGATGGTCACCCATCCAAGTGCTAGCCCAGCCCAACAGCGCTTAACACCGGTGACATGACGGGAACCGGTGTTACCACTGCGGCAAGGCCGTTAGCTCCACACTGATCCACTACCTTCTGTTTATAGCGACAACGAGAGCCGTAGGCACATTTTACCATAGGCGGTGCTCCGCCACGATATCGATGTTGATCTTGAACCCGCCAGCCGACGTGGTTCAAATGCTAATTATTTCTGCAGAACATACCAATGTGTAAGTCCTGTGAATATGAACGTCCTATCTCTAGTCGGGCAAGATGTTCTATGTTTCCTGAGCATGTGTGTATCAACTAGTGGCTGGAAATCAATGAAGGTGCGGAAGAATATTACAAGGGGCCTCCTAGTTGTGCACAGAAAGTTATACGTCACGTGGCTTGAGTTCAACGTGACTATAGCGCCAAGTGGGGCTGGGCCCGCAACACGAGGTACTCGAAGGTATAGGAAAGAGCAGTACATGTCAGCCAGCGAAAAGTTACGATGCATTGTAATGTTGGTCTTCATTAAATCATGGCCCGGAGACGACATTTAGATGACTTCGTACGGGGAAGAATCACCGGGACATTAAAACAAGGACGAAGTTAGACGAATGCAGCGCAGGAGTTTGCTATTACCCGCAGCATTGTTCCGTGTGCTTGGGGTTTTCGGAACCACAGGCACTGGTACCCGAAGAAGAGGAATGGTCGACCTCGGGAACTACAGCAGTGAGTGACCGCTACTTTGTGAAACAGGCAAGAAATGGCCCACGTCAAATAGCGGGCGCAATTGCAACTATATTACACAGGACTACAAGGCTTTCAGTCTCACCTCCACAGTAGCGCGGCAACTGAATGAGGGTTGTGTCTTCGCTAGACGACCAGTCCGTTGCATTCCGTTGACAACGTGCATTGGCGGCATCGTTTGCGATGGTGTCCGGAGCATGGGGACGTGACGAACAGTGACTGGGCTCATGTAAGGTGGCATAAGGGTGTCGCATTGAACGGAGATTATGTTGAAAACTATGGCTTTGTAGCCAAAAGAGTGGGAGATAGTATGTTGATTTGGAATCCTCATTATAATCAACCTGCTTTCACAACGTCCCTCGTATAAGAATCTTCTGAATAAGCCTCTGCAGTTCTAAGTGAGTCTCTGATGACAGCAGATTTAGTTTGACAAGGGAGTGGTCCAATCTGACACGTCGAAATCTACCCTGAAATTTTTCACACAGGAAGAATACACCGAAAGAAACGCAGTGTCAAAATTTTACCAGTAAGGCGCATCGAAAGTATTTTTTTAAAGAAATGTTACAGTTTCCAACGAAGAACCGTTTGTAACAGCTGTTTGTACACCCATATCGCGAATCGGGCGAGTAGGCAGACGCAGCCGTGACAAGAGGACGTAGCACCCCGTAGCGCAAGATCTAAAATGCGCATACCTGAATTTTAAGCGCTTAAACCATATTTAAAATGCCTAAAATCAATAACTTTTTGAATAACTTGCAGTTCGTATCGACGCCTAATCTTTTGTAGATGCAACTGTTACACAAGTGACTAGCAGAGGAAGGAAAATCTTGGCAGTGTATGATGTTACATTACAGAAGACTTCCATCAATCGGGACTTTAATTTGTTGACATAAATACCAGCACAGTTCTTACTGATAATTTCTGGATAAGGTATAGTTTGCTAACAATGAAAATTTCCTTGTTTATTCCCTGTAGTCGTCACAAAAATGCGAAGTGTCTACTGGATGACGAAGACAAAAAGGTACCTTACATCGGACACACTTGTTAAATGAAAAATTAATTCCTTCAGGTATTTCACATAAATTACTAGTTTTTGTAGACAGAACAGGAATGGAGTAAGAAATGGATGTGGCCGTTGTTCTGCATATTGTGCTACGTACCAGGTATACTTGATCAGATTTGTAAAATGTGGTGATGTGAACTTACAATATCGAAATGACTGAAGTTTTGTTCCGGTGATAAACTTGAAATGACAAAGAGCTATCATAAATTATGTTGTCAGTCAGTTTTCTGAAAAATACTTTACGCAGTTGAAATTTTTTTATCTAGAGGTTGAATCACATTGTTAGTTCGGGATGGAATCCGAATTATATTCACAGTTTTTCGTCGCCCTCCTAAAGACAGAGCAGTCGCTATGTCCAGGGCAAAAGTTCACCAAAAGTAATTAATTATTCTCCGCAAATAGTTAGAAATTGTTTCGCATTACCACAGGAAATTATAATCTCTAATTTTTCCAGATTTGTTAGGGCGATTACAAGAGTTTCGCAAACAAGCAGTCTTATTTTAAAAATTTTTGTCTTAATTTGCCTGGATTTCCTGAAGACATAGATAAAGCTCCGGAAGCAGTAATCCACTGACACCGTTGTATACGAATGTGTCATAGCATGCATCAGCTGCGCAAGAGGCTCTGTCGTTTTTTCGCTCGAAGAGATAAAGTGTAGTTTGTACGAAACCTGACTGATTGGCCTTATACACAGCTTTATGGGACAACAAGAAGTTCCTGCCTCATGTCAGCTACGAATTCCTATTTCTCTGTAATATTACCTATTAATGACATCTTTTTTACACGTTTACTTGAAGTAGACTTCGTAATTTTGCGACTCTCTTTTCCGTTATATTTGCCGTATATGTTTATACAGATCGAAGAAGCCTGGAAATCAGCAGCGTTCGTCTCACAATTCCGAGGGGCCAGTCTCATAGATCTGCTTCTGTAACGGTGGGTTGACTCTCACGAGCAATTCAAAATATTTCGTTAAGTTTTTCTTTCACCCTTTTGCGAGTTTAATTTTGGTACAACGAAACTGGCTGTACATACGGCTTAACTTCAGCGTTTTCCCTCGCCTTCGTTTAACCAAGAAATGTACAGCCTTGTCTTTTTCGTTAAAAGCTATTACTTACATGTTTTCTTTGGGGTAGGAAGGTAATGAATTCTTCTTCTGAGCTTTAAGTAGCACAACTATCGTTCGTACCGTAGTTCATGGAATCGTCAGAGTTATTTTCTATTTCTTCTAATGCGTACGCGACTTCTAACGAAATGTCGGCATCATTGGAATGGTTCAAATGGCTCTAACCACTATGGGACTTAACATCTGAGGTTATCAGTCCCCTAGACTTAGAACGACTTAAACCTAACTAACCTAAGGACATCACACACATCCATGCCCAAGGCGGGATTCGAACCTGCGACCGTAGCAGCAGCACGGTTCCGGACTGTAGCGCCTAGAACCGCTCGGTCACAGCGGCCGGCTTCATTGGAATGAATGTACAAGAAATTAACTAATAAATAACACATATGTAGATCTTCAGAAGAAGTAGGTGTCTTTGATTGCAGACCATATTCTCTGTATTTCATCTTTGCAAGGTTGAAAACTTTAACTGGATTCCGTAATACTACGAAACTCAGGAACATGCACAAAGACAGATGCTGTTACCAAGCATATACCAAGAAATCCCAAAGAAAATTAGTTCAGTTCTATCCCCATTCTTAACAGTCAGCGGTACCACAAAGACAACTGCTAATTATCACGTATATTAAAAGAGCTGCAAATTCAAGGGAATAGTAACTGTGAACAGTTGTGTCGGAGAAACTATCAACGGAAACTGAAATTCGGTTTACAAATTACGATCGCGTTGTGCTGTGTTGCCTGTTTAGCGATGTGCCGCTGACCAAGAATATGCGCCCGTCATGTTGCACATGGGCTGTTCTCTACAGCTCAGGCAAGGGTGCACATTTCGGCAGCCTCCTGACGAGCTACGAATTTGGCGATTTTCACCTTTTCTTAAAAACTACTTGCAATGTATCTTGGGAGCTAGAATTTTAACATTTTGTTCCTCTTCGTGTATTCTTACCGTACAAAAAATTTCAAGGCAGTTTTTGACAAGCCGGATTGGGCAATTCCCTTGTGAGCAGTAATTCCGGTGGATGTACGTGTATAGGCTAGAGGCGGGAATGGGTAATGCTCCCAGGAATATAGTCCAATACAATCATTTTGATGCTCCACGTGTTTAGTTTCAGGAGGCATAATGTTGCGTTGGTGTACTGACTACCAAATCATTGAAGATGTTACACTCATTGTTCAGTGATATTGTGACACTCTACTCTTCCCCAGTGTGCATAATTTCAGGATTCGTGTGGCCCAGACTTTATTTTTATAGACGACAATGTGCGACCGCGTCGAACAGTGCAGGTGGAGGGCCTTTTGGAAGGAGAGGATATTTGGTGAATAGACTGGCCTTCCAGTTTCCGCCACTCAAATCCTATCGAGCACGTGTGTGATGCCCATGAGGAGGCGTATTGCAGTACGTCCACATGCCCCTGCGACCATCTACTAGTTGTCAACGGTGCTGGGCTACATCTACACTACTGGCCAATAAAATTGCTACACCACGAAGATGACGTGCTACATACGCGACAGGAAGAAGATGCTGTGATATGCAAATGATTAGCTTTTCAGAGCATTCACACAAGGTTGGCGCCGGTGGCGACACCTACAACGTGCTGACATGAGGAAAGTTTCCAACCGATTTCTCATACACAAACATCAGTTGACCGGCGTTGCCTGGTGAAACGTTGTTGTGATGCCTCGTGTAGGGAGGAGAAATGCGTACCATCACGACTTTGATAAAGGTCGGATTGTAGCCTATCGTGATTGCGGTTTATCTTATCGTGCAGCCACGTCTCGATCCCTGAGTCAACAGATGGGGATGTTTGCATGACTACAACCATCTGCACGAACAGTTCGACGACGTTTGCAGCAGCATGGACTTTCAGCTCGGAGACCATGGCTGCGGTTACCTTTGACGCTGCATCACAGACAGGGACGCCTGCGATGGTGTTCTCAACGTCGAAACTGGGTGCACGAATGACAAAACGTCATTTTTACGGATCAATCCAGGTTCTGTTTACAGCATCATGATGGTCGCATCCGTGTTTGGCTACATCGTAGTGAACGCACATTGGAAGCGTGTATTCGTCATCGCCATACTGGTATTCACCCGGCGTGATGGTATGGGGTGCCATTGGTTACATATTTCGGTCACCTCTTGTTCGCTTTGACGGCACTTTGAACAGTGGACGTTACATTTCAGATGTGTTACGACCTGTGGCTCTACCCTTCTTCGATCCCCGCGAAAGCCTACATTTCAGCAGGATAATGCACGACCGCATGTTGCAGGTCCTGTACGCGCCTTTCTGGATACAGAAAATTGTCGACTGCTGCCCTGGCCAGCACATTCTCCAGATCTCTTATCAACTGAAAACGTCTGGTCGATGGTGGCCGAGCAACTGGCTCGTCACAATACGCCAGTCACTACTCTTGATGAACTCTGGTATCGTGTTGAAGCTGCATGGGCAGCTGTACCTGTGCACGCCATCCAAGCTGTCTGACTCAATGGCCAGGCGTATGAAGGCCCTTATTACGGCCAGAGGTGGTTGTTCTGGGTACCGATTTCTCAGGATCCATGCACCCAAATTGCGTGAAAATGTAATCACATGTCAGTTCTAGTATAATATATTTGTCCAATGAATACCCATTTATCATGTTTTCTTCTTGGTGCAGCAATTTTAATGGCCAGTAGTGTACATGCATCTGTGTGGTAACGCTATAGTTCACAGTTAGGCGCCTAGCAGTCGATTCATCAAACCACTTTCACAATTTTTGTCTACAGTTCCACTCTCGAGCAGCGCGCTGGGGGAAAAACGGTCGCTTAAACCTTTCTGTGCGAGCTCTGATTTCTCTTTTTCTTTACGATCATCATTTCTCCCTATATATTTTCGTTTCCGGAGGAGAAAAGTAAATACTGAAATTTCGTGGAAAGATCTCGCCGCAACTAAAAAGCCTTTGTTTTAATGACTGGCTCCTCAATTCGCGTATCGTATCCGTAACACTCTCTCCCTTAATTCGCGATACTCCAAACAGAGCTGCTCTTCTTTGAACTTCTTCGATTTACTCCGTCAATCCTATGTGCTAACGATCCCATAGTGCGCAGCATTTCTCTACGAGAGGACAGACAAGCGCAGTATAGTGATAGATGTCATGTATAATTTTCTCATGTGAAGTTTTGGTATCTGAATCGATTGTACGCGAGCAGGGATGTGGTAAGCTGCATCGCAGAAGTTAAGCTAACATCCTTGAGCTGTAGAGGAACAGTCGGAGTTTAACTGTGTTTGAGTAAAGCAGACAATGTTTAGCTCTGGCAGCGAGTGGGGTCGAATTACATCTGTGTTAGAGTTAAGCTGATAATTTTAAGCAGTGTTAGTGAGGAAGATATGACAATTTTATGATTGAAATTAAAATTTATTCTCTTTGTTCAGTCAACATGATTACGAAACTGATTTGTGAAGGAAGAAATCTAATGGAATGTAAGGTAAATGCAATAATGATATTATTTTTTACTATTGGTGCGCCACCGAACAAACTTGGTGATTTTGCTGAAAGTTGTTAGATTTGAGAGATAGGAAAGTGTATTGTTTGGATGTTGAGAAGTTCATTAAATTTAAAATCTGCTTTGAGCAGTTTTTCTCATTACACAAAAGAAGACAGTGTTGGATTTACGCGCTTACTTCATTTTCTTACCAACCTTTCTCTTACAATTCTTTTTAATGGATGATGCAACCAAGTACGTTCGATTTAAAATTGAGAGAGAACTCATGGCACCTCTCGAGTCTCTCTGTCAAGATACAGTAATTTGCAGCATAGCGGCGCGCAAGACAGAACAGTACTGCAACGCGTTATCCAGACTTGTGCAGAATAGAGGTAACGGTTAAATGTTTAGATTGTGTTACATATTCAATCAGGACCAACTTACGTTATTCAGAGACAGTTGTTGTGATCAAAGTTTGCAAAACCAGTGACTATGTTTCATTTCAGGTTAATTATTTAGGTAGTTTTCACAGTTGAAAATTCTTGCAGTCAGATTGCTAACTTCTACAATATGAAACACTTGTCGTTTCATTATGATACTTAATTGTTATTCTGTGCAGCTTTTCCTTCACATTGCAACAGTTTATTTATTGTCACAGCTCAGGCCTACAATCAGAAACAGAGTACTTCAGGCAATATCTTTATTAATTTAGGTAACTTTCAGGTCATATTTTTATTTGTTTCAATTTCAATAGGCAGTCTCTTTATAGTGGATGTGTTGCATCGCAAAAGCGTTCTGCCAGTAAAATGCAATCTTTGGTTCGCCTTCGCCACAACATTATCTGTGTGTGTGTGTGTGTGTGTGTTCCAGTTTATGTTGTTCGTAATTGTTATCCGAAGATACTTTGTTGAATTAATAGCCTTCAGATTTGTGTGAATTATCGTGTAGCAGAAATTAAACGATTCCATTTAGTGCTCATGTGCATGTCCTCACACTTTTCATTATTTAAGGTCAATTGCCATGGGTGGTTCAAATGGCTCTGAGCACTATCAGACCTAACGTCTGAGGTAATCAGTCCCCTAGAACTTAGAACTACTTAAACCTAACTAACCTAAGGACATTACACACATCCATGCCCGAGGCAGGATTCGAACCTGCGGCCGTAGCGGTCGCGCGGGTCCACACTGTAGCGTCTAGAATTCCTCGGCCACTCCGGCCGGCTCAATTGCCAGTTTTAGTGCCATAAAGATATCTGGTCTAAATCATTTGGCAATTGGTTTTGATTTTCTGATTACTAGGCAATAAATGACAGCATCATCTGCAAAAAGTCTAAGACGGCTGCTCAGATTGTGTACTAAATCATTTACACAGATTAGGAAGAGCGGAGGCCTATAACGCTTCTTTCAGAACGCCAAATATCGATTCTGTTTTACTCAATGTCTTTCCGCCATTTACTATGAAATATGATCTTTCTGACAGGAAATCACGAATCCAGCCACACAAGTGAGACAATGCTCCATAGGCATGCTTTTTGATTAGAAGCCGCTTGTGGAGAGCGTTATCAAAACCCTTCCGGAAATCTAGAAATATGGAATGAATTTGAGATCCTCAGGCCAAAGCATTTATTATTCAGTGAGAATAATGCTCTAGTTGTGTAGCACTAGAACGACATTTTATGAATCCCTACTGACCATGTTCAATACATTGTTTCCTTCGAGTTAATTTACAATGTTCGAACACAGTATACGTTACAAAATCCTACCGCAAATCGACGTCAGTGATATGGGTCTGATATTTGGCGGATTACCCCTCCTTCCTTTCTTGAGTGTTGGTTTGACCTGATCAACTTTCCAGTTTTTAGGTACGGATCTTTCAGTGAGTGAGAAGTTGTATGTGATTGCTGAGTATGGACCTATTACTAGGCGTAAAAGTATGAAACCGGAATTTCCCTATAGATGGTGCTAGGCGTCAGTGTAGGGCCCGTGACACCGCGTCTGCAGCGCCATCTACCTCCTGTAACGGCTGACGGCGAATGTCAACACGCAGTAACCCAAGTTCCGTACATTAGTAGCTGTTTCAAACCCTTAACTATGTCGAGTTTTCTGCCTACGAACTACAATTCTCGGACGGCACTGGTTTTCCATTGTCATTTGAAGAAAACTGCTGCAGAATCACATGCTTGTCGAAGATTTCGGCGAACATGCTCTTGGGAGAACAGTGTTCCGAGAGATTAAAAAAATTGAAAAGTGGTGATTTTGACATGAGGAAAGACGAGCGAGGGACACCACCGACAAAGTTCGTAGACAAAGAATTGGAGGCCTTATTGACGAAGATGATACTCAAACTCAACTGGAACTCGCGGAACAATTGAATGTGACGCAGAAAGCCCTTTCTTTTCGGTTGTAAGCTGTGGGAAAATGGGTTCTGCACGAACGGAAAGAAAGACAGCAAGCAATTCAAAAGATCACACTCTGAAATGCTGCTCGCCACTTACAAAAGAAAGTCGTTTCTCCGTCGAATAGTGACAGGTGAAGGAAAACGGATATATTTTGAAAATCCTAAGCGTCGTAAATCATGGGTGAATCCAGGCAAACTATCAACATCCACTGCAAGACCAAATCTATTTGCATCATTGGGACATGCTCTCGCTGAAAAACGCTTCAATGGCTCGCCGACTGGTTCGCTTTAAAAGAAGAACTATTTTTTTTCGTGGCTTCATAGAGTGCCAGAGGTGGTAGAAATGTATAAACAGCAATGGAGATTATTTTGAATAAAATATTGTTTAACAGTTTCAAACAACAGACATGTAATATTTACAACCAAATTCCGGTTTAACACTTCTACACCTGGTATTTCAGCATACTCTGCAAGGTATCTACTTGGTATATAGTCCAGACCGACGATATCTACTAAATTACTCGTGTTAGCAGCAGTTCTTGATCGAATTTTGGAATTTTACTGTGTCTTCTTCTGAAAGAATTTCGGAGAACTGTATTTAGTAACTCCGATTAGGTGCCACTGTCGTCGGTAACATTACCGTCATTATCGCGCCAAACCTAGGGATTTTGGGTTATTTTAAATATTTCACGCTTTTTCGTTGCTTCTGCAACAGTGTGCTGACTTGGTTTGTGTATCATGGGGTATCAGTTTTTACACTTATTAACTTATTGGGTATAAATGTCTCAACTACTTTTGATAGCATTTCTTTGAATCGAAGCTTCGTTTGGTCCACGCTTACATAGTTTGGAAGGAGTGGAGACTCTCTCTCTCTTACGAAGGCGTGAAGCGAATTTTTACCTGCTTTTTTTAAATACAGTTTTCATTTTTGCTGTATTTCGGTACTACAGTATTCTGTCTCGCTGAAACAACCTTGTGCTCGCTAATCCATGTGTTCGACATGATGCTCCCTATTTGCTCAGGATTATTTGTTGCTAAGTGCTCAACTAAGTTTTCGCAAACATTTACACTTAGACTGGGCCGCTGAAACAATTGCCAAACTAATTTAAGGTGAAAGCGTAACGAACATTTTAGCATACGTAAAATGAGGACATACAAGCAGTTTATTTGTACAAAATAACAGTATAATATATAAAAATTATAAGACGGTAGTGTGCGGAAAACAGAGAACTGTACGTATATCAGAATTTTCCAGTCATGAAACAGACCTGAAGATGGTCATCAGAAAATGAAATCGAAAATCAGTTCTACATGTACATGAGTACTCTGCAGTTCACAATGAAGTGCCTGGCTAATCACCTTCAGACTATTTCTTTACGGTTCCTCTCTCTAGAAAATGGACACATAAATCTTTCCGTACGAGCAGTGATTTCTCTTATTCCATTATGTTGACCATTTCTCCGCATGTAGGCTCTAGACAGTAGAATATTTTCACATTCAGTGAAGAAAGTTGATAATTGAAACACTTTAATCTTGCCTCAGCCAAAAACACTTTTATTTTGAAGACTTCCATCCCAACTCGCTCCTCACTTATCACGTCCGCGACACCTTCTCCTCTATTTCGTGATAATACAAAACAACTGCCATTTTTTAAAATTTTTGATGACTATCGTCAGTACCATGTGGTGAGGATGCTATACAGCACAGCAATAGTCTAGCAGACGAGGAACAAGCGAAGTGTAGGCAAGTCTCTTTAGAAGACCAGTTGCATTTTCTAAGCGTTCTACCTGTAAAATCTGTTTAGTTCGCCTTCCCCGCCACGTCATCCATGTGATCGCTCCAATTTGTTGATCATAACTGGAATTCCTATGTATTTAGCTAAATTCGCAGCTTTGAAATTTGTGTGATTTATTGTGTAACCGAAATGTAACAGATTAATTTGTTTAAGGTACCGTTGGAAGGTCGAAGTGAATTAAAATTTAATTTGAGGCTACTTTGTGTACTCATGTGGGTGACTCACGCTTTTCCTTATTCAGAGACAAGTACCAATTTTCGCATCGTACAGATATCGTGTCCAAATTATTTTGCAATTGGTTTTGATCTTCTGTTGTCTTTAGCAGACCGTAAATGACAGCATCGTCTGCAAACAATCTAAGTGCTCAGATTGTCTCCTAAATCGTTTGTGTAGATTAGGAACAGCAGAAGGCCTATAACACTTCGATCAGGAACGCCGGATGTCACATTTGCTTTACTCGATGACGTTTTTCCGTCGATTACTACGTGCTGTGACCTTTGGCAGGAAACCACAAATCCAGTCGCACAACTGAAGCGATACTCGATAGGCACGCAATTTGATTAGAAATCTCTTTCGAGGAACGGTGTGAAAAGCCTTATCGAAGTCTAGAAATACTGAATCAATTAGAGAAATGGTTCCAATGGCTCTGAGCACTATGGGACTTAACATCTGAGGTCATTAGTCCCCTAGAACTTAAAACTACTTAAACCTAACTAACCTAATGACAGCAGACACATCCATGCCCGAGGCAGGATTTGAACCTGCGACCGTAGCGGCAGCGCGGTTCTGGACTGAAGCGACTAGAAACGCTCCACTATGACCGGCTCAATTAGAGATCCCCTGTCGATAGCACTCATTACTTTATGCGAATAAATAGTCGTGTTTACAAGGACGGTATTTTCTGACTCCATGCTGCTGTGTGCCAATAGATCGTTACTTTCGAGGTGACTCATAATGTTCGAAACAGTATACCTACGTTTACGATCAAACAGTGGGATTAAAGATGTTTGGAATCATTATTCCCTGAATTGTTGTTTGTCTTCTTGAAGTAGCAACTCATGAAGAGAAAGCCTATTTCCCATACTCTCCCCACATAAACTCCCGTCCCCAGCTTCCCCATGCTGAGCTTGTATTCTGACACTAGAGACTTCATTGTAGACAGGACGCTATACCCATGTCTTGTCTCTTTTAATCTGCACCACAACATTCGGATTAGTATCCGAGGAATATTAGGCACAGTTGTCGAGCTTGTGTCTCAACCATCGCATGTACAAGCTACAGCAGTAACAAAACACGAGATGAGAGTCGTTAGAGCAACAGCTCTGCCCCTGTCGCCAAAGAACAGGGGTGAATAATTACTGTGGGCGATAGCGGGTCAATAGTAGAGTCGTCTTTACTGACGGAATGAAACAGCTGCATGGGGCGGCACTCTTCGACCATAGATACTAGTAGACTGGCCTTGCTGTGCAGAAGCTATAGGGCTGGTGTGGCTCCAATATAAACCACGTGACTGTTGGCAAAACGTGGCGAGATTTCAAATCAGCGGTCTGCCATCCTATGCTTGTATCGTATTTTACCCACATTTCTCAATTGACTGCGAAACGCTTCCAACAAAAATCACTTTTTTATTTGCGAAAAATTATGTCAGAACTACATTTGACCTGGCTTTGTTCACAGTACCGTTTATAAAATCTAACAAATAGATCGAACGCCCCTCTGGTGGGCAGTGGGACGAAATTACTAAAAACTATCAATTAAAGTAAAATGTCGATAAAATTCTTTTAAACAGTAAGAGTGGGCTCGTGTCAAAACTTTAAATATTGGATTCGCCGCGTTTCGAGCTCTAGTCAATTATTAAAGAAAATGGGAATTGTCGACTTTAGAAGCAGGTCCATTCTAGAGTATCAATTTTAGGTGCACTTCAAAAGTTCAGTTCCTACTATTTTTACAAAAGTTTAAACTATCAGTTTAAAAAAAATGATATTTTAGATGACAGGTGAGACTTCGAAGTTTCAGAAAATAATTTTGGAGCCTACGTTTATTTAATAGTATTAGAAGGTAGAAAACCATTCTCTTAATGTGTCGACTATAGGTGCTCTCACTTTATTATAATCTCACTTGTATATACAAAAAGGCGCGTATGGGCAGATGGCTTAAAGTTTTTACGTTTCAGGGTCTGTTTCCAAAGCTGCCTTCGGTTTTCGTCCTTAGGAAACCTATGAGTAGGAACGAGAAACAGTTATACTTACTTCTGTAACCGAATTATCACAGATACTTCCCAAAGTGTAATATTAGTCTGACTTCACAAGCATCACTTTCAACACTTTAATTTACGTTATACTCTATTTCAAGTGTAAAAAAAATATAAAAGTCACTTCAGCAGATTTCAATAAACGCATCTGCACTATCATAGAAACACGCGTGAAATGTAATGCCATTTCCCCCGACAAAACGCTGAGTACAGCCATAAGCGCAACACGAAACAACCATGTTTTGCCAACACTCACGTGACTTAAACCCAGAGATGTTGGAGCCACGAAAATGACGTCAGGGCCAGTCTATTATATTTATGGTCGAAGGCGGCACTGGACTGCACGAGGGGCACGCCTTTCCGTTGCTTCACGCGCGTCTCTTCGACCCTGGTTGTGGCTCCCTTGAGGCAACTCACGCACCGCAAATACTTCCTTCGTCCGCCTCTTTTCGGTGCACGACTACAGAGCTCCGTGTAGTTTCTCACGTACACCAAGTTAACGGGCATCACTCGCGGCAGTTCCAAAAATAGCACGCACCTTCATGTAGTAACCACTGTCTGTACCGCCGAGTATTGTTCCAACGCCTCGTGGAGACGACTTCGGAAAACAGTGCGAGTTTCTAGTCGTTGCGGAACGCTCTTTCGCAGCGTTCAGAACAGCTTAACGCTCCACTTCTGCGAAGTTTTTGTTTTGTTCATGGTGAGTATGTTTTCTTACTGATATCATATGACATGCCACGCCATATTTTCCTCTCCTGTGGAAGACTCTTCATCTCACAGTAGCAACTACACCAAATGTCATCAATTACTTTTTGAATATATTTAAATCCTTTCCTTCCCCTTTACTTTTTTTTTCTCTACAGGTACCTTTAGTAGTGTGGAAGTTGCTCGGTGATTTACTATCATTCCATCCCTTCTACTAGTTAGTGATTTCCACACAGCCCTTTCGTCGCCGATACTAGTAAAAACCTCTTCCCTTATCATTCCGCTTAATTAACAGTATTGCCGGCCGCGGTGGTCTCGCGGTTCTAGGCGCGCAGTCCGGAACCGCGCGACTGCTACGGTCGCAGGTTCGAATCCTGCCTCGGGCATGGATGTGTGTGATGTCCTTAGGTTAGTTAGGTTTAAGTAGTTCTAAGTTCTAGGGGACTGATGACCACAGCTGTTAAGTCACATAGTGCTCAGAGCCATCTGAACCATTTTTTTTTAACAGCATTCCGGTTTACCATAATTCACTTTCATACAATGCTGTGCTCCGTACGCACATTCTCCACATCTACGTCTGCATGGATACTCCGCAAATCATACTTAAGTGCCTGGCAGAGAGTTCATCGAACTACCTTCACAATAATTCTCTATTATTTCACTCTCGAATAGCGCGCGGAAAAACGAATACCTTCATCTCTCCGTGCGAGCTCTGATTTCCCACATTTTTATGTGATGATCGTTTCTCCCTATGTAAGTCGGCGTCAACAAAATACTCTACTAGCCATTAAAATTGCTACACCACGAAGATGACGTGCTACAGACGCGAAATTTAACAGACAGGAAGAAGATGCTGTGATAAGCAAATGATTAGCTTTTCAGAGAATTCACACAAGGTTGGCGCCGGTGGCGACACCTACAACGTGCTGACATGAGGAAAGTTTTCAACCGATTTCTCATACACAAACAGCAGTTGACCGGCAGTGCTTGGTGAAACGTTGTTGTGACGCCTCGTGTAAAGAGGAGAAGTGCGTACCATCACGTTTCCCACTTTGATAATGGTCGGATTGTAGCCTATCGTGATTGCGGTTTATCGTATGGCGACATTACTGCTCGCGTTGGTCGAGATCCAATGACTTAGCAGAATATGGAATCGGTGGGTTCAGGAGGGTAATACGGAACGCCGTGCTGCATCCCAACGGCCTCGTATCACTAACAGTCGAGATGACAGGCATCTTATCCGCATGGCTGTAACGGATCGTGCAGCCACGTCTCGATCCCTGAGTCAACAGATGGAGACGTTTGCATGACAACAACCATCTGCACGAACAGTTCGACGACGTTTGCAGCAGCATGGACTATCAGCTCGGAGACCATGGCTGCGGTTACCCTTGACGTTGCATCAGAGACAGAAGCGCCTGCGATGGTGTACTCTACGACGAACCTGGGTGCACGAATGGCAAAACGTCATTTTTTCGGATGAATCCAGGTTCTGTTTACAGCATCATGATGGTCACATCCTTGTTTGAAGACATCGAGGTGAACGCACATTGGAAGCGTGTATTCATCATCGCCATACTGGCGTATCACCCGGCGTGATGGTATGGAGTGCCATTGGTTACACGTCTCGGTCACCTCTTGTTCGCACTGACGGCATTTTGAACAGTGGAAGTTACATTTCAGATGTGTTAAGACCCGTGGCTCTATCCTTCACTCGATTCCTGCGAAAGCCTACATTTCAGCAGGATAATGCACGACCGCGTGTTGCAGGACCTGTACGGGCCTTTCTGGATACAGAAAATTTTAGACTGCCGCCCTGGCCAGCATATTCTCCTCTCTCACCAATTGAAAACGTGTGGTCAATGGTGGCCTAGCAACTGGCTCGTCACAATACGCCAGTCACTACTCTTGATGAACTCTGGTATCGTGTTGAAGCTGCATGGGCAGCTGTACCTGTGCACGCCATCCAAGCTGTCTGACTCAATGCCCAGGCGTATGAAGGCCGTTATTATGGCCAGAGGTGGTTGTTCTGGGTACTGATTTCTCAGTATCTATGCACCCAAATTGCGTGAAAATGTAATCACATGTCAGTTCTAGTATAATATATTTGTCCTATGAATACCCGTTTGTCGTCTGCATTTCTTCTTGGTGTAGCAATTTTAATGGCCAGTAGTGTATTTTCGCATTCGGAGGAGAAAGTTGGTGATCGAAATTTATTGAGAAGACGCCTTTGTTTGAATGATGTCCACACCAAATCCTCTATCATGTCCGTGACACTCTCTCCCCTGTTTCTCGATGATACAAAACGTGCTGTTATTCTTTGAACTTTCTATGTAGTACGTTAACCCTGTCTGGTAGGGATCCTATACCGCGCAGCAGCGCTCCAAAAGAGGACGGTCAAGCGTGGTGTAGGCGTCTCCTTAATTGATTCGTTGCATCCTCGAAAGTGTTATGCCAATAAAACGCAATCTTTGGTTATCGTTCCCACAACATTTTCTAAGTGTTCTTTCGGTTTAAGTTGTTCGTAATTGTAATCCGTAAGTATATAGTTGAATTTATTGAATTTACAGTCTTTAGATTTGATACATTTATCGTGTAACCGAAGTTAAACGGATTCCTTTTAGCACTCATGTGGATGATCTCACACCTTTAATTATGAGTCAATTGCCAATTCTTGCACCGTACAGACATCTTTCTTAAATCGAATTGCAATTTGTTCTGATCTTCTGATGACTTTACTAGTTTATAAACGACAGCATCATCTGCAACCAATCTAAGACCGCCGCTCAGATTGTCTCCTAAATCGTTTATATAGACAAGGAACAGCAGAAGGCCTATAACACCACCTTGGGACCGCCAGAAATCACTCCTGTTTTATTCGATGAATTTACAGAAATTATTACGAACTGTCACTTCTCTGACAGGATATCACAAATCCAGTCGCATAACTGAGATGATATTCCATAAGCACGCAATTTGGTTAGAAGCCACTTGTGAAGTATGGTGTCTAAAGCCTTCTGGAAATCTAGAAATAGGGAATCAACTTGAAATCCCTTGTCGACAGTACTTAATACTTCGTGCGAGTAAAGAGCTAATTGTGTTTCACAAGAACGATGTTTCCTAAATCCGTGTTTACTGTGTGTCAAGGGACCTTTCTCGTCGAGGTTATTCTTAGTGCTCTAACACAATGTATGTCACCAAATTCGGCTGCACACTGACGTTAACGATGTGGGCCTGTAATTTAGTGAAGTACCCTTATTGCCTTTCTTGAATATTGGTGTGACCTGTGAAACTTTTCAGGCTTTCGGTATGGGTCTTTCGTCAAGCGAGCGGTTGTATATGATTGTTAAGTATGGAGCTCTTGCATCAACACAGTCTGAAAGTAATCTAATAAGTACACAGTCTAGAACGGAAGACTTGGTTTTATTAAGTGATTTAAGTTGCTTCACTACTCCGAGGATGTCTGCTTGTAAGTTACTTATGTTGATACCTGTTCTTGATTCGAATTCTGTAATATTTACTTCGTCTTCTTTGGTGAAGGAATGTCGGAAGACTGTGTTTAGTAACCCTACTTTACCAGCACTGTCATCGATAGTATTGCCATTGCTATTGCGCAGAGAAGGCGTTGATTGTATCTTGCCACTACCTTCCTTTACATACGACCAGAACATCTTTGGATTTTCTGTCATGTTTCGATACAATATTTCGTTATGGAAACTATTATTAGCATTTCCCATTGAAGTCAGCACTAAATTTCTAACTTCTGTAAAAGATCACCAATCTTTTGGATTCTGTGTTCGTTTAAACATTCCATGCGTTTTTCGTTGCTTCTGCAACAGTGTTCTGACCTGTTTTGTGAGCCATAGGCATCAACTTCGTCGTTTGTTAATTTATTTGCTATAAATATGTCAATTGCTGTCGAACCTATTTCTTTGAATTTAAACGATATCTGGTCTACACTTACATTGTTAATTTGGAAGGAGTGGAGATTGTCTGTCAGGAAGGCGTCAAGCGAATTATTTGAACAGAAACATATTTCATTTAATTTTGGAGGATTTGGAAGTTACTGCATTCAGTCTCGCTACGACAACCCTGTGTTCAATAATCCCGCATGCTCATAATTAGCTCAGGATTATTTGTTGCGAAAAGGTCAAGTGTGTTTTCACAACAGTTTACTATTCGAGTGGGCTCATGAACAAACTACTCGAAACAATTTTCAGAGAATGTGTTTAGCACAATTTCGAATGATGTTTTATGTGTACCTCCGCAGTTAGACATGTATTTTCAACCAATATATCGAGGGTTAATTGAAGTCACCACCAACTACAATTGTGTGAGTGGGGTACGTGTTTGAAATTAGACTCAATTTTCTTTGAACCTTTCAGAAATTGTATCGTCTAAGTTGGGAGGTCGGTAAAAGGCTCCAGTTATTTTATTCTAGTTGTCAAGAACGACCTATAAACATACTATGCCGCAAGTGGTAGCTTCTCGGTCTAGGGCGCTTTGCCACGGTTTGCGTGGCTCCCCCCCCCCCCCCCTCCCTCCTGTCGGAGATTATAGTCCACCCTCGGGCGCGCGTGTGTGTGTGTGTGTGTGTGTGTTGTCAATAGCGTAAGTTGGTTTCTATTAGAAAAGTAGTGTGTAAGTCTAGGGACCGCTGCGCTGACCATATCAGTTTGGTCCCATAGGAACTTACCACAAACCATACTAACTCACAGGAACTATCTACTTCAATTTCGCTACGAGATAAACAACTTCTAACTGCAACAAACACGCCACCGCGAACTGTATTTAGTCTATTCTTTCTGAACACCGTTAGGTTCTTCGCAAAAATTTCGGCTGAACTTATCTCCTGCTTTAGCGTGCTTTCAATATCTGTAACTATTTGAGCATTACTGCTTTCTACTATCGCTTCGAGGCCTGGTACTTCCCCAGCTGCGCTCCGGCCAGTTACAACTAATATCGATGGTTCCTAGATTTACATTCTTCTTGTGTTCAACCTGCACTGTCTAAGACTGAAGCTGTTTTTGTGTTTCCCCGAGACCGTCTAACCTAAGAAACTTCCCAGTCCACGCCACACAGCTCCTGCTACTAGGGCCATTGATAAAACATCAATATATCGATATTTTTCCAAATAATGTCGGTATATGAAGCCGATACTTTTTCCACCAATCCTACGATATATCGATATCGAAATAGTAAATCGAGTGTCGATATTTCTATTATATAATATATTATTTCATAATTTACGGTAAATATTTGAAATTGTAGTAGAACATAATTTTACTTTCCCTGTGTGAAGGAGTCTTGCTACTTTTTGAGCTTTCATCACGTCCAGTCTTTTTCTTTGACTGTATGAAGCAAGTGTAGGTAGCACAAAGAAAAAGTCCGATTGCAGTGGGAGCGTGGGAGACGGGGGGGGGGGGGGGGCTGTGTGAATCGAATAACAAGATTTCTATGTGAAGAAACAGCAGCCCAGTTATATTAAAAACAATTTTTAGCTCAGCTAGTGTATTATTTCCTTACATTGGCATTCTTCAAAAACAATAACTGAGACTACTGAACAAAAATCTAAATGGCAAGATTGGTCATTGCAGTGGGGGAGACGTGTGAGGGAAATTCTGACGTAATTGACGTTCGGCGCTACCAACAGAAACTGCAGCGTTTGACTTCACCACGCAATTTTGACACTAGGACTACTAGTTCGCTGTAGTTTGTATCTTCATCATCATCATCATCTTCATCATCATCATCTTCATCATCATCATCTTCATCATCATCATCATCATCATCATCATCTTCATCATCATCATCACCATCTTCATCATCATCATCTTCATCAAAGACTGATTATGCCTTTCAGCGTTCAGTCTGGAGCATAGCCCCCCCTTATACAGTTCCTCCATGATCCCCTGTTCAGTGCTAACATTGGTGCCTCTTCTGATGTTAAACCTATTACTTCAAAATCATTCTTAACCGAATCCAGGTACCTTCTCCTCGGTCTGCTCTGACTCCTCCTACCCTCTAGTGCTGAATCCATGAGTCTCTTGGGTAACCTTGCTTCTCCCATGCGTGTAACATGACCCCACCAACTTAGCCTGTTCGCCCTGACTGCTACATCTATAGAGTTCATTCCCAGTTTTTCTTTGATTTCCTCAGTGTGGACACCCTCCTGCCATTGTTCCCATCTACTAGTACCTGCAATCATCCTAGCTACTTTCATATCCGTAACCTCAACCTTGTTGATAAGGTAACCTGAATCCACCCAGCTTTCGCTCCCATACAACAAAGTTGGTCGAAAGATTGAACGGTGCACAGATAACTTAGTCTTGGTACTGACTACCTTCTTGCAGAAGAGAGTAGATCGTAGCTGAGCGCTCACTGCATTAGCTTTGCTACACCTCGCTTCCAGTTCTTTCACTATGTTGCCATCCTGTGAGAATATGCATCCTAAGTACTTGAAACCGTCCCACCTGTTCTAACTTTGTTCCTCCTATTTGGCACTCAATCCGTTTATATTTCTTTCCCACTGACATTACTTTCGTTTTGGAGATGCTAATCTTCATACCATAGTCCTTACATTTCTGATGTTGTTGTTGTGGTCTTCAGTCCTGAGACTGCTACATTTCTGATCTAGCTCTGAAATATTACTTTGCAAACTTTCAATCGAATCTGCCATCACAACTAAGTCATCCGCATATGCAAGACTGCTTATTTTGTGTTCACATATCTTAATCTCACCCAGCCAGTCCATTGTTTTCAACATATGATCCATAAATAATATGAACAACAGTGGAGACAGGTTGCAGCCTTGTCTTACCCCTGAAACTACTCTGAACCATGAACTCAACTTACCGTCAACTCTAACTGCTGCCTGACTATCCATGTAAAGACCTTTAATTGCTTGCAAAAGTTTGCCTCCTATTCCATAATCTCGTAGAACAGACAATAACTTCCTCCTAGGAACCCGGTCATATGCCTTTTCTAGATCTATAAAGCATAGATACAATTCCCTGTTCCACTCATAACACTTCTCCATTATTTGCCGTAAGCTAAAGATCTGGTCCTGACAACCTCTAAGAGGCCTAAACCCACACTGATTTTCATCCAATTGGTCCTTAACTAATACTTGCACTTTCCTTTCAACAATACCGGAGAAGATTTTACCCACAACGCTGATTAAAGAGATACCTCTGTAGTTGTTACAATCTTTTCTGTTTCCATGTTTAAAGATTGGTGTGATTACTGCTTTTGTCCAGTCTGATGGAACCTGTCCCGACTCCCAGGCCATTTCAATTATCCTGTGTAGCCATTTAAGACCTGACATTCCATTGTATTTGATGAGTTCCGACTTAATTTCATCCACCCCAGCCGCTTTATTGCACTACAATCTATTGACCATTTTTTCCACTTCCTCAAATGTGATCCTATTTCCATCATCATTCCTATCCCATTCTACCTCGAAATCTGAAACATTACTGATCGTATTTTCACCTACATTGAGCAACTCTTCAAAATATTCCCTCCATCTGCCCAAGGCATCCACAGGATTCACCAGCAGTTTTCCTGACCTGTCCAAAATACTTGTCATTTCCTTCTTACCTCCCTTTCGAAGACTGCTAATTACACTCCAGAATGGTTTTCCAGCAGCTTGACCCATAGTGTCCAACCTGTTTCCAAAGTCTTCCCACGATTTCTTCTTGGATGCTGCAATTATCTGTTTGGCTTTGTTTCTTTCTTCAACATAACTTTCTGTCTACCTGGGTTCTGGTATGTAGCCATTTTTGATACGCCTTCTTTTTCCTTTTACAGGCTGCCTTGACTGTATCATTCCACCAAGCTGTTTGCTTCATCCTACTTTTACACACTACTGTTCCAAGACATTCTTTAGCCACTTCTAGTACTGTGTCCCTGTACCTTGTCTATTCCTTTTCCAATGACTGTAATTGACTACATTCAACTAACTGGTACCTTTCTGAGATCGCTGTTATGTACTTGTGCCTGATTTACTTATCCTGATGTTTCTCCACTCTTATCCTCCTACATATGGACCTGACCTCCTGCACTTTCGGCCTCATAATCCCAATTTCACTGCAGATTAAATAATGATCAGTGTCATCAAAGAATCCCTGATTACACGTGTGTCCCTCACAGCCTTCCTGAATTCCTGATCTGTTATTATATAGTCAATGACAAATCTGGTTCCCCTGCCTTCCCAAGTATACCAGTGAATGTTCTTATGTTTAAAAAAGGAGTTTGTGATTACTAAGCCCATACTGGCACAGAAATCCAAGAGTTGTTTCCCGTTCCTGTTGGCCTCCATATCCTCTCCAAATTTACCCATAACCTTTTCATACCCTTCTGTTCGATTTCCAATCCTGGCGTTAAAATCACCCATGAGCAGAACACTGTCCTTGTCCTTTACTCTAACAATTACATCACTGAGTGCCTCATAAAAACTATCCATCTTATCTTGAGCTGTCCCTTCACAATGCGAATATACTGACACAATCCTAATTTTATTGCTAGACACTGTCAAATCTATCCACATCAGTCGTTCGTTTACATACCTTATTGCAACTACGCTGGGTTCCATTTCTTTCCTGATGTAAAGCCCTACACCCCATTGTGCTATTCCTGCTTTGACTCCTGACAGGTGGACCTTGTATTCTCCCACTTCCTCTTCTTTCTCACCCCTTACCCGAATGTCACTCACAGCTAAAACGTCCAGCCCCATCTTACTTGCAGCCTCTGCCAGCTCTACCTTCTTCCCAGAGTTGATATTAATAGCTCCCCATCTCATTACCATTTGTTTGCCAAGTCGTATCTTAGGAGTCCCTGGTTTGTCAGTTAGAGGTGGGACTCCGTCACCTCCAAAGGTCCGAGGCATTTTGCTCTGATTGTTGCCAGCATCATATTTCAAGTACCAGGGAAGCAGGTTGCTAGCCTTACTTGCCCCGAGTCCCATTGGGTTTTACCCCTAACGGCTGAGGGACTAACCGGTGGATTTGGTAGTCTTTGCCGTATGAGCACAAAGGTGACCACGACTCAGAATATGTCCGAGATGCCCAGCCTTATTCCAAAGTAACTGGTATCCCGACTGTCGGGACCACTTACTTGGCCACTCATACGTTGCCCGTGGTTCATGAACTAGGACATGACTACAGGAACCCACACAATGAACCACATGTAGTTTGCAGAAATGATAAAACAAGGAAGACGACATGAAGTGTTCCGGACTAATCCGATAAGTGACGTAATCGAGAGACGGACTCTTCGTCACTTTACATTGTGCCACTTACATGCAGTTACCTTTGTTAACAAAGTTGTATCCGGATCCAGCCACTGCCGTGTCTGGGTTGTTACTATGCGGTGTGGCAATGTTAGTTTCAGAGGATGGCTAGATTTGTTAGTAAAGTGGTTATCGCAAAACATGAGCGTGCATAGTTTTCCTTTCAGTTCTTACTAAAGGGGATAAACAGGCTGATAGGTTGTTGATGTACAGAATATCTCGTAATAAATCAGTGCTGAAATATACGGCTCTAAAACTGACGGTATATTTACAATGTGCACTTTTTTGTCCGTTACGTCGATATTTCTTCTGGCGATATATCGATAATATTTCTCTATATATCCAGGGATGATAACGATATCTTTTAAATATCGACATATCGAACTCTACATATTTTTAACAATATCTGTAGCCCTACCTACGTGTAATGGACTCCTCCTTCGCTTTTTTTAAGTCGGGGAATCTGCAGCCTACATGATCGCAGCACCGTTTGAGACTGTGATTCAGACCCTCCACTCGGCTATATACCAGAGGTCCGCAATCTGTCCTGTCAACAACAAAAATGGTGAGCTCTGCTTTCATCTCGCAAGTAAGACTGGCAGCCTATACCACTTCTGATAGTCGCTCGAAACCAAAGAGAACCTCTTCTGATCCAAAGCGACACACATTCTCAGAAATTTCTTCTTCCCTGTTTTTGATAATACTATACTTTTTTAAAGATTCTTATACCCTATTTGCCTTTCCCGCTACGCATTAGTCACCTGACAAAGTATTCTACATTTACCATTTCTTGCTTTACACCGAATAGAAATGTACTCATCACCATCTTCCTGTTTGTATGTGTGGTTAGTGGTTTATCTGCTGATATTGCTCCGTAATATTTCTTCTGAAATAACCTTTTTATCTTTGATATCTGAAATGTGTTCCGTGCTGTAATATATCTTTTTGCAAATGCTTCTAAAGCTCGAAAATCTACTTGACTACAGGCCCTGTCGCTACAATCATCCAAGCACTACCTTCAAACAATGAACTTACAAAAAAAAAAAAAAAAAAAAAAAAAAAAAAAAAAAAAAAAAAATATATATATTCATTTTAATCCCACTCCCGAACCTTTCTTTTATTCTCTCGTTGCTCATTCGATTTACTGTTGAGAAATTGGGAGAAAGACTGCATCCTTGCCTCGCACACTTTTTGATTATTGTAGGCCTCTATGGACGAGACCAGTCTGTAGCAGAATCATAGAAACGTTTTATGCTTATCAGGTTACCTTCCGTTCGGAAAGTGGGTGCACTCAGCGACTGTAATTGTGACTTATAAATTATATAGTGCAGCCATCAGTCGCCCTTTTTTAGATTTTATTATACAAATCCAGATTTCTGCTAGTAGCTAGCCATTCTCAATTCACTATTTTCTATTCTCAATGCATGTAAGTCCCTATGGTTCGGGCGTCAGTCACATTTCTTTGAATAGTATACAAATACTACTGAGTAGCATTCAAAGAACTGTGACTGACGCCCGAACAACAGGGACTTACATGCACTGAGAATAGAAAATAGTGCATTGAGAATCGCTAGCTACTAGCCGAAATCTGGATCGCGTAATAAAATCTAAAAAAGGACGAGTGATTACTGCACTCTATGATTCGTAAGTTCTATGCTTATTGTTATTGAATTATTGGAGGTTGTGGTTGCATTCAGAACTTTCTAACAGACAGGACTGAGAATTCAGATGTACCAACACTTTATTTTGAATGTCATTAATTCGAGGCCCCGCTAATAATACACAGGGGATGGACAAAAATACGGAGATATCAAAAACACAGCACTTTATCGTGCCTAATACGGCGAAGAGAAACAATTGGCATTCGAAACAGCTTTGTCATCTCGAAATGGATAAACACAGTTCCTGTATGGTTTTAAAGTGAAGCTTAGATCATTCTTTCTTGAACTAACTTAACTGTTCAAATGGCTCTGAGCACTATGGGACTTAACTGCTGCGGTCATCAGTCCCCTAGACTTAGAACTACTTAAACCTAACTAACCTAAGGACATCACACACATCCATGCCCGAGGCAGGATTCTAACCTGCGACCGTAGTGGTCGCGCGGTTCCAGACTGTAGCGCCTAGAACCGCTCGGCCACCCAGGCCGGCCTAACTTGACTGTGTGTTCTGCCGTACGGCAGGTCTTGTCATAGGGGAAACCTCGTCAGAGAGGTCCACCGCATGAGCGTCTAGGGAAGTGATTCCAGTGGTGGTTTCCCGTTGCCTTCCGCTATTCTTTCTTGAAAATAGTGGCAAATTCTGGCAAAGATGACAGAGATGGATAGCGGTCACACACCTTTCTCTCCAAGGTAGACCACAAAGGCTAAATAATATTGAGATCTAGTCACTGTGGCGGCGAGAGGGGACTGGACAGTTCATCTTCGTTCTCACAAAACCAGCGCTGGTCGAAGTGAGATGTGTGTACAGGGTCCTCGTCGTCATTAACATAGCATCTCCATTGAGGAACAAACATTGTACCATGGGATGGAACTGATCGTCCAAAATGCTCATAATTTTTGGCAGTAACGATGCTGCAGGGTAACCATGAGGCCTTTGCCATGTTCCACTCTTGAGACGTAAACTCGGCCAGAAGCTGAAAACAATGGGAAACAAGACTCATCTGACCAAATGATTTTCTTCCATTGCTGCACAGTCCAGGTTTATGCTTTCGGCACCACGATTTCCTGTTACGGGCATTTGCGTCACTGATGCGTAGTTTTGGAAATTCCATCTGGCACTGCAAATCCCAGCTTATTGAGCTGCCTTCGTATTTTTTTGGCGCTGACAGGGCTCACGAGTGCGACATTAAGTTCTGCAGTCACTTTTGTAGTTTTCGTCTTCTTATTTTTCGTCACATTCCTGTTCAATGACAGTCCGTTAAGATCACTCAACACACACTTTCGTCCGCTTTGTGACTTAGCGGATGATGTATCTCCTCTTTTCCGTATGCGCGATAGAACTTCGATACGATGCCTCTTTGAATACCAAACACTTCGGTTACCTTGGTTACTGAAGCACGCACATTATGAGCAGCAAAAATTTGACCCCATTGGCACTTAGAACGACAGAGAACCTGTTCTGGCCACGACTGACACTTGCAAGGTATTGAGGTCAAAGCACAGACGCCGTTCGTGGTCAAATACACCAGCACCACCTGCAGGTTTGGTTAGCATCTGCATTTATCTCCATGCATGCAATTCTCGCGGTTTCGTCGATAATTTTGTCGAACATTGTACATTACCAGACCCACAACTCCCATGGACATACTTACCTTGTCATGCTTTTTTTCTCTCCAGCGTTGCAAGTTCATGGCTTCATACTCTGACTGAGGTGATTAAGTTTATGAATATCGAAGAAAAACTTTATTCTCCTGTACATAGACAATGTCACGAAATCGATGCAATTACTGCGTGTGTTGCCACTTTCAAAATCATTACAACGTCATCTTTGAAACATACGCTCCTCCGTGGGTGCCAAAGCGTCTGCTAACGACACTCGTCGATATCGTTTCAAGACTACCAACCACCCCTCCTCCCCCTTCAGGTGAGGCTGATGCTTTATTCTACTGGCTAGTGACGTCATTCCTCAGAGTAGCGCAAAGTCAGAATTCTACGTGTTTCATGATTCAGATTTAGTTTAACATAATTTTAGCCATACTGACGGCCAATTATACAGCTATTCAGTGCATCTAAACAGCATTGGGATTTCCTCAATCGCCAGTTCAGATCATATGCGAATCGTGTTTATAGTACGCTGATTGAATCGGACTGACAGGAGGTGAAAGGGCTGCAAACATACAAAAACAAACATCACTAGAAAAATGAGAAAATGTAAAACAAACAGAATGATAGCATGATGTAGTAGGGGACTTCAAAAGTAAGTCACAGATAATTATCATAGTTGGAGTAACTTTTATTGAATACTGCTCTTCACTTGAAAGTGACAAAGATATCTGACATTATTTTTCAGCATAGTCACCAAGTCTCCTTAAACAACGGTCGTAACGTTCTACCAACCGTTCAATTCCTCGACAGTAGAAATCCATTCCTTGGTGGCGGAGCCATTCCAGAGCCATCGTGCGTTCCTCATCGCTGAAAAATCTCTTACCCCCAGATGTTTCTCCAGCGTGCGGAAAAGACGGAAATCGCATGGTGCACTATCTGGACTTCTCCATGAGCATCACTCAGATATGTGCGGTCAAATTGTTGGCACCATTTCGCTACTGCTGCCCATATGCCGCCAGAATTTCGCGGCGAATCTGTGTGAAATATAGAAGTTTTGCTCACAAAAATCGTACTTTCTCCATTACTTGAGCTCTGGAGTAAGTTTCCAGTCTCCGCACCACTTCAAAAATGGTTCAAATGGCTCTAAGCACTATGGGACTTAACGTCTGAGGTCATCAGTCCCCTAGACTTACAAGGAGACGGCACGACCGTGGGGTCGGGGATTTGTCCGCAATTTTGTGTGGTGAAACAGGACCCCTAACACCTCACGTGGTTAAAGTATTAGGACGCACTATTCGGAAAATCCCAAGAAAAATCGATCCAAAGTTTCTTAGGTGCCTTATGAGTATAAAATGTTAGTCCATTGCCGAGCCGCCCAAAACTATACGATATTGTCGGGCCAGAAAGCGTAGAGCCGCCGATATATATACAAAAAATAAGTTTTAAGCTGAAACACAAAAATGCAACCTCGTTGATAGAGTGCTTCATCGTTACACATGTGGAGATCGGATTATTAACTGGAGGTGGACCAGGGAGAAAATTGCTCAAATAACAAGAACTTCAGCAAACAATGTACCGGCTAACATTTTCTTCAGACCAGAGGAAAGTTACTACCCTGAGGCAAAAAATAACGCAGTGATTTGGTTAATGGGCAAATATACAAGTTATGTTTATAACAATATTCGGAGCGATGAACATATTGAATACAAGATGTATATGGAAAATGAAATCGAGAACATACTTAAATATCAGAATCACAATAAGAAATATGGCACCATCCTCCGAATTGTCTTCAACAGAATGGGTATAGGTTAGGAACTGGATTCCTAGTAGAGAGGGAATGGGTTGGGTCACGTTCCCGACCCTAACCTCACCTGCAAGTCACACATGAAAAATAAATCAGTAGTACAGCAGAACATCTCGTGTCTGATACAAAGAAAGATCTTGAACTCCCTATGGATGCGTTTAGAAGGCTGGAACTGACAAAAATAACAAGGCAGTGAAGTATTTTGCGATGTCGCTGTTCGGGACTGCTCTTCTGTCCACGTAATTTACCCTGGAAGGAACACACATCAAGGATTTACTGAATGATTAATTTGGGTCTGGGAAATGATGATGAGGAACCTCAGGCTGCAGAAGAAGAAAATGTGCATGCTGAACTGCCACCATTTGAAGGTGACAGTGAAGGTGCTAAATTGTGCTACTGCTAAAGACTCATTCTTTGAATGCTGTAATTTATGACTGCAATTAATTGTCACCTTATTTATATCATTTCATTGTAGCCATTTTTGTTACTGTTTTCGTCGAATAATAAAAAAAAAAAACATGGTTAGCGGTCGGACCCTTACGTCAGAGGTCTCGGGTTCGATTCCTCCTTTGGCACTTTTTTTTCTTCTGTTGCTTGCAAAATTGCAGCGCATTGTTACAGGAAATCGGGAAATTAATTCCCGGGAGGACTGTATAAAAATTCATTCTATAATTCGCCATCAGTTATCGTCACCAATATTCCGAGACATGATTCAATATGCCTGGTTTGCCTCAAAATTATCAGAAAAATTTTCGTAAATGTTAATGGGGCATATTTTTGTACAGACTTATTACAAACGCCTTGTGATTGTAAAAAATCCGCTTTTATATGTTGCTCAAGATGACGCAAAAATTATTGCTTTGTTTGTTTTTACGATAATTACCACTGCAGTTCTTGTTTATAATTATTATATGTATAAAAATTGAATGTCCACCAATCGAATTTGTTATTCTGATTAAAAACCCAATGATTCTCCTTATATACTTTACAATGAAAAATGGAAAACCCACCGCCATGAATTGTGTTGTTGGGCAAAAAGATAATAATTTTTATTCAATAATGTAACTAATTTGTTAAAGATAATTTAGCTTTGGGAAACTTTCTGAATAATTTGTGGAATAACAAAAGAAAATGAAAAAGAAGAAAAAAAAGTGCCAGAGGAGGAATAGAACCCGAGACCTCTGGCGTAAGAGTCCGAGCCCTCAACATTTTTTTTTCTTTTTTTTATCGTTGTTCGGTCGGTGCGGACGTCGCAAGACATCCTGTTCAAGTTCGGTGGTTGATCCTTCCCCTCAGTTTTTTTTTTTATTATAGAGGCCAACCGGCTCTCTGACCGAGCACGCTGAGCTACCGTGCCGGCGCTCTCATTTTGTTCGATTTCATTCGTTGCATTTGTTCGTTGCGGATGTCCCAGGACACCCCTTCAAGTTCAGTGTTGAGGCATTCGCTCAGTTTTTTTTTTATTACAGAGGGCAGCTAGCCCTCTGACCGAACACGCTGAGCAACCGTGCCAGCTAACATCTAGGCCAGACGGCAGCTCGGCAGTGGACTAACATTTTATACTCATAAGGCACCTAAGAAACTTTGGATCGATTTTTCCCGGGATTTTCCGGGCAGTGCGTCCTAATATTTTAACCACGTGAAGTGTTAGGGGTCCTGTTTCACCACACAAAATTTCGGACAAATCCCCGACCCCACGCTCGTGTCGTCTCCTTGTTAGTACTACTTAAACCTAACTAACCTAAGGACATCACACACACCCATGCCAGCGGCAGGATTCCAACCTGCGACAGTAGCAGCAGCGCGGTTCCAGACTGAGGCTCCTAGAACCGCACGGTCACAGCGGCCGACGCGCCACTTCAGTCGCACATTGCCATGTACCTGTTATCCACACCAAAACTGCGTCTGCGGATAACCCAGAACGTGTACGCTTTCCTGCACCATTTTTTTTTGCGTAGTGATGTTAGCGTGGGGCGTTATGTGTAACTTATTTTCTGAAGTTCATACGTATATGATTCCGAGCGATCAGAAGAGTTTGAAAGTGGAATTGACTTTTATATAGGCAAAGTATTACAGAAGTTATTGGTTTGTATGTATCGATGCTTTAATTAATTAATAGCTATTAAAATATCGTCTTTTATATAATAAAAATTACCAGAAGCGCTTTATTTGTACCTCTTACTTCGACTGCAATACCTTAGTTGTTTCAAAAGCCTTTTCTAAAAGTGTGCCAAAAATTAAGATGAGTGCTGTCTTCGTATCAGGATTTGTGGGATTAGTTGATGAAGTCATCCCCCAGAAAACCTATTACGTCACTGCGAATAAGAGGTTGTTCCGAGTTCCAATGCATGTTACTGAAGCTGGGGAAAATTTCTAAAAGAAGAACCAAATAACAATTATTTAGTCACACAAAGAAAGGTGATAAAGTAGAAATGAGGGACACGGGTGTAAAAATGGTATTTGACATTGTAATGCTCTGAAGTTATTAGTTCTATAAGAAACATAATTTTACAAGATTCTACCATTTCTTCATAATTTTGTTATATATATGTATATATGGAGGAGGGGGAGGAGGAGGAGGAGATTAGTGTCTAACGTCCCATCGACAGCGAGGTCATTAGAGACGGAGCGCAAGCTCGGGTTAGGGAAGGATGGGGAAGGAAATCGGCCCTTTCAAAGGATCCATCCCGGCATTTGCCTGAAACAATTTAGGGAAATCACGGAAATCAGGATGGCCGGAGACTGGTCTGACCTGTCGTCCTCCAGTGTCCTCCAGAGTCCAGGGTGCTAATCACTGCGCCACCTCGCTTCATAAATTGCACTTGTAAGATTAGAAAACGGAAACTAATTTTTTAAATTAGAAAAACAATCATTACGTCATACATTGACACTAATTATATGGTAGATACCAACTTATTCATCGTCATAAAATTTATAGATCATATTATTCGTGGTAGCAAATGTCACCACAGTAAAATTTGACGTTAAAATTGGTATATAATAATTTAAGGCAACATGTTAACGAGACAATATAATGTAATTAAATTTACTAAGTTTAAGACCTGAAAAGACTGATACCAGTAGTCAAATTTCACTTTCACGGTTCTCATCTTTTGCTTTGGATGCCTTGTGATAAACGTGAAGAGCTTCTGGTATGTACCGGAAACAAGACAAAACATCATTCAGTTTGGTTGCCTCGATAGGTCGTGGACCTCCGCGAAGCATGTATAACATGTTAACTACAGTAGATACCATTCTGCTAAAATAAACTTGAGATTATCTTCGTTATTACCACTGCCATCGCTTTCATTTTCTGTCTCTTGGTAAATGGATCTTTATCAGAATCATCAAACTCATAGTCGCTGGTTAACAGCTGTTCTGACATTGCAGTATTATTCAGTCATCTTCCCTCAAACTCCAACTTCCTCCTAGTAGCCATTGTCACACATATACCATGTTCCACATGTAGCAGTTTCTAGTTGCAAGGAAAGAACAAGCTGTGTTCTTCGGCCACTTGTAGAGATTTTTGAAAACTGACTGTTGCATTTAACTCTGAATGCAAGAGAGTACATCATATGCTGCATAAGTCATTATTGCCCAGAATGTCAGTTACCACGTTTTACACCCGAGCCCGTCAGGCAAGTAAAAAGACTGTTACGGAAAGGGGCGGATTATTTCAAGTATTTTAAGTAGCTCCAGAAAGCTTCTGTTACGTTTCATCAGAACCAACTTATATCACTAGGAATTTAGATGATGGCGGACAACGCTGTTTTTATCTGGAGCACAATCGAATTGATATTGATCGATCGGTCGGAATCGATCTCGGATATATGACAAGAGCGAACAGAGAGAAAAACTAAACACGCAGCAGTTGTTCAGGTATTTTAATAAGGAAGTCATGTCCGGAAAAGTACCGTTTTGGTATAAAATAATCTCCCACTTAACGGTACGCACACAGCAGGGGACAACGAGATCTGACCTACGGCACGAATAATGCCGGTAAGGAAGGATGTCCTCTTCAAAGTCGACTGTATGGCGTGTCCGTGGAGTACAACAGCCAGCTCTCGTAGTTGCAAACGTACCAGCTTCTCGCAACCGCTGTAGTGACTAAGGCAACCGGCTGCCCGCGGATCCGATCCGGCCCACGATTGCTTTCAATCCGTCCTGCGGAAGAAATTCGTGGGAGAGAGAGAAGCGCTTGTATTGTATCCGCCCGTGACGCGTTTTCGGATATTTCCCGCCGACTATCGGCTGGCCTCTGGTTTGCCGCTCATGGCGCAAATTAGTGAAAGTTTTGTTTACGCCTCGCATGCGCAATCCATTTCACCGCCAACGGATTTGAACGAGAAGCACGTTTCCAGTCTGAGCGCAAAGTTATGGCCCATGTGCTCAAGTGCGTGAGGTGAGTAAGGGCGGGGGGGGGGGGGGGGGGGGGGGGGCAGCTCACTACCGTGAAAGCGTGCGGGGAAAAGTATGGTAGAAATGTCACACGGAAGTTAAGGAATACCTCAATATAATTATTGCCTGAAGGTTAGTGTTGTCCTACTGTCAACGCCAGAAATATTGACAAACTGTATTGATGCCGAACAAAATTTTCTCAAAATTACCATTACGCATTGAGCGTGAGAGGACGAGTATTATCGGTTTGGTAATTCGCCAGTCTGTTGATCGCATTATGTCAATTTGGCTCTACAGTCGGTGTGTATTCTGAGTTGAAGGTGGTTAAGACATTTAAACTTTTTTGAAGCTATCAATGAAATGACATACCAGAACCCTGCAAGTGATGGACTGAAGGTAATTTATAATGAATTAGGTGCAACTAGTTGCTATTATACGTGTTTGTTTTTCCATGATCGCGTTTCAAGACGCACAGCTTCCCATCTTCAGATGATTACATGGATTTACAAGTCGTGAACATTGTTTCTTTACTGCGTTGCGGAGTTCTCAACGGAAATTTTTAAGAGAGGGATTGTACAACGTCGTAAGTAAAGAAACAATGTTCACGATGCGTTAACACTGGGTGATCAAAAGTCAGTATAAATTTGAAAAATTAATAAACCACGGAATAACGTAGATAGAGAGATATAAATTGACACACATGCTTGGAATGACATGTGGTTTTATTAGAACAAAAAAATCCTAAGTTCACAAAATGTCCGACAGATGGCGCTGGGCAGCAAAACGTCAGTGACTGCGCATGACAATCGTGTATAAAAGGAGATGTAATGTGAGAGAGAATCAGATGGGCCAACAGTCGCAGTATGTTGACGTTACCTGAAAAGGCGGTTTTAGTGAAGCTGTATTATCAGAATGGGGAATGTGCTAGTTTAGCGTTACGATCCTATCGCCGTAGGAAGGGGTTTCGAACGGGTAAAGGTCCGTTGACAATTGCAGCTGTGGCGAGAATGATTTCGAAGTTCGAAGCCACAGGTTGTTTAGACCAGGCTGTTCCAGCTCGTCGGCTCCGTCGTGAGGCGCGGAGCGCTCCCTGCTCCAGGGAGCCGTGTCGCTCGCTGTGACCATTCAAGTGGGCCGGCACGCCGGCAGGTGGCACGGCAGGCTGAGGCAGGCGGCAAGGCAAGCGTTTTGATGTGCCAGTTGCGTCTTACAAGATCGACAACCTCGTACTCTTAGCTCCTAAGACGTGGTGACTGCTACACCAGGAAATACGATGTTCAGGAAATAAATAAGGAACAACTGTTTTACAAATTTATTGGGCCTCTTTAGCTTGACATTTTCTTTTCATTACAAGATCGGAAATATCTGGCGTTAAAGTGTTCGCAGCGTTAATTCGGAGGATGGCCTTTATTGTTGCATCCTGAAGAAACGATCGTTCCTTACTTTTTACTCTTGTCATTGCTGAGAAAAGCTGCTCACAACAATACGTAGATCCCAACATGCAGATGATCTGAGCGGCATCGTTGTGAAGCTTGGGAAATGTTTTTTGCTGTAATGAACGATACCATCGTGACAATCCAACGTGTTGTAGTACCTCTCTTTCAACAAAGTTGAATTTTGCAAATCAATAATCTCCAACTGAAGTGACGATGACAAGTCATCGGGGGAAACTGAAAAAGGAGTCTGAACACCGTAAGTTCCATTTCCAAACTACTGAGGTCTGGGAATCGTGTTTCAAATGACGTGATGAGCTGCTTTAACTTTGCTTGGTAATTGCCGAAAGTAGTACCTTCAGGTAGTTTTAAAGAAGCAAGACGATTGAAGAACGTTAAATGTCCATTACTCATCTGCCTCTCAAATAAACGTAACTTTTCCATGAACGCTTTGATCTGGTCGTGCATGTCAACGATTAGCTGCCCTTTGCCCTGCAATGACAGATTTAAATTATTCAGATGCATAGTTATGTCAGCTAGGAACGCCAGGTCTGATATCCATTTTATATCTTTCAGACAACGCATTTCTTCCCCTTCATTTCGAGAAGAAGGGATATTTTCTCACGAATGGCAAAGAAAACATCATGAACTTTTCCCCGACTCAGCCAACGAACTGTACTGTGGTAAGGTATATCCCCATATTCCGCTTCCATATCTTTCAGGAATCCTTTGATTTGGCGATGATTCATACCGTGACGCCGCACAAAATTCACACATTTCACGATATCTTTCATTAGGCCACCTAGCTCTACTGTTTCAGCACACAGTGCCTCTTGGCGAACAACACAATGAAGAGTCAAAATGTCTTTCCCGAATTCGTCCCTGAGTTTATTTTTCAAACGAGAAGCAAAACCTTGGTGACGCCCGATCATTTGTGGTGCAGCGTCTGTCGCTACAGAATGGAGCTTATCCCACGGGAAATCCATATTGTCCACTGATTCACAAACAGCTTCAAAAATGTCACGTCCTGTTGCGGTGTAATCGAGTGGTACCACATCCAAGAGTTCTTTAGTTACTTGCAGCTCCATGTCGGCACCACACACAAACACTGCCAGCTGAGCACAGTCCGATATGTCGGTGCTTTCGCCAAGCGCTAGCTAAAATGCAACAAAGCTCTCCGTTTTTCCCTGAGCTGTGTCTCTAAAACCGCTGCCATATTCAGGATTTGACGAGACATTGTTTGCTTCGACAGGCAAACTCAGGCAAACCCCTTCAATTGCCTGCACATCCCTTGGAAACAAACATTCTGCAATTGCTACCATGCACGATTTTACAAGTGGTCCTACCGAAAACGGCTTGTCACTGGTCGCATGACATGAGCGATCCTGTAGCTTGCTCGAATTGCAGGTTCAGTAGTGTTTTCTCCGCTCTCATTCACCTGAAAATCATAAACGCATTACAGAACACGAACTATGTTGCATGTTTCGATACCCTCCGTATTACGCCTCCTGGTATGTCGTTCTTAAGCCTGGCTACCAATTCTCTGCGTGCAACGCCTTCTACCTGATCGTAGTGCGCTGCGTGAAGACGTGTATAATATCGGTGTATATTTTACCTCCTTGCAGAATTAAATACTTTATGAGATACAAGACACTGCGGACGTCCATCCCTCTCAATGAATAGAAAGGTATCCTCCAATAGAGGTACAGGGCTCCCGCGGCTAGTCATAGCTGCGTCAGTTGCGGCTGCATGCGCCCAGGGGGCAGTGAGTTCGCTTTCCCCCTCCACGCGGGCTCCGAGCTGCCGCAGTGAGCGCTCCGGAGCGCTCCGGCTCCCTGGAGCTCGGTTGGAACAGCCTGGTTTAGACGATGGACCCCGTAGTGGCCGACCGAGCACACGGCGTAATGCTGCTGAGACAGTTCAGGAAGAAATGGAGACTGTAGTGGGTTCGTCTATGCACGGGGAAGTCAGCGCTCGTGCAGTCGCACGTCGCACCGGAATTCCATACACTGTTGTTTGGTTGGCAGTTAGGCGTACCCTCCGATGCTATCCGTACGAAGTCCATCGGCATCACGAACTGTTACCTGGCGATTTAGTGAAGCGGAGGGCATTTGCAGTGTGGGCGTTTCAAAAGATAGCGGAAGATGACGCTTGGTTGAGTAACGTGTTGTGGACCGACGAAGCTCATTTCACGCTCCGAGGGTCTGTCAACACCCACAACTGCAGAATTTGGGCTACCGAAAATCCTAGCACTGTCGTGGAAACTCCATTACACGACGAGAAAGTCACGTTATTGGTTGGGTTTACCACATCTACCGTTATCGGGCCTTTTTTCTTCGTGGAAATACGTGATTCTGGTTTTGTAACTGCTACCGTGACGGGTGAGAGGTACGCAGATATGTTACAGAATCGCATCATCCCCAGCCCGGCTGATAAACACCTGCTGGAACGTACGATGTTTATGCAGGATGGCGCTCCACCCCATGTTGCTAGACCCGTGAAAGATCTCTTGCGCGTGTCGTTTTTTGATGATCGTGTGCTCATCCGCCACTTTCGTCATGCTTGGCCTCCCAGGTCCCCGGACCTGAAGTCGCAAGTATATCGTGATCGACCGACATCTTTAGGAATACTGAAAGACAACATCCGACGCCAATGCCTCACCATAACTCTGGACATGCTTTACAATGCTGTTCATGACATTATTCCTCTACTACAGCTATTGTTGAGGAATGATGGTGGACATATTGAGCATTTCCTGTAAAGAACATCATCTTTGCTTTGTCTTACTTTGTTATGCTAATTATTGCTATTCTGATCAGATGAAGCGCCATCTGTCGGACATTTTTTGAACGTTTGTATTTTTTTGATTCTAATAAAACTCCATGTCATTGAAGCATGTGTGTCAATTTGTACCTCTCTGTCTACATTATTCCGTGATTTATTCAGTTTTCAAATTTATACTGACTTTTTGTTCACCCGGTACATGTAAATATCTGAGGAGGGGTGAACGTAAAATGAATGTACTCTCAAAAAGTGAGTCTTGAGACATAATTTGTTGGTGTGGTATGTCGGGAAGAGAATGCCAATCATATCCGCGCGTTACCACGTAAACATTATAAACGCCGTGAATGCTATAATTTTGACTTATGCACTAGGAGCGCTGCTGTTGCATCACCTGACGATGCTGCCCGCGAGCATTAGTAAGAGAACCAGGCTCGCCAAATGTTAGCAATGGCTAATGCAGTCAGACAAAGATGATGTGTTATTAATGAGAAAAGTGCGCTCCTATTGGGTGTTAAATATATGTTTATACAAGTCTTTGCAAGGTTTGTTTTTACAGATTTTTTTAGTCTTCACTACAATCCGTTATAATTTTTGATCTCATGGTGCACCTCATAATGTGGTATTTTTTGCACCCTCGTCCACGTAAAACACATTTAAAAATTTTACTCGGTTCGTGGAATTTCTCGTTAATGTATATTTATAATGAAACCGTGTAGTGCAAGTCTCGTTGATAGATGTGCTTGATTCCTGCATTCTCTGGTCAGTTGTCATCCAGCATGGCTGGTGTGCTGTAGAACTCCAGGTCTATTTGCTTCTTCATCCCATCCAGGATGTCTATCAGTTCCTAGTACGGTCCTGTGGAAGGTAGCCAATGTCGTAACCTCATATTCTCTATGAGATAAATCGCTTTCATGACTTCATATGTAAGTTGGGACGATGATGATTTTCCTGCTCCTAACATTCATTTCATGAACATCGTCTTCAGTTTTTCTATTCTTTTCTTATCGCCTTTTTTAAGTTTTTCCCGACTGGTCTCTTTTCCATATCTTTCGACTGTCGTTAATGCCGCTGTCAATAGTGGCATCGCTGTGCTTGTCGAAAGATTGATTATATTCGGGATAGTGTTTGAGGCTTTTCCAGGACTGTGTATCACATTACAATAAGAGTACAATGCTGACGAGGAAATATTTCAACTTACAATAAATGATGTTACTATGTTCATATAGGAACAGAAACAATGTTAAACATAAATAGATAACAGACGAATGAATATACCGGCTGTCATCACCGCATAAGTAAACTTGCTTATGGCAGATGGCGTGTAAGTGGTATCGCTGTAGACCACCAGTAAAATACTTTTTCGTGAGATTTAATTTACAATGGGCTCATACATTTATGGTAATTATAAAGTGGTGTGTATTTCATGTCAACACATATAGAAACACGGTGAGATGAAATGTATCCAGACACCCGGCTGAAAATGACTTAAAAGTTCGTGGCGCCCTACATCGGTAATACTGGAATTCAATATGGTGTTGGCCCACTCTTAGAGTTGACAGCTTCCACTCTCGCAGGCATACGTTCAATTAGGTGCTAGAAGGTATCTTGGGGAATGGCAGCCCATTCTTCACGGAGTGCTGCACTGAGGAGAGGTATCGATGTCGGTCGGTGAGTCCTGGCACGAAGTCGGCGTTCTAAAACATTCCAAAGATGTTCTGTACAATTCAAGTCAGGACTCTGTGTAGGCCAGTCCAATGCAGGGATGTTATTGTCGTGTAACCACTCCGCCATAGGCCGTGCATTATGAACAGGTGCTCGATCGTGTTGGAAGATGCAATCGCCGTCCCCGAATTCTCTTCTACATCTACATGTACATCTACATTTATACTCCGCAAGCCACCCAACGGTGTGTGGCGGAGGGCACTTTACGTGCCACTGTCATTACCTCCCTTTCCTGTTCCAGTCGCGTATGGTTCGCGGGAAGAACGACTGTCTGAAAGCCTCTGTGCGCGCTCTAATCTCTCTAATTTTACATTCGTGATCTCCTCGGGAGGTATAAGTAGGGGGAAGCAATATATTCGATACCTCATTCAGAAACGCACCCTCTCGAAACCTGGCGAGCAAGCTACATCGCGATGCAGAGCGCCTCTCTTGCAGAGTCTGCCACTTGAGTTTGTTAAACATCTCCGTAACGCTATCACGGTTACCAAATAACCCTGTGACGAAACGCGCCGCTCTTCTTTGGATCTTCTCTATCTCCTCCGTCAACCCGATCTGGTGCGGATCCCACACTGATGAGCAATACTCAAGTATAGGTCGAACGAGTGTTTTGTAAGCCACCTCCTTTGTTGATGGACTACATTTTCTAAGGACTCTCCCAATGAATCTCAACCTGGTACCCGCCTTACCAACAATTAATTTTATATGATCATTCCACTTCAAATCGTTCCGCACGCATACTCCCAGATATTTTACAGAAGTAACTGCTACCAGTGTTTGTTCCGCTATCATATAATCATACAATAAAGGATCATTCTTTCTATGTATTCTCAATACATTACATTTGTCTATGTTAAGGGTCAGTTGCCACTCCCTGCACCAAGTGCCTATCCACTGCAGATCTTCCTGCATTTCGCTACAATTTTCTAATGCTGCAACTTCTCTGTACACTACAGCATCATCCGTGAAAAGCCGCATGGAACTTCCGACACTATCTACTAGGTCATTTATATATATTGTGAAAAGCAATGGTCCCATAAAACTCCCCTGTGGCACGCTAGAGGTTACTTTAACGTCTGTAGACGTCTCTCCGTTAATAACAACATGCTGTGTTCTGTTTGCTAAAAACTCTTCAATCCAGCCACACAGCTGGTCTGATATTCCGTAGGCTCTTACTTTGTTTATCAGGCGACAGTGCGGAACTGTATCGAACGCCTTCCGGAAGTCAAGAAAAATAGCATCTACCTGGGAGCCTGTATCTAATAAACAGTGAAGAAGCAAGAAGGTGCTTAAAACATCACTGTAGACCTGTTCTGTGATAGTGCCACGCAAAGCAAGGGGTGCAAGCCCCTTCTATGAAAAACACGATCACACCATAACACCACCGCCTCCGAATTTTACTGTTGGCACTACACGTGCTGGCAGATGACGTTCACCGGGCATTCGCCAAACCCACACCCTGCCATCGGATCGCCACATTCTGTACCGTGATTCGTCACTCCACACAACATTTTTCCACTGCTTATTCGTCCAATGTTTACGCTCCTTACACCAAGCGAGATGTAGTTTGGCATTTACCGGCGTGATGTGTGGCTTATGAGCAGCCGCTCGACTATGAAATCCAAGTTTTCTCACCTTCCGCCTAACTGTCAAGGTACTTGCAGTGGATTCTGATGCAGTTTGGAATTACTGTGTGATGGTGTGGATAGGTGTCTGCCTGTTACACATTAAGACCCACTTCAACTGTCGGCAGTTTCTGTCAGTCAACAGAAGAGCTCGGCCTGTACGCTTTTGAGCTGTACGTGTCCCTTCACGTTTCCACTTCATTGTCACATCGGAAACAATGGACCTAGGGATGTTTAGGAGCGTGGAAATCTCGCGTACAGACGTATGACACATGTGATACCCAACCACCTGACCACGTTCGAAGTACTTGAGTTCCGCGGAGCCCCCTATTCTGCTCTCAAGATGTGTAATGACTAATGAGATAGCTGACATGGAGTACCTGGCAGTAGGTGGCAGCACAATGCAGCTAATATGAAAAACGTATGTTTTTGGGGGTGTTGGTTCAAAATGGCTCAAATGGCTCTGAGCACTATGGGACTTAACATCTGAGGTCATCAGTCCCCTAGAACTTAGAACTACTTAAATCTAACTAACCTAAGGACCTAAGGACATCACACACATCCATACCCGAGGCACGATTCGCACCTGCGACCGCAGCGGTCTCACAGTTCCAGACAGGAGCGCCTAGAACCGCTCGGCCACACCGGCCGGCTTTTGGGGGTATCCTGATACTTTTGGTCAGTTTAAACCCTGTGAAATAGAAATTAACCCAGCAGCTCACCACAACTGCTGAAAAACCATTGTCTACTACTTGTTCGTTATTAATTGATTACATTCGTGCATACTGCCGGTTGTTCAACGTAACAAGTATAATATAAACTTGATGGAAGTTGCTTGCAAAATCTTCGGTCGACCTAATTTTGTATATTAATTTTCAGTCTGGTAGCCTTACCTGATAGCATTAATACCAGTGGAAGAGAAGATTGAAAGAAGAGCCTCGCGTTTCGACACAGGTTCGCTTAGTAAGAGCGTAAGAGTCACGGACACATTCAGTAAACTCTATTTGTAGGCGCTAGAAGAATGGCGTGGTTTATTGTTGAAGTAACGGGAACACGCGTTTCAAGAAAAGTCAGGTACCTCATTGCTTCCTCTCGCTTATATTTCGCGAAACGACCATTACGATGAAGTGAGAGTAAGTCGAAAGCTCAAGACGGTGGGATTTCCCGCACTCCTTTCGTGAAAGGAACTGAGGAAAGGGGATGGTGTTTGTGACACTAATATTTCTGAAGTCTCTATTCATGATCTTAGGTTAAACTGTTAAGACAACAAAAACATTCCGTGATACAGCATTTCGTTTGTCGACGGGGTGACTAGATTCACGCTTACATTGGCTGGCGTAAATAAGGGACTAGGGCTTTTTAGAAGAGAACTATTTCTATGTTGGAAATCACGTCGACGTCACAGAGACTGCTGAACTGTTGATTCATTATTGTCAACGAAAACGTGAGTCGTGAAATCTACAGTGAAGAAGAAGGCGAATAGCTTCTGTGAACGGACTGAGTGAGGGGCTCGCCGCCCTGTGACGTCAGCAGAATCGCCAGATTGCGTCACGAGTGACGGCCGGAGACCTTGGTGACCGGGCCTCCGCAGTGCCTGCTTGCGTCACGCAAGTGTTCCGGTAGCAGATGGAGGGGGCGGAGATGAGATGCCTGCGGCAGGCCGCTTGGCTTATCTGCGGGGGCGTGTCAAGGCCGGCGCTACGTGTGGGACCTAGAGGCACTGACGTGACACAGTTTGCCTTCCTGACGGTGTTGGCTCAGCTCCGCCGTCTGCTGTGGACACACCTATCTGTTTCGAAGGAACGCACGAGAATACACCATCAGCTTGAAAAACTGAACACCTCTTGAATTCAGCACGCCGACTGTAATGTCACTTTTTTTATATACAGCCGAGTCTTGATAATTCGTAGTTTAAGGAACCTCAGAAGACGTTTGATCAAAGTGGAATCAATAAAAAGTCGAATTACGGGTATTTCCTGCAAGAATAAAACTAAGAAAAGATACTACAGTAGTTTCAATAATGTTCATTTTTATACAAAGCAACAACTATAATCCAAAACTAAGTCTTTTATCACTATTATTAATTTGTAAGAAATTCGTTCTTTCAAACTAGAAGCATAACAAGATTCCGAAAATATAATAAACTTGCAGGGAATTTGGTTTAATGTTATCTAAAGTGCTGTCCTGGCTAGCAATACGCTCATCCCAACGTTGGATCCATAAATGGGAGTATTTTTGGAAGGCCTCTGTTGGGCGTTCGGCTACTCGGTCGTAACCCTCTCAGTCAGGAAAGGTGTCAAAACATTTTCCTTTAAGCTCAGTTTTAATTTTTGGGGAGAATGGTAAGTCGCATTGTGCTAAACCTGTGAGTAAGAAGGATGTGGGCAGACAAGAACACTTTTTTCTGCCAAAACTCGCGAATCAACAGTGAGATGTGCCTCGGCACATTGTCGTGATGAAGAGGGCAGCTATTGGCGGATTATTATGGTCTTTTTCTTCGTACATCATTTCGCAAACTTTGCAGTAGGCCCTTGTAAAATCCCACGTTTCCATTTGTTCACCTTGGAACGAAGTGTGACCACACTATGCCCTCGGTACAGAAAAAAAAAATGAGGTACGGACTGACGTGCCTTTTTAGGGCAAGGAGATCCACTTGTTTTCCATTGGGAACTCTGAATTTTCGTCTCAGGGTCATACCCGTACACCCAAGTTTCATCTCCTGTTACAACTGCTGATATGAAGTCCTCATCTGAATGAAGACGATCCTTCAACTTCGTGCGAGCTGACACAATTTTCCGTCCATTCATCACTCAAAAGCCTGGAAACAAATTTTGCGCTCACTCGTCTCATTTGCAAACTGTCAGGTAAAATGCTTTGCACGGGCCCATCCGAGATGCCAAGTTCTTCGGTAAGCTCTTGAATAGTTTTTCGCCTGTTTGAACGAACAATTTTTGCCAATTGCACATTTTGTTCTGTTTTTGGGGTTAATGGTCGTCATAACATTGCACGGCTTCTGTAGACTCATTTTCGCTTTTAAATTGCCCATAGCACTTGTAAACAGTCTTTAGAGTTACTGTATGTTTCCTTCTTTAGTGAGCTGCTGCGTGCTTGGCCAAGCGCATTTTCTACACTCCTGGAAATTGAAATAAGAACACCGTGAATTCATTGTCCCAGGAAGGGGAAACTTTATTGACACATTCCTGGGGTCAGATAAATCACATGATCACACTGACAGAACCACAGGCACATAGACACAGGCAACAGAGCATGCACAATGTCGGCACTAGTACAGTGTATATCCACCTTTCGCAGCAATGCAGGCTGCTATTCTCCCATGGAGACGATCGTAGAGATGCTGGATGTAGTCCTGTGGAACGGCTTGCCATGCCATTTCCACCTGGCGCCTCAGTTGGACCAGCGTTCGTGCTGGACGTGCAGACCGCGTGAGACGACGCTTCATCGAGTCCCAAACATGCTCAATGGGGGACAGATCCGGAGATCTTACTGGCCAGGGTAGTTGACTTACACCTTCTAGAGCACGTTGGGTGGCACGGGATACATGCGGACGTGCATTGTCCTGTTGGAACAGCAAGTTCCCTTGCCGGTCTAGGAATGGTAGAACGATGGGTTCGATGACGGTTTGGATGTACCGTGCACTATTCAGTGTCCCCTCGACGATCACCAGTGGTGTACGGCCAGTGTAGGAGATCGCTCCCCACACCATGATGCCGGGTGTTGGCCCTGTGTGCCTCGGTCGTATGCAGTGCTGATTGTGGCGCTCACCTGCACGGCGCCAAACACGCATACGACCATCATTGGCACCAAGGCAGAAGCGACTCTCATCGCTGAAGACGACACGTCTCCATTCGTCCCTCCATTCACGCCTGTCGCGACACCACTGGAGGCGGGCTGCACGATGTTGGGGCGTGAGCGGAAGACGGCCTAACGGTGTGCGGGACCGTAGCCCAGCTTCATGGAGACGGTTGCGAATGGTCCTCGCCGATACCCCAGGAGCAACAGTGTCCCTAATTTGCTGGGAAGTGGCGGTGCGGTCCCCTACGGCACTGCGTAGGATCCTACGGTCTTGGCGTGCATCCGTGCGTCGCTGCGGTCCGGTCCCAGGTCGACGGGCACGTGCACCTTCCGCCGACCACTGGCGACAACATCGATGTACTGTGGAGACCTCACGCCCCACGTGTTGAGCAATTCGGCGGTACGTCCACCCGGCCTCCCGCATGCCCACTATACGCCCTCGCTCAAAGTCCGTCAACTGCACATACGGTTCACGTCCACGCTGTCGCGGCATGCTACCAGTGTTAAAGACTGCGATGGAGCTCCGTATGCCACGGCAAACTGGCTGACACTGACGGCGGCGGTGCACAAATGCTGCGCAGCTAGCGCCATTCGACGGCCAACACCGCGGTTCCTGGTGTGTCCGCTGTGCCGTGCGTGTGATCATTGCTTGTACAGCCCTCTCGCAGTGTCCGGAGCAAGTATGGTGGGTCTGACACACCGGTGTCAATGTGTTCTTTTTTCCATTTCCAGGAGTGTATTATAGCCGTCCGACCCGTCCGGCTTTTGTTATTTTATAGCTGAGAGGTGGAGAACGCAAAACTGAAGCTCATTCCCTCTTAATATGATAAGCGCAAGGAATAAGTCTAAGGACGAATAAGAACATATACCACAGGGGTATTTCGATATACCAACTAATTCTACGAGTGCTAAAATTTAACGAAATTTATTGGGGTGGGGGGCGGAGGAATGGAGAAAAGAAAAAAGTAGGCGACTCAGCTTTTAAGAACTTTTGGCTCACGAAAAGTGGACAGCTTATTTCAAATCTCATCATAATGGACAATTTTAATTCCAAGTTGTTGAGATTAGTAGAACATCACTTTGCAGTTCTGGGTCATAATGTCAAGGACGAAAGTATGCTCTCTTTTACAAACGCAATGAAATGCAAACCGATAGTCACTAAGGTAACTTTGTTGTTGTGTACTTTAAAATTACCCTTTCAAGGGTTTCACGAAAAGATTTCCAAGAAAACTAACGTTCATGATCAAGAGGTTTCAAATGAGAAATATTGATGCTTAACAGCTGATTGTTTCTTTTTATGTTGTTGTTGGGGTCTTCTGTTCAAAGACTATTTCTGTGCAGCTCTCCATGCCACTCTTGTCTGTGCAAGCCTCTTCATCTCAGAGTACCTACTGCAACCTACATCGTTCTGAACCTGCTTACTGTATTCATCTCGTGGGTCTGCCTCTGCATTTTAACCCCCCCCCCCCCCCCGTTTCTCTCTCTCTCTCTCTCTCTCCCATACACACACATCCCTCCAATACGAAACACGAAACTGGCGATCCCTTGATGTCTCAGAATGTATGCTATCAATCGATCCCTTCTTTTAGTCAAGTAATGCTACCCCCAATTCAATGCAGTACTCCCTCATTAGTTATGTTATCTACCCAACTAATTTTCAGGATTGTTCTGTAGCACCACATTTGAAAAGCTTCTATTTTTTTCTTGTCTAAACTGTTTATCATCCATCATTAAACTTCCATAGTAGATGTTTTTGATGATAACAAATTTTTCTTCAGAAATACCTTCCTTGTCATTGTCAGCCTACATTTTATATTCTCTTTACTTCGGCCATCTTCAGTTATTTTTTTGCCCAAATAGTAAAACCTATTTACTACTTTAAGTGTCTCGTTTCCCTATCTAATTACCTCAGCATCACCTGATTTGATCCTTGTCTTGCTTTTGTTGATGTTCGTCTTATATCCTCCTTTCAACACACTGTCCATTCCGTTCAGTTGCTCTTACAAATCTTTTGCTGTCTCTGGCAGAATTACATCGGCAAACCTCCAAGTTTTTATTTGTTCTACCTGAACTTTAATTCCTTCCGCAAATTTTTCTTTAGTTCTCTCCACTGCTTGCTCATTGTACATATTGCATAAGATCGGGCATAGGCTACTACCCTGTCTGTCCTTTCTCAATCATTGCTTCGCTTCCATGCTCCTCGACTCTTTTAACTGCCGCCTGATTTCTGTAAAAGTTGTAAATAGCTAGTATTTTACTCCTGCTATCTTCAGAATTCCAAAAAAAAGTATTCCAGTCAACGTTGTCAGAAGCTTTCTCTGAGTCTACAAATGCTATAAATGTAGGTTTATCTTCCCTTAAACTATCTTCTAAGAAAAGTCGTAGCGTCAGTATCGCTTCGCGTGTTCCTACATTTCTCCGAAATCCAAACTGGTCTTCCCCAGCGTCTGCTTCTTCCAGTTTCTTCATTCTTCTGTTGGTATGTTGCAACCTTGACTTGTTAAACTGATAGTTCAGGAAAATATTCACACCTGTAAGTACCTGCTTTCTTTGGACTTAGAATCATTGCATTCTTCTCGAAGTCCGAGAGTAATTCGCCTGTTAACATTCACCTTGCACACTAGATGAGTTTTGTGATCGCTGGCTCTCCCAAGGCCATCAGTAATTATTATGGAATGTCATCTACCTCCGGGACCTTGTTTCAACTTAGGTCTTTTAGTGCTTTGTCAAATTCACGCAGTATCATATCTCCCATCTCATCTTCATCTAAGTCCTCTTCCATTTCTATAATACTGCCTTCAAGTTCCTCTCCCCTGTATAGACCCACTATGTACTCCTTCCCCCTTTCAACTTTCCCATCTTTGCTTATGACTGGTTTTCCATCTGAGCACTTGATATTCATACAGCTGCTTCTCTTTTCTCCAAAAGTCTGTTTCATTTTCCTGTAGGCTGTATCTACTTTCCCCTAATGAAATATGCTTCTAAATCCTTACATCTGACCTCTAGCCATTTCTTCTTAACAGTTTTACGCTTCCTATCACTCTCATTTTTAGACGTTTGTATTCCCTTTCGCCTGCCCCATTTGCTGCATTTTTGTATTTTCTCCTTAGTTCAATTCAGCATCTCCCGGGTTATCCAAGGATTTCTACCAGGCCTTGTCTTTTTATCTATTTAATCATTTGCTGCCTTTACAATTACATCTCTTAAAGCTACCCATTCGTCTTCTAGGGTATCCCTTTCCCTGATCTAGTCAACCGTTGCCAAATGCAGCCTCTGAAGGTTCTTTCAGCTTATCCACGTCCCAGCTCTTTAATATCCAGATCCCATATCTTTAATGTCCTACTTTTATTGCAATTTCTTCAGTTTTAATCTAAAATTCACAACCAATAAATTGTGGTCAGAGGCCACATATGGCCCTGGAAATGTCTTAAAATTTAAAATCCGTTTCACAAATTTCCGTCTTACCATTAAATAATCAATCTGAAACTTTCCGGTGTCTCCAGGTCGCTTCTAGGTGTACAACTTTCTTTCGTGATTCTTAAACCAAGTGTTAGCCTTGATTAAATTATGCTTTGTGCAGAATTCTACCAGACGGCTTCCTCTTTCATTCCTTTCCTCCAGTCCATATTTATCCACCGTTTTCCTTCCTTTTCCTGCTATCGAATTCCAGTCCACCATCACAGTTAAATTTTCGTCTTTGTTAACTATTTGATAATTTCTTTATTTCATCATACATTTCTTCCATCTCTTCATCAGCTGCGGAGGTAGTTGACATATAAACTTGAACTACTCAAGTAGGTGTGGGCTTCGTGTCTATCTTGGCTACGATAATACGTTCACTATGCTCTTCATAGCCGCTTACCACCATTCTTATTTTCTTGTTCGTTATAAAATCTATTCCTGCATTGTATTTATAACCCTGTATTCACCTTACCGGTAGTCCTACTCATCCTGCCACTGAACTTCGCAAATTCCCACTATATCTAATTTAACGTACCCATTTCTCTTTTTACATTTTCTGACCTACCTGTCCGATTAAGGGATCTAACATTCCATGTTCCGATCCGTAGATCGGCACTTTTGTTTCACCTGATATCATCCTGAGTAGTCCTCTCCATTCCCCCCCCCCCCCCCCCCCCCAAGAGAATCCTAATGAGGGACTGTTTTACCTCTGGAATACTTTACCCAAAAAGACGCCATTATCATTTAACCGTACAGTGCAGCTGCATGCCCTTGTGAAAAATTAAAGCTGTATATACACTCCTGGAAATGGAAAAAAGAACACACTGACACCGGTGTGTCAGACCCACCATACTTGCTCCGGACACTGCGAGAGGGCTGTACAAGCAATGATCACACGCACGGCACAGCGGACACACCAGGAACCGCGGTGTTGGCCGTCGAATGGCGCTAGCTGCGCAGCATTTGTGCACCGCCGCCGTCAGTGTCAGCCAGTTTGCCGTGGCATACGGAGCTCCATCGCAGTCTTTAACACTGGTAGCATGCCGCGACAGCGTGGACGTGAACCGTATGTGCAGCTGACGGACTTTGAGCGAAGGCGTATAGTGGGCATGCGGGAGGCCGGGTGGACGTACCGCCGAATTGCTCAACACGTGGGGTGTGAGGTCTCCACAGTACATCGATGTTGTCGCCAGTGGTCGGCGGAAGGTGCACGTGCCCGTCGACCTGGGACCGGACCGCAGCGACGCACGGATGCACGCCAAGACCGTAGGATCCTACGCAGTGCCGTAGGGGACCGCACCGCCACTTCCCAGCAAATTAGGGACACTGTTGCTCCTGGGGTATCGGCGAGGACCATTCGCAACCGTCTCCATGAAGCTGGGCTACGGTCCCGCACACCGTTAGGCCGTCTTCCGCTCACGCCCCAACATCGTGCAGCCCGCCTCCAGTGGTGTCGCGACAGGCGTGAATGGAGGGACGAATGGAGACGTGTCGTCTTCAGCGATGAGAGTCGCTTCTGCCTTGGTGCCAATGATGGTCGTATGCGTGTTTGGCGCCGTGCAGGTGAGCGCCACAATCAGGACTGCATACGACCGAGGCACACAGGGCCAACACCAGGCATCATGGTGTGGGGAGCGATCTCCTACACTGGCCGTACACCACTGGTGATCGTCGAGGGGACACTGAATAGTGCACGGTACATCCAAACCGTCATCGAACCCATCGTTCTACCATTCCTAGACCGGCAAGGGAACTTGCTGTTCCAACAGGACAATGCACGTCCGCATGTATCCCGTGCATTAGCCGAGCGGTCCAAGGCGCTGCAGTCATGGACTGTGCGGCTGGTCCCGGGGCGGAGGTTCGAGTCCTCCCTCGGGCCTGGGTGTGTGTGTTTGTCCTTAGGATAATTTAGGTTAAGTAGTGTGTAAGCTTAGGGACTGATGACCTTAACAGTTAAGTCCCATAAGATTTCACACAGTAGTACTCCTAGGGATTTTTTTCTTGGTGAGAGGACTGGAATGGGGTGCACTCAGCCTCATGATGCTGACTGAGGAGCTACTTGTCCGAATAGTAGCGGCTCCACCGAATGTTATGCCCACAACGTCCGAGAGGGCGGCGTACTGACCACATGTCCTCCGTACCGTATCCGCATGACGCCAGGAAACAGAGGATGACATGGCAGCCGGTCGACATCGCATAGTTTCAATGCCTGCTCGTGAAGGGAGGAAAATTTAATATACGACGGAACACAGCTCTAAAGAGCCTGACGAAATTTTTGCTGCCTAAGAGAAAGCGTCGACTACGAGACAGCGAAAGTGAAGAAGAATTAAATGATCTGCTGAACGGAATTAACAGTCTAATAAGTACACAGTATGGTTTGAGAGTAAATAGGAGAAGGACGAAGGTAATGAGAAGTAGTAGGAATGAGAACAGCGAGAAACTTAACATCAGGATTGATGGTCACGAAGTCAATGAAGTTAAGGAATTCTGCTACCTAGGCAGTAAAATAACCAATGACGGACCGAGCAAGGAGGACATCAAAAGCAGACTCGCTATGGCAAAAAAGGCATTCCTGGCCAAGAGAAGTCTACTAATATCAAATACCGGCCTTAATTTGAGGAAGAAATTTCTGAGGATGTACGTCTGGAGTACAGCATTGTATGGTAGTGAAACATGGACGGTGGGAAAACCGGAACGGAAGAGAATCGAAGCATTTGAGATGTGGTGCTATAGACGAATGTTGAAAATTAGGTGGACTGATAAGGTAAGGAATGAGGAGGTTCTACGCAGAATCGGAGAGGAAAGGAATATGTGGAAAACACTGATAAGGAGAAGGGACAGGATGATAGGATATCTGCTAAGACATGAGGGAATGACTTCCATGGTACTAGAGGGAGCTGTAGAGGGCAAAAACTGTAGAGGACGACAGAGATTGTAATGCGTCAAGCAAATAATTGAGGACGTCGGTTGCAAGTGCTACTCTGAGATGAAGAGGTTAGCACAGGAAAGGAATTCGTGGCGGGCCGCATCAAACCAGTCAGTAGACTGATGACAAAAAAAAAAGATAGGAGGTAAAACTTTAATTGATTTGCACTGCAATCCCATTACCTTCATACAGAACACTGGTCCAGAGCCCCCCGGCAAAGAGGATCATGAGGTCATGAGGAGCACTAAATGTGAAAAGCTTCTGTTCTCTTCTAGTCTGTACTGATGAACGTCCATGTCTCACTTCCACATGAGGCTGCACTCGAAATACTCCCAGAAATTACTTCCTGACATACTTATATTATTTAGGAAAGCTTTTCTTCCTGTTGTCAGTCTGCATTTTGGAATAGCGTTCAAACACAGAACGGTAAGAAGCGGTCCTAGCACCGACCACTGATGGGCACCACACTTGGCCAGATATAAATTTACGAGCGCATACTTACATTAGCACGATACCAATTTCAGTATCGGCTTGCTACGATTGAGTTCCCTTGTTTCTTGCAGGCGCGTGGTTTCTCTCTCTCTCTCTCTCTCTCTCTCTCTCTCTCTCTCTGTGTGTGTGTGTGTGTGTGTGTGTGTGTGTGTGTGTGTGTGTGTATGTTTTTGATGTTCAAATGGTTCAAAAAAAAATGGTTCAAATGGCTCTGAGCACTATGCGACTTAACTTCTGAGGTCATCAGTCGCCTAGAACTCAGAACTAATTAAACCTAACTAACCTAAAGACATCACTCACATCCATGCTCGAGGCAGGATTCGAACCTGCGACCGTAGCGGTCACGCGGTTCCAGACTGAAGCGCCTAGAACCGCACTGCCACACCAGCCGGCTATGTTTTTGATGAAGAATTATGTGTACGCAGTTAGGGTCCGTGCCGTAGATTTCTCGTGAATTCAGGATAAAATGATAACAAATCATTCGTATTAACATATAATTTAACTACCGTTCCCCTAAATACAATGTTTTGGAACAATTTTTTCAAATCCTTTTGGATGCTACCGAAGCTCTCGTAGCAGCTCAGCACTGGACTTTGGATTTCTTTCGATGCGAGCTTCCCTCTGACGCTCTTTCTATAATTACGAGCCTACTGATGAGTGATATGAGACAACATCTCTCATTATTTTTTAAATTTTCGATTTAGTACCGATTTACACTTATATTCGCTGTGAATACTTTTATTCTCTGTCTCTGGGTCGTAGCAAAGCTTCACAAGCTTTTCACAGTGACAGCCGAATCAATATCGTAGCTAAACGCGTTTTCACAGAACAACAATTTATAATACTATTTTGCAGTGTCTGTGTCCTACAGTATACTATACGATGCCTTCAGACACGCGTACATGTCTGAAGGAACACACTGCTACGATCTACAGCTGGAAGAGAGTATTTATTTATTTCTCAAGTGAAGACCTGCTACCTGTTGTCATATAACAGGTCGCACATTTTCTGGTTTTAAATATTATAACATAGAAATTCTGTTTTATTACTAGTATATTTTTTTGAGAATTTTACAAAAGGATAAAATAAAAAATATAAAAAAGAACAAATTTATGTACACACTTTTGTTTAAACTTTTTGGTAACTTAGCCATTAAGTAAGGTACATAATAGGTGCGGATGCATTTTAAATTAAATTTAAGTATGTTTGATGGAAGAAACAAGAAATGGCAATTTAACTTAGATGTAATGTGACAATTCTTCCCTTTATAACTTCTATGTGTGTGGTTACATCTGTTACATATTTTTTTCTTGACTGTGGAAATACGTAGCTAATCGACAGCTGTTCGAAATAGAACACTTTGTGTACGTGACTGCGAATACGATTAGACTTCAGCTGCGCAATTTATGAATGACACGCGCAACTTCGTGCCACACTCGAACCTGGATTTCCCGCTATACACGAGCAGTCGCCATACGCGAGCGGCCTCAAAAATGGTTCAAATGGCTCTGAGCACTATGGGAGTTAACATCTGAGGTCATCAGTCCCCTAGAAAGAACTACTTAAACCTGACTAAGGACATCACACACATCCATGCCCGAGGCAGGATTCGAACTTGCGACCGTAGCGGTCGCGCGGTTTCAGACTGAAGCGCCTCGAACCCGAGCAGCATCATTAACGACCTTGGCTATATGAGCACGCCCCCCAAAACCGACCGCAACCTCCACATGTCGCCGCACGCGTGTCTGGGGACATTGTATAGAACACTATAAAAGATAGAGAGCGCATGATACTGTAGAATTATATGCCTAGATAGGACGCGACAGTAAAAAATAAGTTCCTGTGCTGGAATCACAGCACCCACGCTAGTGCAGGACGTGGACACGCGGTCACAGGTGGAGGCTTGGGGCGGTCCGGAAGGTGTGCTCGTGTAGCCAAAGTGTTTAAGGCAGCCACTCGTGCAAAGGAGGAAATCCAGGTCCCAGTCGTGGCACGGCACTTATTTTCATATGTCACTAACTGTGCAGTGTAATATTTCTGGCTTATTCAGCCATCATATTAGGCTCCAGGAAGCTATTCCCAGGGCAGTTGAGATGCAAGAAGCATAGAGATGACGCAGTGTGGGATGAGGTACCGGTGACAGATGTTAGATTCGGTACCATTCCCGTGAGAAAGGCCGCCTGCATGATGCTGCTGCTCTGTGATTGGCTGCTGTGTTTGGCGGTAGGGCGCCAAAACGTTAAACTTTAGTTGCTATTATTAATTAAACCTGTCATCGAAATTACTTCATTTTTTTAAATAAACATATCTCAACAGCCAGCTATCAATCAGTCATATCAAAATTATTAGAATCGAAGTATTACTAAAACAAAAGACTGACGATATTACTGCCGATGCACTTCGGCGGCGTTCGGGTCACGCCTTGCTGGCTTGGCGCGCGAAGTGTCTCGGGCAGTCCGGCTCTCCAGTTCTGACTGTTCCAGTAGACAGACATGTTGTTTGTTATAGCAGTATTTGTTTCATGCAATTTTATTTACTACAGTTCCGACCGTTGCTAGGTACAGACATGTTGTCTGTAATAGTAGTATTTGATTCATGTAATTTTATTGTCCACTTCAGACCGTTCCAGTAGACAGACATGTTGTCTGTGGCAGGTTGTATTTCATGTTATTTTAGCCAGATATAATGACTGTGGAAAGATATGTTCAAAACGTTGTGATCGAGAATAGTTTCTCGCGTCTATATCAATAAAAACGCGAGTGGCATCCTAAATGAGTTATAGCTTATTCGTAGCAGCAGTTCCTTGCGAAGTTAATTTCAGCCTCAAGAAAAAGAATCCAAGACCTGCGTGCTGTTTTCTGCACTGGGGACATCATTATCATGAAGACAGCAGTTTACTGAAGTGTACAAGGACTTACGTATTCCACACAGGGCAGTGGAGACAACTAGGCACCTCACGTGTACTGCATGCACAGTACAAATGTGCTCAGTGACACGTCATCTGCAGTAATACAGAGGAGGTAAAGAAGGATGGAAGTATTAACTCTATCTCACTTTTATTCCTTTTTTTCTTGCCATAGCGGCTGAAGTCTAATTGTATTTCCTATTGCGAATACACTTCTTTTATAGCAGTTTACAAATTCCCACAGAGCTAATTCGTAACAATCACACGCATGCGCGTACACTGTACGAAGACGTCAAAGACAACACAAACACTGCGCGACAAAGACGAATACACATGATCCATCCGCTGTGAACTCAACAACTGTTTACGCATCATTAGTCTCGCAGTAATTAGCTGACGGTCTTTTGCCACACAAAAAAGTTCGGCCGACGAGCGAACAGATGTTTTCACGTGAAGTATTGTGCGCGCCGATAAGGCAGTTATAATCTGTCGGTGGCCAACGTGGTCCAAGGGCGAGCGACACGAACTCGGGCTGTCCCGGAAGAGAGGTTCAAGGCAGCACGCACGACGGCGCTGCGGGCGCACACGTAATGCGTTGAGTAAGCGCCGAAGGCTGCCGGCCTGTCAGCTGACGGCTGCCGTTACCGGCACGCCAAGGCCGCGGCGCGACGGACACACCTCCCCACTGGCACTCTACGCCGGCTCTGCGACAGGCGCCGATCGAGGACTGGCTTCCGTGGAAAGGGGTTTCCCCAACTCTCACATAAAATTTGCTGTCCTTCCACTTTTATTGTACCATTCGTTCTAAAGATTTAATAATAATAATAACATATACAATATTTTAATGTAATATTAATAATTTAGTAATAATAATATTACTATTATTATTAACTTGCTCCCATCAGCATAACGTACAAGAATAACACACTACTGGCCACTAAAATTGCTACACCACGAAGATGACGTGCTACAGACGCGAAATTTAACCGACAGGAAGAGGATGCTGTGATATGCAACTCATTAGCTTTTCATAGCATTCACACAAGGTTGGCGCCGGTGGCGACACCTACAACGTGCTGACACGAGGAAAGTTTCCAACCGATTTCTCATACACAAACAGCAGTTGACCGGCGTTGCCTGGTGAAATATTGTTGTGATGCCTTGTGTAAGGAGGAGAAATGCGTACCATCACGTTTCCGACTTTGATAAAGGCCGGATTGTAGCCTGTCGCCATTGCGATTTATCGTATCGCGACATTGCTGCTCGCATTGGTCGCGATCCAATGAATGTTAGCAGAATATGGAATCGGTGGGTTCAGGAGTGTAATATGGAACGCCATGCTGGGTCCTCACGGCCTCGTATCACTAGCAGTCGAGATGATAGGCATCTTATCCGCATGGCTGTAACGGATCGTGCAGCCACGTCTCGATCCCTGAGTCAACAGACGGGGACGTTTGCAAGACGACAACCATCTGCACGAACAGTTCGACGACGTTTGCAGCAGCATGGACTATCAGCTCGGAGACCATGGCTGTGGTTACCCTTGAAGCTGCATCACAGGCAGGAGAGCCTGCGATGGTGTACTCGACGACGAACCTGGGTGCACGAATGGCAAAACGTCATTTTTTCGGATGAATAATGGTTCTGTTTACAGCATCATAATGTTCGCATCCGTGTTTGGCGACATGGCGGAGAACGCACATTGGAAGCGTGTATTCGTCATCGCCATACTGGCGTATCACCCGGCGTGATGGTGCTTACACGTCTCGGTCACCTCTTGTTCGCACTGACGGCACTTTGAACAGTGGACGTTACATTTCAGATGTATTACGACACGTGGCTCTACCCTTCATTAGATCCCTGTGAAACTCTACATTTCAGCAGGATAATGAACGGCCACATGTTACAGGTTCTGTAAGGGGCCTCTCTGGATATAGAAAATGTTCGACTGCTGCCCTGGCCAGCACATTCTCCAGATCTCTCACCAATTGAAAACGTCTGGTCAATGATGGCCGAGCAACTGGCTCGTCACAATACGCAAGTCACTACTCTTGATGAACTGTGGTATCGTGTTGCATTTCATCTTGGTGTAGCAATTTTAATGGCCAGTAATGTAATTTAGACGGTATGAAAACAGAAGGGGCGCTTGCTCCCTCCTGAAATCTGGATCACTGACTCCCTATTCATAATGGAGTTCTCAGCCTTCTCTAGCAATGACTGTCTGTGGTGCTACTACATTCCTAGGTTTAGCAGTGCCGATTGGAAAGGGGAATACTGTGGCTTAAGCAAGTACTGCATAATTTGGGTTCGTTTGGTCGTCAGAACGCACACGGTACAACATAAGGGTTTCCTTGGCGCGACGCCTGTTTCCGCGCGCTTTAATTATGCTGACGACGGGCGGGAACTGACCGAGAGAATAGGCAGAGATTCTCTCTTAATAGTTGTCAGGTGCATTTTCTTCTCTTGTTTTGGCAAATATTTGCAATTTTGTTTTTGCCTTGCGCAGGTGGAGTCAGCAAATTTTTGGAAACTTTTGGTAAGTTATATGGGACCAAACTGCTGAGGTCATCAGTCCCTTGGCATACACACTACTTAACCTAACTTAAACTAACTTACGCTAAGGACAACACGCACACCCTTGACCAAGGGAGGACTCGAACCTCCAACGGGGGGAGTTCCGCGAACCGTGGTCAGGCGCCCCCGACCGCATGGCTACCCGGAGCGGCTGGAGTCTGCACAAACAATTCGTGCTCTGAATTCAGTCTTCCCAGATTGTTTCACCGCGGAATATCGTAAGACGGCCCCTCCTTTCAATCGTCGTACGAACGTCGAAATCGCAGATACTGAGATGACCGATAGCGGAGTAGAACACAACTACAATCGCTTAGTAGTGGAAGGGCGTTACGACCAGATGGGATACTTATAAGATTCAATCAAAGATTATGCGAAAGAACTCGCACCGCGCCTAGCAATAATTTATTGTAGATCGCTTGAGCAACAAAGGGTACCTAGCGCCTGGAAGAAACTGCACGTCATTCCCGTTTTGAAGTAGCGCCGTAGGTCGGATGCACACAATTGTAGAGCTACATCGTTGGCGTCAATGTGTTGTAGATTTATGGAACACGTTATTTGCTAAAGAATTATGATGTTCATGGAGAAGGAACATCTCCTCAATGAAAATCAACATGAACAGAGATCTTGCGAGTCTCGGGTTGATGCCGCGTTCCTAAACTTCAGGAAGGCACTTGACATCGTCCCCGCACTGCCGTTAAGCGATAAAAAATACGAGCTTATCGAGTATTGGAGCAGATTTGCGACCGGATTCAAGACTTCCTTGAACACAGAACTCAACACGTCGCTCTTAACGGAACAAATTCGACAGATGTGAAGGTAATTTCTGGTGTACCACAAGGAAGTGTGATAGGAACGTTACTGTTTACAGCATATATAAATGATCTAGTAGAAAGCATCGGATGCTCTCTAAAGCTGTTTGCAGAAGGTGCAAAGGGTGCGGTTGTCTATAGCAAAATAGAAAGATAGCAACGATTTGCAGAATGACCTCCAGAGAATTGATGAATGATGCATGCTCTGGCAGTTGACTCTGGACGTAAATAAATCTAACATATACATAGGAAAAGAAATCCACTACTGTACAGTCACACTATTTATGGCAAACCGCTGGAAACAGTATCTAGGAACAGCTATCCAGAGCGACCATAAGTGGAATGACCACGTAAAACAAATTCTGGGAAAAGCAGATGCCAGACTCACATTGGTAGGAAGATTCTTAAGGAAATGTAACTCATCCACGAAGGAGTGGCTTATAAGGCTCTCGTTCGACCGAATATAGAGTGTTGCTCATCTATCTGGGATCGCTAATAGGTAGGCCTGATAGAAGGGATAAGATCCAATGAAGAGCGTCACGTTTCGGAACGAGATCGATTAGTAGGCACGAGAGCGTTGCGGAATGCTCAACAAACTCCATTGGCATACGTTACAAGAGAGGGATTATGCATCACAGATTGACTATTCAAATATCATGAAAGCACCTTCCGGGAAGACTCTGAAAACATATTACTTTCGTTCACATACGTCTTGAGTAATGACCATTAGGGAAAATTCGAGAAATTAGAGCCAATACAGAGGCTTACTGACAATCAGTCTTCCCAAGCGCTATTCGCGAGTGGAACAGACTTGCAGGGCTCAGTTAGTGGTGCAAAAAATATCCTCTGCCACCCACCATTAGGTTGCGGAGTATGACGTAGATGCAGATGTCTTTCATGCAACGTCCAGTGTAAATAGAAATCGCCGGTTTGTTTCCCATTGCAGACAAAATTATTTTTAAATCGGCATTTCAAGTGCCCAGTCGACAGAGCGCTCCCAAACTAGTCTAGTCCGATATTCGTTTTTACGATGTGTATTAAGAGGGACAGTAAAACACAATAAACGGCAATCCAGCAGCGACTCAGAAGCGCTGCATGCTTGGCGTTCGCAGTCAGCGCCGGACAGTGCAGTGCCGGCGCTGTTGAGGTACCGGTTATTCTTCGAGTTTTGCTGTCGCTGTTAATACATGTCGAAATAACGAATGTGGGACTAGTCATTTGGGAGCTCTGACGAATGGGCACACGAAATTCCGATTTAAAAATAATTTTGTTTCCAGCGGGAAACAAACCGTCGCTTTCCGTCGATACTAGGCATCACATGAAAGTCTTGATGAGTTCTATTTGTTTGTAGTGACTCCAGCCACACAGCGGAAAAAACAAATTGCAAATATTTGCTGAAACACCAGAGGAAATGCGCCTGACGACTTTTAGGAGAGATACCCAGTATACAGGGGAGAAGAAAAAAGGCGGCACTTGGAGGCCGTTATGCGATTCCTCCTCCAGATTCAAGACAAAAGTTCATCTAGCAAAATCAGATCATTACTCTTCCGGCCGTTCTTGCTCACTGAGTAGACTGCTGGGAGATGCGACCCACATATATCACGGAGCTGTTTCAAATCCGCGTCAAGTTCTTTTTCTTTATTTTTTTGGATATTCATTCTATAGTTATCGTCGTTTATGAGCAGGAGATCAGTTTCTCACATGACAATAGCCTATCAGACGACACTGGGAACCATTAAACTGCATGCGTGTGTCTGCTAACTGCGCAGTGCACAACCATAACTGTCAAGTTCTTGAAGGCGGCTTCCCGATGGAGTACACAAAGGATGAATATGTCGACATGCTTTTGGTACCAGGTGCGTCCGGTAACCACGCTGCTGCTGCTCGTGCGTACTCTCAAAGGCGCCATCGCGATAAGAACATTTTTCATCGTCTGGAGCAAAGCCTGGGGGAAACCGGTAATCTTCGTCCACAAGTGATGGACAGAGGTCGTCCAGGGACTAGACGTACTCCACAAACAGGGGACGCGATTCTTGAAACCGTTCACCAATCATCTTGACGAGGTACCCATAATATTACAAGGCGGTTCCAGATATCTCAAAGACTGGTTGTTGATGTGTTGGACAGTGAAGAACTGCATCTATATCATTATACGCTACCCAGCACCAGCAGTCAGAGGATTGCATTCGACGAGTACAGTTTCGTGAATGGCTTTTGCATCAAATGGAAGACAGCGAACATTATATAATAACGTGATATGGACTGAAGGTATTTTCAACCTCCGCAACAGCCATTATTGGTCGGAACACAACCTGCATGTTACCCGTGAACGTGGCTTTCAGGCTTAAGCCTGTGGGCTGGAATCGCGGGAAGAGTGCTTTTGGGTCCTTACCTACTGCCGGACAAGTTGAATATGCCCCTCCATTCTACGTTTCTTTGCAGTAGTGCACCGGCACACTTTCGAATGAATGTATCTATTTAAATGAAGCGTTTCCAGTGAAATGAATTTTCGTGGAGACCCAGTGTTCCGGCCTCCACGCTCCCCGGATCTTAACCCTCTTGATATTTGCTTGTGAGATACTTACAGGACCAAGTTTTTAGTACTCCATCTACATCTACATCTACATCCATACTCCGCAAGCTACCTGACGGTGTGTGGCGGAGGGTACCATCAGTACCTCTATCGGTTCTCCCTTCTATTCCAGTCTCGTATTGTTCGTGGAAAGAAGGATTGTCGGTATGCCTCTGTGTGGGCTCTAATCTCTCTGATTTTATCCTCATGGTCTCTTCGCGAGATATACGTAGGAGGGAGCAATATACTGCTTGACTCTTCGGTGAAGGGTATGTTCTCGAAACTTTGACAAAAGCCCGTACCGAGCTACTGAGCGTCTCTCAGTCTTCCACTGGAGTTTATCTATCATCTCCGTAACGCTTTCGCGATTACTAAATGATCCTGTGACGAAGCGCGCTGCTCTCCGTTGGATCTTCTCTATGTCTTGTATCAACCCTATCTGGTACGGATCCCACACTGCTGAGCAGTATTCAAGCAGTGGGCGAACAAGCGTACTGTAACCTACTTCCTTTGTTTTCGGATTGCATTTCCTTAGGATTCTTCCAATGAATCTCAGTCTGGCATCTGCTTTACCGACAATTAACATTATATGATCATTCCATTTTAAATCACTCCTAATGCGTACTCCCAGATAATTTATGGTATTAACTGCTTCCAGTTGCTGACCTGCTATTTTGTAGCTAAAAGATAAAGGATCTATCTTTCTGTGTATTCGCAGCACATTACACTTGTCTACATTGAGATTCAGTTGCCATTCCCTGCACCATGCGTCAATTCGCTGCAGATCCTCCTGCATTTCAGTACAATTTTCCATTGTTACAACCTCTCGATACACCACAGCATCATCTGCAAAAAGCCTCAGTGAACTTCCGATGTCATCCACCAGGTCATTTATGTATATTGTGAATAGCAACGGTCCTATGACACTCCCCTGCGGCACACCTGAAATTACTCTTACTTCGGAAGACTTCTCTCCATTGAGAATAACATGCTGCGTCCTGTTATCTAGGAACTCCTCAATCCAATCACACAATTGGTCTGATAGTCCATATGCTCTTACTTTGTTCATTAAACGACTGTGGGGAACTGTATCGAACGCCTTGCGGAAGTCAAGAAACACGGCATCTACCTGTGAACCCGTGTCTATGGCCCTCTGAGTCTCGTGGACGAATAGCGCGAGCTGGGTTTCACATGACCGTCTTTTTCGAAACCCATGCTGATTCCTACAGAGTAGATTTCTAGTCTCCAGAAAAGTCATTATACTCGAACACATGGATGTACACGGCCTAATAGCTCACGTGCATGCCGTTACGATAATAAGGGATGCAAGTGTGCTGCGTAGGGGCCAGATAAGTATGATGCAGCAAGTAGAGATGTATTTGCAACTGCGAGGTGGTCGCTTTGAACATCTTCTCGTAAGTGAACGTGGCTCCTACGTGTGTGTACCGGCTGTGTGAAGATGCGTCTGGACGTGAAACATACAGAATGGAATTGCTGTGTGTAGCATAATGTGCCATCTAGTGCAATCCACCTATTGTGTTTCTCGTCTCTCATTGGATACAGACGATGTTACTTATCCACTATTACTTTCTGCTGGCTTTATTTATGTCATGAATGAAACGAAGTGGTCATCCACGTCTGTAAGTTAGTGTTATCTCTTAATGTTTAAATAAGGTAACAGTAACAGAAATAAATAGATAAGATACCGCATTGTGGAGGTGTAAACTGGATGCAATTTGACACTTTAACTAAAAAAAAGAACAGAGTAGCGGTAACTCGAGCGTCGGGGGATCTGCATATCACTCTGCGCGGCATTACTTCTCACTGAGCCAAGGGGACAGTCTGGCACAGCACACAGTTCATGCCACCTGTTCCTGGGCACGCTGCACGCAGTTACAGCGTTACCAGATCTTTCTTTTGTATTGAACCTATTGGCGGGACTAGGTTTTGCTAGGTAAACTACTGTCTCGGATTGAGATGAGGAATCGTATGCCGACTGCCATGTACGGCCCTTTTTTCTTCATTCTGTATATACAGGGTGTTTCAAAAATGACCGGTATATTTGAAACGGCAATAAAAAGTAAACGAGCAGCGATAGAAATACACCGTTTGTTGCAATATGCTTGGGACAACAGTACATTTTCAGGCAGACAAACTTTCGAAATTACAGTAGTTACAATTTTCAACAACAGATGGCGCTGCGGTCTGGGAAACTCTATAGTACGATATTTTCCACATATCCACCATGCGTAGCAATAATATGGCGTAGTCTCTGAATGAAATTACCCGAAACCTTTGACAACGTGTCTGGCGGAATGGCTTCACATGCAGATGAGATGTACTGCTTCAGCTGTTCAATTGTTTCTGGATTCTGGCGGTACACCTGGTCTTTCAAGTGTCCCCACAGAAAGAAGTCACAGGGGTTCATGTCTGGCGAATAGGGAGGCCAATCCACGCCGCCGCCTGTATGTTTCGGATAGCCCAAAGCAATCACACGATCATCGAAATATTCATTCAGGAAATTAAAGACGTCGGCCGTGCGATGTGGCCGGGCACCATCTTGCATAAACCACGAGGTGTTCGCAGTGTCGTCTAAGGCAGTTTGTACCGCCACAAATTCACGAAGAATGTCCAGATAGCGTGATGCGGTAATCGTTTCGGATCTGAAAAATGGGCCAATGATTCCTTTGGAAGAAATGGCGGCCCAGACCAGTACTTTTTGAGGATGCAGGGACGATGGAACTGCAACATGGGGCTTTTCGGTTCCCCATATGCGCCAGTTCTGTTTATTGACGAAGCCGTCCAGGTAAAAATAAGCTTCGTCAGTAAACCAAATGCTGCCCACATGCATATCGCCGTCATCAATCCTGTGCACTATATCGTTAGCGAATGTCTCTCTTGCAGCAATGGTAGCGGCGCTGAGGGGTTGCCGCGTTTGAATTTTATATGGATAGAGGTGTAAACTCTGGCGCATGAGACGGTACGTGGACGTTGGCGTCATTTGGACCGCAGCTGCAAGACGGCGAACGGAAACCCGAGGCCGCTGTTGGATCACCTGCTGCACTAGCTGCGCGTTGCCCTCTGTGGTTGCCGTACGCGGTCGCCCTACCTTTCCAGCACGTTCATCCGTCACGTTCCCAGTCCGTTGAAATTTTTCAAACAGATCCTTTATTGTATCGCTTTTCGTTCCTTTGGTTACATTAAACCTCCGTTGAAAACTTCGTCTTGTTGCAACAACACTGTGTTCTAGGCGGTGGAATTCCAACACCAGAAAAATCCTCTGTTCTAAGGAATAAACCATGTTGTCTACAGCACACTTGCACGTTGTGAACAGCACACGCTTACAGCAGAAAGACGACGTACAGAATGGCGCACCCACAGACTGCATTGTCTTCTATATCTTTCACATCACTTGCAGCGCCATCTGTTGTTGAAAATTGTAACTACTGTAATTTCGAACGTTTGTCCGCCTGAAAATGTACTGTTGTCCCAAGCATATTGCAACAAACGGTGTATTTCTATCGCTGCTCGTTTAGTTTTTATTGCCGTTTCAAATATACCGGTCATTTTTGAAACACCCTGTATCTGTAAGCCTGACTGCTATGAAACCCTCTGTGTGGATCCCACAAGAGGGTCCGAACATCTTGCGGGAAACACGAAACTCCGTCCTCAAGTGAGGTAAATGGACAGTGGCGCTACTTCGTAGTGTGCGACAAGATGAGACTTTGGGTCCAACGAAATCGAGTTCGGATAGCTGAAGCCGTTACGACGACCGCTCGTCTAAAGCGAGAAATCAGCGTTCGAATCCGGACTGCTACAAATTTCCAACTTTCCCCATTAAATTATTTCAATGCCCACTTGCGGCTGTTATGTCGGACATGTTCGACACAACAGACACGACGCCTATAGATAGTTCATTTCCTGTTTCTGCTCTTAGAGAAGTGTTAAACAGAGATATTTTCTGCTGGATATTTTCACAAACATCCAATAGAATTACCTCCAGTATCAACACATTGTTGAAGTATGAATAAAATGTTCAGGGTGTATCACCTGTGTATTTAATGTTCTCGCTCTAGTGGTATATGATACGAAAAATCTGTTTATGTACTGCATCTGTGTATTGTATTATACACCTTGTTTTCTCATTTTAAATTTACCGCCTTCATTTATATTTTACTTCGTCAAAATTTTAGGATAAGTTAAGCACACGTGTTGCCCCTAGTAATCCCATCTTATCAATGTCTTATGTGCATTACATTTACAAAGATTTAGTGGGTATGTATATCTAGTTTACGATCTCTCATTTTTAATCACTGCTGCGTCGGAGCGCCACCTCTTGAGGTGATTCTGTATTAGGCTTCAGCACTGGCACACGACGCTGTGACGCATTATGCTTACTACCTGAGCCCCCATCTTATTCTATTACTCGCACGTGTGAACGGGAACGCGTTATACAGATCTTCGTGCCTCTCGAGTCCATCTAGAAAAGGTAATGATTTTACTATTTTATATTTCTAGTTTTTACTGAGTTTAACGAAGGCGATGTTGGCCTGATATATTCGACGATGCCCTTTGGCTACACTGACTAAAGGATTCTTCTAAGAAATACCAAATTAAGGTGTTTGCTCTTTCAATAGGTGATCTGTTTATACTTTCAATAGGTGATCTGTTTATACATGCTTATAGGTTATCCATGTCTGCACAACGCGATCGCGATTTTTAAATAGATGTATTTGTTCTCTGTTTTCTATGTAGATAACCTGAAGATGACTAAATGAGGCGAAACCCGTCGTTGAAAAATAAAAAAAACTAAAATTGCAACCAAGACTGTTTTTAGCCAATCACCTAAAAATTGCAACGCAAATATTACGGAAATGGAAAGTGCTATTGATGTATGGTTTTCACAGAATGGATTGGTAGTCAGGGGTTCTTATTGTTAACCAATAAACAGGTTGCAATAATATTTAGCAAGTGTATTTTTGTGCAAACATACACATTTTTAAATGTAAGAGTGCCTGTTGACATTAAAAAACTAAAAGTTCGGTAAATTAGAGTGTCGGTGGTGTTTGTTTCATGATTATAGTGCGAGTCGTTTACGTGATACCGTATTTTGAAAAGTTCCCGTACTGACATTTGTGCAATACCTGTTGTAGCAAACATTAAAAAACACAAGCGCATACACTTATGTGAATTCTGAAGAGTAACGAGACACTTGATCCTCACAGGTTGTTTTCAAAATGACCACCGGCTGCGGCAATACACGCTTGCAGTATGGTACGGGACGACTGCTACACACGTGCTAGCATTCTAGCGGAGATGTCCGACCAGGCTGCAGTAACACACCGTTGCATATCATCTGTGTTGTTGGTATGTCCTTCTAAACAGCGCCTTTCGGCTTTCCCCACCTAAAAACTTTTACACTGGTCATATCCGGAGAACGGGCCGGCCAAGGTACAGGTCCACTACGTCAAATCCAGCGATTTGGAAACAATTCGCGAAGACATAGTGCAGAACTTCGTGCACTAGAGGCTGGGCAGCCATCATGATGGTACCACAGCTTCCTCCCAGTATGTGTCCATGGAAGATGGCCCGTTAAGAGACTGTGATACTTGTGCGCTTCCAGTGTTCCGTCTATGAAACACGGGTCTGCGAGCTGATGATTTACTATCCCATTCGACTGGTTTACACCCCATGGACGCTGACGTTTGACTTGAAGAAGCTAACGGGGATTGTCAACAGACGAATAGTTTACCTGGCCATGATTGGTAAGTGTGGCTTTATCACTAAGCAAGATGCAGTACATGATACATCTGGGCTATCCTACCTAAATGCCCATGTACCGAAGTTAACGAGTCTCATAATCGTTTCCATGCAGCTCTTCATGGAGAAAGATGTGACAGGGATGGAACCTATGCCGATGGGAATGCGTAGGACGCTTGCCTGACTCGTGCCACTTCTTCGTGCGATTATGCAGCAGCTACCATGCCAATCAATTCCAACAGCAGCAAGAACAATAATTTTCCCTTCTTCTGTCGTCGCTTGCTTCCTTCTTTTACGTGGTTTAGGTCTTAAACCATTAGTTTCACGTAACTGTTTGAGGAAGTTGATAAATAACTGCCGAGATGATTGACCTCCACACATACACCGTTCATGAACGAAATGGACTCTTCCTGCGCTCTGCATAAACCATGAGCATGTCGTATTTTTCTGCATTGGTAAATCCCATGATACACTCACGACATACTGCTTGGACTGTCACACATTAACTGACTAGCAAGTTGCAATGCATTCAAGGAACGCACAAGCACACTGTAATCAAGCATTGTACCCAGTAATTATACGGGTTGAGTGCACAAACAAGTCTGGATGAGGACATTTTTCAAAATACTATATCTCGTAAACGACTCGCACTGGAATCCTGCGACAAACACCACAGACATTCTAATTTACCCTATTTTTAGTTTGTTAATATCAACAGGCATTGCTACATTTAATAAAGTATATGTTTGCATAGAATACACTTTCTAAAAATTATTATATTCTGTTTATTAGCTAAAGATACGAGCGTCTGAAAACTGCACATCAATAGCACTTTTCATTTCCGCAACAGTTGCAGTGCAATTTCCAGGTGACTTGCCCTGTTAAATGGATCTGCATCTGTAACCGGACAATACACACCAAACACCTATCTTTCCTGAGAGGAGACGTTCTTCATGAAGAATATGTGGGCTGTCCCGGGACCGCCGGCCGGTGTGGCCGAGCGGTTCTAGGCACTTCAGTCTGGAACCGCGCGACCGCTACGGTCGCAGGTTCGAATCCTGCCTCGGGCATGGATGTGTGTGACGTCCTTAGGTTAGTTAGGTTTAAGTAGTTTTAAGTTCTACGGGACTGATGACCTCAGCTCTTAAGTCCCATAGTGCTCAGAGCCATTTGAACCATTTGTCCCGGGACCAGTATCTGCAATTCTGGGAGTTTACATTACCTGATCGATGAAAATAGGCCTCATTTGACAAGAGAAAGGGTTCCAAGTAACCATTAGCAATTGATGTTAACGTTCAGCTACAATAATGAACTCTTTTTTGCTGGTCCTCAGATTTCAACTCTTGCTCAGCTTTCACACCCGAGATTTGGGCAACAACGAACTAATTAAAAAAGAATAGATAAGACTAACATTAAATCATGTAGTTACTTGTGTATAAGATATGCTGGAGGAACTGGTGGCTATTGGCATCTAACCATCGCTGACTCCGTGTGATGACGTTCCCAGCAACACACTGTAATTCTGCAGGCGTGATATTCTTAAGTCTTCTCGTACAGTTCCGTGTAAAATCATATATTGTGCGAGGACTGTCAGCATACACTTTGCTTTTTAGTGTGCCACAAAAATCAAAAACCACGCTGTGTTAAGTCCGGGGGCCTTGGTGTCCAGAACCCTTTACTGGTAAGTCTGTCTTCAGGGAACAGGTTTCGGTGGATGTGTGTGCGGTTGCTCCATGTTGTTGGAATACTGCATACTGCTTCTCTGCATCTGTTAAATTGATCTGCATCTGTAACCGGACAATACACGCCAAACACATATCTTCCATGGGTGGAGACGTTCTTCATGCAGAATATGTGGGCTGTCCCGGGACCAGTATCTGCAATTCTGGGAGTTTACATTACCTGATAGATGAAAACAGGCCTCATTTGACAAGAGCAGGGGTCCAAGTAACCGTTAGCAATTGATGTTCAGTTGCAATAATGAACTCCTTTTTGCTGATCCTCAGATTTCAACTCTTGTACTACACACACACGACAGGCTTTTAATTTCGTATCTTTTAGTGCACGATGTCGCGATGTACGTGAAACTTCATCCTGCTTTGACAATCTCATTATCGACTTGTGGAAACGCCTCGTAATGTCCATGCGAATTCTTCCATAGTTTCAGAAGCCCTCACTGTGTGTCGCCTGTTCCTCTGCACGTTATGAACGGTTCCTGCAGCCCTCCATTTCTTGTACGGATCTTGAACAGTACTGGTTGTGGGGAGGTTTCTACGAGGATACTACGCTTAAAACATTTCCTTACATTTCTTTGATGGACCCTGACTTTATGTAAAACAACGCAGTATCAGTTCGGCGTTCTAATGCAAACTGTTCCATTTCCTTAACAACCCAGCAATACCAACCTCTCACAACAGCTGATATATAAACACACAGTTGCTCTCAACTTTCCGATAAAATTCAACGAAGTCAACTTTCGAGACAGTGTTCTCACTTCACCAGCAATTCGACTAGAGATGATTCACCGGTACGTGAGGCGTACCGGCTTTATGTGGGTCATCCTGTACTTCCATGGAACTTCTATTTCTAATAACGGAGTTCTGTAATTTCTTGCTTTATGATGTATGAATTTGATTCAACTTCTAATGTGATGTTGTGGAGTTGGGCTATGAATAAACGTTGAATGTTGGTCGCAAGTGGCGATATTCATTTACGTGGAACTAAATATTATCCGATATTAATGCATTGATTTATTAATATTACAAAGTATTTGATTTATTAATATTACGAAGTATTTGTTTTTATTTTTGCATGCTGCGGAGATAGAGGAACATTTACAGAATATTTTAACCGGAACTGGTGTTTGATTTCGTGAAGAGCTTGACTATATTCAAGTGAGAAGAGGATTTTATTATGAAGGCAGATATTTGAGTTACTAGATGACAATGTAAGTTGAAGTTAAGCACTGTCGTCATCCCTGCGATTCTCCTACCAGCTTTTCCCTCTCGTGTTCCCATAAAAAGGGACCTGCAACAATATTTTAAAATTAACTTCTAAACCAGTGCAGAGAGCCAAATTTGTGTAGAAAAAGAGTCTAAATAATTCAAAGGTACGTTGCAAACATGGATGTATAGTAAGGGGAATTGTTATGACGTCACAAACTTGAAGCCGAGGCCCACGAGAAAGACAGACCGCGGCGCGTACGTCACGAAGGTAGGTCTGAACTCGCTCAGCTCAGCAGACAGTGCGTTTCTAAACCTGTTAACTCGCAGCTGGGCGTGTAAGTACTAACGAGAATTGCATCTTTCACTGGAATCTGCTATTATACAGTCTTACTGATTAACAGTACTACAGCAAAATTTAATCTAAGAGCAATACTCGATGTAAATGGTATAACGGCGTGTCTATAGCATTTAGTCTCTTTTGCTTGACAATACGCATTACATGCTGGAAGTGGTGTCTTATGCAACTGATAATCATTTTAGCATGACTTTATTTTATTGTACGCCAGTACAGCCATAACAGATTATAAGTAGGTCCATGAACTACCCATCATCATAGGATTAATAACAGTAAGATTTCATAATAGCGGATTCCAGTAGAAGATTCAGTTTTCGTTTGTACGGATACGCCTAGTTACGAGTTAACAGGTGGAGAAACGTAGTCTGTCTGCTGATTCGAGCGAGCGAGCGATCGCAGGACTACCTTCGTGACGTACGCGCCGTGGCCTGTCTTTCTCGTGGGCCTCGCTAGAAGCCGACGTCCGCCATGTTAGTTACCCCAAACCATAACTTCTGGTGTAAGAGTTTTGATCAAATGGTGAGCTTGCGTTGTTTACAGGTGTATTAATCGTTTTGATTATAGTGTAAAGTGTAAATGAATCACATTTCATTCATAAGTGTACTCGTTCAAGAAATATATTTTCTATAGATTAATTTTAGTTGCGCTGTTTGCTTCTACTGTAGTGGTTTCCTCTCAGTCCAGCTGCAAAAGTTCCTAGGTGAGAGCTGTGAGAAGGAAATACTGAAAATCCAGTAAAGATAGCAAAGTATGTTATCAGTATTTTTTTGGAAAAGAAAAAAAAGTATATCAATTTCGTCAAACTGTATTAAGGAAGTACTGACTTACCAAAGTAGCCATGTAACAACACACACTTCTTTTCTTAGTTATTCGAAACGTATAGCAAAATGAAAATTTCACTATCGAGGCAAAAATGTGTCGTGTTACTGGATCACATATGCATTTAAGACGAGAAAAATATCTGAAAATGTCTTCTTGACACTGCCTTAGTCACGAAGGCACTATGAAATTTACTGTTTAAAGCAACCGTTGTGTGAAGATGGAAACTAAGAACAAGAAGCAATCGGAAACAGTAGTCTGCTAGTGTTTTGAAGCATTTAAGATGGTGGCCCAGCTTCAAAGCAACGAACAGCGAAGTCCCTGGTGACATCTCCCGATATTAAACCTCCATGGTTACAAAACACGGTCAATCTACAACCCGAAAATAAATTCGGTGATTAAATAAACTTAACACCACAGCACTCGGCATTAACAGCATTTCACTTACTATTGCGTCTGTGAACAGAGATCCACAGACTATATCTATGTGAGCTTGTAATAAATGGGGTGAAGGGGTGGTGGGGGAGGGGGGGAAGGGGAGCGAGGGAAGGGGACCCTGTTCATTCAGCCGTTTCCGCTTGCGGTCAGGAAAATAAATGTTCCTGTTCTTTCATCCCTAGCGAAGGGCGTTTCTCTTTCTGAGGTGCAGCAGGAATAAAAAGGATAGACTGAGTATCGTCCTACGGTCATTAGGAACGGAGTGCTAGATCTAATGGACAAAAATGAGCCAAGACTTCCTCCGCTACCTTTTCTAAGATACCATACCGAAGTCAGGCTCACGTTATTTACAGAAACTGCAGAGAAGCGAAGCCAAGGTACCAGAGGATAAACATTTAACGTCTGCTCTCTCAAATACTTTTGTCTTTTACGAACCTAAATACTCCGTAAGACATTGTTCAGTCCATGGAGGAGGTTACCTTGAGCCACCGATAGTCTCTCCATACCTGTTAAACTCGTAAATGGAATCAAGGGAAAATGGCTGACTACGTGCCCCCAACCTCCCGAATTTTATCTTTACGATCTTTCAGACCATCGTTGAGGATCATATCAGAGTAAAGTTCCACGAAATGTTCCGAGAGTAAGCCGTGACTGAACCCTCTGTCATTGTATAAATAGTCCCATTGATCCACCTTATCAAACATATTGCGATCATACATCATCAATTTCTATATGATTCGACTACAGATCCTACGACACCTTAGATGTTGTCTAAGAATTATTCTATGGAAGTATTCAGGCTTCTAACTGCTAAAAGTTTGAGAATTACTGTGATTTTAGTAAACTAAACATAAGAGAAAGAGAGACCTCATTATCTGCCTAGCAATCAAAATCGAACAAGAGACTAGTAAAATTCAATAAATAGTATAAGTAGTACATGTGCATTATTTTACAACTAGATATTTCTCACCTTTTTCTACGTGTTGATTTCACAAGTTTTCGGGCTTACAATTACAATATGTAGCTTGTCAGAAACTCAATATTCGTCGCTTTTAGACCATTCTGGGTTATAGATTTACACAATGATTCATACCTGTACCACAGGCGGAATGAACCGAGGTCTGGGTGATTAATGTGCAACATGGAAATTTGATACATTTATTATCAACAACACATATACTGAAACAAGACGACGGTTCAATCCCGCGTCCGGCCATCCTGGTTTAGGTTTTCTTTGATTTCCCTAAATCGCTCCAGGCAATTGCCGGGATGGTTCCTTTGAAAGGGCACGGCCGACTTCCTTCCCCATCCTTTCCTAATCCGATGAGACCGATGACATCGCTGTCTGGTCTCTTCCCCAAACAACCCAACCCCCCCCCCCCCCCTGAAACAAGAACTGATTCTTTTAAAGTGAAGAGCATATGCTCACATTCCAAAACAAGTTTAACCAGTAAACTGCACATCTCGTGAAGGTATGATTTGTTGTTGTTGTGGTGTTCAGTCCTGAGACTGGTTTGATGCAGCTCTCCATGCTAATCTATCCTGTGCAAGCTCCTTCATCTCCCAGTACCTACTGCAACCTACATCCTTCTGAATCTGCTTAGTGCATTCATCTCTTGGTCTCCCTCTACAATTTTTACCTTCCACACTGCCCTCCAATGCTAAATTTGTGATCCCTTGATGCCTTAGGACATGTCCTACCAACCGATCCCTTCTTCTAGTCAAGTTGTGCCGCAAACTTCTCTTCTCCCCAATCCTATTCAATACTTCCTCATTAGTTACGTGATCTACCCACCTAATCTTCAACATTCTTCTTCAGCACCACATTTCCAAAGCTTCTATTCTCTTCTTGTCCAAACTATTTATTGTCCATGTTCCACTTCCATACATGGCTACACTCCATACAAATACTTTCAGAAACGACTTCCTGACACTTAAATCTATACTCGATGTTAACAAATTTCTCTTCTTCAGAAACGCTTTCCTTGCCATTGCCAGTCTACATTTTATATCCTCTCTACTTCGACCATCATCAGCTATTTTACTCCCCAAATAGAAAAACTCCTTTACTACTTAAAGTGTCTCATTTCCTAATCTAATTCCCTCAGCATCACCCGACTTAATTCGACTACATTCCATTATCCTCGTTTTGCTTTTGTCGATGTTCATCTTACATCCTCCTTTCAAGACACTGTCCATTCCGTTCAACTGCTCTTCCAAGTCCTTTGCTGTCTCTGACAGAATTACAATGTCATCGGCGAACCTTAAAGTTGTTATTTCTTCTCCATGGATTTTAATACCTACTCCGAATTTTTCTTTTGTTTCTTTTACTGCTTGCTCAATATACAGATTGAACAACATCGGGGAGAGGCTACAACACTGTCTCACTCCCTTCCCAACCACTGCTTCCCTTTCATGTCCCTCGACTCTTATAACAGCGACCTGGTTTCTGTACAAATTGTAAATAGCCCTTCGCTCCCTGTATTTTACACCTGCTACCTTCAGAATTTGAAAGAGAAGTATTCCAGTCAACATTGTCAAAAGCTTTCTCTAAGTCTACAAATGCTAGAAACGTAGGTTTGCCTTTTCTTAATCTAGCTTCTAAAATAAGTCGTAGGGTCAGTATTGCCTCACGTGTTCCCATATTTATACGGAATCCAAACTGATATTCCCCGAGGTCGGCTTCTACCAGTTTTTCCATTCGTCTGTAAAGAATTCGCGTTAGTATTTTGCAGCTGTGACTTATTAAACTGATAGTTCGGTAATTTTCACATCTGTCAGCACCTGCTTTCTTTGGGATTGGATTTATAAAAATGAAAACCATGATAAAGATTTATTTCGTTAAGAGATAATTCTAGGCAAACTGAAACGAAAAGATTTAGGCCTACTGCAACGGCAGTGTTGATACTGAATTTAAATGTGGCCACATATGAGCTTAAATCTCTGCTACAATCCAGATACTCAGGTTGTTAAGAATGAACGGAAATATGAAACAGTAGCCTGAATTTAAATTGAAAAAAAAAATCAACTGAATGATTACAGTTGAAACGAACACTATATATACAAAATAATAACTGAACTGAAACGGTGCTAAAATACCTTAAAGCAGCAATTAAGTTTGACAGTTACAATGCATAACTGTTTCAGAAATAAATTCCGGCAACCAGACTGTTTATCCTGTCGGTCGAGCGTACATCTGGCTAGCCGTTAGAGTGGCACGAAATACTACTAACTGAAATGCATCATAGGCCACACGGTTAACTTTACAACTAGCTTGGCTACATAACGGTGTACACAATACAAGAGCTCGGGTAATCTCGGAAGAAATCTGAGTTAGTGCTCGCCAGTAACCGTTAAACTCTACCGTACCAATCTCGGCTGGAAAGGTCACAACGATTAGCAATAACCAATAAGAGAAGACAGCTGATCTTAGATTAGAAAAGGCACAGTTCGTTTAACTTCTCTCTACTCAACTCACACTGGGCGGTTAAGATTTAAGGTTTGACAACTGAAGAACCAACGCCTAATTTATTACACAAGCGTTTTAATGTCACTGAACATTAGCTCACTAATGCAAATAAATGACATGTTAGTCATGGCCACTTCCACGAATACAAAATACAAGTGCCAACGACTACTAATTACACGAACAGCGCAAGGATTAATCGGAGGCGCCACCTGTGAGTCCAATAACAGAATCATTTAAAATAACGGTCGGATCACTCACACTTCTCAGACACCGTTTCTGCATTTACTAAGTGGAAGGATAGCACTGAAGTATAACTTACAAGAGATCTGTCCAATCCCACATGTCGAAACCAGCCCTGAAATTTTTTGTACAGGAAGAATACACCGAAAGAGACAAAATGTCAAAATTTTAGCTGCTAAGAGACTTTGCAAATATTTAAAAGAACGTTTAAATTTGCCAAATCATTAAAGAGATGGCACGGCACAACGCGATCATAATTTGTAAAGCGAATGTCACTTTCCGTTGAAAGTCTGTCTGACTCAATTGTTCAGTTATCATTCGCTCAAATCTGCAGACCATTTAATATCCGTAATAATTGGTAGTTACCTTTGCGGTATCGTTAACAATAGAGATTAAACTGAATTAATTTTCTTTGTGATTTCTTGGTATATGCTTGCTAATAGCATCTGTCTTTACGAAGGCTTCAGAGTTTCGCAGTAGTGTGGGATCCACTTAATGTTTTCAACCATGCAAAGACGAAAATATGAAGAACGTGGCATGCAGTCGAAATTACTTAAATCTCCTGAAGACCTACATATGTTTTATTTACTAGTTAATTTCTTGGACATTCATTCCAGCGATATCGACATATCGTTAGAAATTGTGGAAACATCAGGAGAAACAAGAAATAACACGGGCGATTCGACGAGGTGCGATTCCAACGATGGTTGTTATGCTAATTAAAATCCACAACAAAAATAGAGAACGTTACATGCCCAAAGATAATATGTACACCACTAGCCTTCAGTGAAATGAAAGGCTGTAAAGTTTTTGGTTAAACGAAAGAGGTAGAAAACGCTTAAATTTAAACAGTGTGCAAAGCTGACTTCATTTCGTAAAATCTGAACATGAGTTGTATAAATTGAAGAAAGGTTTACGTGAAGTTCGAAATATACAATAAAATGAAACTCACAAAAGCGTGGAAGAAAAACTATTCGGAAGGCTTAGAACTGCTCGTGAGAGTCAGAGCACCGTTACTGAGGGAGATATACGACACTGGGCACAGATTTCTTCTGAACAGAAATAACTGTGTTGAAAAAAAAATGTCTGTACAGAAAATAAGGTCTGTTTCCCCACATACTGTAAGTACAAATGAAATTAATTTGACAGTGTCGAAACTGACGCTGTGGTTGTTCGTTGTCAGCTCATATTAATCTGCATTATTCGTCATAATATCTTCTATTCTTGAAGAGAGGGGTTTCTGGAGCATGCCAATAATGTGCTGTGTTTTATTTGCAACATGGCGGGGAGCCCCGGATGACTGCATGGTTGGACATTTTTAAGACAGCATGAAATAACTTCAATGCTGCTAGAAAAATTGTTTAAATTAAACACAACGAAACAAGGAAGATACTGAAAGAAGATTAGTACAGGTAAAGAGGGAATTCCTGACCAGGAGAAGTCTGATAGTACGAAAATTCTGCCTTCATCCGAGGGAGAAATTTCTGACAATGAACATATGGGGCACAGCATTCTACTGGACTGTGGGAAAAATGGAACAGAAGATAATCGTAGCGTATAGAAGGATGCTGAAAATTAGGTGGACGTGTAAGGAATGAAAAGTTCTTTGCACAATCGGCGAAGAAAGGAACGTATGGAAAACTCTGACAAGAAGAGGGGATAGGAAGACAGGACATATGTTAAGATATAAGGGTATAATGTATATGGAACTCGAAGCTGCAGAGGCTAATAACTGTAGGGGAAGGCAGAGATTCAAATAAATCCAGCAAATAACTGAGGACGTAATGTGATACATTGAGGTGAAGAGATGTGTCCGTGTCGGACCGCATAAAACCAGTCAGAAGAATGATGACTGCCTGAATGACCTACATTTAATTACCATGTACTGCTATGAAGAACCGGCCGAAGGTCAAACTGTATTGACGCGTCTAAAAATAGCATAATCCTGTGAAACGGTGGTTCTCCTGATAGTACACGAGAACGTTAGCAATGCCAACAAATACTGGATGGATTCCTGTGCTCCAGACATGAAACCAGTGAATGATGCTGCGATAGTCATCAGAAGCATAATCCGTTTCCATTTCGCTACACACGCCGTGAACTGGTCAGCTGCACTGCACACCCTGTCTCGTAAATTCGGTGTCACACACCGTGAAAACGTCTTCTCTACTGTAATAGTACTGTATCAAAAGCCGTTATTTTGAGGTTTTATTAGGCAACCTGTTTCGACGTTCCAATCACGTCATCTGCAGAGCAATGCAATAAAGTTACAAGACAGCAAACAAGTTACAAGGCAACAAATAAACACATTATAGGGTGTCACACATAGTATTACAAAAACGTAAGAAATGATACATGTTACTGTATGTAAGTAACATGCTCAGGTTATAATGAAAGATATACAACGAACGTACAACACGTTACGCAACCATGACACAAGCACATCAGTCAATTAGAAATAACAGTAGAACTGTAGTGTGAATGTAATGCAAACATAAGACCTATAATTCATTACCTACAAATATGTGACGGTGTAAGCGACAAGGACAGACTTTTTATACATAAAATAGCATCAGCTATATACGGTAAAATTGTAAGGAACGATAAAATAAAATGATAGAAATAAGGTGGAAAAGTAAACACGATGGATATTAACCGACAAATGTCGTATATAAAAGCTGTCAGTACTAAATAATATGAATAATTCGTCCAAATAGCCATTAGTGCCATAAACGATCAGGATAGCCGACAAATGTCGTATATAAAAGCTGTCAGTACTAAATAATATAAATAATTCATCCAAATAGCCATTAGTGCCATAAACGATCAGGATAGAATCAGAGCAAGGAAGTGTAAAAATGTGAACTAACCCCAATTAAAAGAGAATCACATCAGTATTATTGGTGTAGATATCTTGTAACCTGTAGATGAATCCACAGGTAAGCAGTAACTCACGTATTCCATGTGACACACTAGCTTCAAAGTAATAGTGGCAACCTGAAACAGTCACCAAGATATCAATATTCATTCGTCAACGGGTGAATGTCAATCAACAGACGAACATGAGAAATGCAAACGTATAGGAAATATTTGAGTAGCAACTGTATTTATACAAAGTATACCACAAAAGTGAAGGCTAAAAATCTAATACTGTCGGTTACCAAGTCATCAAGAGAAAAAAAAGATGTGGACAAAAGACGTGAAATATCTTATGTGAAGAAGAATCAGCATACAGTAAACAACAAGGATATCGTTATTAACTGCATTGATAAATATTCTTAATAGGTGACATAAAGTAAAAATGACTTCGCTTAATAGCAAATAGCACGAGTAATAACCATATTCATTAGTCACCGGACAATAGCCTGAAAGAGAAACTATCATGAAAACTCTAAAATGAGGCAATATAAAAATGTGAAACAAATTTACGTAAAAGAACCAGTGTTGGGCCTGCTGGCACCCTGTAGAAATTAGGTAAAATTACAGTAACAATAAAGCACGGGAGAGGACGGTACTAAAGTAACCTGCAAACAGTAATTGGCTAAGAATTTTCGCAAGATTGCGATAAAGATGAACACGTAAAACATGACCTACTGGAGAACGTCAGTTAACAGATGGCATCCAGGAAAAATATATCATTCAACTGGATCGCCATGAAAGCATAATAAATTATCAGGCAGTCAACTAAAATAAAATGAAATCCTAAAGTATCGTATTTAGAGCGAAAGCAATATGCAGCAAAAGAGGGGAGCCGAACGAAAAACAGAAACCAAAGTTTCTAAAAGAGGTGAAAAACGAAATAAAAATCCATTCATTATTGTTGCGCCTCAAGACGGACCTATAAAGGTAACTAGTGTACGATTTAGTGAATAGAAGTGTAGCCCAACGGTCTAGAACCGATAAACACTGAATAAAATAGCGGACAGCTATCAGTGTCTAGCAAGTAATAAAAGAGCACTGTACCAACACTCAATTAGTCGAAATCTAAAATTATCATATGTCCTGTAACATAACAATTAAGTGAATAAGCCAGATATCTACGATAAAACACATAATGATATCAAACCGTCAATAGACTGCGAAGCTATCTCCGTTAAAATGCAACTAACATGCAAATACCAGTGTGTGAAAATAGCTGAAGAACCAAGTAGATCTAGCAGCGGAAACAAAAAACCACTGTTGCAGTGAATTATGAGAGTATAAACGAACGAAAATTAGTAACGTCCCGGCCTGAAGATGACGTGATTGGAACGTCGAAACTGGTTGCCTAATAAAACAATATCAAAATATCGGCTGTTAATACAGTATTATTACATTTCATCGGCCGGTCGCTGTCCCACGCTACTGAACCCAAGATGGAGCTACATTTATTTTCTCTTATTTAAAAAATTAAAGACCTCAGAGGTGACAAGTAACGAATGGTGACATTTTATTCCACTATTACAAGTACTCTGTTTTGGCACTGTACTATTCAGATGCCGTCGGACCGTGAAGTGGGTGGGAAGTTGGATATTATTTCATTTGAAACTGAAATCATCGACACTTCTCGTTGCTGTGCGCGCTACATATTCAGACGTGTCATCATCGACCGGTTTTATTTCGACGGCGAAGAACCTTCCATCAACTGGTACAAAGTGCCGTGAGCCATCCGCGGATTTGGATATGACGAGCGGCCTGTTTGTTGAACCGTGCTGGAAACGCACGGTGCACGTGCGTGTTGGATTCACACTTAGATGACTGCAGCTCACAAAAACGACTTCTGCTGTAATGTCTGAATTTTTCCTGCACACTTTAGGTACCGCCTTTGTGTAGAAGTGCACTGACGGCAACTGGCAGCTTTAGTTTCGATGTCCGTTGCAAAAATCCGAAAATTTACTGAAGCGCTTGAGTAATTTTGGATTTTCTTTTTTCTGCGTTTTGTGCTTTTCATCACTGCTCTGAAACATTCTAACGACCTGTATCTACTATCCAAAAGCTTCCTTACATACCCTTTCCTAGAAAAATACTGTTTAGTACATCTTAATGCAGACCAGGTAAGAAGAAAAATGTTCTCTTAGGCCAAACGTTTTGACTACACGGTTCATTATGTGACTTAACAGACTTAACATTGAGTCGATGTATTTTTTTCGTTCTACGTTTCTTTCCCCTTCTCTCAGAGAGGCCTGTAGCCTACCCCCCCCCCCTCCCCCTCCTCAGTGATATTCAGTCCGTGAATTGAGCAAGCAGTAAAGGAAACCAAGGAAAAATGTGAAGAGGTAATTAGAGTTCAGTGACACGAAAAAAACTTTGAAGTTTTTAGATGATGTTGCAATTCCGTTGGAGACAGCAAAGGACTAGACTAAGGAGATGAAAGGAATAGATAATGTCTTGAAAGGAGAACGAAAGATGTCATCAATGAGATTAAAACAAGATTAATAGAATGTAGGCGACTTAAATCGAACCATTCTGACGGAATTAGTTTAGGAAATGAGACGCTGCAAGTTTGGGAGGCGACATCCACTCCTCTCTCGAATTTAAACGGGGAACATCATTAAACTTACTAAGAAAGTCACTCACCTGTATGACAAATACGCTTGCCTGGCGACCGGAAAAGTAAGTAGCACTTTCGCTAACTGATGAGCTAAAACAGCTCATGACTCTCTGAGACACTGCACATCTGACATGCAAACTACGCATTCCACCACAAAATAACATTGTTTACAAGCAGAACTGGAACTGTCAGCCAAGCTATCACAAATGCTAAAGTCAAGTAGGCACATACATTAAGCGACAACACACACAGACAAGCTGTACCTGTCCTACGGAAAAATCTGCGTGGTCTTCATATAGGCAAAGTCAAAGTTGCAGCTAACCAAACTGCCCCAGCTGAGGCAATGTAACAGCTACGACTGAACCGAAACGAAACAGAGACATACTGGTTATTTCGGGGCATAAACGAAACATGTATGCAGACGATCTCCAGTTGGGTCTAACAGCAAAATAAATAAAATTAGAGACAGCTATCAAGAATTTGAATGGCGAACTGTATATGTTGTCAGAATGCACATACTCGTAGAATATACGGTTAAAGCTCAATCCGTCCGAACTTCAAGCGATCCTCGTTGGTCGTTCCAGGCTTATTAGCCCAAAATATCTGCAATTCGTATCATATTTAGTAATAAATGTAACAAATATCTACTTCTCTCCCTCAGCAAAGAGTGTACACGTAATAATACATGAAAAACTAAAGTGCACTGAGCACATAGGGGCAATGTGCGAAAAGGCACCAGCATCTACCCATGCCCTACAAAAGATAAAAGAAGCTCTTCAGTTTTGACCTGAAAAAGAAAGTGGTAAAAACTCTCATACTTCCAACAGTTGATTACAGCGAAGTTATCCTGCAAGTCCCGTCTCAGAAACGCTCATCGCACCTGGAACTGATTATCTTTGCGACGTTCAACTCTTTGATCATATTTTACCATCTTACGCCAACTATCCTGACTACGCACAGACAAACGTGGAGATTTCCATACTCCATATCTTCTCTACTGTTCTATAGTTGTAAACTATCTCTCATATCTCCCCTCGACATTAACGCTCTTGTCTGAACAACATGGCAGAAATAATCATTCCCATCAGGGCAAAATCCTTACCATCCCACTCCATCACTCAGCCACTTTCTTGAAGTCCCTTTCAGCACCAGAAACTCGAATCTCGAATGACCACCCTCATATCAGAGAACATAATAACATATCCAGTTTCAGAAGACAGTTAATAACGTATCTAGTGAAGCAACAACAATGCCTATTTTTGTCCCTGTACGCACTGGTTGCCCTGTTATATCCTTCTTTCCGACCTAATGTTCTTTGTTCAGTGTTCTTAGCTAGTGCAGTCTATCTGCATTTCCCTACATCAGAATTCGCTATGTCAGTAAGTTTCACTTTTATACAGCTATAAATAATTTTGGTTTCCGCCACTTCTATCACTATTATTATTGTTATTATTATTAGTAATAATAATAGCAATAGTGGCAACAACAGCAGCGGTACACTAGTAATAGTGGAAGTGCTGCTAGGGTTAACTTTATTAGCTCTTAGTTAGTACTGATTATTCAGATTGTTTCTACGTCATTAAAGTCTATTAATACTATATTATTACTATTTGTCACATTAACATTATTGTTGTTTCTTAGGTAACTATGATGTATGAAACTCTGGTCCTATGTACGAGAGGGTATGGAGGCCCTAATCTTATCAAATAAAATAAAATGTAGTAGATGTGTTTTGCTGTTTTGGGGGCAAACTAATTGATGATGGCCGGAGAAGAAAGTATATAAAATGCAGACTGGCTATAGAAAGAAAATCGTTTCTGAAAAACAGGAGTCTGGTAACATGTGAAACGAGTTTGAGTTAGGAAGTCTTTCAAGAAAGTGTTTGGATGGTAGCTGACTACGAAGTGCAAGACGAACTACAACAGTGCCCACAAGAAGAGAATAGGTTTTGAAGTGTGGTGCCGCAAAATAATGCTGAAGATGAGACTGAGCAACTAATGAGGTACTGAATCGAACTGGGTAAAAAAAAAAAAAAAGAAATTTGTGGCTCAGCATGACTAAAAGAAGGGTTCATTGACAGTATACATCGTCAGACATAAGGCAATAGTCAGTTTGGCAATGGAGGGTCCTGTGAGAGGTCAAAATTGTCGAGGGAGACAAAGGCTTCACTGCAGCAACTTCTAATGCAAGCAGGCAGCAGTAGTTACAGGCTGTGTAATGTCCCCACAGCAAATACCCTCTACCACGCACCAATTAATAATTTTCAATCAAACCATCCACATTCATTCACTTTGGAAAAGTTATCTCATCTGATTTTCTCGTAATATATGCGGCGACAGCTCGTCGACGCCAAAGTATTTTCTAGTGCGTTTATTCTTTGAAATAACAGAGATGCATATATGCATTCTCCATGGTTGTTAGAGTGGTAACTAGGACAACTTCGGGAGTATCTGTTGAGGGATTGATGTGTTTCTGAGAGATACATATTCTGCTTTTCTTCTCGCTAAAGCGAGACAATTAACATTTGTGCCGTTGGCGGTTTGTTTTGAAGAGAAAGAGATTGTAAAAGGAAAATAATTAAGGCGTGGAATCACCGGAGATCTGGACATGTAATGGAGATGGATTTAATACACGCTTTTCCTCCATAAATAAGGTTTGTGACCTTTTTTGTTCTGGAGTGAATGAACGAATGAGTTTTTTTTCTGAATCATTTGTTGATCACGTTGGCCCTGTAATTAGTGGGGAAGTTTCAGCTGTGTCGAAGAGAGCCTGCAATCACTGAGTCTGTGTTAAATCGTCCAAAAAGGCTTCGTACACATCTGGAATTCGCAATCTTTCGTAAAAGGAACAAATTGTCCAAACGATTGATTCTCCCGACTGACTGCAGTGTTTAACAGTAATAATAAGTGTAAAGATCTCTTACAGCAAGCCAGCCGCTGATTACCAAGACGAAGGACTCCACCAAAGATTCTATTTGGCTGATTCTTTTTATCATGTAATGAAATCTTATATTAAAACTATACATAGATAAAGGAGAGAAAGAGCGAATGAAAATAGAGATAATACTAATAGTCCTCCATTAGTCTAATTTTTCGCGTGTCTTATCACGGATCAGCCAAGAACTGGGAGGGCCTCACTTTACTGTATAGACTTATGTGTGAAGGTGAAGGGATCTTAAAGACAACAGATACACGTCTGTACAGACAAGACATTACACGGAGATAGCGGCAAGCTGCATTGATCATCTATTCTTGGATTAAAGAGACGGCAACTTATTATCCGAAAATTTAAAAATGTTAAAGCTGGCACAGGATAAACTAGTGTGGAGCTGTATTAAACCGTCTTCAGACTGAGGACCGCTGCCACCACCACCACCACCACTAAAACCATCAAAACAGCAGCAGTAGCAGTAGCAACAACAACAACAATATGCTATGAATTCTGACGTTACGGCTAATAATGGAAGCAAGGCTAAAGAAAAATCAAGACACTTTCATAGGATTTGTCGACCTGGAAAAAGCGTTCGACAATATAAAATGGTGCAAGCTGTTCGAGATTCTGAAAAAAGTAAGGGTAAGCTATAGGGAGAGACGGGTCATTTACAATATGTACAACAAACAAGAGGGAATAATAAGAATGGACGATCAAGAACGAAGTGCTCGTATTAAGAAGGGTGTAAGACAAGGCGGGCCTTTCGCCCCTACTCTTCCATCTGTACATCGAGGAAGCAATGATGGAAATAAAAGAAAGGTTCAGGAGTGGAATTAAAATACAAAGTGAAAGGATATCAATGATACGATTCGCTGATGACATTGCTATCCTGAGTGAAAGTGAAGAAGAATTAAATGATCTGCTGAACGGAATGAACAGTCTAACGAGTGCACTGTATGGTTTGAGAGTAAATCGGAGAAAGACGAAGGTAATGAGAAGTAGTAGAAATGAGAACAGCGAGAAACTTAACATCAGGATTGATGGTCACGAAGTCAATGAAGTTAAGGAATTCTGCTACCTAGGCAGTAAAATAATCAATGACGGACGGAGCAAGGAGGACATCAAAAGCAGACTCGCTATGGCAAAAAAGGCATTTCTGGCCAAGAGAAGTCTACTAATATCAAATACCGGCCTTAATTTGAGGAAGAAATTTCTGAGGATGTACGTCTGGAGTACAGCATTGTATGGTAGTGAAACATGGATTGTCGGAAAACCGGAACAGAAGAGAATCGAAGCATTTGAGATGTGGTGCTATAGACGAATGTTGAAAATTAGGTGGACTGATAAGGTAAGGAATGAGGAGGTTCTACGCAGAATCGGAGAGGAAAGGAATATGTGGAAAACACTGATAAGGAGAAGGGACAGGATGATAATACATCTGCTAAGACATGAGGGAATGACTTCCATGGTACTAGAGGGAGCTGTAGAGGGCAAAAACTGTAGAGAAAGACAATAAGCAAATAATTGAGGACGTAGGTTGCAAGTGCTACTCTGAGATGAAGAGGTTAGCACAGGAAAGGAATTCGTGGCGGGCCGCATCAAACCAGTCAGTAGACTGATGATAAAAAAAAAATGCTATAACATGGGTGGTACAGTGAATGAGAAGGTCACTGTCAAACTACAAATCCAGTGAAGAATCCTGAATTCAATCCTCTGTCTCTTCTACAGTAACTTTCTGTCACTTACTGATTCTGTCACCTTTGGCAACGGTATGTTAAAGTGAACAATGCCAAATTACACAATACTTCGGAGCCCACGTTAATTTATAAATTGTATGTCACCCTATTACTGGTTAGTAAAGTCACTTAAACGATAGGAGGAAAGCAAGTGCTAGCTAACTCCAATAGGAGCACATCTAGTAAAGCATTACGGTTTTAAAACCAGCTTTACTTGCTTCGGATCTAACAGTACTCAGTACATAACTCACTGTACAAAAACGATTGTTCCAGTGTGTTACTAAACAACTAAAACTAGGTTTATATCGCATTATGTTTCTTTGTGGCATCTTAAGTGAAGCGAAACGGTGAAACAGCTCTTTTACACATTGTTGAAAATGTAGTTTCACTATCTAAAATCATCACCAAATTTAGTGATAAGTCCACATTTCAACCAAATTCAAACGGAGAGTACGTTACACGGCGGGTGCACCTCGTAATTTTACTCAAATTATTGTTGTTGAGACGGAATTATCCTTATCTATAGACGATTTTATTTTGGTCATCAGAGTTCTGACTGGTTTAATGAGGCCCGACACTACTTCCTCTCGTGTGCTTTTCATATCTTAGAAGTATGTCCTCAGTTACTTGTGAATATATTACATGCAGCCTCTGTTTCTCCTGCAGTTTATACACTCTACAGATCCCTCGAGTACCATCGAAGTTATTCCTTGACGTCCTCACACATCCGCTATCATCCTGCCTCTTCTTCTTTTCAGTGTTTTCCTCGGCGATTTTGCTGAGAACCTTCCCATATTTTTTGTCTTATCGGTCCCTCGATACCACCACATCTCAAATGCTTCAATTTTCATCTTTTTCGATTTCCATAACATACTTCCGTAAAACGCTGTGCTGAAAACTTACATTCTTAAAAAGTTGTTTCTCAATTGAGGCAGCTGTTTTCACTAGCACACATCTTTTGCCCACGAATGCTTTCTTTTCCTGTGCTAATCTAGTTTTTATGTCCTCCTTGCTTCATACTTCAGGTGTTATTTTACTTCCAAGGTAGTAAGATTCGTCCACTTCATCTACTTAGCGGTTTTCGATTTTGATGTTAATTTTATGGTTAACCTCTTTTCTGTTATTCCTCATTACTTTCACCTTTCTTCGGTTTACCATCAATCCAGAGTGTATGTTCATTAGACTGTTCATTACATTGAGTATGTACTGTAATTCCTTGTCGCTTTCACTGAGAACAGCATTATCACCCTGAATTTTAATCTTCGATGTACAGACTGAATAGCAAATGCAAATGACTACATCCCTGTCTTGTACACTTTATAATCTGAGCACTGCGTTATTGCTCTCCCATTCTTATTTTTCCTTCTCCGTTCTTGTAGCTCTTATAAGTCAGTGAATAAATAGTTGTAGGTAAACTAAAGAATATGACAACGATCATAATATGTCGGAGAACAAATTCAGACTGGACAGGCATGAAGAACTAAATCGCCTGCGTCCATGTCAAAGAAAGTTGCACAGGTCACACCAATATCCTGGGATTTTATTTGAAGGATTTTGAGAAGTACCGAAGAGCCAAAGGTGGATGTCTGGACAGGGATTTAGATACAACGAATTTCAACTTATCTAATGTACGAAGAATTCTCCATATAAAAGACACACGGCGTAGTGTGTCCTCTGTGCGAGATGCTAGACAGAGAGGACACTCCAGCACGTCACTTGTGGTTTGGTGTTAGCACAATTCCCATTACTTGGCTCACACCGTCATTGGGTCTCCCCATTCCTGATCGTAGCTGTCTCAGAGATTTTCACGCCAGCCAGCTGTTGCTGTTTACAAGAGGAAGTGTATTGATTGCGTTCATCCATTACGGAGGCGAAGAATTTTTTCCTTGGACAATTCAGTCCTTGTTTTAGCAGGTGAGACGGTAACCTCTTTTCATGTAGGCAGCGAGCAAGCCTTTAGGCGAACCCGCCGCCACTCTTAAGTGACTCCACGTGGCGTATGGGCGCTATTTTATTCCACTGTAACAGTTTCTTTAACGGCAGCCACTCCTTTGTGTTCAGAGGATAGGTACTATTCTGGTCAGATAATATACATGTTATAATACAGTGGATGGGCGCTATTTTATTCTGCTCTAGGCGTATCTTTACCAGTAACCATTTTCCTGTGTTCAGAGGGTAGGCCCTATTGGATCAGATAATTATGGTCCTCTGAACGGAATCATTCGTCACTTGTTGGTCCTGGAAAGGTGTTTCTCGTACAGAGGCAACAATGATGTACCAAAAAATTTCGACAGCCTGATTAATAGCGTTGTGATACACCTTTGGAACTCAATAAAACAGCGATTCTGCGTTTCATGGATTCTACTGGTCCCTGGTAGCTTACCCGACGGAATGAATGGTGACACCCGAAGAGTGGGATGTCAAAGCAAAGTGGGTACCTAGCAACAAAATCACAGGAAAGTATAGTCGCTGTATGCCACACTGACGAATGAGCAACACCAGCTAGCCACGCCTTTTACAACTTCGCTACGCCACCGCAATCGATAGTGTACTTCCGGCTGAGCAAAGTAACGCTCTGTCCAGTTCGCAGTCCCAAGATCAAGACGACAGTATCGTGTTAGGTAGGCCACTAGTGTATTAAATGACTTAGACAGCATTTATGTGAATGTTATATCAGCCATTCTTCAAGCATAGAGACAGGTAAAATTGTCTGTATCAAGTGATATTAATATTCACAGACAGTTGTAAATACTCAGAACATTGTACAAAGCTACATAAATCTTCATATTTGTAATGAATTAAGGTGAACTAATATTTTACACGTTACCGTTCCACTCCGTCTCGTTCCGGAGCAAATCAAAGCACCCACCACTGTGACAGCGAGTGTATTTTCGTGCAGAACAACAGAATGTGATGCCACATATCCACGCACATGTCACGCAACTTACGTGGTTTGTGTATGCGGAGTTGGCACCCGATAATGTGGCAGGTGAGTTCCATCGTCTTGAGTTCCGCGAGTTCGGTGGCCAAGACATCAAATCTGAAAACGTGCTGTATAAATGGAAGAAAGATTTACGCAGCGTATGACATATGTACCAAAATAAAACTCGCAAAACTGTGAAAGAAAAACTGTCCGAAAGATTTAGAATGGCTCGTGAGAGTCGGAGCACTGTTACTGAGGGAGATCTACGAGACTGGGCAAAGATTTCTTGTGAAAAGGTGTAACAGTGTTAAGAAAACGGTGTCTGCACAGACAAAAAGGTCTGTTCCCTCATATATTGTCTTTATAAAGGAAATTAATTTGACAGCGGAGAAACTGACGCTGTGTTTACTCGTTTAAAACAATCTCGTTGTCAATTCAGATTAATCTGCAGTATTTGTGCTTGAAGACAGTATTTCTGGAGCATGCCAATGATGTGCTCTTTTTTATTTGCAACGTGGTGGAAAGCCCTGGATAACTGCATGAGTAATGGTGCTAGAAAAAAGGTTAAATTAAACACAATGAAACAAGGAGGGTAAAGAAAGCCGATTTGCACAGGGAAAGAGCGAATTTCTGGACAAGAGAAGCCTTTTAGTATGAAAAACTGGCCTTAATCCGTGTAGGAAATTTATGAGAATTTACATGTGGAGCACAGAATTGTATGCAGTGCGTTATGGACTGTGGGAAAAATGGAACAGAAGAGAATCGTAGCGTTTGAGGTGTGGTGCTATAGAAGGATGTTGAAAATTAGGTGGACTTGTAATGAAAGCGACGATTCTCTGAAGAATCGGCGAAGAAAAGAAAATATGGAAAACACTGACGAGAAGAGGGGATGGGATGATAGGAGACGTGTTAAGACATCAGGGAATAGCAGAAGCTGCAGAGTGTAATAACTGTAGGGGAAGGCAGAGAGTCAAACACATCCAACAGATAATTGAGGATGTAGAGTTTAAGTGTCGCTCTGAGGTGAAGAGAGGCATTCGTGTCGTACCGCATCAAACCAGACTGCCTGAATGACCTACATTTAATTACCATGTACCGCTATTAAGAACCAGGCGAAGCTCAAACTTTGTCTCCAAACCTGGCAGAAAATCCAAAGAGATTCTGGTCGCATGTGAAGTATGTTAGCGGCAAGAAACAATCAGTGCCTTCTCTGTGCGATAGCAATGGAGATACTATCGCAGACAGTGCTGCCAAAGCAGAGTTACTAAACACAGCCTTCCGAAATGCCTTCACAAAAGAAGACGAAGTTAATACGCCAGAATTCGAATCGAGAACAGCTGCCAACATGAGTAACGTAGAAGTAAGATGGTAAAACTTATTATTGACCAACTACTGCCCTCTATAACAGACATTTTCAACGATTCATTAATCACAAGTGTTTTCCCCGAGGCCTGGAAACTGGGACAAATTAAGCCACTGCCTAAAAAGGACATCGCCACAGCAGCCTCTGACTACCGCCCCATCTGCCTTCTTCCTGCACTATCAAAGGCCTTAGAATATATAGTTCATGACCAGCTCACCAACTACCTAACTACTAACAACCTACTAGACGAATACCAATCAGGTTTCCGTAAACATCGAAGCACAACATCCGCTCTGATAAAGGTGACAGATGACCTGAAACTTGCCATGGACAGACAAGAAGCGACTATTATTTGCTTCTTAGATTTCAGCAAAGCATTTGATACTGTCGACTTCGACATCTTACTAGCCAAACTTAGCGGTCTAAATTTCTCACAAAGCGCAATGCAATGGTTTCGCTCATACATGATGTCTCGTCAGCAACGCGTCCTGTCTGGGGATATAAAATCACAATGGCGGCAGGTAGTGTCAGGCGTTCCCCAAGGCTCAGTATTAGGTCCTATACTCTTCTCTCTTTATGTCAATGATGTGTCATCGGTCCTGACCTATTGCAAATACCATATGTATGCTGATGACCTTCAGTTGTATCTAAGTGCGAAACCAAGCAATCTCAAGAAAGCTATTGAAAATTTCAATACTGACCTCGATGCGCTGTCAAACTGGGCACAGGACATAGGTCTAAAACTAAACCCATCTAAAACCCAAGCGGTACTTGTTGGTCACTCTAAGCTCATTAGCCCAAAACATCGGGAATCCGTACCACCTCTTATCCTAAATGGAACAAATATTAACTTCTCGCCATCAGCAAAGAGTTTGGGAGTAATAATTGATGAAAATCTAAATTGGACAGAGCACGTAACTGCAGTGTGCAAAAAAGCATCAGCATCCCTTCATGTCCTACAAAAATATAAAAAACTCTTCCCTTTCGATCTGAAAAAGAAATTAGTACAAACGCTTATACTCCCAATCATTGACTACAGCGATATTATCCTACAAGGCCTCTCTCAGGAAAATTCCCGACGTCTAGAACTGGTCACGAATGCCTGCGTCCGATATATCTGTGACGTTCGACTTTTTGATCACATTTCACCAGCATATGCAAAATTGTCCTGGCTGCGTGCAGACAAACGCAGAGATTTCCATACACTCTGTCTCATCTACTGCCTTATAAATGTACACTGTCCCTCATATCTCTCCTCTTCCCTAACACTCATGTCGGAACAACATGACAGAAACACACGTTCCCATCATAATAAAATCCTCTCCGTTCCACTGCATCGCTCAGTCACCTTCTCCAAGTCCTTTACAGTAGCGGGAACCCGACTCTGGAATAACCTCCCTCGTTATGTTAGAGAACTTAAAAACATGACCGGCTTCAAAAAACAGTTAATGACGTATCTACTTAAGCAACAGTAATGCCTTCCTCTGTACATGAGTGCACTTCACCTCATTACTTCCCTCTCTCCCCCTCCTTAAACCTCCCTTACCCAAAACTCGCTATACTAGTAAACATCTACTTTACACACCAATATATTAATGTACATCTGAACAAACCTTCATTATTATTGCCACTCTTTCTCATGTTTGTCATTATTATTTGATTTTTTTTACTGTTATTATTATTGCTTTCACCATAATCTGTATGTATAGCACCTGATGTAAAAATACTGCCAGCATTTACTTTATTAGGTCTTAGTCATATTCATCATTATTATTTGATTTTTTGTTTTACTGTTATTATTATTGCTTTTATCATAATCTGTATGTATAGCAACTGTTGTAAAAATACTTCCGCATTTACTTTATTAGGTCTTAGTCACTACTCTTTATTCATATTGTCACTAGAGTAAGCTAATTTTCTCATTTAAACTATGTTCATGATGTAACTCTGATGTGTGAAATGCTGCATGTGTGAAACACTGGTCCGATGTAAGAGAGGGCCTGATGGCCCTAATCTGATCAGGTTAAATAAATAAATAAATAAATAAATAAAAAATAAATATCCTCGGAGTAGTGAAGCAACTTAAATCACTTAATAAAAGCTAGTCTTCTGGTCCAGACTGTATACCAATTAGGTTCCTTTCGGAGTATGCTGGTGCATTAGCTCCATACTTAACAATCATATACAACCGTTCGCTCGACGAAAGATCCTTACCCAAAGACTGGAAAGTTGCACAGGTCACAACAATATTCAAGAAAGGTATTGGAGTAATCCACTAAATTACAGGCGCATGTCGTTAACGTCGATATGAAGCAGGATTTTAGAAGATATGTTGTGTTCGAACATTTTGAATTACCTCGAAGAAAATGGTCTATTGACACACAGTCAAATGGGTTTAAAAAAATCGGTCCTCTGAAACACAATTACCTCTTTATCCACATGAAGTGTTTAGTGCTACTGATAAAGGATTTCAGATCGATTCCGTATTTCTGGATTTCCGGAAGGCTTTTGACACTGTACCACACAAGCGGCTTGTAGTGAAATATGGAATATGTCTCAGTTATGTCACTGGATTTGTGATTTCCTGTCAGAGGGGTCACAGTTCGTAGTAACTGACAGAAAGGCATCGAGTAAAACTGAAGTGATTTCTGGTGTTCCCCAAGGTAGTGTTATAGGCTGTTCCTTATCTATATAAACGATTTGGGAGACAATCTGAGCAGCCGTCTTCGGTTGTTTGCAGATGACGCTGTCGTTTATCGACTAATATGGTCATCAGAAGATAAAAAAAACTACAAAACGATTTAGAAGAAATATCGGAATGCTGCGAAAAGTGGCAGTTGACCCTAAATAACGAAGAGTATGAGGTCATTCACATGGGTGCTAAAAGGAACTCGTTAAACTTCGGTCACACGATAAATCAGTCTAATCTAAAATCCGTAAATTCAGCTAAATACCTAGGTATTACAATTACGAACAACTTAAATTGGAAGGAACACACAGAAAATGTTATGGGGAAGGCTAACCAAAGACTGCGTTTTATTGGCAGGGCACTTAGAAAATGTAACAGATCTACTAAGGAGACTGCCTACTCTACGCTTGTCCGTCCTGTTTTAGAATACTGCTGCGCGACGTGGGATCCTTACCAGACAGGACTGACGGAGTACCTCGAAAACGTTCAAAGAAAAGCAGCACGTTTTGTATTATCGCGAAATATGGGAGAGAATGTCACAAAAATGATACAGGATTTGGGCTGGAAATCATTAAAAGAAAGGCGTTTTTCGTTGCGACGGGATCTTCTCACGAAATTCCAATCACCAACTTTCTCCTCCGAATGCAGAAATATTTTGTTGACACAGACCTACATAGGGAGAAGCGATCACCACGATAAAGTATGGGAAATCAGAGCGCGTACGCAAAGATATAGGTGTTCGTTCTTCCCGCGCTGTACGAGATTGGAATAATCGAGAATTGTGAAGGTGATTCGATGAACCCTCTGCCAGCCACTTAAATGTGATTTGCAGAGTATCCACGTAGATGTAGATGTAGCTACGCGTGTCCAGCAAGTAATATAACGAGCACTGTACCAACCATCAAATAATCGAAATCTAAAATTATCGTATGTCCTGTAATATAAGAATTAAGTAAATATGCCAGATATCCATTATAACACATCGTGAGGTTTAATGGTCAGTCGACTGCGAAGCTATCGCCGTTAAAATGCAAGTAACATACATATACCAGAGGGTGAAAATAGCTGAAGAACCACAGGGCACTAGCAGCCGAAGTGAAAGAACCACTGTTGCAACGATGTACGGGAGTATAAACCAACGAAAATTAGTAGCTTCCCATCCTGAAGATGTGATTGGAATGTCGAAACTGGTTGCCTAATAAAACAATATCAAAATAACGGCAACTGTATTGTTACATTTCATCGACTGACCACTGTCCCACGCTCATGAATCGAGGATGGAGTTACATTCATCTTCTTCACATTGTCTCCTCAGCTTTAAGTTAAAGGAGGGAAATTAAAGATCTCAGAGGCGAAAAGTAATGAACGCTGGCATTTTGTTCTGTTACTACGTAGCTCAGCGTCCGTTGATTCACCTGGATAGACCGTACGCCCTGCAGATATTTTTTTATTTTTATTTGAGTTTTTATGCTGTTCACAAACTGCAACAACTTCTAAGTTTTTCATGCTGATTAATACAGTGTAGGCATGGTCTTTTTCGAATGCACTACTGACCAAAAAGTGAGTAGGTGGTGATATTTCCATGGCAACTTTCATTCCCTATCCGAGAAGTGATACCGATTTTCATAAATTTAGTTTGAAACTTTCTTTAATGCAACGAAATACTTCCTTAAAATTTTCATCCTGTATTGCATTCCCTTAAGGGCTGAATTTCGAGAAACACGTGAACATGTACTTTTTTAAATTTCTAACTGAGAGTCAAATACCAGCCGTCATAGATGTGACCTTAAAAATCCTATAGTAGTTCTTTAGTAATTATTTTCAAAAAAACTTTCACCCATTATTTTACCACCTTAGTGGTTGAAATTCCAAAAATGCTGAAATAAGTATTTCTTTTACGACTGAGAAACCAAATTCCAGTTTTCGTAGCTCTAGCTTCAAACTTCCCTTAATAGCGACATACTTTAAAAAGCGTTTCAGAACCTATTTCACACCCTTTGGAATGCAATTTGTGACAATCCCTTCTTAAACGATATCCACAGTATAAGACCCACACCTTCTCCGAACTTCAAGTTTCTATCGTTAGCGTTTCGAGGTGGGGAATAATGAGTCAGTGAATCAGTCTGACCATATTTCATCCCCTTAGGAATTGAATATCCAAAAACAGAGGAACATGTATTTTTCATCACTAACCGAGAGTACAAATCTAGCTTTAAAAATGCTTTCGCAATGAAATATTTTCGTAAAACGTTTCATCCCCTATTACACCCCCTTAAGGGCTGAACTTCCAAAACCAGTGAAATGTGTATGTTTTATTTCTGACAGAGAATCCAAATACAAATTTTCATAGATTTAGCTTCAAAAATGCTTACACGATGAAACATTTACATAAAAATTTTCATCCCCCGGTTCACCCCCATAGCGGTTGAATTTCGAAAAACAGTGAAACACGTCTTTTTTATTTCTGACTGAGAAGCCAGATTTAAATTTTCATAGATTTATGTTTAAAAATGCTTTCATAATAAAATATTTTCGTAAAAGATCTTATCCTGTTACACCCCGTTAGGGGTTCAATTTCCAAAAGCACTGAAACACCTGTATCATTATTTGTAACCGAAAAGTCAAACATCAGTGTTCATAGATGTAGCTTTAAAATACTTTAGTAGTTCTTTGATAATAATAAATTTTCGAAAAAAACTTTCACCAATCATTTCATCCCGATACGGTTAATTTTCCAAAAGTGCTGAAAGACGTATTTATTTATTTCTGATCGAGAATGACTTAACAGAGACATTTTTTCAAAAAAGCACTTCGTCCCCTATTTCACTCGTAAGAGCTCAAATTTCCAAAAACCCCTTCTTAAACGACGCCTACAGTATAAGATCCACACCTTCTCCAAATTTCAAGTTCCTATTTTTATCAGTTTGTGCTGGGTTATGATGAGACAGTCAGTCAGGACACTGCATAATTGTATATACTGACTGGAAGTAATTTGTTTTGTCATTGTTTTACTCAGACGCTATCAGACCCTGACGTGGTTGAGTAGTGAGGTATTACCTTGTTTGAAAGTGAAATCAGTCGACGCTTCTCGTTGCTGTGCGCAGTTCACATTCAGACATGACTTCATCAACCGATTTGTTTCCGACGGTGACAGAATCTTCCATCAAATGGTACAAAGTGCCCTGAGCCATCCGCGGATTTGGAAATGACGAGCGGCCTGTTTGTTAAACCGTGCCGGTACAGCACGATGCACGTGCTCATTGGATTCACACTTGGATGACTGCAGCTCACAAAAACGGCCTCTGCTGTAATGTCTAAATTTTTCCTGTAAACTGCAGGTACTGCCATTGTGTAGCTGTTCACTGCCAGGACTCGGAAGCGTTAATTACGACGTTCGCTTCAAAAATCTGAAAATTTAGTGAAGCGCTTGAGTATATTTGAATTTTCTTTTTCTGCATTCTTGTGCTTTTGGGTTTTGCTCTGAAACATTGTAACAGACTGAATGTACTGTTCCCTAATGCCTCTATACACCCCCTTTCCTGGGAAAACTATTGATACCATCTTAGTGGAGAGAAGGTAAAAAGAAAAATGATCTCTTAGGCGAAACGTCTTGACTGCAAGGTTCTTCATATGACTTAACAGACTTAACATCTTAAGAACCGCTGTATTTTTTTCCTAGTGCGTTTCTTTTCGCCTTCTGTCAGAAGCAGTGGTTGAAAAGGGAGTGAGACGGGTTGTAGCCTATCCCCGATGATATTCAGTCGGTAAGTTTAATAAGCAGTAAAAGAATCCAAGAAAAATGTGGAAAGGGAGTTAAAATTCAGATAGAAGTAAAAAAGTTTGAAGTTTCTAGAATGGTTCAAATGGCTCTGAGCACTAAGGGACTTAACATCCGAGGTCGTCAGTCCCCTAGCACTTCAAACTACTTAAACCTAACTAATAAGGACATCACACCTATCCATGCCCGAGGCAGGATTCGAACCTGCGACTGCAGCGGTCGCGTGGTTCCAGACTGAAGCGCCTAGAACCGCTCGGCCACAACGGCCGGCGAAGTTTCTAGATGACGTCGCAATAGTATTAGAGACAGCAAAGGACTAGACGGAGCAGTTCAAAGGACTAGATAATGTCTTGAAAGAAGATTGTCAGATGTCATCAACGAAATTAAATCAAGGCTAATAGAATGTAGTCGAGTTAAATCAGGCCATGCTGACAGAATTAGATTAGGAAATGAGACACTGCAAGTTTCGGAGGTAACTTCCACTCCTTTCTCAAGCGTAAACGAAAAATATGTTAGATTTACTGAGAAAGTTTCTCAACTGTATGACAAATACTGTCGCCTGGCGACCGGAAAAGTAAGTAGCACTTTCGCTAACTGATGAGCTAAAACAGCTCATGAATCTGAGACACTGCACATCTGACATGTAAGCAGTTGTGGAACAGTCAGACAAGCTGTCAGAAATGGACCGCTACGGTCGCAGGTTTGAATCCTGCCTCGGGCATGGATGTGTGTGATGTCCTTAGGTTAGTTAGGTTTAAGTAGTTCTAAGTTCTAGGGGACTTATGACCACAGCAGTTGAGTCCCATAGTGCTCAGAGGCATTTCAACCATTTTGTCAGAAATGCTAAAGTCAAGCAGGCACATACATTAAGCGAACACAGACACAGACCAGCTGACTTAAAGAAAAACCTGCGTGGTCTTGATATAGGAAAAGTCAAAGTTGCAACTGACTAAACTGTCTCCATACGAGGAACTGAACTTACGCTTTACATTATGTGCAGCTACGATTGATCCGCAAACGGAACAGAGACATATTGGTTACTTCGAGGGGATAAACGACGGTAGCCACGAAAAATTCTGTGTTAAGCATGTTACACGCAGTACCGTCAAAAAATTCATCATCCGTATCAGATCACGCGATGGCATCATAGTCCCAATGATGTATCTTATTGTTGACCCACTACTGCCAACTATAACAGATATCTTCAACCACTCCTTAACCAGAACTGTTCTCCTTGAGGCCTGGAGGTAGGGACTAGTCAGCCCCTAACTGAAACAGATATTGCCACAATACTTTATGATTATAGACCTATTTGCATTTTTCCGGCACTGTCCAAGGCCTTAGAATACATAGTTCACGACCAGGTAACCAGCTACTCAATTAGAAACAACTTACTAGACAATGTGAGACCTGAGTTTCTCTTGTCGTATACAATGTTCAGATACCTTAAGGAAATGCAACCGAATGACGTCACAACAACTGCCATTATTTCGAGAGGGGCAAGCCCTCACAATCGATCGTCGATGTCACCCATCGGCATTCCCGTAAGTTGCCGATCAGTTTTCCTTAATAAGAGTAATAGACGACCTGAAACTTGTCGTGGATTCACAAGAGTCGACTATCATCTGCTTCTCAGACCTTTAACACTGTTGACTTTGACATTTCACTTGCCAAGTTTGGCAGGCTATATTTCTCGCCAAGTGCTGCGCAACGGTTTCGCTCGTACCTGAGGTCTCACCAGCAATGCCTCATCTCCGGCACCACGTAGTCACAAGGCGACAGGTAATATCAGGCGTCCCCCAGGGTTCGGTATTAGATCCTATACTCTTTTCATTGTATATCAATGACGTGTTTTCAGTTTTGTCCTACTGTAAATATCACATGTACACTGGTGTCCCCTACTTGCATCTAACTAAAAAATCAATAAATGTGCAGACAGCTATCGAGAATTTCAATACCGACCTGTATGCACTACCAAAATGGGCGCAGAATATACGGTTAAAGCTCAACTCCTCCAAAATCCAAGCGATCCTCGCTGGTCATTCCAAGATCATTAGCCCAAAATATCCGCAATCCCTAAACATTTAATAATAAATGAGACAAATATCTACTTCTCTCCATCAGCAAAGAGTGTACGAGTAATAATACACGAAAAACTGAAATGGACCAAGCACATCGGAGCAATGTGCAAAAAGGCACCAGCATCTATGCATGCCCTACAAAATATAGAAAAGAAGCTCTACCTTTTTGGCCTGAAAAAGAAAGTTGTAAAAGGTCTTATATTTCCAATTGTTGATTACAGCGAAGTTATACTGCAAGGCTCTTCTCAAGAAAGCTAATTGCACCTGGAACTGGTTATGTCTGTGACAATCCTGGCTACGTGCAGACAAACGCGGAGATTTCCGTACTCTACATCTTCTCTACTGTCCTGCCGATGTAGAGTGTCTCTCATACCTCCCGTCGACCTTAACACTCTTGCCTGAAAAGCATGGCAGAAACACTCATTCCAGTCAGAGCAAAATGCTTTTCCTTCCCATTCCATTACACAGCCGCTTTTCCAAAGTCCATTTCAGCTCTGGAATAACCTCCTCATTACATCAGAGAGCTGAATGACATAGCCAGTTTCAGAACGCAGTCGATAACGTTTCTACTGAAAGCAACAAGAATGTCTCTAATTGTTCCCGAACGCACTAGTCACCCCATTACAACCTTCTTTCCGACCTCATCCTTATTTTCCAGTGCTCTTAGCCAGTGCAGTCTATCTGAATTTCCCTCCATCGGAACTCGCTTTGTCAGAAAGTGTCGCTTTTGTACACCTATAAATACTTTAATAGGTTTAATAATGAATAGGAAAATAGGAATGCGGGTAAGCTACTACAAACAGCATAGTGAACGCATTATTGTCGCCAAGATAGATACCGAGCCCACACCTACTACAGTAGTACAAGTTTATATGCCAACTAGCTCTGCAGATGACGAAGAAATTGAAGAAATGTATGATGAAATAAAAGAAATTATTCAGATAGTGAAGGGAGACGAAAATTTAATAGTCATGGGTGACTGGAATTCGAGTGTAGGAAAAGGGAGAGAAGGAAACGTAGTAGGTGAATATGGATTGGGGCTAAGAAATGAAAGAGGAAGCCGCCTGGTAGAATTTTGCACAGAGCACAACTTAATCATAGCTAACACTTGGTTTAAGAATCATGATAGAAGGTTGTATACATGGAAGAACCCTGGAGATACTAAAAGGTATCAGATAGATTATATAATGGTAAGACAGAGATTTAGGAACCAGGTTTTAAATTGTAAGACATTTCCAGGGGCAGATGTGGACTCTGACAACAATCAATTGGTTATGACCTGTAGATTAAAACTGAAGAAACTGCAAAAAGGTGGGAATTTAAGGAGATGGGACCTGGATAAACTGAAAGAACCAGAGGTTCTACAGAGTTTCAGGGAGAGCATAAGGGAACAATTGACAGGAATGGGGGAAAGAAATACACTAGAAGAAGAATGGGTAGCTCTGAGGGATGAAGTAGTGAAGGCAGCAGAGGAGCAAGTAGGTAAAAAGACGAGGGCTAGTAGAAACCCTTGGGTAACAGAAGAAATATTGAATTTAATTGATGAAAGGAGAAAATATAAAAATGCAGTAAATGAAGCAGGCAAAAAGGAATACAAACGTCTCAAAAATGAGATCGACAGGAAGTGCAAAATGGCTAAGCAGGGATGGCTAGAGGACAAATGTAAGGATGTAGAGGCTTATCTCACTAGAGGTAAGATCGATACTGCCTACAGGAATATTAAAGAGACCTTTGGAGATAAGAGAACCACTTGTATGAACATCAAGAGCTCAGATGGAAACCCAGTTCTAAGCAAAGAAGGGAAAGCAGAAAGGTGGAAGGAGTATATAGAGGGTCTATACAAGGGCGATGTACTTGAGGACAGTATTATGGAAATGGAAGAAGATGTAGATGAAGATGAAATGGGAGATACGATACAGCATGAAGAGTTTGACAGAGCACTGAATGACCTGAGTCGAAACAAGGGCCCCGGAGTAGACAACATTCCATTGGAACTACTGACGGCCTTGGGAGAGCCAGTCCTGACAAAACTCTACCATCTGGTGAGCAAGATGTATGAAACAGGCGAAATACCCTCAGACTTCAAGAAGAATATAATAATTCCAATCCCAAAGAAAGCAGGTGTTGACAGATGTGAAAATTACCGAAAAATCAGTTTAATAAGCCACAGCTGCAAAATACTAACGCGAATTCTTTACAGACGAATGGAAAAACTAGTAGAAGCCAACCTCGGGGAAGATCAGTTTGGATTCCGTAGAAATGTTGGAACACGTGAGGCAATACTGACCTTACGACTTATCTTAGAAGAAAGATTAAGGAAAGGCAAACCTACGTTTCTAGCATTTGTAGACTTAGAGAGAGCTTTTGACAGTGTTGACTGGAATACTCTCTTTCATATTCTAAAGGTGGCAGGGGTAAAATACAGGGAGCGAAAGGCTATTTACAATTTGTACAGAAACCAGATGGCAGTTATGAGAGTCGAGGGACATGAAAGGGAAGCAGTGGTTGGGAAGGGAGTAAGACAGGGTTGTAGCCTCTCCCCGATGTTATTCAATCTGTATATTGAGCAAGCAGTAAAGGAAACAAAAGAAAAATTCGGAGTAGGTATTAAAATCCATGGAGAAGAAATAAAAACTTTGAGGTTCGCCGATGACATTGTAATTCTGTCAGAGACAGCAAAGGACTTGGAAGAGCAGTTGAATGGAATGGATGGTGTCTTGAAGGGAGGATATAAGATGAACATCAACAAAAGCAAGACGAGAATAATGGAATGTAGTCGAATTAAGTCGGGTGATGTTGAGGGTATTAGATTAGGAAATGAGACGCTTAAAGTAGTAAAGGAGTTTTACTATTTGGGGAGCAAAATAACTGATGATGGTCGAAGTAGAGAGGATATAAAATGTAGACTGGCAATGGCAAGGAAAGCGTTTCTGAAGAAGAGAAATTTGTTAACATCGAGTATAGATTTAAGTGTCAGGAAGTCATTTCCGAAAGTATTTGTATGGAGTGTAGCATTGTATGGAAGTGAAACATGGACGGTAAATAGTTTGGACAAGAAGAGAATAGAAGCTTTCGAAATATGGTGCTACAGAAGAATGCTGAAGATTAGATGGGTAGATCACATAACTAACGAGGAGGTTTTGAATAGAATTGGGGAGAAGAGGGGTTTGTGGCACAACTTGACCAGAAGAAGGGATCGGTTGGTAGGACATGTTCTGAGGCATCAAGGGATCACCAATTTAGTATTGGAGGGCAGCGTGGAGGGTAAAAATCGTAGGGGGAGACCAAGAGATGAATACACTAAGCAGATTCAGAAGGATGTAGGTTGCAGTAGGTACTGGGAGATGAAGAAGCTTGCACAGGATAGAGTAGCATGGAGAGCTGCATCAAACCAGTCTCAGGACTGAAGACCACAACAACAACAACAAATACTTTTTGTATCTGCCACTGCTTTCAGTGTTATTATTATTATGTAAACTATCACTATTATTATTATTATTATTATTATCAGTTGTTGTTGTTGTTGTTGTTATTGTAGTTGTAGTAGTATTAGTAATTGTAGTAATTGTTAAAGTAATAGTGGTAGCAACAGCAGCGGTACACTAGTAGGAGTAGAAGAGTTGCTAGTATTAACTTCATTAGTTGTTAGTTAATACTGTTTATTGAGATTGTTTCTACATTCGTTAATGCCACTTTAATTCTGTTAATAATGTATTACCACTACTTGTCATATTAAAATTTTTATTTCTTAGGTAACTATGACGCAAAAAAATACAATGTGTGAAACCCTGGTCAGATGTACGAAGGACCTGGAGGTCTTAATTTAATCAGTTTAAATGAATAAAATAACAAAAATAGATGAGTTTTGCTGTTTGGGACAAGCAAACGAACTGATGATGACCGAAGAAGAAATGATATAAAATGCAGACTGGCTATAGCAAGAAAAGCATTTCTGAAAAACGGGAATCTGTTAACATCTAAAACAAGTTTGAGCTAGGAAGCCTGTCTTGAAGGTATTTGCCTGAAGTGTGGTGCTACAAAAGAATGTTGAAGATTAGACTGAGCAACTAATGAGGAGGTACTGAGTCGAATTGGGGGAAAAAAAGAAATTTGTGGCACAGCATGACCAACACAAGGGTTCGTTGACATGATACATCATCAGATATAAAGGGATAGTCAGTTTGGCGATGGAGGGACATGTGGATGGTAAAATTTGTCGTGGGAAACGAAGGCTTCACTACAGTAAGTTCTAATGCGTGTAGGTGGCAGGCACAGGATAGACTAGTGAGGAGCTGTATTAAACCAGTCTTCGGACTGAGGAGCGCTGCCACCACGAACACCATCACAACAACAACAACAACGACGACGACATGCCGTAACTTGAGTGGTGCAGTGGATGAGAAGGTCCATGTCAGACTACAAATACAATAAGGATCTTGGGTTCAAACCTCTGTCTACTCTGTGATTACTTTCTGTCACTTACTGATTCTGTCACCCCTGGGAATCATATGTTAATGAGCAATGCAAAATTACACAATACTTCGGAGTTAATTATAAATTGTAGGTCACTCCATTACTGGTTGAATATGTCTTGTAAATGATAGGAAGAACGCAAACACTAACTGCAATAGGAGCACACCTACTACAGCATTATGGTTTCAAAACCAGTGTTTCGGTTTGTGACAACTTTACTTGCTTCTAATCTAACATTAACATTACATTGAAAGAGTGTTCCATTTTGTTACTAAACAACTAAATCTTGGTTTATATCACAATTATGTCTCTTTGTGGCGTCTTAAATGAAGTGAAACGGTGAAGCAGCCTCTTACACATTAAAAAAAATGTAGTTTCACTATCTAAAATCATCACCCACATTTGCTGATCAGTCCACAGTTCAACAAAATTCATACGGAGAGTTCGTTACACGGCCGGTGCACCTCGTAATTTTACTCAAATTATTATTGTTGAGACGGAATTATCCTTATCTATAGACGATTTTATTTTGGTCATCAGAGTTCTTACTGGTTTAATGAGTCCCGCCACTACTTCCTCTCGTGTGCCTCTTCATATCATAGCAGCACGTCCTCAGTAACTTATGAATATATTACATGCAGCCTCTGCTTCTCCTACAGTTTGTACCTTCTACAGATCCCTCGAGTGCCATAGAAGTTCTTCCCTGACGTCTTCACACACAAGCTATCATCCTGCCCCTTCTTCTTTTCGGTGTTTCTCTCCTCGGCGATTTTGCTGAAAACCTACCCACATTTTTTATCTTATCGGTCCCTCGATAGCACCACATCTCAAATGCTTCAATTTTCACCTTTTTCGATTCCCATGACATACTTCCGTAAAACGCTGTGCTGAAAATTTACATTCTTAAAATGTTACTTTTTCAATTGAGCTTTTCACTAGTACACTTCTTTTGCCACGAATGCTTTATTTTCCTGTGCTAATCTAGTTTTCATGTCCTCCTTGCTTCATACTTCAGGTGTTAGTTTACTTTCAAGGTAGAAAGATTCCTTCACTTCATCTACTTAGCGGTTTCTGATTTTGATGTTAATTTTATGGTCAACCTCATTTCTGTTATTCCTCATTATTTTCACCTTTCTTCGGTTTACCCTCAATTCGGAGTGTATGTTCGTTAGACTGACCATTCCATTCAGTATGTACTGTAACTCCTCGTCACTTGCACTGAGAACAGCAATATTATCACGAATCTTAAAACTGATCGCCTGTTACCCTGAATTTTAATCTTCGATGTACAGACTGAATAGTAAGTACAAATGACTACATTCCTGACTTGTACCCTCTCTAATCCGAGCACTTCGTTCTTGCTCCCCCATTCTTATTTTTCCTTCTCCGTTCTTGTAGCTCTTATAAAAGTCGGCGAATAAATAGTTGTAGGTAAACTACAGAATATGACGACACCGATCATATTATGGCGGAGAACAAATTCAGACTGGACAGGCATGAAGAACTAAATCGGCTGCGTCCATGTCAATGAAGCCATCCTGGGAATTTATTTGAAGGATTTTTGGAAGCACCGAAGAGCCAAAGGTGGATGTCTGGACAGGGATTTAGATACAACGAATTTCAACGTATCTAATGTACGAAGAATTCTCCATATAAAAGACACACGGCGTAGTTTACAAGAGATCGTCCTCTGTGCGAGATGCTAGACAGAGAGGACACTCCAGCACGTCACTTGTGGTTTGGTGTTAGCACAATTCGCATTACTTGGCTTCGGAACCCATCGGCTCACACCGTCATTGGGTCTCCCCATTCCTGATCGTAGCTGTCTCAGAGATTTTCACGCCAGCCAGATGTTGCTGTTTACAAGAGGAAGTTTTTTGATTGCGTTCATCCATTACGGAGGCGAAGAATTTTTTCCTTGGACCATTCGGTCCTTGTTTTAGCAGGTGGGATGGTAACCTCATTACATGTTGACATCGAGCAAACTTATAGGCGTATCCGCCGCCATTCTTAAGTATATCCATGTGGCGAATGAGCGCTATTTTATTCCGCTCTGTCTCTTTAACGGCAGCCACTCTCCAGTGTTCAGAGGATAGGTCCCATTCTGGTCAAATAATATACCTATTATGGTCCTGTGAATGGGCACTTTTTTATTCTGCTCTTACTTTTAACAGCAGCCATTTTTCTGTGTTCAGAGGATAGCTTCTATTCTGATCAGATAATCGACGTATTGTGGTCCTGTGAATCGATTTGTTCGTCACTTTTTGGAACTGAAATATGTTTCCCGTATAGTGGCAACATCAATGTAGTACCAAAACATTACGACAACCTGGTTAATAGCATTGTGATACACCTTTGGAACTCAATAAAACAGCGATTCTACTTTTCATGGATTCGATGGGTCAGTGATAGCTTTCCCGAGGAATACATGGTGTCATCCGAAGATCGGGGTGGCAAAGCGAGGTTGGCACCTTGGAAAAAAAAGGTTAATCGCTGCATGCCGCACTGACGAATGAGCAACGGCCGCTAGCCACGCCTTCTAGAGCAAGGGTTCCCAACACAATTTTTTCGAGGACCCTCTCATCGAGCATGATTAGTACCTTGTCATATCACAGTATCAAGTACCTAAAAAATCAAAATTAAGAGTCTTTTTATACGTTTTCTATTTTTAGTACTTATAAAAGACATTGACATATTCATTATTGAAAAAATACTGAGCGGCAAATAGAAAAAATCTGTTCTCATACGAAATATATTTTTTATTCTAATAGCATCTTGCGGACCCGTCTGGCATAGCTCGCGGATCACCTGTTGGGAGCCAGTGTTCTAGAGCTTCGTTACGCCATCGCTATCGATGGTCTACTTACGGCTGAGCAAAGGAACGCTCGACCCAATTCGCAGTTAACGATCAAGACGACAGCACCGTCTTAGGTAGGCCACAAGTGTCTTATATGGCTTAGGCAGCATTAATATGAACATTATGTCAGTCATTCTTCAAGTGTAGAGACTTGAAAAATTGTCTGAAACAAGTGATATTAATACAGAGACACTTTTAAACACTCATAACATTCCTCTAGAAATGGATTGTACAAAGTTTCATAAATGTTGCCTATCTGTGATGTAATAAAGTGAACTCATGTTCTACATGTCATAGTTCCACTTCGTCTCGTTCTGGAGCAAACCACCGTTGTGCCGGCGAGCATATTTTCGTTCAGTACAACAGGATGTGGTGCCACATATCTACGATCAGGTCACGCACTTCACGCGCGGAGTTGGCGCCCGATAATCTGACAGATGAGTTCCATCGTCTTCAGATCCTCAAATTTGGCGGCGAAAACAGCAACGTAAATTCAGTATCAAGCTCCACAAACCACTGCAGCATGATTCAGCCTTGAGAAACGGAGAATTATTTTTCTGGAAGGTGCCATCGCTGTCAGGGAAGCTATCTGAAATGCCTGTGCTAGCAGGACAGAGCGGATTAGGTTGTGAAAAGGGGCCAAAAATAAGTTGCTGTCAGTTGCACTCAACATACAAACTTTATTTATCAACACAGAATATCATAACAAGGATGCAAAACACTCAAAGCCTTAATCGACTTCCTTTGATTAAATTTAGATCGGCTGAAGTCCACACTCAAAATCCAAGACACGAGGCCTAAGCAAGAAATTGAAATACAAGGTTCTTCTGGAGGTTTCACCCTAGAATATTTTCTAAATCTTCAATCTACACAGTCTGAAGGCCTCAGCAATTTATTTTTAATGGAACTTGGCTGGAAGCCGCATATTAAGCGATAAGAAGGGTTCCAAAAGGCAGAAGGCCTTATCTTAAAACATTTCATGCAAAATTCGGCTGAAGGTCCAATACAAAAGCATAACAATCTTGTGCCTTAAAGGCAAGAGAAGAACATTAATTTAAGAACTATTAAAATTCGGCTGAAGGTCGCACAGCATCAAATAAATTAACGGCTTAAGCCCTAGAAAGAAGAGTTTCAATGTTAAAAGGGAGAAGGCCGCATCTTAAAACATCTCATGTAAAATTCGGCTGCAGGCCCCATATAAAAGAATAACAATCTCACGCCTTAAGGGTAAGACAAGAACATTGATTTAAGAGATATTGATATTCGGCTGAAGGCCACACATCAACCAAATAACTAAAACCAAAACAGTGAAATTATTATGTAACACACAAGAATGGCGCTCAGAAGTTTCCAAGAGTAGGCCTGGGATTGTAACACTAACGCCCGTTTAGGTGATACAGGCAGCCTGTCCAACAAGTTCTTAATCTGAAGGCAACCCAACCGACACACAGTCGACCGACCAATCAACAAAATCAGTTCCGCTCCACGCAACCAGCAAAATGACCACAAGATTTCTATACAACGACACACAGAATATTGGCGCCCACAACGACCAACAACACCTCAGCTGTCGAACTACACGCCGTGCTGGACAGCAACAACACGACGAGGAAAATACACTGCCGAAAATTACGTCAACGACCATGGCAGGTAACCGGAACGTCAACGGCCACAAGGCAGGAGATACCGCTGGTCAACTTCAATAACAGGGAATAAATTAAGTTTAACTCCACAGAAAGACGGCTAGAATCTTAGCTGACTTGAATACAAACACGTTGTTGCTCTCGGGAATGTCCCAAAAGCGACAACCAGGATCAAACGAAGAAATGTAAACAGTTGAGGCTGGATAGTAGATTAAGTGAGAACTCAACTTCCATGTCCAAGATCGGTGGGCGACGAACTTCGTAGCACTCGCAAGCAGCACCTCACACTCCAACCGTGCGTGCACACCGCCAGCTTCCCCGGCCTGAGTACGCGCGACGGAGATATCCTTGCTGCTCCACGCCAACCGACCGACTGGTCACACGTCGCCCAGCCGGAAACTACACTCCTGGAAATGGAAAAAAGATCACATTGACACCGGTGTGTCAGACCCACCATACTTGCTCCGGACACTGCGAGAGGGCTGTACAAGCAATGATCACACGCATGGCACAGCGGACACACCAGGAACCGCGGTGTTGGCCGTCGAATGGCGCTAGCTGCGCAGCATTTGTGCACCGCCGCCGTCAGTGTCAGCCAGTTTGCCGAGGCATACGGAGCTCCATCGCAGTCTTTAACACTGGTAGCATGCCGCGACAGCGTGGACGTGAACCGTATGTGCAGTTGACGGGCTTTGAGCGAGGGCGTATAGTGGGCATGCGGGAGGCCGGGTGGACGTACCGCCGAATTGCTCAACACGTGGGGCGTGAGGTCTCCACAGTACATCGATGTTGTCGCCAGTGGTTGGCGGAAGGTGCACGTGCCCGTCGACCTGGGACCGGACCGCAGCGACGCACGGATGCACGCCAAGACCGTAGGATCCTACGCAGTGCCGTAGGGGACCGCACCGCCACTTCCCAGCAAATTAGGGACACTGTTGCTCCTGGGGTATCGGCGAGGACCATTCGCAACCGTCTCCATGAAGCTGGGCTACGGTCCCGCACACCGTTAGGCCGTCTTCCGCTCACGCCCCAACATCGTGCAGCCCGCCTCCAGTGGTGTCGCGACAGGCGTGAATGGAGGGACGAATGGAGACGTGTCGTCTTCAGCGATGAGAGTCGCTTCTGCCTTGGTGCCAATGATGGTCGTATGCGTGTTTGGCGCCGTGCAGGTGAGCGCCACAATCAGGACTGCATACGACCGAGGCTCACAGGGCCAACACCCGGCATCATGGTGTGGGGAGCGATCTCCTACACTGGCCGTACACCACTGGTGATCGTCGAGGGGACACTGAATAGTGCACGGTACATCCAAACCGTCATCGAACCCATCGTTCTACCATTCCTAGACCGGCAAGGGAACTTGCTGTTCCAACAGGACAATGCACGTCCGCATGTATCCCGTGCCACCCAACGTGCTCTAGAAGGTGTAAGTCAACTACCCTGGCCAGCAAGATCTCCGGATCTGTCCCCCATTGAGCATGTTTGGGACTGGATGAAGCGTCGTCTCACGCGGTCTGCACGTCCAGCACGAACGCTGGTCCAACTGAGGCGCCAGGTGGAAATGGCATGGCAAGCCGTTCCACAGGACTACACCCAGCATCTCTACGATCGTCTCCATGGGAGAATAGCAGCCTGCATTGCTGCGAAAGGTGGATATACACTGTACTAGTGCCGACATTGTGCATGCTCTGTTGCCTGTGTCTATGTGCCTGTGGTTCTTTCAGTGTGATCATGTGATGTATCTGACCCCAGGAATGTGTCAATAAAGTTTCCCCTTCCTGGGACAATGAATTCACGGTGTTCTTATTTCAATTTCCAGGAGTGTATATCCGCCACACCAAAGATAGTACAACAGTACTAGTATCGATACATGCTGCTGCTGCCACTTACGGCGAGGACAGCAACATTATCGCGATAACGCAGGAGAAATAAAAGCACATGACTGCAACCAAGGTTTAACCCAAGACAAGCATGACCCGAGCCAGCCACGGCTCACTACCTAACATGAGTGGAAGCAGATGGTCCACAGTAATGTTCACGTAGTCAGATCTGTCATTCTGCCTTCACTACTACCAAACATTACATGGATGCCAATGTTAATGGCTCTGAGCACTATGCGACTTAACTTCTGAGGTCATCAGTCGCCTAGAACTTAGAACTAATTAAACCTAACTAACCTAAGGACATCACACACATCCATGCCCGAGGCAGGATTCGAACCTGCGACCGTAGCGGTCGCTCGGCTCCAGGCTGTAGCACCTAGAACCGCACAGCTACTCCGGCCGTCGCCAATGTTAATGGTCACCATGACATGATGCCCCCAAAGGCATGCGTCCGCAACATGCTGAATACTTCGATTAGCCGTTCGCCGAGATGATGGTGTATTTGATCACGACCGTCCCCCAGATGTAACGAGAAATGTGATTTATCCAACAATGCGACACTTTTCTAGTGAGCGTCCGTCCAATCTCTAAGATCCCGTGCCCACTACAATCGAAATTGTGCGCTGAACTGTGAGCTCCGAAACGCTTGCGCCTGCACAAACATTGTACTCTGTCGTCATATCTGCCACAGGTCATTGCCTTTCCTGCTTTAAAGAGCGCGCAAGTCTCCCACCTCCACGTTCTCTGATGAGACATGGACATCTAACACTTTGTCATCTACTCGTAGTTTCACTGTCCTTAAATCGCTTTCCAGTTATGGTCATGACAATAGCATTTGAACAGTATTTGTCGTTTCCGAGATTCGCGTTCCCAGGCGCTGGGTCAAACAGTTTGGCCATCGACAGTATCTCTTACGTCACTGGATTTCCCCCTTTTGGTTCCATATCGATGCCTTATTTGCCTCATCTCCGGTTTATACACGGTCCGGTCACGTTACTATGACCACCGCCTATGTTCGACATCACTGTGCAACAGTCACTCACAGACTAGCAGTGGAGGGTATAGATTAGATTAGATTAGTACTTGTTCCATAGATCATGAGTACGACACTTCGTAATGATGTGGAACGTGTCAGGTTAATAAAAGGTGTCTATACAAGATATTACATTAGACAAAAGTTACATGACATCAATTTTTTTGAGGTTGGGAAATTACCTACTTACTATATCAAAAAATTCATCTAATGAGTAGAAGGAGTTGCCTTTAAGAAATTCTTTTAATTTCCTTTCAAATGCTATATGGCTATCTGTCAGACTTTTTATGCTATTAGGTAAGTGACCAAAGACTTTTGTGGCAGCATAATTTACCCCCTTCTGAGCCAAAGTTAGATTTAACCTTGAGTAGTGAAGATCATCCTTTCTCCTAGTGCTGTAGCCATGTACACTGTTATTACTTTTGAATTCGTTCGGATTGTTAATAACAAATTTCATAAGTGAATATATATATTGTGAGGCTACGGTGGAGATTTCTAGCTCTTTAAATAAGTGTCTGCAGGATGATCTTGGATGAGCTCCAGCAATCATTCTGATTACACGCTTTTGTGCAATGAACACTCTTTTACTCAATGATGAGTTACCCCAGAATATGATGCCATACGAAAGCAGAGAATGAAAATAGGCGTGGTAAGCTAATTTACTCAGATTCATATCGCCAAAATTTGCAATGACCCTAATAGCATAAGTAGCTGAACTCAAACGTTTCAGCAGATCCTCAGTGTGTTTTTTCCAGTTCAAGCCCTCATCAATGCATACACCTAGAAATTTTGAATATTCTACCTTAGCTACCGATTTCTGATCGAAGTCTATATTTATTAATGGGGTCATTCCATTTACTGTGTGGAACTGTATATACTGTGTTTTGTCAAAGTTTAATGAGAGCCCATTTGCAGAGAACCACTTAATGATTTTCTGAAAAACATCGTTTACAGTTTCACCAGTTAATTCTTGTCCGTCGGGTGTGATAGCTATACTTGTATCATCGGCAAAAACTACCAGCTTTGCATCTTCGTGAATATAGAATGGCAAGTTATTAATATATGTTAAGAACAGCAGAGGACCCAAGACCGAACCTTGCGGCACCCCATTCTTGATTGTTCCCCAGTTTGAGAAATCACCAGTTTTTTGCATATTATGTGAACTGTTTATTTCAACTTTCTGCACTCTTCCAGTTAGGTATGATTTAAACCATTTGAGCACTGTCCCATTCATACCACAGTACTTGAGCTCATCTAGAAGTGTTCCGTGATTTACACAATCAAAAAAATCCGAACGGGTGACTTCCGGTTACTCAGAGCATTTAATATTTCAATAGTGAAAGTATATATAGCATTTTCCGTTGAAAAACCCTTCTGGAAACCAAACTGACATTTTGTTAAAACTTTATTTTCACAAAGGTGTGAAGCTACTCTACAATGCATTACTTTTTCAGTCGGGAAACGGAGTGATTTATCTGACGTCCGAAAGGGTATGGTCATCGGCTTTCGGGCCAAAGGTGGAATCTCTTCCGAAACGGCCAAGTTTGGTTACTGTTCGCGTGCTGTTGTGGTTAAAGTATACTTTGCCTGGCAAAATGGCGCTATCCAAAACTGGCGCCAAGGCAACTCTGATGCACCACATGTCATAAATGACAGGGGTGAACGACGGTTGCGGGGATGTGTACCGGCGAAAAGATGTGCAACTGTTGACCAACTGATCGCCCAGATGAACAAAGGCGAGAAAGCGTCCGCTCCTTTACCTTCTGCGAACATTGCTTCATACGGACCTCTGCAGCAGGCGCCTGGCTCATGTGACCGTCCTCCCGCCGGAGGTTCGAGTCTTCCCTCGGGCATGGCTGTGTGTGTTGTCCTTAGCGTTAAGTTAGGTTAAGTCGTGTGTAAGCCTAGGGAGCGATGACCTCAGCAGTTTGGTCCCATCGGAACTTGCCACCACCACCACCACCACCACGTGCCCCTGCTGACTGCCGTTCATCGGCGGTGAAGGCTGCAATTAGCAAGCCAGAACCGTAACTGAGCGTCCGCTGAGCGCACCTGAAAACATAAACATTAGCTGTTTCCATCCCAGTTACAGGAAAAACGTAAAATTTTGTTGGCTAGTGCAATAGCAAACCGGTCCGTAGCAAACAATAAATGACACGTATTGGCTTTTCACAGTTTAAAATGCTTGTCTGGTAGATAAAATGTAAGCGAACTGCACTTACAAGGGGAAGGCCTCAGACACGGCCAACCGATTCGGCTCAAATTTGGCAGGTCGCTTGTGTACAACCTAAAACGAAGGAATCTAAGATATTTTGGGTCAACACCCCCGCGTTTTTGAGAAAATCGCCCCTAAAGGTTATGACGAGCAATCGACTCAAAATTGGCGGGATCGATAGATAATTGTAAATAGAGCATTTTTCATCATCAGGTGTGGTGTCCGAAAACGCATACGTTTCCAGAAATCGAGGTAAGAATGTTTTACGACTGCCGCTCCTATCAATCTGGACCGCCGAGAAACAGAACTGCCTGCTTCCGGTAGTGCTTTGGTAATTCATCTGTCTTGCAACACTTATACAAACCAAAACACAGCGTCGGTAACTTCGCGCTTGCCGTCGTCTGTGACAGGCTCCCAACTATACAGGGTGTCCCAGCTATCTTGTCCACCCAAAATATCTCTCGAACAATAACAGCTATTGGAAAACGACTTTCACCGGTATCAATGTAGGGCTGGGGCCCATGAATGTACATATTTGGAAACATTCTAAAACGAAAGCATATGTGTTTTTTAACACAAACTTATGTTTTTTCAAATGGACCTCCTATATTTTTTCTTCAGCAATCCATAGCATGACAAAGCACATACACAATGGCGTTAATTGCATTGCAATATTCCCATTACATCCCGAGATATTGAGACGCGAAGTTGACGTTTGAAACATCCGTCATGCGCTGCTAACGCACGTCCTGAGGCTCAGGCGTGAACCCCTTGCTGCCCGTAATCGCGATGTGATTGATATGTGTAATCACACCTCCATACTTATCAAGAGGTCCGAAACGAATAATACGGTCTGCTGCCATCAAAACTTTTAGTCCACTTGCTCGTTTCACTAAAACCATCAACATGAATTTTACTACTACGAGTGAATGATTAACTGTCACTTGCGCTAGATCTACAGTAAAGTAAAGTTTTAACGTTGAACGGCATTACCTTTTTAGTAACGGATTAACGATAAGCGAAGTTAACTTTGTGACTAACGTTGCGGTACACAGATATGTTACAGAACCGCATCACCCCTAGCCTATGGGATAAATACCTGCTGGAATGCACGACGTTAATGCAGGATGGCAGCAGACCGTATTATTCGTTTCGGACCTCTTGATAAGTATGGAAGTGTGATTACGCATGTCAATCACATCGCGATTACGGGCAGCATGGGGTTCACGCCTGAGCCTCAGGACGTGCGCTAGCAGCGCATGTCGGGTGTTTCAAGCGTCAATTTCGCGTCTTAATATCTCGGGATGTAATGGGAATATTGCGATGCAATCAACGCCATTGCGTATGTGCTTTGTCATGCTATGGATTGCTGAAGAAAAAATATAGGAGGTCCATTTAAAAAAAACATACGTTTGTGTTAAAAAACACATATGCTTCCTTTTTAGAATGTTTCCAGATATGTACATTCATGAGCCCCAGTCCTACATTGATACCGGTGAAAGTCGTTTTCCAATAGCTGTTATTGTTCCAGAGATATTTTGGGTGGACAAGATAGCTGGGACACCCTGTATATTACAGCGCTAGTCGAAGGGTGTACATCCTCCATTATTCAGATTATGCACCTGAAAGAAATGACACAACAAACAATAACGAGTTACTACGGGATAAACAGACGAGCTAATTACTACAAACTACATACAGTACTCGTAATATGTTACTTACCGAAGAACACTGTATTCACTCACAAAACGTATTTCATTCGGCGCATTAACGATGGAAAAATCAGTACATGTATCCGCGAGGTTCGCGTCAGCCTAATGACGGAAAACAACTCTTTCCGATTGACACCTTCACTCTTTCAGGTTCACAACTATGATATGACGAAGAGGCGACCGGGACAAATAAATCTCCCCGCGTGCATTCTGTCCCGTGCCTCGCTGTAAACAAGCGTCGCGCGATTGGCTATTTGTGATCCCTCGTGAGGAATTCGCAGCACTCTTACTCGGAGTTGTTTTCATGTGACAAGGCTTAAAAGTTTAATACTGTAGTAACTCACGGCGTTTTGGAAATTAGTTTGCCTACCTTATTATTGTCATTCCTCATTGGTTTACTTACCTTATTAACCCTCCTAACCCTATCAATTGAGATATGGAAAAATACAAACGAAAATAATAACAGCAGCTAGGTCTCTTCGAGATTCGAACCCGGGTTCTCAGATTCCCAGCCAGTTACCTTGGCCGTTGGTCTATCGATGATGGCTGCGAAATGTGTTTACCATGTGGGTACAAAAGCGGCAGTTGTAAAAGTTTCTTACCTCGATTTCTGGAAAAGTTTGTCAGTTACGTCCCATACCTGATGATGAAAAATGCTCTATTTACAATTATCTATCGATCCCTCCAGTTTTGAGTCGATTGCTCGTCATAACCTGTAGGAGTGATTTTCTCAAAACTGCGGGGGTGTTGACCCAAAATATCTTAGATTCCTTCGTTTTACGTTGTACACAAGCGACCTGCTAAATTTGAGCCGAATTGGTTGACCGTGTCTGAGGCCTTCCCCTTGTTAGACTACGGCCATATTCTCTGGCATAAAACCACGCTGCAAGTTGCTAAAGTAAAAACTATTCAGGGAAGTGAGCCCGATTGCGATCCTATTGCCACTAAGGTTGATCTGCTTAGATATTTACATCATTTTAGTCTTAGCTTGGTTGCTTATCGTAACAAGTCTACCAAGCAAACACCAAGGCATTACTTTTTTGTGCATTTATTCTGCCTGGCTTTTATGCATCTATTCTGCCTGGCAATATTCTAGCCTTTCGTCTTTCTCTTGTATCTAACAGGTAGTCATCTATAGCTGTCACGGTTTTTGCTTTGACCTCAGTAGAGACTTTGCCTTGCTGATGTCTGGACTAGTGTCTGCATTGTTGTCGATGGGTACTGCTATATCCTGTTATGGCATTCAGCGAGAAAGTCCTACTGGACTTACAATAACTCAAGTGTTGTTCGTCGCAACGAACAAACCAGTAACCTCAATGACATGATTTTTTTATGAGCCCTCATTCTGTAAGACTGTATTGTGTGTCTCCATCAGACTTATATTTTATTGTCAGTTACGTCCATTCCTTTTTGTGTTAGAAATCAAGCAGTCTCTGGTTGGAAGTAGCCGTTATTACTGATGGTACCCCCGGTGAAAATGACATTGCTTAAAAGTGTGACGACCTTGAACACCACCGACAGTGAACATGATGTTGTTCTCCACCGGTGACAAATGGTTCGCTAAGGCACCGCTAGGCTTCTCGATGGAACTACAGTGGCTTTCTGCGGTGCAGAGAACTACAGTGAGTGGAATTTTGTTACATATGACGGAAATAGCTAGGTTAGTTTCAGGTACTGGTTCAAATGGCTCTGAGCAGTATGGGACTTAACTTCTGAGGTCATCAGTCCCCTAGAACTGAGAACTACTTAAACCTAACTAACCTAAGGACATCACACACACCCATGCGCGAGGCAGGATTCGAACCTGCGACCGTAGCGGTCGCCCGGTTCCAGACTGTAGCGCCTGGAACCGCTCGGCCACTCTGGCCGGCAGTTTCAGGTACTGATATGGGCGAAAAGCAATAATTTTGCTCTACAAGCAGAAAAATCCACATTCCGTTTTAGTTAGCTTTTTCTTGAAGAACGGTTAACAAAATTCGCTCTATTCTTAGAGTGTGCAGGTGATCTTTACCTGACATTGAACATTTAGTTTATACGTCTTTATTTGAAGTACGTTGGTAAGTATACCTGGCTACCTAAAAATACGTCTTTCTTCAACCATTTTTTGAGTCTCCCATGATCTTTTTCTGACGCGGATGATCGTTGCACTTGGACAACAGACTGACTTTCTATGAATTGTAGTATACAAAACTATTTCTCTTGTGGTGTTACCAACACGACGAAACAATAAAAAAAGCAAGACAATCAGCTACGTTGGTTCACTGTCGTAATTACTCGTAATTTCCTAAGCAGTTTAAAATATTTCTAATCATGTGCCACGTCCATTTTCACACCCTTTACGTCTCCTGCAACAAAATTGTTCAGAGGTTTCCTTCTTTTAGAAATCCATGCACGTCGTATTACAAGTGTTGTATCTGTAACGACTGGAGTTTGTAAACACGCTAGTCAGATCTCTGCTGTTGCCGTGCGCCACAAACAGAGCTCTGTTATCGCTGCCTTCTAGCTTTCCAACAGAATTCCTCCTTGTGGTAGCGTGTGCAGCTAATCTCTCTCCTGTATTGTTTCAGTTTCTATTGGGTGGCCATACAATAGCTTCAACCTTTGTTCCTTTTATCAATTGGAAAACACAAGGCCACCGCGAGGTTTCCAGCGACCCTGATGTATGCGCTGTAACTGTTCATTTGTACTTCATAATACGTACATATTTTGACATGGTGCTTGTATTTTTGATTGTGTGGATGATCTGAAAATAGGTCCCGGCCCGCAAGTAGTCATCAATTAAATAAAAAAGTGAAATTTGCAACTTTGGCTGATTTTCCGTTGTAGTGATTAACAGAAGTTGCTCATCTGCTATTATTCTCGCATGCTGAAAGTTATAGAATACTACAGTGCCGAAGGAGAAGAACTTTAAATCTTAGTTGCTTTGATAGTGGAAATCGTACTCTACCAGGAGATGGAAATATAATACTGTGCAAAGTGGGCGAAAAACACATAAGCTTTATTTTTATATTTCCAGAATATTTTAAAAATCATTGTGATTTTCAAGTTAGTGATTATTGTTTCTATTAACTAAAATAAATTCATAATATTTTCATACCATTGCTACATGTGCAGTGCAACAAAAAATTCCAAATTACACAACATTTACGAACAGTTGTCCACAGAAATACTGTCAATAACAATGTCTCCAGGATCCAAACAACCTTACCAGCAGCATTTCCCGCAGGCAGAAATGGAAATGATGGCAATGAAACTTTTTCAAAAGGTATCTGCAAAACATTTGTTTCAGCTAACATCCCTTTGATTAAATTTTATGATGTAAAATTTCGAACATTTCTGGAAAAATATTCCGAACTAAAAGTTCCCGATTAATCAACAATAAAGAAAACCTACCTTGGCAAAGCTGATGAGGAGAGATAAGTTTAAAATTTAATTTCTCAAATTAGTTTGTGAGTCGATTGCAACCCCGCCCCTGTATATTTGGAGCTTAATAAGACCTTACCAATTATTTAAAACTTTTGATTTATTAAACAAAAAATTTTAAAACTGAAACATTAAATTAGGCATGTAATGCCACGGAGTTTGATTTAGTTGTTTATGGTTAAATTTTTTAAAGATCTTTTAAACTTGCTCTCCCCTCCCCCCCCCCCCCTTCCCCCAAACTGAGAACCCAGATTACACAACTGTTCTTCACTAGTTTTCAATAAAATACTTCTCTTCAGGTAATACATGAAGTAAGCGACGATATCGGCGAATCAAACTTGTTGTTATCTGTAAATGAAACTACTGGCTTGTGTAAGAGATTTATTGCCAGCGTAGTCATGAGAAAAATGTCAGGACCTGAACGAGGAACAGAAAACTTCATTTCCTCCAGGATACTGAAATAAACAAACCATTCAACGATGAACAGTGTTGTTCGTGACGGATTAGGTCCTTTGCGGTCTGCTAAAAAAATGAGGAAAAACTCTTGGTAATAGCTGGACGTGCAGCAGCATACATGGTTAAGGCTGCTAAAGCTTTGTATGTATTTTATCCTAAGACAGTTCATATGACCTGTCTAGCAGATACTCCTCATCGGTTGGCAGAAGAATTTCGAGCGAATTTTCCAGAAGTAAATGGGGCTATTTTTGTAAACTCCCATCCGCAATCATACGTTTGGAAGAAAAACGGGACGCATCTGTCTTCTGCCCTTTCTCAAAAAAGTGTTTATGATGCCACCATCAACAGTGAAACTATTTATAGAAACGATGCTCATTTAGCCCCAGAGCCAAACGTCACGAGATGGGGAACATGGATTGAAGCTGCTCTACAATGCAGTAGTAATTTCTAAGATGGGGAAAGAGGTGCTCGAAGTGACTAAATACAGAAATGAAACAGCAAGTATTCCCACTGCAGGTTGAGTTTCCAAAGAAAAGAGTCTCCAGGGTAAAGTAGTGTTTCTTAAGACCTATTTTTGTAAATTACCGACCGCAAATACACGTTTTGAAGAAAATGGGGTGCCTCTGTCTTCTGCCCTGCAGATATACGGAACAGTCGTCGCCGGGGACATACCAGGAGAAACAGAAAAGTGTCTTCGTAACAAAATTGAGAAAACTGAAGCATGGAATCCGGGTTTAATGTTTCTTCGGGATTTCAATAAAGTGCTACAAAGAGAATCTGAGAAAGAACTTATTGCTTATTCTGTAAGTGACATAGCCTCTTTTTTTGTCATGTGACTTCGTGAGAAGTAGAGAGCTCTTTCTCTTCGTTTAAAAACATGTCGAATGGCAGAAGGAACTCGTTTCTTCCAAAAAACTCTGAAAAATATTTTAGTGTTTGTTTTAATATAAACAACTAATGCTAAAATAGATTGAGAGAGAGAGAGAGATTGAGAGAGAGAGAGAGATTGAGAGAGAGAGAGAGATTGAGAGAGAGAGAGAGATTGAGAGAGAGAGAGAGAGAGAGATTGAGAGAGAGAGAGAGAGAGAGAGATTGAGAGAGAGAGAGAGAGAGATAGATTTAGAGAGAGAGAGATTGAGAGAGAGAGAGAGATTGAGAGAGAGAGAGAGCGAGATTGAGAGAGAGAGAGAGAGATTGAGAGAGAGTAATAAATCTTAAGACAGAAAGAAATTAAAGACATTAGTTGCCAGCTGGCGTTTATTTATTTATATCGGGGCTAGCTGAAAATTTTTCCCGGACGGGGATATAAAGTTTATTGGCGTGGCCATTATTCGCAGCAAGTGTATAAACAGTCCTCTTATAAACTGAACACCTTTTTTCTGCTGAAATCTCTATTTGTTTACGGTCAAGACAAGATTCACCTTTTACTTTAAGGCATCTTCAGCGGATTTACTCTGCAATAATACAGTTTTGCGTTTAGACGCAATCCTCATAGATGAGAAAACAGTTCACGCTATAATTGTTACACTAATGAACTATTGCTTACAGTTATTTCTTTTTCCACCACAAATTCTTCTTCTGTGGCAGTCTCTTCATTCCAGATTAGCGATTGCACCCTGCGTCCTGAGTTATTTGTTGTATGTATTCCAATCCTATCTTACCCGACAAAATGAGCGTGGTGGTACGGTATGACTTGTACGGAATCAGAAGTCCCTACTCATAGGGATGGTAGTTGTTGGCAACCGCTAGTACTACGTCTGGTATCTTGTAGGATCATGTGTGGCCTTCACTGAGGAAGCAAATTAGAATTCATCTACAGTGTTACGCGGAAAAAGCCAAGTAACTAAATCACTACAGCGGAGCCAGGAATCACATTAGAGTTCTGCTGGATCGATGGCCGTCATCTGGATACTGTCCTTGACAGGCTGTTGCTTTCTGCGAACAGGAAAACGGCAAAAGCAGCACGTATCCAGCAAGGTAACACTTCTGAGTATCCAACCTTTTGGTTCGAGTGTTGAGGAAGATTTGTATTTCAGAGTATATTTTAATTATTTGTAGATACAGACAATAAACCTGAGGTAATGGTAGGGCCTATACGTGCAAGTGGACTTCTAGGATAGCTGAACGTTAAACTTCAAGACAGTCTTGAAGAAGTGGTTTTAGATTTTGTGTTTTACAGGTTGCAGCTCAGGATTTAGGTGGAGCTGGATTTGGGCTGGTGGTTGTGCAGGAGTAGGGTTATTTTATGAAAGCATTTATTAACGACGTAAGTATTTTCACAAGAACACAATGACACCAGCGGAATGTTTCGCAAACAATAATAAAGCACCAATATTCCGCCCAGAGCTAATGCCTACACTAGTATAAACACGGGCATAACACAATACTAAAATAAATAATTTCATGAACAATACGTTATATACAGGCATGTGCAACTGGGTGAGTTTCAGCCCCTGTGATACAAAAGTGGGCACCAAACAG